>NC_089233.1:17000892-17600892 GCF_963924675.1 Phocoena phocoena
ATGTGAAGTTTTCAGAACTTTTGGGAGAACCTCTGGTCTTCTTCTGCCCGTCTTGTCCCCATTGCTCATGGTTTCCTGGGCCCATGGGGGCCCTGAGACCCTCACTGGGGTGCAGGATTTTTGTTAAACCTGTGACCTCTGACCCCAAAGTCCAGCTTTCCCAGGCTGTTTTCCTAGAAGGTCCTGACATCTCCATAGGGGGCTGTGGAGGTCCTGTAGCTCATGGACCCCCAAAAACTTCTCCCCAGGGGTCTGCTGGCTCTATCCTCCTCCTGCACAAATTCCCTCCTCTGCCCCTCCCTGAAGTGGGACAGCGTTACCCTCCAGGGGCCCTCTGGGAACACAGTGGATCTTTAGGGAACTCTCCTCCTGGGGAGGAGAGGCTGACACCCATTCGTCCGCTTGATCTTGGTAGCTCATCTTGGGTCAGAGGGAATCAGAGTGGGAGGAAGTGATGGGAGAAAGGGCATCTTCACGGGGCAAAAATGAGGCAGTTACCAGGCAATGTCAAATGGTTAGGGGGAGACAACGGAAGGTGCGGGGCCGTAGGGGAACCCATGTATCCCTGCAGCTGCCACTTGGCTGGACTCCTGCCTGCTGAGCTGTCCTAGCTGTGTCACCTGGTGGTTGGCACCAAGCCCTACAGATCCACCCTGTAATAAGCACTACAGAAACACTAGCATTAGTGATTTTCACTTTTTATAGGTAGGGAAACTGAGGCACCAAAAGGCTAACGTTGATGTTACATATCTAGCAGGTGATGGAGCCAGGCTGAACCCACGCAGGTCTGGCTCTAGAGCCACATACCACCACCCCCATGGTGGTCCATGCACCAGTCTTGTCTCTCTTCCCATGATGTTCCATGTTTCCTCTGACCCCTGTGTGGCAGGTGATGATTATGATGGTGTTGACAGCCACCATCTCCTAAGTTCCCACTCTGTTCCAGGCATCCTGTCTAAGTTCTTTGCCCATGTTGAGTCTTTATAACACCCCTGTAGGTGCTGTGCCTATTTTACAGACGAGGAACTCAAGGTCCAGAAAGACTGTGAACTCACATGACAGGAAGTGACAGAGCCAGGATTTGAACCCATCTCTGCTGATTCCGGAGCTCAGGCCTTGGCCATTCTGCTACCCTGCCCCATAAACACTGTTGCTGGAAGGAGTGTCCCATGAGATAGCACCAGCTGTCACTAAAATGACTTACTGTTGCTTTTCTAATGTTGAAAATAGTTGTTTTTGCAAATCAGATTGGAATGTGAATCTCACCCTGGCTGTGACTGGAATCACCTGGGGGCTTTGAAAACCCACTGATGTTTAGGCCTCCTGCCGACCAGTTAAACCAGAATGTCTGTGGGTGGGGCCTGGGCTTCCCAGGGCTGAGAACCACTTACGTTGGATGACCTTTAAGATTCTTTCCAGGGACTTCCCTGGTGGTGCAGTGATTAAGAATCCGCCTGCTAATGCAGGGGACATAGGTTCGAGCCCTGGTCTGGGAAGATCCCACATGCCACAGAGCAACTAGGCCTGTGTGCCACAACTACTGAGCCTGTGCTCTAGAGCCTGCGAGCCACAACTAGTGAGCCTGCGTGCCCCAGCTACTGGAAACAGCGTGCCTAGAGCCAATGCTCCACAACAAAGAGAAGCCACCACAATGAGAAGCCTGTGCACTGCAACGAAGAGTAGCCCCCGCTCACCGCAACTAGAGAAAGCCTGCATGGAGCAGCGAAGACCCAACGCAGCCAAAAATAAATAAATTTATTTAAAAAAAAAAAAAAAAAGATTCTTTCCAGCTTTCTAGTTCCACAGTGCAAGGAAGGTATGCTGCCATCAGGTGGCAGTGACAGGCCACAGCTCCATGATCTAATTGACAAGTTTTGGTCTGAAGAGATAAGTGCACTTTTCTTCAGTTTTATACCCAAACGAAATCCCTTGTTGAACATACAAATGTAATAATAACTGATAAAGATTTTAAAGTTTTAAGGGCCACTTCTAAAAGCAATTAGCCAATGTGGTATAGTTTGATATCTTTCTCACAAATGGTTAGCTAACCTTTATCATGGAACTAAGGGTCTGGAGCCCAGAATCTCTTCTGTGTTTGGATTTTAGTTATTAGACTTGGTGACCATTGAAATATCCAGTTGTCCTTATGTCATTACTATGATTTTTCCTTAAAGCTCAGCTTTGCCCTGCACAGGGAGTGTTGGGCCAAGTTTGACCATCTCTGCTCAAACATCTTCTATTTGGTCTTGTCTACGTAGCAGAAATAGAAGCGTGAGAGCCATTTTATTTAGTCCCTGGTGGATTTTCCCTATCTGCATGGAGGTATGTTCTCAGAGAGTTACTTTTAGGACCTAGTAGCTCTGCACAGTGGGAATGGCTAGCTGCAAATGGGAATAGATAGCTGGAAAAACTTTAGGGCATGGAGTTTGGGGTCTATGTACTGGGTTGAGTCCATCACTTACTGGCTATGTGGTCTTGGGCAAGTCATTGAAAGCTCAGAGCCTCAGTTTGCTTGTCTCTAAAATGGGGATTCTCAGAACTACATTGTAGGTTGTTGTGGAATTAAAGAGAAAGTAAACACACTTTTACAATAAAACTACTCAACAAACTAGAAATAGAAGAGAACTTCCCCAACCCGATAAAGAGTATCTATGAAAAAGAATACAGTTAACATCATACTTGTGGTACAAGAATGAATTCTTTCCCTTTCATATCAGGAACAAGACAAGGATGCCTGTTCTTGCCACTTCTATTCAACATTATACTGGAGGTTTTGGCCAGAGCAATCAGTCAAGAAAAAGAAATAAATGACATCGAGATTAAAAGGAAAAAGTGAAACTGTATCTGTTTGTAGATTACATGATCTTGTATATAGTAAATCCTAAGAATCCACTAAAAGCTATCAGAACTAATAAATGAATTCAGCAGGATTTCAGGGTACACGGTCAGAGCAAAAGCCCATAAAATGTTTTAATTTCTTTCAGAATCAGAATAAAAGAAACCTTTTAGGTGAAGAAAATTTTTAATATATAATGTTAATATATTAATCTTTAACCAATGCATTTGTAAAATTCAATTTTTTTTAATTAATTAATTTTTTTTTGTGGTACGCAGGCCTCTCACTGTTGTGGCCTCTCCCGTTGCGGAGCACAGGCTCCAGACGCACAGGCTCAGTGGCCATGGCTCATGGACCCAGCCGCTCTGCGGCATGTGGGATCTTCCCGGACCGGGGCACAAACCCGTGTCCCCTGCATCGGCAGGCGGACTCTCAACCACTGCGCCACCAGGGAAGCCCCCTAAAATACAATTTTTAATTTAATTTGTCTTTATTGAGGAGGAGACTCCAAAGGCAAAAGAGCCTAGGGTCCACAAAAGTCTTAATGGGGCCCTGGCTGCTGGTCTGAATTTAGCCATTAAAATTTTCCCTCTCTAGCTCTGAGAAAACAATATAACATAAAGAAAGTTTAAGATGATGCATTCAAAATCCATCCATTCTTAGCACACTACCTATTCTCATTTTAAAAAATCCTCTTCCAGTTCTTGGCTGTCAGCAAACATCTCTTTATAATCTCGGTACCATTGACTCACTGTGTGGTCCTGGCTGATCACTCAGTGGCCCTGAGCCTTTTCTATAAAGGAAGGAGAGGGTCCTACATCTCAATATAGAGCCTGGGGAGGAAGCAAGCATGATGGAATCACAGGAACGGCATCCATCCACCTGTGGCCTCATGATTTTTTGGAAGGGGTGACATATATAAGAGAGGAATCCACTCCTTAACTCAGCACTTGAGACCCTTCGTGATCTGGCCCCAGCCTTCCTTCTCAGCCTCATCTCTCACCACTCCCTGATATCTGCCTTTGCATTTGTATGGGGCTGGAAGGAGGTTCAGGAGCCCAAACGGGCTTCAAGGGACCTCCTTAGAGGAAAACTTAGGAAGCTTCAAGCAGACACAAGAATTGAGAATGCTGGAATCTTCCAGATTCTTTTCATCCCCAACCTACATTGACTCCATTTGGACTCAAAGTCTATCTCCTTGTTGGGCTCATCAGTGAAATCTATCTCTTGCTGCTATGCTCAGTAGTAAAACCCTTGAACTAGGAGTTGCAAGCTCACCCTAAAGGTGAGCGAATCTAGTGTCTCAGGGACCAGTGAGGTCTAAGGTCTAGGGGTAAAGCAACAGGGTGTGGTGGGGACTGTGGCAAAGTATAGAGCACGTGTCCCATCTGAGAAAGGACCTTAAGGCTAGGTCACATCTTGCTCTCACTGTGTCCTTGATGGCCAGCATAGGGCCTGGCATCAAGGAGGCTGGGAGGAAAGACTGAAGAGCTGAAGTTTCTTATAGGCATAAGGTTTGGGTGGAAGGCATTCGTTTGTTCATTCATTCATTTACTCATTCGTATACCCCTTCAATAAATATTTATTGAGCACTCTCTATGTACCAGGCAGTGTTCTAGGTGCTAGGGCTCCAGCGGGAAGAGAGATGGGGAGAGTCAGGGAAAAGGTGTTTGGAATATTAAATAGACTAGTTAGGAAAGGCCTTCCTGAGAAGGTAAAACTTGGGGAAAGTGATAAAGGAGAGGAAGGGCAAACCATTCCGCTATCTGGGGGAGGAATGCTCCAGGGAGAAGTAACAGCACGTGCAAAGGTCCTGAGGCAGGAATGTGGCTGGCACATTTAAGGATCAGCAAGGAGGCCAGTGTGCCTGGAGTGGAGTGAGCAAGGGGCAAGCCAGTAGGAAGTGACGTCAGGGAGATGATGGGGGCACAGATCACACAGGGCCTTATAGGCCATGGTAAGGACTTAGGTTCTGACTCTGAGTGAATTGAGAACCGTGGGAAAGTTCTGAGAGGAGACATAATCCATCTTAGGTTATAACAGGACCCTTCTGGTGACTGTGTGGATAAGGGCAGAAACAGGGAGACCCATGCAGAGGCTACTGCAGTAATCCAGGAGGAGATGATGGGGCTGGGACCAGAGGAGGTGGTGAAAAGTAGTTGGATTCTAAGTATATTGGGAAGCTGGACCTGCAGATCAGATGGGGAGGTGTGAGAGAAAGAAAGAAACAAAGGATGATATCAAGGTTCTGGCCTGAGCATCTGGGAGGATGGAGGTACCATTTTCTGAGCTGGGGATGAATTGAAGATGTGGTACCTGCCTTCACGGGGCTTCCACTTCCAGCTTGTGAACCATCCGAGGATCACACACGAAATGATAAGAGTTATAAGGTGACTAGCTGCCACCTAGGAGAAGGCCATGGTGCCATGAGAGCTTCTAATAGGGAGGGAGTGTGTTCCCAGTCGAGGGGTGGGGGAAGGGAACACGAAGAGTATAGGAGCTGAGGGGAGGGGAGGGGAGGAGGGGTGGGGGTGGGTGTGGATGGTGAGGCTGGTGGAGGCCAGTCCTGGATCCATGGGAAAGAATTTGGGCTTTATTTTGGGATAAAGTGTTTTGAGCAGGAGTGTGCGTACTTGCGTGTATGCATGTGATGTAATCAGAGCTGTGTGGTTTGAAAATATCCCTCCAGCTGCAGTGTGGAGAGTGGATCCGACAGAAGCCAGAGTGGAGGTCCAGGGAGCCCAGTGACGGCTTCTGCCCTCGTCCTGCTGGGCCTGGACGGGGTGGAGTCCGTGGAAAGGGCAGGAGGGCTTTGAGGAGGTGGGAGTGACAGGGCTGGATGGATTGGACTGGGAGGTGATGGAAGGAGGCATCATGGGGACTTGCGGCTTCGCCATCCACATTCCTCAGGACGTTGGCTTTCTGGGAATTAGGGTTTAGAGAAAGATGCTGCTCAGGTTAGAGATGTTGGGGCCCTGCTACCCCCCGATCCGTACAGGGCTCGTGGGAGGGGGAGAGGCAGAAGCCTGAAGCTCTCACTTCCTTTCATATTCTGAAAACCTTTCTTTCTTTCTTTTTTTTTCAAAGGTGAAAAATGCCGCAGCTTCATTGACCTGGCCCCAGCATCAGAGAAAGGTAAGTGTGGCCCCAGCTCAGGTGTGTCAACCTTGCCCTCTCCAGGGACACTTCCCGAAGCCCTGATCCTGTCCTTCAGCATCCCTGGGTGATGGTGCCCCAGGGGCCAGAATCCTGTTGCAAAGCTCTGAGTTCCTTGAGCGGTTAGTGCAGGGGGAGAAGCAGGTGGAGGGACATCATCTTGCCCTCCCCTGCCCCCCAAGTGAGATGGTTCTGAGAGTCATTACACTTCCCTTACTTCCAGTGCGTGCTGGAACTTTGGGAGAGGTAGGCTGGGTGTGCGGAAGTTGGGATCAGGCAAGACCAGTGTTGGCATTGCTTCCGAGTGTAGGATTTGACCTTGGGGGAGGGATCCAGACGTTCTGTCTGTGTCGTCTCACAGGTGTGGGGAGGTCCAGCCTGATCAGGCACTGCCATTCAGAAAGGACCCATTGGTGTGCAGGGCTTGACAGCAGAGATTCTGAGCCCAGTGATGCCCAGATATGATAGGAGGGGGCTGCAGCTCGTGTAGGAGGCAGAGCTGTCAGAATTAGGTTTAGCTGCAAGTAATGGCGGCCCCAAGTAACTGGCTTCAGTGGAGAAATGTATTGATTCCTTTTAAAAGTTTCAAATCTAGAGTGGCTCTGCTTCATGCGGTCTTCAGGATCCAGGGGCCTCTCCATCATCCCTGTGGCCTTTGTCCTCATGGACTAACAGGATGGCTAGAGCTACAGCCGTCACATCTGCACTCCAGGCAACAGGGTAGAGGAAAGGCAAAGAAGAAAGGGCAAAGGTTGCATGTCAACAGTAAGGTTCCCAGAAGTTGCCCCATGACATGGGCTTATATCCCCTTGGCCAGAACTTGATCACAGCTGCAAGGGAGGCTGGGAAATGAGGTCTTTATCCTGGCAACCATGTGCTCAGCTGAAAGGCAGGGGTTTTATCATTATGAAAGAACAGGAGAATGGATACTGGGGGACGCGCTGCCACAGGAGCGTAGGGCACGGCCACCTCCCTACTTCCCTACCCTGCCACCAAGGAGAACCCTTGCCAAGAGAGAACAGGTGTGCAGGTCTCTTCAGACAGCCTGGAGATTAGGAGAGGGCTCTGGTCCTGGGAGTCGGGGTGGGGAAACTGAGACAAGAGTTCAGTCCTAAACTGTCCCGACATGGGGGGCCTTGGTGGGCTGAGGCTCAGGGGAAATTCTTCCATCCAGTATGTGCGGTCACCCACGCCCCCTGCTGGTGGGGCTGAGTTTGCAGTTTCCCTGCAGTGTCAGGAGGTTCAAGGGCCTGAAATGCCCCGTCTCTGACCCCTCCAGGGTGTTGGGAGAGGCGGGACAGGCAAGGGGGCTGCGTGTCTTTGAGGCTGGTGACGTTCCTGTCCTACAGACGCTGTCCCCTTGAAGAGCTCCAGCCAAGTGGCAGCTGGTGAGACTGAGGGGCATGTGACAGGGAGCCCATAGTGCTCTCGGGTCCAGGAAGAGGCTGGGCTCCCCCTCTGAGCAAGCTTTTTGCAGTGGGGACTACCTCCTCTGTTTCCTCTGCTTCCCAGTGACGATGCCCTGTTTCGTGGCTACTTGTGGCCATCCCTGAAGTTTCGAGCTGAGCAACTCGGGCCACAGCTTCCAAACTGAGTTCTTCAGAAAATACTGTAGCTGCTAATAAATGGCTGATATTTACTGAGCAGGTACAATGTGTCAGGCACTGGGCCAAGCACTTTAAACGTATCAACTGAGAAACCTCCCCACAACCTTGCTAAGAAGGGGCTGACATTCTCACCCCGCTTGACAGATGAGAAAACTGAACCTTAGAGACATTAAGCCACTCACGTCTCACATCTCATAAGGAGCAGAGCCCGTGCTCCATACCCCTCTGTTGTACTGCATCTGAGAAGCCAGTACCTGTAGGCAGCCTCTACGATGCTCATCCCATAATCCCCAAGGCCTTGGAGTTCCTGGGTCACCTCTGCTCCAAATCTGGCTTCCAGGAAGCTGGGCCTGTGTGCGCATATGTAAATGTGTGTGCATGTCTGGTTGAGGGCGAGGATATGCATGCATGGGCAGGTGCTTCTCTGAGAGTGTGCACATGGGTCTCGTGTGTGTGCCTGCATGCACACTCGTGGGTGAGTGTGGGCACGGAGGCATGTACACATGTGTGGACGTATGAGCATGTGGATGTGTGTACATGCGTGTGTGTGTCCACATACAGTGTGGACTGTATGGTGGCTTATTCCTGCCTCGTGTATGAGGACCGAGGCCCCAGATGGGTTGTATCTTTGTGTTTTACTGGCCTCGTGATTTTACTTTCAGGGCTTGGTGGCCACGCCGAAGACCTTCTGGCTGTACATATAAAAATGTTTATAAGAAGCCTGAGTGGGCTGGCTTTGCAGACCAGTTTTCATGGGCTCACTGCCTCCCAAGCACTTAGGCTCACCTTTGGGGCTGGCGGGGTTTGGTCAGGTAGCTCTGTGGCCTGTTCCTGAACCTCCCGGCCCAGTCCTCCCAGGGGCACCTGCAGGAGCCTAGTGTCCCCGGACCCCTCCATGTGCTCGCCGAGTCCTCTCCACGTTGTCTGTTTCACAGATGAGGATCCCAGGCTGTAGAGAGAGGGGGACTGGTTCAGGGTCACACAGGGAGTCCGGGCCGATATTGGAGCCCAGATGTGTTCTCTCCCAAAGGACACTCTTCTCCCACATTCTGGCTGCACCCACTCCCGCTGTGACTTCCTTCCTGCTCTGCAAAATCCGATCATAATAATTAGTGTTAGGTGACACTAACACAAACTGGCTTTCATGCTGCGCTTACCACGTGCCAGGTGCTGTTCTGAGAACTTTATACCTGGTGGCTCATTTAATCCCCATTTTACAGATGAGGAGACTGAGGCCTAGAGAGTTAATTGACTTGCCCAAAGTCACACAGTTAAGATGCTGGGATTTAAAACTGAGCTGTCTGGCTCTTAAATGCCTGGTTCTTCTGCTGAAAAGCTAGGCCTTCCGAGCCTCTCTCTCTGTGTGTGTGTGTGTGTGTGTTTGTGAGTAATTGAGGCCCTTCTGAAATGGGCCCCGTCTTTGCCATTTTCTCCAATACCCTCTGTCCTTTCCTCCCTACTCTCTCCCCTGGCAAAATGCGTGTCTGTCATCAGTGTTTTCACCATGGCCTATTTTTGTTAGTTCTCCTGATCATTCTAGCTTTGGGCTTCACGTGGGAAATATCTTTTCATTTTAAACTAGCTTAAGCCACAACCATTTTTCATCTGGATTCCTGCCACAGTCTCTCAACTGGTTATGTCCTTCCATTTTTGACCCCTGCTTCACTGGTGGCCAGAATGATCCTGTTAAAGCATCAATCATCTCACGTGGCTCCCTGTTTAAAACCCTCCCTTGGCTCCCATCTCATTCAGAGTAAAATTCGGTGTCCTCATCTTGGCCTGTAAGGTCTGGGGGATCTGGCCCTGTACATCCGGGATCTCATCTCCTGTAATCTCCCCTCCCTCACCATACTTCAGGTCTCCAAAATCTTTACTGTTCCTTGAGTCAGCCAAGCTAGTGTGTGCCTTGGCACTTGCTGTTTCCTGCTCCTGGAACACTGTTCTCTCAGCTCTCTGCACAGCTGGTCCCTTCTCATCACTCAAACGTCACATCTTCAGGGCAGCCTTCCTTGAACATCCTTAGAGCAGCCCTTCCTCCTGCCAAGTCCTTCTCCACTCTCTTCAATGTTTAGTTGTCTTTACATCACATAAGAAATGTACTCAGTGCTTCTTTGATTAACAGTGGTCTCCCCCAAAAGAATGTCAGCTCCATGAGGTCTTGTTTGTCTTGTTTGTGACTCACTGTATCCCCAGGGCCCAAAGCAATGCCTGGTAGTGTTGAATTAATGAAAAATGAACATTGATTTTTAACTGTATACACTCTTGTTATAAAAATTATAACGATTTTTAAATGTGTAAATGAGAAATGAAAGTCTCTTATAAGCCCACCCTTAGATATTCACTGGTAATGGTTTGGTTTATTAGTCCCTGAAGAAAGTTAGAAGGATGAAAGATAGATAGATAGGTAGATAGGTAAATACACACACATACGTATATACACATATATACTTATACACCTGTATAAAATCATAGATTGCTTTTTATATCAATACATAGAACTCACTCATCTTTTGGAACAGCTGTATAATAGCCCATCACATAGAAACAATTTATTTAACCAAGCCCTATCACTGGACATTCAGATTATGTCCCCAGTACACTTTGAGAATCTTGTATCACAGCTGAGTAATAGTAACGTGTACACATATCTTTCTCCCTCACGAGAATGGGGCCCTCCGAGCAGTGGTTTCTTATTTACCTCTGGGCCTCCAGGGCCCAGCCCAGCACTGGAGCCCTACTGGCAGAGCAGAGTAATAAATTCTCTGACAGAGATCTGCCCAGCAGGACATGAGAGGCAGAGGAGGAGGAATGAATCAAGGACGCCTGAGCAGTTTGTGAAGATGAAATGTGCAAATGCAGATAAACAGCAACGTCTGTGTATTGTGAACTTGTTACTGAAAATGCAGAGGAAAAGCTTCTTCTGCTTCGTAATCTTCCTCTTCAGGGTTTCCCTTGTCTCTCCAAATCGCAACCTCTTATCCTCTGGGGCCAGATTCTCCTACCAAATAATTGTGACCAACTGGATACTTTTCAAACCTAGTGTATTGGTCAGCAGTAGTCACTATAATGCTGTGTAACAAGCCATCCCCAAACTCAGTGGCACTCGGCATGTATATTTTTGCTTGCATGTCTGTGGGTTGACTTAGGTTTAGCTGATGTAGGCTGTCTTGGTTCCAGGCTGCAGACTGGGCTCAAGTCCGCTCCATGTGTATTCTCTTGGGGGGCCAAAGAGAGGGGACAGAAATGCAAGGTGGCTAACTGCACAAGTACATTAAAATATATACATGTATTCCTCTTTTTTTTTTTTTGGCTGCACTGTGAAGCATGTAGGATCTTAGTACCCCGACCGGGGATTGCACCCACGCCCCCTGCCATGGAAGCGTGGAGGCTTAACCACTGGACTGCCGGGGGAGTCCCATGCACAAAGCACGTTTAAAACCTTTGCTTACATTCTATCTGCTAACACCCTGTTGGCTAAAGCAAGTCATGAGGTTGCATCCAACATCAATGGGGCAAGAAATACACGACCCACGCCCAACCCACGTGGAGGGTGGAGTGGGAATGAATATTTGCTGAGTGATAGTCTAATCTGCCACACCTGGGCCTGACCACAGGCCTTAAGGATGATTGACAGCTGGCTGTGCTGGAACCGGCCCAGCTGGATTTCTGGGTGGATGTGCTTAATTTGCTTCTCAGGGTCTCCTCTGGTCATTGTCATCCCAAAGTGACTTATTTATTTTTCCGAAAGTAACCAGAATATTTGAGGGAGGTAATTCATTCCTTCCCCAAACAATCCATTGAGCAACCTCTGCATGCCAGTCATCTGCACACATGCCTTCCAATTCAACACATATTCCCTGAGCACCTGCTTTAATCCAAGTTCTGGGCTAGGTATGGGGGGCAATGCAAGGACGAATGAGGTGAAGGTCCCTGCCCTTCGGGAGTGGGAGAGAGCTATGGAAATGGTTATCAGGCATCGTGGGAGGGCTCCAGCCGAGGAACAAGGAGGCCACCCTCCAGTGCAAAAGGCTAGGGACATGATGGCTGCCACCTCCGATCCTGCCGTGGGGCAGGGGTGGGGGGCGTCCGTGAGGATTTTTGGGTTTTCTGCCCTTTGCTATGTTAACTGGACCCCCCAGTAAATATCTGTCCCATGTCATTTGTCAAGGTGCGGTATGGGGAAAATTCCCAGTTCCTAAATCCCAGGTTGGAGCTTCCCCTCACAGGTGGATGGGTTCTCACTGTGAATGAAGGAAGGAAGGAAGGAAGGAGGGAAGGAATTGAGCACGTCCTGATTCATATTTGCCACCAAGGCTGTACTGGTAAATCGCTGTGATTCCTCAGTGCCCATCAACACACACCGTGGAGTACTTTGCAGTCTCCAGCTTCTCTCAGCGGTACGGATGTTGGGCAAACGGAGCCAGATTCAAAAGAACACACAGTATGTGATTCCATTTGTATAAAACTGGAAATCAGGCAAAACGGATCTGTGCCGTCAGAAGTCAGGACAGGGGTTACCCTTGAAGAGCGAGTGTGACTGAAAGGGAGCCAGTGGAGGGCTCTGGCGACGTTAGGTTTCTTAAGCCGGGTGCTAGTTACGCGATGTGTTCAGTTTATGTAAGTTCATCAAGCTGTACGTTTGTGATCAATGCCCTTTTCTGTACATGTGATACTTCCATAAAAAGTAAAACAAAAATTTTCACACTGAATTCTAAATTATCTTTCTAAACTGGAAATCCAGCTCCATCAGCCTCCTGCTTAAAGGCCTTTCCTGGCTCCTAAACATACACCATGTAACACGGCACTCGTGGCCCTTCGTGATCTAGTGTGTGTCCGCCTTTTCCACTCCACCTCCTGTAATCCCTCATGTGGACCTTGTGCTCCAGCCCCGCCTCTTTACTTTCACACATTTCCCCCCAAACTCTCTATCATATGTCATGCCTCTGTGCCTTTGCATATTCTCTTCCCTCTGCCTGACCTACCTTTACCACCTCTTGTTTGCCATGAAAACTTCTATTTATCCTTCAAAGCCCAGTTAAGAAATGACCTCTTCTGAGAAGGCACCTCGGACCCCAGAAGTACCCACGGTGACTGGTCCTATTATCACACTGCCTTGAGATGGTCTCCTCCACCAGACTGGACACTCCCTGAGGACAGGCACTGGATCTTGTCTTTCCAGTGGTTCCTGTGCCCCAGATGGGGTTGGCACACAACAAGAATTTAATAAAGTTTTGTTGAATGAAGGAAAGAAGGAAGGAAGGAACAGGGGCCATGTTATAGATACTGGGTGTCCCATTTGGGTTTGGAAATCTGGATCCCGACTCTGGAAGCCGTGGTCTCCTCTGTCCCGCCTGGGCTGAGCTGTGTTTTAAGCCATCCCGGCTCCCTGCCCCTCTTTCCCAGGGAGCTGGGATTTTGGGCAATTCTTGTGAAACAATCTCCTAAGCTTGTAGGTTTCATTTGTTTAATATTTCAGGGATATGCAACAATGTGGTGGCTCCGTGGCCACAATCCCTAGCCTTGCGTGAGTCATTTCTCAACTGAGTTCCTGTGATAGTCTCTTGTTGGTTCCCTCAACCTCTCTGTTCTCCGTCTGAAATCGATTTACAATTCTGCTGCTCACTTAATTTATTTAGTGCATTTTATTGATTTATGTCATAGAACTGAAAGGTGCATAGATCAGAACATGCCGAACAGGGAAGGGAGAGGGGAGCCAGCTTCCACAGTTGCCCAGACTCTGACATCGAACTGCAAGCAGGTCAGCCTGCTGGCTGCAGCCTGAACACACCGAGTCACTGGTGCATCCTTGTGCCTGTGCATTAATCCTGGGTGATCTTTTCTCCCTGGCTGCTTGGGGGACTCACTGTCACCTTCACCTGCCAACCCAAAGGTCCTGCCTCTGCAAAGTCCTCTCTGGCCCCCAGGCTGAGTTAGTTATGCCCACTCTGGGCTCCCAAGTCACCGAGTACACGCCTGTGGTCCAGGGCCTGACAAAAAGGGAACTCTGATTCTTTCATCCCAACAAGACAGACAATTCAGGACACAAAAATGCAAGAGACTGGCCCGAGTGGTCCACACGTCCATTTTTCCCTCTCACCTGCCATTCCCAGACAACACTGAGCTAGTTTTTGCAGCCCTCTGACTGTGGGTGGGAACCATCGTTTGTCTGAAAGGCCCTGGTCCTTCTGTGGAGGCAGCAGAGCTCTGGAATCCTCCTGCAGAAGGAGATCATTTCCTGGCCATTCTCAATAAACTCACAACACAGGCCGCCTCACCTGGAGCCATTTCATTCTTGGAAGCAGGGCAGGCTGCAGCCTTGTTTTCTGGGAAGGGCTGCAGGGACCTTTGTCCACCTTTCCTCCACCTTCCCAGGGCAGGCTAGTGGGCAGCATCCCTCGGTGCCAGGCTGTGTGCCAGGAGCTGGGTCAGTGAGGAGAACGCCTCACGGCTTCCGACTTGAGGAGCCTTCTAGTGGGGGAGACACACAAGGAGGTGGAGAGTCACATCTGTGAATCAGGGACCCATGGGGGTGCCTAGAGGCCTGTGGAAGGAAAGATGGCAGTATAGGAAGGCTGTGTGGAGGGTTCCATGTGGGGAGGGTCCTGAAGGATGAGTGGCATTCCTTCTACTGCATAAGGGGCACGGCGGTGGGGGGGTGTCATTCCTGGTAGAATGAATGACATGTGCAAAGACGTGAGACCCAGTATCCTTGTGCCAGGCACGTGACAGATGTGCAGTAGACACTTGCTGAATGATTGAAGAGTGGAAGGAAGGTATAGCCCCGAGAGGTTAAGTGCCTTGCTCAAAGTCACACAGCAAATTTAGGTTAGAGTCAGCCTCACCTGCCAGGATCCTGAGGGCTTTTAATCAGCATCCCGCCCACCCTGCCAACACCACCCATCCTTTCTCAGCTCACCCTTCCTTCCCACCCATTCCTCCAGCCTCATTTTCTCTAGCATCACACATGGTCCTCCCACCTCCCTCATTCTGAAATGCTGGTTCTGCCACTTTCGTTCTGAAATTCTGGATTCCTCTAATTACGTGCTCTTATTAAAAGTGATTAAACTCCCGTGCCGGTGGAGGACTGCTCCCGGAGATCACAACATCCAATAATTGCTTTAGTTGCTCTAATTCCAATTATTCAAGATTATCTTTCCAGGTAATTAGGTGTCTGGGTAGTCTCGCCTGTTCGCTCTCTCAGAGAGTGTCATATTAACCCCAAACGGTGACCAGCTTTCATGTTTCATAATTGGAAACAGTTTCTCCATGGTGAGAAGACTCCGTTAAGTGTAAACAGTGGTAATTAACATTTCGAAATGACTCTTCGGTCTTATCATACTTTGGTTTGAGAAATTACCTCGGATGCTTAAATCCAGCTCTTTGCCCCTCTGAGCAGAGGTTTCAGCAGCATTGGGGAAATAGGGCTTGCTGAACTGCATGGGGGTGGAGGCATTTGAAGGATGGCTCCTTTGCACATTCTAGGAAAGTCTTTGCATGGACTGGTTTCCTTCTGGATCTCTGCTTGGATGGGAGGTCGTGGGATGGAATTTGCCATAAGACCCTTCCATTTGGCCCAGGCTTTGCATTCACACAGGACCTTCACTTTAGACAAATGATGAGTCCTTCAAATGAAGTTATACCATCAAGGCCACCAGGTACAGTTGTGTAGGTTACCCACTGTGCAACTCTGGGGGTCATGATTCATCTACGTGAGTGGCATTGGGTTGGGCAGTGCACATCCTGTACGACTGTAGGCAGGGGCTGGGGATACACAGACTGGGTTAAAAGAAGACAACATTCAACATACAGGTCTATAGCTACACCTCATTGCTGAACCGCACTGCCTGTGATGAGCAGGGAATTTATAACCCGATTTTGTCATGTTTCTTTTTTAATTGATATAATTTCATTTATATAATATACAAAGAGTGAAAGGCACAGAGTTTACATGTACAGTTCAGTGAGTTTCAAGAAATGCATACATCCATGTAGCCCACATCCTTGCCAAGATGTAGAACCAGGGCCAGCTTCGTGGGCACGTGACCTTATAGTCGCATAGGGTTCCGTGCATGGAAGGACTCTCCATTTGGTTTAATGCTATACTGTAACTGTCTTGAAATTCTTTTTTTTTGAGTTTCTGAAGCAGGGTTTATTTATATATTTATTTTTTGGCTAGGCCACATAGCTTGCAGGATCTTAGTTCCTTGACCAGGGATCAAACCCACACCCTCAGCAGTGAAAGAGTGGAGTCCTAACCACTGGACCACCAGGGAATTCCCCCTGAAGCAGGGTTTAAATAGACTTTATTGTTACAAGGGAGGCCCTACTGAGCAGCGCCTTCTAAATGGATACATGTGCTCCCAGGATGGCAACATGGAGAAATGAAGGGGTCATGATTGCAGAAGAGGTCACTGTAACTGAAAGACAGGATCCCGGGGAGGCCAGCCAGGAATGCAGCAGACATGATCAGGACAGGCCGGGGTGGCCAGGTCGCAGGCTGAGGGAGAGGACAGCTACTGTCTCTCCCGCTTCTTGTAGTTCTGCGGGTGTGACAGGACCCAGCCCGACGGGAGGAGGAAACACAGGAAGCAGGAGGTGAGCCCAATGGCGATATCCATGGTTCCGAGCTGCTCCCGCGGCGGCTTGGAATGGATCTGGGCCCGCGGCACGGGGAGCCGCCGGGCCAGGCCTGTCAGGGCCCTCAGCAGCAGTGGAGTCAGCACAGACATGACCGCACAGAGTAGACTGCAGGTAGCAGGCAGCCGGAACCCAAGGTCGCAAAGTCAAAATCTGTCTTGAAATTCTTAATAATTTTTTCAACAAGAGGCCCTGAATTTTCTTTTTTTTTTAAATTAAATTAATTAATTAATTTGGCTGCGTTGGGTCTTCGTTGCAGTGCGCTGGCTTTCTCTAGTTGCGGCGAGCGGGGGCTACTCTTTGTTGCGGTGCGTGGGCTTCTCATTGCGGTGGCTTCTCTTGTTGCGGAGCGTGGGCTCTAGGCACGTGGGCTTCAGTAGTTGTGGCACGTGGGCTCAGTAGTTGTAGCTCAGGGGCTCTAGAGCGCAGGCTCAGTAGTTGTGGTGCACGGGCTTAGTTGCTCCGCGGCATGTGGGATTTTCCCGGAGCAGGGCTCGAACCCGTGTCCCCTGCATGGGCGGGCAGATTCTTAACCACTGTGCCACCAGGGAAGTCCCCTGAATTTTCATTTTGCACTGCCTTCCCGATTTGGGCTGTATACTGCACCCCCATATTATTATTCACTTACTATTTCTCTTTACATTGATTCACTTACAAAGTCGAATTATTTTCTCCCCATCCTGAGCAATGAGATCTGTCAATTCACGGTTTTAGTGTGCCATGTTATTTTTTTCCGAGGTGCTTTAAAATAAATAATAATAATACCAAAAACTTATTTCTGTTTTGCCAATGTGTCAGACGCAGCTGATTCCCCCAACAACTCAGTGAGTTTGTGCTGTCGTTAAACTATGTGATGGGTGGGGAAACTGAGGCCCAGAGAAGTTAAGTTAACTTGCCCAAGGCCATATGGGTTGCGGTGGTGGTGCTGGGTTGGAACCTGGGCAGGTGGGCTGCAGAGTCCTTGTGCTTTACCATTCCACTTGCTGCCTTGATGCGAGCTATTAAAATAGAAAAAGAATCCCCGCGACTAGGGAAGGACTAAAATCTAATGAAAGGAAGGGACGAGGTAAATGTTGTCTGGGTGGGGCTGGGAGGGAGAAAGGGATGACACTTGTCATCCTCCAAAGCCCTTAGGACTCACGCATCTAATGCTGCTTCCTTCTTGTTAGGCTTCTAGTTCCAAGACAGGAGTCTAACCATCACACATGGGCTGTCAGGTGGGAAGGCCTCAGAGAGCTGGTCTCACCTGCTCCATTTTGCAGATAAGAAAACTGAGGCCCTGAGATAAAACTCTTCATGGCTGCCATGGCCTGAGTACAGGTAGACCTTAGAGATATTGCGGGGTCAGTTCCAGGCCACCGCAGTGAAGCAAATATCGCAATAAAGCAAGTCACACCAATTGTTTGGTTTCCCAGTGCATAGAAGAGTTATGTTTACACAATACTGTAGTCTATTAAGTGTGCAACAGCGTTATGTCTAAAATACAATGTGCATACCTTAATTAAAAATACTTTATTGCTAAAATATGCTAACCATCGTCTGACAATGCAAGATTGCCACAAATCTTCAATTTGTAAAAGCAGTATCTTCAAAATGCAATAACAAGGTGTGCCTGTATAATGAGTGTACAAGTGGCATACCAATCCCTAAGAAGTGGAGTCCCCACTCTGGGGCAGCCTCCCCCAGCCCAGCCCTGGCAATTCTTGGAACACTTATTGAGCACCTGCTACATACCAGTCCCTTTCAGGCATATTATCCCATTTAATCTTCTCAACAGCCCACAAAGTGGGTTTACTGTTATCCCCCTTTTCAGATCAGGAAGCTGAGGCTCAGGCTAAGACACTTGCTCCCGGTCCAGGGAGGGGCAGAGCTTGGATTTAATCACAGAGTTGAGTGCAGAGCATGGGCTCTGGATTCAAATTGTGACTCTACCTCATTAGCTGTGGGACCTCAGGCATGCTTCTCATCCTCTTTATGGCTCACTTTCTTCATCTGAAAGATGGGGTAAATAGCATCCACTTTGTGGAATTCTTCCGGGAGTCAAATGGAATAATCCACGCGAGGGGTTAGCACAGGGTCTGTCTCAATCAACACTAGCTTGAATGAATATTCCAGCATATTTCCGCCATCTCCTCCGTTCGGCCCGACCAGCTGGAAAGCTAACTTGGCAAGACCTCAAATTTGAGTTTACTTCTACTCAACTAACCTTCATTGACTCATGCACAGAATTCCATTCCCTGCTAAATACTTTCACATCTCTTGGTTCATTTAATTCTGTTGACAGCTCTTTGAGGAGGTGCTGTTATCTCTGGTTTACACCCAAGGAAACAGACTCAGAGAAGTTGAGCTACTTGCCTGAGGTCACACAGCAAAGCAATGTATCCCATCAGTCACGTGCTATTTCTGCCACACCTCACAGGTCTTTCCACCCTGCCTGGGGCCTCCTGGCCCCTCTTCCACTCCTTGGGCCCAGGAAGTTCTTTGGTTGGCTTTGCTGTGTGTTCTGACCCAGCCAGGTGGCCCCATTGGCTCACAGCTGTCAGGGCCTGCGTGGAGCAGAGGGAGGTGGCAGCTAAGGGGACCCATGGCTGCTGCTGCTCCTGGCACCCTCTGCTCCTCACGCACCACATCTGCTGGCTCCCGCAGACTCGTCATCTGCAACCATCTGCCGGGCTCCCTGGAGGCGCTAAGTCTGTGATGTGACACAGAATCTCCCAAACCCACTGCCTTTAGCCTGTGTGAGGAGCAGAGAGACCTTATCTATATCTTGAACCCACTAGGAACGATGGACTTAAGTTAGAGGCCCTTTCAGGCCCTGGAGGGCTGAAGCCCCTGCCCTGGTTTGCTACCCAGGAATTTGCTCCTGCAGACCTGGTGCCGTTTCTGGAGCCAGCCTGACTCCCACGGGTTCTGCTTCGCTTAGGCTTTCCCCTGAAATTTCATTCTGAGTTTAAAAAGTCCTGTGTCTCTTGGCAGGGATGCCCTGGTCCCCTGCTTGTCCACAGAATCTCTGGCCTCATGGGCTTCTGGTATTCAGCGTGTGTTTTGCCAAAGGCAGAGAAAGGCCCGGGGTGTGTGTGTGTGTGTGTGTGTGTGTGTGTGTGTGTGTGTGTGTGTGTGTGTGTGTGTGTGTGCACTTGTTCCGGAGACACAAGGAAGGAAAGTGGTTTCTCCGAAGCTGGTGTCTGTCTGTTGGTCTCATCACACACTCCTCTTCCCTGGCCCATCTCTGGTGGTGAGGGCAGAAGCTGTTGGTTTTATTCATTAGTTAAGATTTTTTTTGATTGGGGGGTACCAGCTTTTTTGAGATATAATTCACTTACCATTTGTTTGTCCCCTTAAAGTTCAGTGGTTTTTAGTGTATTCACAGAGTTGTGCAATCATCACCACTATGAATTATAGAATATTTTCATCACCCTGGAAAGAAACACTGTTTCCTTTAGCCATCATCCCTCAATCCACCAGACCCCACAGACTCACACAACCAACGATCTCCTTTCTGTCATTGTAGATTTGTCAATTCTGGACATATACGAACAGAATCATATAATATGAGGATTTTTGTGCCTGACTTCTTTTACTTAGCATAATGTGTTTTTTTTTTTTGCGGTACATGGGCCTCTCACTGTTGTGGCCTCTCCCGTTGCGGAGCACAGGCTCCGGACGCACAGGCTCAGCGGCCATGGCTCATGGGCCCAGCCGCTCCGCGGCATGTGGCATCTTCCCAGACCGGGGCACAAACCCGTGTCCCCTGCATCGGCAGGTGGACTCTCAACCACTGCGCCACCAGGGAAGCCCCCGCTACTTGTTTTTGTAAATAAAGTTTTACTGGAACACAGCTACGCTCATTCCCTTATGTATATCCCTGGCTGCTTCCATGTTATAATGGCAGAGTTGAGCGGTTATGGCAGAGATGGTATGGCCTGAAAAACATAAGATATTTCCTCCCTGGCTGTTTACAGAAAAGGTTAGCTGACCCTGCTTCATAGTTTACCATCAAGTATGCAAACTTAAACACAATAGATTTGCTTGTTTTTGAACTTTCTACATAAATGTGATCAAATGATGAACCTTTTTTGTGTCTGGCTTCTTTTGCTTAAACTTATGTTGATCATTATTGTAGTCCATTCAGGCTGCTAAAAACAACAGAAATTTATTTCTCACAATTTTGGAGGCTGGAAGTCCAAGACCAAGGCATCACCAGATTCAGTGTCTGGTGGGAACCTGTTCCTTGGTTCACAGATGCCCATCTTCTTGCTGTGTTCTCACAGGGCAGAAGGGGTGAGGGAGCTCTTTGGGGTCTCTTTTTATAATTTATTAATCCCTTTCATGAGGGGTCCACCTTCATGATCTAATCACCCCCAAATGCCCCACCTCCAAGTACCATCACATTGGGAGTTAGAATTTCAACATATGAATCTGTGTGTGTGTAGGGGACACAGACATTCAGTCTATAGCAATCACATAGCTGTAGTTTGTTCATTTTTATTGCTGTGTAATATTCCATTGTGTGACTCTAAGACCTTCTGCTTGTTCGTTTTACTCTTAGTGGGTATTTGGGACATTTTCAGTTTTTATTATGAATAATGCTGTTAGTTCAAGCGTGGTCCCCAGACCAGCAGCATCAGCGTCACCTGGGAGCCTGTTAGAACTGTAAATTCTCAAGCCCCACCCCAGACCTCCTGAACAAGAAACTTCAGGTCGGGGCTGGCAGTCTGTGTTTAACAAGCCCCTAGGGCGATTCTAATGCATCCTCCAGTTTGAGAATCCCTGCTGTAGTGTTTACCTAGACATAGAATTACTGGGCCAACCCTGTATATCTTTAATTTTACTAGTCGTCTTGTTTTCCAAAGCGGGCGTACCAATTTATACTCCCACACACGTGGTATGAGAATTCCCATTGTTCTGTTCTCCACAATGACTAGCTTTATCAGATTTTTTAAATTTGCCAAATGGATGGATGAGAAGTGGTATCTTATTGTGGTTTTCAATTTGCATTTCCTTGGTTATCAGAGGGGTTGAGCATCTCCTCATGTTTATTTGGGTTTTCTCTTGCGTGAAGTGCCTGTTCACATCTTTTGTCTATTAGATTGTTTGTCTTTTACTTATTGCTTTATAAGGTTTTTTTTTTTTACATATTATAACCCTTTGTTGCTTATAGGTATTACCCCTTTTGTCACTCTGTGGGCTTGCCTTTTCACAGATGTCTTTTGATGAATATAAATTCTTAATTTTGAAAATTGTGATAAGACACCCATAGCATAAAATTGACCATTTTAACTGTACAGTTCAGTGGCAGTGAGTACATTCACGTTGTTATGCAACCATCACCACCATCCATCTCCATGCCGTTTTTATCCTCCCAAACTGAAACTCGGTATCCATTAAACACTAATTCCCATTCCCCCCTCCCAGTCATCATTCTCCTTCTTGTCTCTATGAATAAGACTGCTCAAGGTACCTCATATAAGTGGGATATGCAATATTTGTCCTTCTGTGCCTGTCTTATTTCACTTAGCATAATGTCTTTGAGGTTCATCTATGTACCTCACTGTGGATGTGTCAGAAACAAAATGTTTTGGTGTGGTCTAGTATATATACTATATATATATATATATAGATAGATAGATAGATAGATAGATTTTTTTTTTTTTTTGCGGTACGCGGGCCTCTCACTGTTGTGGCCTCTCCCGCTGCAGAGCACAGGCTCCGGACGCGCAGGCTCAGCAGCCATGGCTCACGGGCCCAGCCGCTCCACGGCATGTGGGATCTTCCCGGACCGGGGCACGAACCTGCGTCCCCTGCCTCGGCAGGTGGACTCTCAGCCACTGCGCCACCAAGGAAGCCTATATACTATATTTTGTTTATCCATCGGTTGATGGACGTTTGGACTGTTTGTACCTTTTGGCTATTGTGAATAATACTGCTGTGAACATTGGGGTACTAACGTCCATTCAGATCCCTGCTTTCACTTCTTCCACCCAGAAATGGAATTGCTGGATCATATGGTAACTCTATGTTTAATTTTTTGAGGAACCACCATACTGTTTTCCATAACAGCCGTACCATTTTACATTCACAATGCACAAGGGTTCCAATTTCTCTCCGTCCTCACCAATGCTTGTTATTTTCTGTTTTGATAACAGCCGTCCTAATGGATGTGAGGTGGTATCTCACTGTGGTTTTGATTTGACTGGTGATATTGAGCATCTTCTTGTGCTTTTGGGCCATTTGTGTATCTCCTTTGGAGAATGTCCATCCAGGTCCTTTGCCCATTTATGAATTGGGTTGTTTGGTTTTTGTTGTTGAGCTGTAGGAGTTCTGTATATATTCTGAATATCATTCTTTATCAGATATATGCTATGCAAGTATTTTCTCCCATTTTGTGGGTTGCATTTTCATTCTGTTGATAGTGTCCTCTGATGCACAAAAGCTTTCAAGTTTGATGAAGTCCAGTTTATTTGCTTTTTCTTTTGTTGTCTGTGTTTTTGTAACCAAGAGATTATTGCCAAATGCAACGTCATGAAGTTTCCCCCGTTTCCTTCTAAGAGCATGAACACACACGCACAACTTATTCATCCATCCATCCATCCATCAATAATTTTGATTCTCCAGCTGCATGCACATCCTTCTGGCCTCATGAGAAATACTCCAAGGCTGTCCCGGGCCCATTTGTCTGGAAAACCTTTGCAAACATTCATTTGTTCCTGCGCTGTACTGTGTGCAGGAGAACTCTTCAGTCTTGCTACTCTCCTTGTCTTCCTTGGGAGAGCGGGTGATTTCTGCTTTAAGATTTCCTAGTCTGTTATTCTCTCCCTGGCAGGATGGTGTGTGCATGCACGCGTGCGCATTGGCAGAGGGTGCAGGGGCCCCCTTCAGTGACCCACTCCAGCATCTGTGCTTTCTTGCTTCCCTTCAATTAGCAACACTAGCTGCTGGAACAAAGAAACCTCCAAATCTTAGTCGCCTTCCGTGATAAGAGTTGGTTTTCCCATCACGGGAGGTCCTGTGCAGGTGACCCCATGGCCGACCCCCTTCCTTATGCTCATCCAGAGCTCCAGGCTCCTTCCCCTGCGGGCTTTGGAGTCTTCTCCATCCAGCCAGAAGTTGGGGAAAGAGGATGGTGTGGGAGGTCCCTATGGGCCGGGCTGGGCTGGGAAGTGGCTGCTTTCATTTCCGCCCACATTCCTTTGGCTGGAACTCAGTCTCATGGCTGTACTCAACTACAAAGGCTATAGGGAAATGTAGCTTATTTGTGTGCCCACGAGGAAAAGGAAATGGGCTTTGGTGACACATGGAAGTCTCTGCCATACCCTCTGTTCTTCCCTTTCTCTGTCCCCCAGGCCAGGGGAGCTTTATTAAGTGTGGGATGTCGGAGGGAGAAGGGGCAGGAGAGGGGAGGTAGCCCAGACCTTCTTCTCTTTTTCTAAATACAATATTTACAGTAAAAGTTGTGGCTTTTAAACTTAAAAGTCCAAGCTTTTGCAGCTCAGAAGCCTTGCTCTTGTGTCCTGAGACCTGGCCCTGCTTTCCCCTGGACCCCCTCCCCTGCAGCAGTGGATACAGGTGGGGAAGGACAAGGGGTTCAGGAAGGCTGTGGGAAACCTTACCTAATGTCTCAAAAAATTATCCTGCTGCTGTTAACTCAAGAATCCGGTTGTGTGTCTGCCACCCTTTAGTTTGCAGATACTAGTTTCTTGCACGTTTTAAAAATCAAAACGTCCATTACCTGCTTTCAGGTTCTTGATTCCTCACTGGTTCCGCAGGATTCCCCCCTGCACAGCAACAAAGGGCCATCAATCCCAGGTGCGGGTCCCTGCACCCTGGACTGTGTTTATTTGCTTTGGAGGCTGATTCAGAAAGCGCAGAACTTCACTTCCCTTTGGACTTCGGCTCTACCTTGCCAGTGCTCACTCTGCCTTTTTCACTTTAACTGATCCTCTTTCGTGCCACAGAAGTCAGAAATAAAGCAGAATTGTGGCGTTCCGATCGCTTCCTGTCATGCTTTGACATCGGACTGTTGGCCCTGAGCAGCCTGTTTGTTCCTGCCCAGTTGTTCTTGTTCTGAACAGAACTGCAGAGCTCATTTTTGCTCTCACCAGCAGTTTTCACCAGCTCAGTCCCTCGTGGTGGGCGCCTGCCCATCCCGACAGGATCCTGACACCCTGCCTACAGGGCCTTCGAGATTTCCTTCCCCATTAGGGCGTCTGCGCCCATCCCTGCTGGACTCCAGCCCGTGTTGAGGCATGTTTGCCTCGATGGAAGCCTTTGGGGAGCATGAAGTTTGGACTCTTGGAAGGTCAGTGGTCATCCTGCATGGCCCCATGCTCTCTCAGGAGACCATCTCCCTTGTTGACTGGGGGATCTGAAATGGACAGGCTACCTCTAGATCATTCTCCTAGTGAGACAGACCCAGGCAATTGCTCAGTGCTCCCAAAATCCTTGGCACCATCGTTGGACCGGGGACTGGTGGGAGGTTCTAGAAAAGAAGGAAGATTGGCTGCAAGAGCCAGAAGCCTGCTCAGACCAGCTTAACTACAAAGGCGGTTTTGACAGGACAACCCCACAAAGTCCGGATGAGAAGTATTTAAAGACCAAAGCTTAGGATATGAGAAGGGGACTGACCAGGAGTCTTACCTCTTTTCCTCTGCACATCGGTTTCTTTTCTTGTGGCCTCTCCTGTGTGACGACCAGTAGTCTACTGACCTTCCATCTGTTAACTAAATCTCTAGGTCTCATTTTCAAATACTTGAGGACAGAAAATCTGATTGGTCCAGCTTGGAGCTGGGAACAACTCAGACTGGATGAGCTGAAGCAGGGGGCGGGATCATCCAGCACGCCCCAGGGCTATGGTCAATTTCATTAAGAAGGTGGTGTGGGGGGCTTCCCTGGTGGCGCAGTGGTTGGGAATCCGCCTGCTGATGCAGAGGACGCGGGTTCTTGCCCTGGTCCGGGAAGATCCCACATGCCGCAGAGCGGCTGGGCCCGTGAGCCATGGCCGCTGAGCCTGCGCGTCCGGAGCCTGTGCTCCGCAACAGGAGAGGCCACAACAGTGAGAGGCCCGCGTACCGCCAAAAAAAAAAAAAGAAGATTGTGTGGTCAGGGAGGAGATGGTTGGCAGGGCTACTGTGGCGGGGAGATGGGGAATGAACCATTGTTTGGTTTAGGAGAAAGAGGAGGACTTTCTCCTCTTTCTGAGGCTGAGCACACTGCTCACACGCACACAGCTGCAAAGTGACAGCATCGGGATTCAACCCGGGGCCGCCTGGACTCCAGAGGAGGCTCTGTGGTGGTTTCCGAGCCATTTGCTCTGGGTTTTCTCTACTTTTTGTTCTCTTCCAAATCTAGTTTCCTTGGAAATAAAATTCAGAGCTCACTTAAGTCCTCCTTCCCTCTCTGCACCTCAAGGGCATTCCATCCTGAGGTTTATTTAGAGTTAAATAAGCTGAAGGGGGAGGGGCCCTTACAAATGGACCGGTAACCTGCTGGGCACGGAAGGCTGCCCTGCAGTCCTGGCTTCCCCTCTGCTGTCTCATTATTTCCCGTGGAGTTCTCATCAACATCCCTTTACGACTGAAGTTGATAAACTGGCTGAGACGGTCAGAAGGATTTAATTTAGTTCAACTCTGGCCCTTCCCCCTCCTGCACTCATGCCAACGTAAGGACCTCTGAGCCGGGGTTCAAAATAGGGCCTTCACCTCCAGCAGATCTGGGGCCAAGCAGGGCCAGCACCCAGGGGAACTTGGACTTGCTTCTGAATCCCTCTGAGACCTGCAAGGTAAAGTTGACAAAGACCCTCCCTCCAGGCACTTGAGTTTTGCATTCTGACAAAATCGTGTGAACCTTTCTTCTGGAAGGGAGAGTTCTGGGGTTCCGAGAGTCAAAAAGGCTTCAGATTTTTGATCTTAGTCATTGATTCAACGGGTATTTCTTGGGCACCAACTGTGGACCCCACCCTCCCAGGGTTATTTTAGGTCCCTGCCCTCCTGGGCTTGACTTTGTTGAGGCAGAAACTCAGGGGAAGAGAGTGAGCCCTTGTTACTGCTCTGATCGAGGCAGTGACCATCAGTGGTCCGTGCGAGTACGCGACTGATTGATTTCTCTTTATCCCCCGTACCCGCCTCCCATTCCCCTCTCTTCCGTACTGGCAACCCTCAGTTCTGTTTAAAGTATTTATGTTTGTATATGTTCTTGCACATGTGTCACTTCTTGCATCCTTTAAATTTATATAAATAGTACGTGTATTGCTATTTCTGCAGTAAGGCTGTACTATAACAAATCACCCCAAAACTCAATGGCTTACAAAAACAAGCTTTATTTTTCTTGCTCGTGGGTCTGAGAGTTGGGTGGTGACTGCTGTGGGTTGTGGGCTGACTGGGCTTGGTTCCAGGCTGTGCCTTGGGTTCAGGTCTGCCCTGGGCGTGTCCTGTCACGCTGGGGCCGGCATCTACCTGGAGGATATTCTCATGGCGATGGCAGAAATGCAAAAGGGATGAGAGAAACCTGTGATACCAGACACAGAGAACAGACTTGTGGTTTCCATGGGGGAGGCGGGTGGGGGAGGGAAGGACTGGGAGTGTGGGGTTAGCAGAGGCAAACTATCATATTATAGGATGGATAAACAACAAGGTCCTACTGTATAGTACAGGGAACTATATTCAATAACCTGTGATAAACCATAACGGAAAAGAATATGAACGAGAATATACACATATATGTATAGCTGAGTCACTTTGCTGTACAGAAGAAATTAACACAACATTGTAAATCAACTATACTTCAATAAATAAATAAATAAGTAAATGAAAGTCCCATTCACACATGAAAAACATCAAGAACAAAAAGAAAATCCTAAAAAAAGAAAAGAAATCTGTGATGCCTTCTTAAGTCTTGGCTAGGGGATGGTGCATGGCCACTTCTGTCCATATCCCAGTGGACAAAGCAAGTCACACAGCCAGCCCCAAAGTTAGTAGGGTGGGGAAGTATCTCCTGCCCCAAGAAGGAGGGGTGAGACTGTTTGCTGAACAGTAATGCAGTTGATTGCAGTATCTGTTTTAGGTCTCACTTTGTTTCTTAAGTTTCCATCAAGCACTACGTGTTTAAGCTCCATCTATGTGGCTGTGTGCACACCTAATCCAACACCTGCCTGGTACGCCATGTTGAGCATCTCCTCTGCGTGCTATTTGTTCTCCTAGAGGTGGACGCCAAGGTTGTTTCTCACTCTCTGTCACCACAAACGATGCTGCAAAGAACATCCTTGCGTCTGCCCTGTGAGGATGCCCTTGAGGTGTACACCCAGGAGCAGAATTACGGGGTCGTAGGGTAGGATATACTTTTACTTTGCAACATTAACACCAGCGCCGCTGGAGGGTCCCACACCCTCCATATTCTGACCATCGGACTCACATCCGGGTATCAGCCAGCTTTCTAACGTTTACCTGTCTAATCAGTAGAAAGCCTAAAGTCATGTCTCCTTGCCTTAATTTGCATTTCTCTGATTAGTAATGCGTCTGAGTGTCTCTTCACGTGCCCCTCAGGTTTGAGTTTCCGCTTCTGGAAGCTGCCTCTTCACATCCTTCACACCGTGTGCTTCCTACCAGGAGAGAGAGGTCAGGGGAGGGGCGGGGGCCGGGAAGGGGGCTGGGCGGGGGGGCAGAGGTGTGCAGGCCACCCATTTGGACGTGTTGGGCTGAGGTCAGAGCAGGGCATCCATGTGGCTGAGGCCTCAGTGGGCACAGGCAGGAGATTTCACCTGGAAAGAAGTCCAGGCTCATCTGCTTTGTCCTGGTGGCATTAATTATCTAACCTTTATTAGCAGCTCCGAGATAGGAAACCTGTTGTCCCTTGATTGGCCCCACGAAGAACCTGAAAGAAGAGGTAGATGTCACATTATTTGCTGTATTATGGGTGGCCTGAGAGGTGCCCCCAAACCCTTCTTTCTCAGGTTGCTATGGAAGTCAAGAAAAGAGCATTTCTGAACCACGTCAGTCGAGGACCTACTATGTGCCGGGGGCTGAAAGGTAATGATATCACCTCAGGGATGATACCAGGACCTTGTGAAGACTGAACTCGTTCATTTAGTCAACAAACATTGATTGAGCACCTACTATGTGCACAGTGTATGCTAGGCCCTGGGATACAGCAGTGAATAAAAGGAAAACAATTCTACCTTCCTGCAGCTCACCTTCCAGTGGGGAGTCAGATAAGAAGTGAATGTGGATCGTGTAGATTATTTAGGTGGTTGGTGTTAAGTGCTAAGCAGGGGCAGGGTGAATGCACTTGTAAATAGGGCCAGAGGACGGCTCCTTTGAATAAAGACCCAAAGGGGATGAGGGGATTGACCACGTGGGGTCAGCAAGGCGTTACAAAAAAGCACTGAGTGGCTCCTGACACCTAGTAGGCCCTCTGTGCAACGACTATAGTTTATACATGAGGAAGCGGAGATTCAGGGGCGTCTTGTGACTTGCCCAAAGGAGCTCCTCTTGCCCACAGGAGCAGGCTGAGACTAAGGTGAAGGGCCTTGGGTACAAAATATAAGGAGGGGCTTCGCTGGTGGCGCAGTGGTTGAGGGTCCGCCTGCCGATGCAGGGGACGCGGGTTCGTGCCCCGGTCCGGGAAGATCCCACATGCCGCGGAGCGGCTGGGCCCGTGAGCCATGGCCGCTGAGCCTGCGCGTCCGGAGCCTGTTGCTCTGCAACGGGCGAGGCCACGGCAGTGGGAGGCCCGCGTACCGCAAAAATAAATAAATAAAATAAAGAAGGGGAGGGCTTCCCTGGTGGTGCAGTGGTTGAGAGTCCGCCTGCCGTGGCAGGGTACGCGGGTTCATGCCCCGGTCCGGGAAGATCCCGCATGCCGCGGAGCGGCTGGGCCCGTGAGCCATGGCCGCCGAGCCTGCGCGTCCGGAGCCTATGCTCCGCAACGGGAGAGACCGCAACAGTGAGAGGCCCGCGTACCGCAAAAAAAAAACCCAACCCCCCCCATAAACCCCCAAAAAACCCAAAAACAAAATATAAGGAGACCCTCACTCTCGGAGGCATGCAAGTCCCAGCCACGGTCAAGAGGCGCAGCTGGGCTCAAACCCGCTCTCTAACACACAGCATGGGGCACTCAGTAAGTGCTGCACGTGGGGATGGCCAGCTACGCAGGGCTTGGCTACTGCTTCATCACAGAGAGTCTTTTCTGGGGTGTGATCTGGGCTGTAGGAGACCCATAAGAGCAGGAAAGATGAGAGTGTGATAGAAGAGAACAGAGAGCTGGGACCCTGCCCACCCATTCCTCATTCTCTCACTCTGAGCTGGGTTCCCCGGGCATGTGGAATGGAATCTGGCCCACAGCCTCACCTCACCAAGCTCACCATGGAGCAGGCAGATTAATCCCAGCTGCAGCCATCGAGACTTTTAAAAACCATACACGACAGAAACACAACTCAGGCAGGCTGAAAGGAAAAAGGAAATTTCATGGGCCCAAGTAACTGAGCACAACCTTCAGGCATGGCTGGATCCAGGACTCACACTACATCTCTGGAATCTATCTTCTTTTCAGCTGTTGGCTTTACAGTTCCTCTGTTATGGCTTCATTATCTGGCTGACTCTTTCTAGGAGGTGGCCCAGTGACTGCTGGAGCATCCATGCATAGCAACCCCAGAGGAAAGACAGCTTTTCTTTCCCAGCAGTGCCCACAAAAGCCCCAGGCGGATTCTCAGTGGGATGACTTGAGCTACTTGCCCTTCCTGAATCAATCACTGTCATTAGGGAGATGGAAAATTCTGATTGGCCAGGTTTGGGTCATGTGACCTTGCCGGGGCCAGCAGTGAGACTGTCCCAAACCAAGGGAGGAGAGTGGAGGGAGGGTAAGGAAAACCAGGCAGCTGTTACCAGAGAAGGGAGGATGGACTGGGTAACTCCACTATGACTTTACCCTCTGTCACCTTCAAGGAGCCATTTAACCTCTTGTGCAGTGGTTCTCAAGTCTGGCAGCAGATTAAAACCACCTGGGTAGATTTTAAGAAATACAGGTACCTGGGCCTTACCTGGATAGACACAGGTCTGAGGTAGGACCCAGCCCCATTATTTTTTAAACGCTCCTCTGGCAGCCAGAGCTGAGAATCACTTTCCTGGGTTCCCACTCCGTAATTCACTCCACGTATTATCATTCTGTGATTAGGAAAGATTTTTTCAGTCTCCCGGTTCAGAAGGAAGAAAGTTAAAAGGGACAGAAATCCATAAGCAGACTCTAAACCCCTTAGCCAGTCTCTGGCTTATATTAAACTGAGCTCCAGGCCAGTGTCCGGGTCTCCAGGGATGGAGCTCATCAGGGTGGGCTTCATCAGAGTGTGGCTTCTGATGGGCATCAAAGCCACTGAGGTTAAAGTCATACTGCCCGGGCCGTGGGCCACTCCGAGGACCCTCTGAGCCAGGCCTTTGTTGCACCCTCCAGCACCAGCCAAGTGGCAGCAGGAAGCTGAACAGAATCCAATTTGATGCCTCTCCCTGGTGCCCAGTAGGCCTGACACATGGAGCCCTGGTCTTTGTTTTCTCTCCACTCACAAGGGTTTTATTTTCCCTAGAGCTGGGCTCGGGAGTGAAGAGGCTGGGAAAGACCAAGTCAAACACTTAATCAGAGTCTCGGGGCGGCAGCTTCACCATGATGTGAGGAGATGGGCAGGGTTGGGTAGGGAGAAAGTTCTGGAGTTAGATGGATCGGGGCTGGAATCCACCCTCTGGGACCCGCTTCTCTTTGTGATCTTGATCCTGGCTTGAGACTCAGTTTCCCCATCTGTCAAATGGGGCTAATAGGAATTCCCACCTGATAGGGTTTTTGTGAGAATGAAACCAGGCAGTGCACATGAAGTCCGCGGTCCTGGCACACACTGGCTGCAATGGTGACCTTCACCCACAGAATAAGTATTATTGTGTGCCTATTTTCTCAGGAACTGTGAGGGGTGATTGGGGAGACCCTCTGCCCCCATGGAGCTTATAGTCTAGTGGAGGAGACAAACATGAATAAGATTATGATATATGCATTGAAGAAATTATGATAAGGCACTGATTCTCCACTGTGGCTGTACCTGGAGAGACTTTTCCTATACTGGGAAGTCAGAGAGGGTATCCTGGAGGAGGTGACAGGTGGGCTGAAGGATGGGTGTGAGCCAACTAAGGCAGGAGCTTGGTGGGGGTGAAGGTGAGGTAGAATGCTCGAGACAGGGAGGAGCATGGGCAAAGGCCCTGTGGCATGAAGGAAGTTGGCGTTGGGGAGGGCATCTGAGAAAAGGCCAGTGTGGCTGGAGCACAGAGAGGATGAGTGTGGAGACATGGGAGGGGCCCGACTGCACAAGGCCTTGAAGTCTGTGGTGAGGAGTCTTTCCTCCATCTGAACGGTAAAGGAAGCCTTTGAAGAATCCTGGTGGGAGGTGACAAGGTCAGATTTGCATTCTCAAAAGATCCCTCTGGCTGCTGTGTGGAGGGTGGATTGAAGGGGGATCTAAGTGGACGTGGGAGACCCATCAGGAGGTTACCACAGTCATCTGGGTGAGCAAAGATGGAGGCTTGGATGAGGTGTTGGCTCGATGTAGAGGTCAGGGGCTTGGGTTTGGCATCAGTCTCTGACATGTTTCTTAACCCTTCTGAGCCTCAGGTTCCTCATCTGAAAAGGGAGGATAGTAGTAATAGCCACCTCACTAGATTGTCGTGATCATTAAATGGGAGATAATGACCTGCCTCCGTAGTGGACACTTCACTGAGGTCAGCCTTCTGTGCTACCCTCTCACTCTTCAGTCGTCACCCCAGATGGCACGTCTTCCAGCTCGTTGCTCCTCCACTGGGATTCCTTGTCAATGCATCTTATCAGCTTGTTTTGTACTCATCTGCATCCCCCACTAGACTGAACACGAGCTCTGCAAAGGCAGGGACCATCACTACTTGGATCATGGCTCTCTTTCTAAGATTCTTTTTCATGGTTCTTTTTCTGTGCCGGGCACATAGCACGCATTTAATGTTTGTGGGTAAATGAATGAATGCCAAGAAGGAACAAATAAATGGATAACTCCTCCCGCATTTTACGCAGCCAGGACTGAGTCCAGACTGACCTATGGTCAGGGTTGTGGAACCCTTCAGTGATGGCTTCCCACGCTTACAAATCTAATGTCCAGGGCCTTTCCTTAGAGAAGATGGAACCATAATTGTAGATTAGGCTTTGTCATTCCTTTCCTCCATCTTGTATTCGTGAAGCCTGTTTTATTGAAATCCAATGAGAAGCCCCACTTCCATTTATGCAGAAAAACTTTCACGGAGGATGCCTCTGGAACTTTAACAACACACACATTTCATTCAGCTAATTTCTCCCCTTCCCCTCCGATGTTGGCATGAATGCATTTTTGTTTGGACTTCCTGGGCTGCTCTCTGCTGTCACCATTCGAGGTGCTGGCACATAGCCTGGAGATCTAGGACTCTACGCATGCCGCAGGTCAGGTAGTATTCTTTATTTTTGCTTCTTTACTGACTTGGTTAATGATGTCATCATTCATCTAATCACCCCCTGCCCCCTTGGCCCCTCTCCTAACATGAAAGCACCGCTGCTTCTGTGGATCCCACCTCCCTGGATGGGTAGACTCTCTCACCTCCCTCCCATGAGTGCTGCCCTGGGGTGAGCCTGTGGTATCACCCTTGGACGACTGTGCCTTGTTCCTAAGCGGTCTCCCTTCACCCACCTCTCTCCTGCCCTGCATCCTATATCTATGCCCAGGTTTTTCCCCCCAAAGTTCAGCTTTTCTGTGTTTTTTTTTTTCCTCTGAAGCCTTCAGTGGCTTCCCATGGCCCCAAATTCCGAGTCCAGCCTTCTTCAACTGGCATTTAAACATTTATTCCAATTTGGCCTCAGTGTAGCCTTACATTCCACCCCTCCTCACTTCTAACACCCAACATCCCAATTTCCCTGGGACATTCATTCTTCCTGGAAAATGCCCCACAGTTTATTGCACCTCTGACTCTGCTCATGCTGGAACCTCAGCCTGAAATGTTGGCTCCTCCCACACTGCTGACATTTACACATCCTCCAAAGCCCAGATCAAATGTCACCTCCTTTAAGCATTTTAATCCCTTTACTCAGGCTTAATTGCTTCTCCAAGTTGGATGTACCTGAAACGTCCAAACGAGGAACAAGGCAGATACGTTAACTGTCTCTCCACTATATGTCCGCCCTTTCTTCTTCCAAAGGAATTGGTTTTTGTTCAGCTATCCACATGTATCCACTTTTGGGGAATGTAACCCTATATCCGCAGCCTAGGAATGAATCCCAGTTGGTCTAAATCAACAAGGTTGTCCTGTCCCCTTGGCAGTGATTGGTTTAGAAGTAGGTGTGTGACCCCGTTCTGCTGGGAGACAGTGGAAGGCTTTTCCTATTCTTAGGAAGAGCCATAAGAATCAGTCCCTTCTTCCACTTCAGCCCGGATCGCTGCAGTCCTTTTATGATCGTAAGGGTCTTAGGACAATCCATCATCCATCACCTGCAGATGGCAGAGCCCAAATATAGAAAGGATTTTGTGATGATACTGTTGAGCTGCCAAATTAATCAACCCCAGAGATGCTTTCCTTCCAAGGTTTCATTTATGTGAGATAAGAAAATCCCTTATTGTTTAAGGTAGTTGAATCAGGGCTTCTTGTTACTTGCAGCCTAAAGCACCCTAGCAGATATAAGGGCAACAGCTAAGTCAATCTGGGTCTGTCTACTCACTGGAGTATTATACAGCCATTAAAAAAGGAACTCTAATGTTGTGTAGTCGTATGAAACAATGCTGATAACATTATTTATGCCCAGAAATCAAGACACAAAAGTGTAGGTCCAGCATGATATAAAAATGTATGCAAATGAAAAAAAGATCAGAAGAAAAGAATTTAAACAATGATGATAGCTGTTAGGGTAGTGAATCTGTTCATTTCTACCCCCACTTCCTGCTACCTTTAGTAATGTGTACACACACACGCACATATACATTATACTAAATATACTGTATAAAGTATAGTACATAGTGTACTATAATAACATCTAATATTGATTACATAGTTCAATAAGTATATATGGTATATACTAATTATATATGATATATATAATGATATATATTTGTGTATGTGTAGATGTATATTCATACATATATATATAATTTTGCTCCTACAGATTAAACACTTTATAAATATAAATATTATATTCATAAATTTAAACATTAACACACTCAGTTAATCCTCACAAACCCTCTGAGGAATGTATTATTCCTATTTAATAATACTTTGAGGAGATTGAGGCCCAGAAAGGTTAGGTAACTTGCATAAGGGCACAAAGCTAGTTATGCGGGGAGAGCAAAGATTTGAACACAGATAGTTGGGGTCCAGAGTTTGTGCCTTTTTTTCTTTTTACTGTGCCGCATGGGCGGGGGATCTTAGTTCCCCAACCAGGGATTGAACCTGGCCACGGCAGGGTTAGTGCTGAGTCCTAACCACTGGACTGCCAGGGAACTCCCCGGAGTCTGGGCTCTTAATCACCATGGCACACTCCTTTTGAGTGTCCCTGAAAAAATGGCTCCCACAGTACTCTTTGTAGTTGGTCTTTTGGAACTTTCCTGAAGCATGCCGTGTACCATGGATTTCTGGTGAGGTCTCGCCCTTTGCGGTAGGGCAGGGCGTTGACAGAGTGTATCAGGGGTGTAGAAATGAGAGGTGGTCCTCATCCTGGGGGTGTCTAGAGCCTCTTGGGAACACAGGGACAGAGGCAGAAGCTCAGCACCAGTTGCCCAGATGGCCGTGGTGTGCTGAGTACCACATAGAGCCTGACCCTAGCCAGTGGCAGCAGAGCAAAGCCTGATGATCATGTCCAGCCCATCTCCCAGCACCAGGCTTTACCCAGCCAGTAAATACTGGTCTGGTTTGTCAAATCTATATATGCAAGTAGTATGTTTAAATGGTGACATGTTGAATCAGTTGTGGAGGATGAGGGGGGATGAGGAGATTCAAGAGCATCAGGAGGGGATGCCTCCCCTTGTCTGTGTTTGGGGAGGAGGCTGTTGTGTAGGATTGAGTGCCATCCACCTTGGGACTCCGAACCCTGGGATACATGGTGCTGGGGAGCTGTCCAGTGGGCAGTGCTGAAGGCTTGGGTCACGAGAGAAAGCAGAATGCAGAGTGAACAAAGGAAAGGAGATAGGGAGGGAGTCACAGAGACTGGGAATCAGGTCAGCATCTGCATCAAAGAGCCCCATCTTCCCCTAGAGGTGATTGGTAGTATTGATCGGGGGCCAATCTATTGTAATTGAGTAGGGAAACTTGTTAGGTTAAGTAGTAAGCATATAAAGTGTATTTGGTTATAGGTATGTGAAGGAAAAAAGTATAATGATATGGCCGTGTGTGTTGGAAAATGTTTTATAGGCCTGTTTTGTTGGGAGAAATAGAATATATTGGATCAATGGAAAAAGCTATCTTGTACAGCAAGATACTTGGAGACACATGCATGATAAAGGGGGAAAACTGCAGTTTTGACATTCTTGTGGCCACAAGAGAGATGGAGGAACTAGAGTAGTGCAGAGGAGAGGAAATAAGTCATTTTCAGGGTGAAAAGGATGAGTGATGGATAAAGGAGATGTGTACAGGCATGGTCACAACAAGAGTAAATAAATGTAATGTTGATAAATTTGTTTATTATGTTTGCTCATCAGCACAGCTGACTAGAGGACATGGTGGATGGAGGGAAGGCTGGAGATACTCTTCTGGTGGTCTTTAGGGGGTTGGCTTGAGTTATTATATAGATACTGTGACATCCTGATGCCTTGGTTTCCCTCCCTGTCTCTTGCTGCTGCCAAAAAAAATGGGTGACAGGTACGATCAAGGTAGAGTCCTCATCTTAGGAGGGGGCTCCAGTCTAAGACACATCACCAAAACAGAAACTTGGAAAAGAAATCAAGGCAGAGATCTGGTTATACACAGAGCAGAATCCAAGCTGTCAAGCCAGTTCCTCAACTTGCAGGAAGCTGAAGTGTATGAATTGGGGCAAAACTGAGAAGGCTTGTGAAGGATGTGTAGGGGTTTTAAAGGAAAGATGAGGAAGGCCGAAAGCTAGGTAGGGAGAACGTGCCTTGTTTAGTCTTGCTTGGGGAATGGTGGGAAATTCATGTTACTGGGGTTCACGGTGACAGTGTTGCGAGAGATAAGCCCAGAAAAGTTAGTAGGAGTGAGAGTATAAGAGAATATGCCAGATGAAAGGCTATGGACTTTAAATAGTGGAGAGTGATATTCAAAATCTTTTAATAACACTCAGGCACCAACCATAAGTACAGACTCTGGCCATGGTGCTGGAGAAAGTCTTGGAAGGGAATACTAAGGGTCTTGGAGAGGGGCGAGGACAGTGTATGTGTGTTGGAGGAACACTGGGAACAGGGAGGTGGTGCTCAAGATAGCAACCATTTACCTGTATGAACTGGTATGAAAGTATTTCAATATTCGAGCCATCAGAATGGCTGTACTGGTGCATATCAGCTGACCAGCAGACATGAGTTGGGAGCAAGGGAATGATACAATTGGATTTATGCTTTAAAAAGTGGCTCTGGGGCTTCCCTGGTGGCGCTGTGGTTGAGAGTCCGCCTGCCGCTGCAGGGGACGCGGGTTCGTGCCCCGGTCCGGGAAGATCCCACATGCCGCGGAGCGGCTGGGCCCGTGAGCCATGGCTGCTGAGCCTGCGCGTCCGGAGCCTGTGCTCCGCAACGGGAGAGGCCACAACGGTGAGAGGCCCGCGTACCGCAAAAAAAAAAAAAAAGTGGCTGTGGTCACAGCAAATGTTTGTTCACCAGGTGGATTGGTGGGTAATAGAATTTTAGAATGGGTAGGGATCTGGGCTGATTTCTTTCCACCCAACAGAATATAAAAGTTTCCAGTCCTTCTCAGCATGGGCCTGGCCAGAAATCACCTGCTTCGATCTGGCCCCTCATTCCCTGTGACTGAACATATCCCCAGCTCCCCACACGGTCTGCTCTTGGCCACTGCAGCCCAAGCTGCCTCTGTCCCTGGCTGGCTGTCTCTGCTCAGCCCTGTCTGGACATACCTGCTGTGCCTTGCTCTTTTCTCCCCTCACCAGCAAGAGAATTGGCAATCTTCTGGGATTTAATTACAGGTTCCCTGAGAGCTTTTCAGCCCATCACAAGGCTCCTGCAGGCTGTCGCTGGGAGGGTGACAGGAACATGCAGTGATGAACAGCGGCTTCCCGGCATGGCGGCTGTCCCGGGTGGCTGTCCCCAGTGGCTGTCCCATGCTCCTTGGGCCGCTCTGTGTTTTCCCGAGCAAAACATGTCTCATTCCCATTTTACGTGATCAGTTAGCAAGCAGGGAAAACGCTTGCTGCGGGAGGGATGATAAAAGAGAGAGAGCCATGCAGCCAGGGCAGAGGACAGAAAACACAGCAGTTCCCCTGGAGGTGATATGTGCTCCCAAGGACTTCTGGAAACTCTTTAGATCTGTTAAATAATGACTTAGTAATTCTGCTCACTTTAATTACGTCAACCTGGTGTGCTGACAGCTCAGGTCCAGGGGGGATCTTTTTGGCCTTAGGCAGCCACTCTAGAGTCCAAGAAAGTTGGTAGACTAGGGTCAGCAAATACATAGCAGGCACGCCACTGTTTCCCACTCCTCTGCCCACGGCAGACATTGCTAATTGATCATGGCACCACTAAGCCTGAATGTTACAGGAGCGTGGATGTGAATGTTGGCTATTCAGGGCTTAGGAGTATCTTAAAATAAGACAATGAGAGATCTTTTTTTTTTTTTTTGGTCCTTTTGAAGTACAGTGGTCATGTAAGGCCTCAGTAGGCCTCAGAGGAAGACATTCTGATCATGGCTAAAGAGGTCCCTTCTCTGCTGTCAAGATTCCCCAGTATTTCACCAATGCAGCCCTCTCTGAATATGCCATCTGCATGGAGTAGGATGGACCCTCATTGGGAGAGATGGGGTAAATCCATTTACCTTTTCACTCTTTGTTCTTGGTCCTGGGAGAGTAAGCATCCAAACCTCCTGTCTCTCAGGTTTCTCCTCCCAGGTGAAAACCAAGTGATATGGACTCTACATTACCAGCTAAAGTGTCTGCGGAGCCCTTCCTCCCTTCCTCTGCCAGTGGGCTGTAATTTCCTCACGGGCAACCGCCTCTCCATCACTGTCCGTCTGCGTGGTCAGGATGAGGCTGACTCTGCTCTCCAGGGATTCAGGGTCCAGGCCTGGCCAGTCAGCTTTGCATCTTCTTGGCTGCCCCAGTGGGTTCTGGAGTCTAGTAGGCTAATGAGACTCAGGCTTAGGGGTTTTGCTGCGCTTAGTGGAAAAGTGGAGCTCTCCTTCTGTGGGGTTTGTGGGCTAAGCTGGTGGGATGTTAGGCTTGAGCTGCTGGTGAAGGTCTTTGTCTCCCCATGGGGAAACCTTTCAGAGGCACTGAGGAGTGGCTGAGCTTGGTATGTTTTGAGGAACAAAAAGACAGGATGTCTGGGGCTGGAGGGTGAGGGGAACTTTGTAGGAGAGGAAGTCAGAGAGAAAGGCAGGAGCCAGCCTGTGGAAAACCTTGCAGGCTATGGTAGGGGATTTGGAGTTCATTCTAACAGCAGTGGGAAGCTATCACCACTTTGGGCATCTCCGCACCCTCAAACCTTCTTCGCTCCTGACTCATCCCTTCATATGAGTCATCTTGGATATTACCAGGATTAATTAGGAGTAAGAAGACTAGGGGCATCCCCAAGCTCTGCTGATGACTTGCTCAGTGAAATGGGCCAGTTGCACCCTTCTCTGGGCCTGTTTCCACTCTGGCTCATGATGGAATTGGACTAGTTCAAGGATAATAAAAAGATTTCATCTTTCATCCCTTCTCTGTTCACTTGGTAGTGTTTGCCTGGACACCTATGGAGAGAAGGATTGTGAGTATCACCCAGGCTCTATGGGAGAGTGCTATGATCCATTAGCAATGTCTGCCATGGGTAAAGAAAACAGGAGTGGTGAATCATTCATCTCAAGACCACATGCTCCCGGAGGTGTCTTCTGTAGCATTTTATGAGACTTTAAGTCAGACGTATCAGCAGCTTGGAGCACCAGACCAGGAATAAAGATGTCTAGCAAGTTAGGAAACTTACACAGGGCTTCCCACTTTACAAAGAGTTTTCATGGCCATTTTCTCACTCGAACCTAACAATCTATTATGTTTGTCTCACACCCTCCTTCTGGTAACCATACTCTCTGGTTTTTTTCTTGGGCACCAATCCCTTCCTGTGCTCAGGCTGTGTGCTTTGGGGCTGAGGATAGGATACGAGAACCAGGCCTGTACCGTGATAGTCACCTCATCATGGCAGTGGGTCAAGTGGTGGACCCATGACCCCACAGAGGTCATGAGATGTAGTGAAAGATGTGCTGCAACCCCTGGGGAAGGCTACTGTGCCCATGGATTTGAAGGTGTTAGGATATAGGGCTAGGTGTGCTGGGGCTATTTCCCACGTTCTTAAGAGCTCATTTTGCACCTCTTCTCAACTTGACGTTCAGTGATGTCACACTGGTAGCTCGAAGTCAGCCACAGTGGAAGTATTTGCCACAAATCAGGGACGTTTTTTTTCCCTGAGAGCTGACTTGCCAGCACTCCACTGGCCTGAGGGCTGCCAGAAGCTTTCTAGCTACTGCAAAGAGCCAGAGACCCAAGCCACAGAGTGGGAGGTGGAGCCAAAAGAGAGGACCAAGTCCTGAGTCCAGTTGCGCCTGAAGCTACACCTGCCTTTATATTTTTCAGCTGATAAATGATTCTTCTGTTTAAGCCTATCTGGGTTGTATTTTCTGTCTCTTTCAACTATAAAAGAAGCCTGCTATTAATTTTATATTTCAATATGCAAAAAACAGATGGTTTAATATTCATCTCTTGAAAACTTTGTGAATAGTTCTCCACTGCCTTGGGAGGAATGTTCAAGTTCTCACCCAGCATCCAAGATTTCCCACAGTCTGGCTCCACTCCCTCTCTCTGGCTTCAGATTAAGGTATCCTGTGCTCTAGGTTAATTGGACTTTCAAACTGCCCTCAACCGTCTCCTCCTTTCCCGCCTCTGTGCCTTTGCTCATTCTGTTCCCTCTGCTTGGAACATCCTCTCTTTCTCTTCACATCTACATTCCTGTCGCTGTTTAAGGTCCAGCAGCTCTCCACCCCCAGGCTCCCCCAGGTTTCACCTGCCCCTGTCTATCAGCACTTTCTAGATGGTAGAGTCCTGATGCTAAGGCTTGCTGCCTCTTCTGGATATGAACCCTTTGATGTGAGGTTCATCTTTGAATCCTCCCAAATACTTGTTATACTGCCTTGCACAAAACAAGCCACCAGGAAGTACTTGTTGAGGCAACAAATCCATTCTTAACTCATCAACCAGAGTGATCTGCAGTGTAAATCAAATTAGACTACACCCTTACTTAAAGCCCTCTGAGGTTCCAGCCACACTGGCCTTCTGTTACAGGAACAAAGCACTAAGCAACATTATTCCCACCACAGGGCCTTTGCACTTGCTGTGTGCAGATTTCTCTTCATCCTGCTCTTCACTTAGTTGACTCCTTTCCACCACTCAGAGTTTAGCTCAGATGTCACCTCCTCATAGACACTTTCACTGGACACTTTTAACTACTGTAGCCTCTTAGACACTTATTTTGCATTAAACAATTTTATTTTTTCTTTAATAATTATGGATGCTTAAATAGCACTTGTGCTATCCTAAGCACTTAAAAATATATTAACCTTATTGCGGTAGTCATTTCACACTATATACATATATCAAATCATCACGTTGTATATCTTAAACTTACACAATGTTATATGTCAATAAATATTATATATCTCAATAAAGCTTGGGGCAGAAAAGAAATATATTGACTCATTTAGTCTTCAACAACAATTTCCAGAGAGAAGTGCCATTATAGCCTTCGTTTACTGATAAGAATGAGTGTCTTAAGTTAGGTTCCCTAGAAACACAGCCTAAGATGTGTATTCTGGTGCCCAAGGTTTTTGAGAGGCACCTTCAGGAGAAAGCAGAGAAGGGCTAAGCAAGGATGTGGCCGCTGAGAGACTGGCTTCAATCTGATCCCGCGGGGAGCTTTGGAGCATGAATTGCACTGCAGAGCTGGTCCCACCTTCAGACAAAGGGGGCAGGCCTTTTCCCCTCATTGGCTGCCTCAAGAATTAGAGGGAATGAACATGACCTTCCGGGTGAGGTTGCTGTAAATCGGCCAAGGACATCTGCAAAAGGGGGCAACGTGAAGCCACGTGAACGTTTAGTGGTCCACAGTCAGGGCAGCCAGGGATGTGGGCAGAGCACGGGTAGCATTCACTACAAAGAGCTTAAATGATTTGCCCAATGTCCCTACCTAGCAAGCGGCAGAGTCAGGATTTGAACCCAGGCCGTCTGGCTCCAGAGTCTGTACCTTCAGCCACTCTGCTCTGGCTGGCACTGTCTGAAATTATCTCATTCACTTCTTTTTTTTAATTTTTAATTAAAAAAATTTTTTTTATTGAACTATAGTTGATTTACAACATTGTGTTAGTTTCAGGTGTATAGCTACAGATTCTTTTCCATTATAGGTTATTACAAGATTCATTGACTTCTTAAAGCTTGTTTATTTTCAGTCTCCTCAAGGGATCCGACTCATCGTTTCGAACGAAACAGCTACATCCCCAGTACTTTGAACAGTGCCTGGCACATAGAAGGTGCTCAGGAAATGTTCCTGGTGTGAATGAGGACTGGTGGGGCCATGAGCCCAGGAAGCCAGTTGACTCTCCCCTGTGGTTTGTCTGCTCACTACCGTGCCCTGTATGCCCTGATCTTTATTTATGGCCCCCAAAGGCCTCCTGCTGTTTATGGATTTCTTTGCTTTCAAATATTTCTTTCCTAACTGAAACAGGAGTCTGGCAAACGCTCCCTAAATCACCAGACTTCCTGGGCAGCAGGTCACGTGTTCAGACCCCATCCCATCCCTCCCTCCCTCCTTCCTGTTTTGGAAACCAAATTTGGGTGTGCTTGTGTGTGTGCATGCGAGTGCACACACATCCTCTAGGGGAGAGGATCACCGCATCACTCAGCTCGGTTCTGCCTCAGCTCCGATCAATACCTGCGTAGTAGCGGCTCAGCTCTGTCTGCAGTCAAGAGCCATTTGCTCGTTTTTTGGTTGCAGGTATGTTCTCATCAAAGGCCATTTGCGATCACAGTCCTTCGACAAATGATATGGAAACAGTCCTCACAGGGCTGCAGAGCTGAGCCAGAAGAGTGCCTCCTGCCACTTTGCTGGGGCCCCTTCCAGAAGCTTGTTATTTTTTACTTAAGTGTGGTTGTAGCCAGGGGCGATCTTCAAAAATTTAGCAGCTGGTAGGATGCCGGACTGACCTATCAGCCTGATTATATCCTTTTTTTTTCCCATTTATTTATTATTATTTTTAATTATAATAACTCTAAGACAGAGGATGCAGGACATTTGTGCTAGGTGCTTGCAAAGCACCATCTCCTTTAATCCTCCTAAAACAACTCTGCAAGGTATCGTCTCCACTTTGTAGATGAGGAAACTGAGGCTCTGAAAGACAGCCATTTTTCTATTCTTTATGATCGTCACACTTCATAGCTACAGAATATTCCATCCAATAATGTACCAAGTTCCTATAATGATTCTCCTACTGCCAGCCCATTCATCTTGTTTCCAGCCTCTTTGCTGATATAAATAATGCAGCCATGACAGTCTCCATATCATTAAGAATTCCTTGAAGAATTCATTTTGGATGACTATATATTTCATATTGTCAACAAAAATGTGTGTACAAGGATACTAATTGCATCATTACTTATAATAGCAAAAATTGAATGTAATTAAGCCACACAGAAAAATGCTTCTAAGATGATATTGAGTGAAAGCAGCAGGGTACCAAATTGCATAAACAGCGTGCTCCTGGTTATGGGTGGGGGGGGATGAACAGATGCATTAAAAAAAGGAAGTAAATATCTCCCAATTTTCCTAATGGTTATTGCTGGGTGCTGACCTTATAAGGAAAACTGCTATTTTTTCATGTTGCCATATTTTTCAAATTCTTCACAATGAGTATGTATCACTTCTAAATTAAAAAAATAAGTACAAACATTTAAAATAATTAGTTTAGTGTGTGAGTTTGGCTCAAGGCTCTAGCCTAGGGTTCAGCAAACTTTTTTTGCAAAGTGGCCAGATAGCAAATATCTGGATAGTAAACATTGGCTTTGTGGGTCTGTGGTCTCTGTTGCAGTTAGTCAACCTTGCCATTGTAGTGTGAAAGCAGCCACAGACGACTCATAAACAAATGGACATGGCTGTGTTCCAATAAAACTTTATTTGTAAATTCAAGATGTAAGCCACACTATGGACCATAGTTTGCCAGCCCTCCTAGCTCTAGCCTTCCCTAGTTATTGTTTTCCTTTTTTTAAGTTTTTTTTAAGCCATGCCGTGGCATGTGGGTTCTTAGTTCCCCGATGACCCGTGCCCCCTGCAGTGGAACCGCGGAGTCATAACCACTGGACCACCAGGGAAGTCCCTGTTTTCCTTGTTAAAAACACCTGACTTCAGTAAATATTGGAATAGATACAAAAGAATATTTATGAAAATAAGTTCAAAGTACCAATAATAAAAATGCAGTGAGGGGACTTCCCTGGTGGCGCAGTGGTTGAGGGTCCGCCTGCCGATGCAGGGGACACGGTTTTGTGCCCCGGTCCGGGAAGATCCCACATGCCGCGGAGCGGCTGGGCCCGTGAGCCATGGCCGCCGGGCCTGCACGTCCGGAGCCTGTGCTCCGCGGCGGGAGAGGCCACAGCAGTGAGAGGCCCACATACCGCAAAAAAAAAAAAAAAAAAAAAATACAGTGAAGGACTTCCCTGGTGGTCCAGTGGCTGGGCCTGGACCCCAGGCAGGCTGGGAGCTTGGGTGCCATATAGTGGGACAGTGGTGGCTGTCAGACCCTTGTAGGATTTGTAGGAACTAACCAAGCCTCAGCCTGAACCTCCACAGTAGGTAGTCAGCAGTTTGTAGCTTGAATTCAAAGCCGGCAAGTGAATCATTTGTTTATTTGACAACTATTGAATACCTACTCTGTGTTAGGCACTGGTCGAGATGCAAGGGTTCAGTGGTGTAAAAAGGGACAAAAATCCCTGCCTCCATGGAGCTTACCCTCTTGAAGAGAGAAACAAACATTCAAAAAGTAAAAGTCATCAATTACATGGTTTTCTTAGGTGGTGATAAGTGTTTTCTTAGGTGGAGAAAAAGGAGGGAACGGGGAGCGAATGGGTGTTCGCGTTTCAGATGGAGTGGCCGGAGCAGACCTCACTGAGAAGGTGACGTCTGAGCAAAGATCAGAGGGAGGTGGGGGAACCAGCCATGAGGATATCTGGGGGGGAGTTGGGGGGAGAATGTGCTAAGCATCAGGAACAGCAGGTGCAAAGGCCCTAAGGCAGGAGAATGCCCAGTATGTTCAAAGAACAGCCAAGCAGCAAAGACACCATTGTGCCTGGAGTAAAGAGAGAACAGAGGAGAGTTAGGGAGGTGAGGCTGGAGAGGAAAGGGGCCAGACTGTGCTGGGCTGTGCAAACGGCAGGCTTGATTCTGGCTGCCAAGAAACTCTGAGAGAGGCTGATCAGGCTTGTGGGGGTGGCAGGGTCTGGCAGCTGCTGGGGAGGAAGTGGTCGGGATCAAAAGAGACTGTTGGGGCCCCAGCCCTTGCCTGGGGTTCTGCGCAGGGAACTGGTGTGTTTGGTGGAGACAGAGGCAAGCTCCCACTGTGTAAGGCAGGTTGACAAGGTGTGTGTACCTGTACGTGTGTTTGGGCATCTCTGGTGGGAAGCCTGGGGATCATTAGTATTCATTTCCTAGTCTGGGGCAACATGACTAATGCCAGAACTCACAGGCTGGTGGGGCTCAGGTAGGGGTGAGGTTGAGTCTGGAGGAGGTGCCGGGGCAGCTAGGCTGAGCCCAGAACAGGGTAGTAGCCACAGGTTGAAGTGGTGCTGGGGTGCCCTCTCCACCTCTTGGATCCTGTCTTCCGCGAGAGCCCGTCAGCCTAGAAAGCTCCATGGCACCAGGCAGCCTATTCAAACCCCAGCTCTGACATTTACTAGCTGTGTGACCTTGAGCAAGTCAATGAACCTTCTGTGCCTCAGTTTCCTTGACTGTAAAATGGGGATAATCATAGTCATACCTCAGAGAGGTTTCTGCAAAGATTAAATATGTTGAAATAAGTCAGTTGATTAGAACAGCACCAGTAATATAGCAAATGCTTTACAATATTAGCTATTATTATTATTTATACCAACGAGAACCATTCACTTTTCTTGGATATCACAACATGTCTCTTTGTCCCAAATATGGACAGGACAGGAGGGGCATGTACCTCACCTACTTGCTCTGTGATCATGGGCAAGTTATGTTGCTTCTCTGCATCTTAGTTTTCTTAGCAATGAAATGGGACTGTTAATGCCCTCTTCAGAGAATCAGCAGTGCCAGCTTATCCAGACCTGGGTCATGGGGGGTGCTGGGTCACTTTACCTTTTCCATCTTTCTATGGTCCAGGCCACAGGCAGGTGGTGGTGAACAAGGTGTGGGTCCTGACTTCTAGAGCCCAGATGCCTTCATGCCTCGATGAGGGAGCCAGCTAATTGCATTGTGGTGTGATAAGCACCATGGTAAGAAGAATAACAGCTAGGTGTATGGTGCACGGAAATCTGTGCTCCAGACACGGTGCTCAGCCCTTCCTGTGGGTTATCTATGAGGCGGGTGCTGTTATCATCATCTCGATTTTCAGGTGAGGAAGCCGACGTTTAGTAAGGTGACATGATGGGTCCAAAGCCCCCAGAGCTAGTGAGTGGTGGCACCAGGACTTGACCCACACTGTCTGACTCCAGCCTGTTTTAACAGAGGGCTGTTGCAGGGGCACAAAGAAATGAACTATCTTGGGGTGGGATGGGAGGAGGAAGTTCCTGAAGGTCTTCATTGGATGAGACACTTGAGCTGAGTATTGAAGGATGTGTAGGAGTTGGCCAGGCAGATCAGAGTGGGGACGGGGAGGTCTTGCAGGCAGATAGAAGAGCCCTTGCAAAGGCTGGAGGTGTTTGGGGGACTTGGAAGATGTGTCAGTGATCTCTTGCCGATGTAATGACATGTGAGTTATGTGTCATATGTGTCAGTTACCTCTTGCCACGGGCATGACCTTGCGGCAATAATAGAGGGGCAACCAACTGGGCACACCTATGCTTGTGTCTCATCCACTCGAACCCCATTGGCCAAAGCAAGTCACGCGGTGGAGCCTAAAGTCCCAGCAGGGGGGTAGTGCAGAGGACACAGACCCAAGGAGGGGTGAGGAATTGGGGCCATGTCTGTCATCTATTGCACAGGGAGTTTGGGGGATTGGAGAGCTGGGGTGTAGCTGCAGATGGGGCAGCAGAGGTCGTTTGTCTTGTCTTGGGGACAAGTTTGTGGAGAATGACTGGAGGGGCCGACAGGAAGTGGCGAGGAGGCTGCTGCAGCCACGGGAAAGGACACAGGCTCGGACCACGGCAAGAGCGGTGGGGATGGAAGAGATTGATTATGCTACTTTTGTCCCATAAAAACCCAGGCAGTCAGGCTGAGGTACTCGGTCTGTTACACAGATGTCACAGATGGCCCGGGGATATAATTGGCCTTGGCCTCTGCAGAAAGGTTAATTGCTCAGATCACACAGTCTGAAGCTTCTCGACTGACAGAACAGCTCCCCAGTTAAGGACTCTGAGCTACTGAGCTTTCTGTCATCTCTGGTCACTTGGCCAGGGCTGTGGAGGGCAGTGGAGGGGCAGAGAGGCCACAGGCCCTGCCAGGAGCTGTCGGGAGCTCACAGCCTGAAGGGACACTGGCCAATAAGCAAACATTCCGGGGGCTGTGACAGGCATTCTTAAAGGGCCAGTGAAGGCTGAAGGCTGTTTTGGTTGCAAGAGACAGACAACTCATTGCAACAGGCTTGAGCCAAAGGAGGAATGTGCCGGCCTAGGTAACCCAGCAGTCGGGTAGATCTTCAAAATGCACAGCCGGGTCCACTAAGGGAGCAGCTTCTGTCTCTCAGCTTGGTGTTCCCATCAGCTTCATTCTCAAGTGGGTTATGTAGTGGCAGAGATGCCCCCGACAGCTCCAGCTTTCCATCTTCCCCAGTTTAGCAACCCACCATGGAAGAGGAACACCTTCTTCCCAGATGTTTCAGCAAAGCTCTGGACTGATTCTGATTGGCTCGGCTTTGAGTCATGTGCCCATCCCTGAACCAATCATCGTGGCCTGAGTCCCAGCCCCACTGGAACTGGGGCGGGGGGTGGGGGGTCTGTCCCACCCATTCTCGGGACTGTAGTGGGGAGCAGTGGTCCCTGGAGGGAAAAGCAGATTTCATTCCCAAAAGGGATGCTGGGCTGGCCAAGGGCACAGGAGTGGGAGAGGTGGTGGAAACGGGGTGGGGGTGGGGGAGGGGGAGGGGCGTGGGGGTCAGTACCTACCACGAGTCCCACAAGTCATGTCGCAGAGGAAGGGCCCTTAGGAACTGTTGAGTCCAACTGCCCATTTCACAGATGAGGAGACTGGGCCAAGGATATGATCATTTCAAATGGGAAAGCTGCTAGGAAGATGAACAAGCTGTTAGAGTGGGGATGGTCTGGGGAGAGGAAGGCTAGATTGGCAGAGAGACTGGGACCTTTCTGGATCGTGTCTGAAGAGATGACATCTCAGCTGAGACCTGAATGGAGAAAAGGAGTCAGCCATGTGAGGATAAGGGGAAAGAACATTCCAGAAGGAACAGCTTAGGTGCAGAGGGCCCCAGGCTGAAGCAAACTTGGTCTACACACCAACATCTCAACCTGTGTGTCCGGTCTCCCACACTCCCCGTAAGCAGGGGTGAGGGCTACAGAGGTCACATGCCAGCTTTTCTATGCATTTCCTCAAAAGTGATGCATGTTTCTGCTCAGAGCACAGTGGCCAGGACAAGTCACACAGCCTTCCTATCTGCAGGGGGTCTGGAACACCGGGGATCACATGGCTGTTGAGTAAGAAGCGTTCCTGCAAGGGAAGCCCGCTTTCCCTTAACATCTCTGGCCAGAAATTCTTACCTGGAAAACCTTTGCTCAATATGCTGGTTAGAGGTGGTATTTCATGGATGTTTTCATTTAAATTTTACTACTAATGAGGTTGAATCTATTTTTCCATAGAATTTTAACTACATTCTTTTCTTCTTTTGTGAATTATCTGGAAACCTAACCTTTTGGGCCTCTTTAAAATCTGCCCCCGCCCGCTTTTTTTTTAAGCCTGAAATACGAGGCATTTGGAAGCTGTGATCTCAAAGGCCCCGTCCAGCTTGCATATTCTCTTGGATTCTCTGATCTTTAAAAATACCAAAGGAAATGCCATTTATATTGGCAAAAGCTTTGTGAGTGCCTCCCAGATGAGAGAATAAAGCCCTGAAGTTGGTAAGTTTAGGTATTTTTAGAATCTCTGCTAGAGTCATAAAACTAGGATCCTTTTGACCAAGGTGGTGAGGGCGGGGTGGTGGGTGGGGGAGGGAGGGTGCAAGAGAAAAGATGCTGTCTGGCTCCAGGGTAATAAAAGAGATTCCAAGTGCAAGGGAGACTCAGGCAGAATCATGCATTACTCCCCCAACCCCTGCCATGATGAATGTCCTACTCAGATAGAAGAAGCCCTTCCTTTGTGCTAGAATAGCCCTTCTCACACCCTTGCAGATAAGTCCTAAAAGATTTCTGCCCACAAGCATTTTTTTCCCCCTTATTCCGTGCATGCCTTAAAGGTGTTGACATGAACTTGACTAGCATTTTCCCCTTTGTGTGGTGGTCTAGTGTAGCATTGTAGGAGTTAAAGACATGTCTGTTAAGAATCAGAAGTCCTGGATTGGAGTCCAGTGTGCTGCTGTGTGACCTTGTTTGATTCTCCTTCCCTCTCTGGGGTGAATTTTTACCATCTGAATAATGAAGTGGAGAGGACTCAGTTATGATTGGGGTTTGAGTTCTGTGAAGGATACACACTAGTGTTGTAGGACACCGCCACCGCTCATCGCGTGGTGTTTGGAAATATTAGAATTTGTTGCTGATGTTTCAGAATGGAGAGATTTCACGTTAAAAAATCAGGATTCCTGGCTTTTGAAAAGTTGGAAGATCTGGCAACCCTGGTTTCACCCTCCCACCAGTTGGCTGAGTCAAGCCAGCCTCTCCTTTTACCTGGGGTAGGGCCCTCCAGGTGGCTGCAGTTGCCACCCTGTTGCCCTCTTGTCTTCCTGACATGGAAGCCGGGTGTCAGTTCCATTCATTATTGTGCCTGTGCCTTTACTTAAGGAAGAAAATAAGACATTTCTTGCACCCATGTTTTCTGCCAAAGGTAGGGAAAAGCATGTGTGAAGGCCCTGAGGTAGGAATGAGTTTTGTGCGTTTGGCTCAAGGAGGAAGGGAGATCAGGCCAGACAGGCGGGCAGGGGCCAGGTTATTTAGGGTCCTGGAAGGAACTTGGATTTTATTTTGAGTGTGATGGGAAAACATTGGAGCATTGGAGGGCTTAAAGGAATGAGATTCCATTTACATTCTAGAAAGATCCCTGTGGCTGCTGAATGGTGGTAAGTGCTAGAGAAAAAAATAAAAAGGGGAAGGGGCCAGGGAATACTGGGGAGGGGTGTTGACAGTTTTAAACAGTGGGATCAGGAAAGACCTCACTAAGAAATAACATTTGGGCAAAACTTAGGGGAGGGGAGGGAGATCCAGGGGAAGGGAACGACAAGTGCAAAGGCCCTGAGGCAGGTGTGTGCCTGATGTATTTAGGGACCAGCAAGGAGGCCAGTATGACTAGAAGGAAGTGAGCAAGGGGGAGGAGAGTAGGAAATGGGGTCAGGAGGTGTGGGGGAGTTAAAGGCTACTGTACTGCTGCCCCCAACAGGCTGAGCCCACCGGAGGATCTTGCACTGGCTTCGTGGAGGACCTCTGAGGGTCTGTGTCTTGGCTGGGCCCTCCTGGGGCCAGGACTTCCAAATGGGAGCTTGGGGAGGAGGGTGGAGCTGCAGTCTGTCCACTGAGCCCCGGACTCCTGGCCTGCTCTGCAGGGGTTGGTGCCCTGGTGGCCCATTCCAGCTTTGAGGCTGTTCTCTGTCCACAGCCCCCAGGATGGAGTCTCGGCAGCTGAAGTCCCCTCCCCGCCGTACTACGAATAGGCTCCATCTGTGACCCTCAGCCGGCCATGATGGCGTTGGGGGAACAAGGGTTGATGGTGTCAGGTGGGAGTTTGGTGGCCACCTCAGGTACTTGTCCTAGTGGGACATGCATCAGATGAACTCGCCCTGGAGTCCTCAGGGGTGAGCACCATTGCTTTCTGTATACCTAGAGTGGTCTCCCCCCAGGTCAGCGTCGACTCCAGGCTCACCCCTCCCTCCCCTCTCTGCGTGGCACCAGCATGAACTTTTGGACACTGGATCCCCGTTGCCCTCGAGATAAAGTGGCCTCCTCTGCCCAGCCCCAGCCCTTTACCTCTCGGCCTCTGTGGTCCAGCCACACCTGAAGTTCCCTGTGGTCCTAACTCCTTCTCCTCCAGGCCTTTGCCCTTCCCAGTCCCCTCTCGTCCTTCACGTCCCATCGGAGGCAGCATCTCCTCCAGAAACTCTTGGGACTTCCCAGCCTGGCCACAGCCCCTGCTTACAGGCTCACGCGTGGACCATCCGTGCTTAGCTGGTCTTTCTCCTCATGTCTCTGGTGTGTCCTGAGAGTGGCCTTTCATCCTGACATTCCAGCTCCATCACAGCGCCGACACATTTAGGAAATAAAAGATTGCACTTGCTGGGCGCTCACTGTGTACCAGGCTCTATTTCCACATAGGTCATTGAATCCCTGCTACAACCCTTGAAATGGGCATTGTAGGCATTCCATTTTACAGATAAGGAAACTAAGGCCCAGCAGGATGTAAATAACTTGCCCCAAATCACACAGCTGGTATGTGGAGGAGGTGGGATTTGAAGCCACTCTGTCAGGGCTCCCAAGAGCCCTGCTCTTTCCCCCTGGACTCCTGGGCTGCTCTGCCGGGGTTGTCCCTGCCCCCCCGAAATTGAATTAATGACTCGGGGACCCACCCAGTCCAGATGACCAAACCTCCAAACTGGCTGCCTCCCCTTCTCTCTGCCTCTGCACTGAAGCTTGAGCAAACCTCCCCGGGGCCGGCCGGTTCTCATCATCAAAACCCAGGGGGTCTGCACCGCCAGCCTCACCGCCCACTCCTTCCCTAGCCCCTCAAGTCAGATTCCCCTTGGCATCGTCCCCTCTGAAGACTCTGCCTCTCTCCCCGCAGATGTCACTAGAGGGGCTCAAATCTCCAAAGCCCATGGCCTGTTTCTCATCTCCTGGTCCTCGTTTTTGCCTGACCTTTGGGTGGCATTCACAGCAGCGGCTGCCTCATCCTTGAAGCAGTTTCTTCCCTTGGCTTCTTTGCAGCTGAGGGAGTCTGGCCGTCTCCTCCTTTTCCTCTTGGCTTGTGTCCTTTCTTAATTATTTATTTAACAACTTTTTACTTAGTGTCTCCCAGGCCAGTGCCAGATACTGTTCTAGGAGATAGCACTGAACGGTCTGACAAAATCCCTGCCCGCGTGGAGCTTTCACTGTGAATGGAGAACAGACCACACGTGTTAGCCAAGAGAAGACGCCATTTCAAATAATGAAAAATAAAAACAGGGTGAAGGATAGAAAGTGACTGTGTGTGTTGGGTGTGTGGCTCATTTAGATGGAGTGGTCTGTGGCGTCTGATCTGGGAAGCAGTCAACCAAGCAGCACTGGGGGATGAGCATTCTGGACAGAGGGCACAGCAAGTGCAAAGGCCCTGAGGTGGCTGCAGCACGGTGGGTGAGGAGGTGTCAAAGGGTAGGCAGAGGCTTGACAATCTGGGGACGGGGCTTGAAAGCCGGGCTGGAAGTTGGGGTTTATTCCAAGTGCAGTGGGAAATCTCCAGAAGGTCGCAACAAAGAAGAGACTTCGTGGTATTTGCGCTTTTGAAAGACGACTCTTTCTCAAAATATGGCCCATGCATCAGAATGACCTGGGGTGCTTTTCACAATGCAGAGCCCAGCCTCTTCCTCGTCTCTGCAGCATCAGCTTCCCTAGGGCCAGCCTGGGAATTGCATCTTAACAAGCACTTACATATTGGAGAATAACTGCTTCAGGCAGAAATGTTTAACCTGGAAATTCCCAAGGGGTCAGTGGTCAGAATTCAGGGGATCCCAGAACTTGGGTGGCAAAATATTACATCTTTACTCTCACTAGCTTCTAACTGGCAGTTAAGCATTTCTTTCCATGATATGTGGAGTCCTAGCCCCACCTGGGACTTTGTTGCCAGTTGGAATCACAGTTTTCATAACACATTACAGGGTTTGCAGAGGTCTTGAAAATATCACTTTCTTCCTCGCTCCTTCAAAGTTACCGAAGTTATTAGACTTGCACTAGATCTTGTTATTTTGTGCATTAATGAAAAAGTACATAGGTTAATATTATATATTTGATTTAAAAAAATGTCTTGATAACTCCATTTCAGTATAATTGGTTTCCTTTGCAATCCTGTATGTTTGTTTTATTTAAAAACATTTTTCAGAGAAAAACGTTAGGCTTCATCAGATGCCATAGGGGTCCATGGCCCAGAAGAGGGGCAGAGCCCCTGCAGAGAGCTGGAAGGGGGGCTCAGACAGAGCTGGGCACCACTCATGACTCCTCCCCTTGCCAATGCTGTGGGACCTTGGGCAAATCACTCTCCTTCTCTGGGCCTCAGTGTCCTCATTTGTCAGATGGAGCCTGTGTCAGCTGGTTTGAATGCTTGTTGGAAGGGACCAGGCAGGCCACCCAGAGGTTATCAGGAAGTGCCCTGTTTTCCACTGGCTCACCAGACCTTGAGGCCAGCTGGGCTTGGCATGCAGGGGGATCTGGGCTGGCTGGCCTTTGAATCCCAGTTCTGCCACTTATTAGCTATGTGCCTGGGCTCGGTAGTTAACCTCTCTGTGCCCAGTCTCCTCTCATCTGTAACTCAGAGAAAATAATAGCACCCAAGTCATAGGGTTGTTGTGGGTTGAAATGAGCTTCTCTTTGCCAAGGCCCCAGCATGGTGCTTTGCCCTCCTTAGGTGATGTATAACGTGCTTGTCATTATTGGGTGTATCTCAGCCCTCAGGTTAAATTTGGGGTTCCCAGAGGGCTGGATCCAAGTCTGTTCCCCTCTGCATTCCGCATAGTGCCCTCTGCAGAGTCTGGGTTTGGGAAATTTGTTAGGTGCAGAGACTGTGGTTTTTCAGGTGAGTTTAAGGGAAGAGGGACGCTCTGGAGGTGTGGGGAGGATTGGGGAGGGCAAGTCAGAATGCCCTTGATTTAGCAAGGGGGCCACAGGGAGGCCAAAGGCAGAGGGCTAGACTGTGCTTCTTCTTGACATCCTGGGCAAATGTTGAATCCAGATCACCTGGTTGACAGTACCTCCCCACTACCCACTCGGCCTGGCTCTGTCAGGCTTGAGACAGATGAATTTTTTCTTCTTCTTCCCAAGTCTCAATGTTCTCATCTGTTAAATGGGGATAGCTGACATATATTGAGGCCTATCGTGAGCTATCGTGAGCTGAGCCTGGATTATGCCTCTTTACATGTCTCATTTAATTTTTACAACCACCCTCTGAGGTGGAGGAGGAAACCAGCTCAGAGAGGTGAAGTAACTTGCCCAAGGCCACACAGCAAGTCGTTAGCAGAGATGAGATTTGCCTGTAGGTGGTCTGGCTCCCCAGGCTATGCCCTTAACCGTTGGGCACACTACCATCTCACAGGAGATAACCATTTCCTTCTTAAACCGACTCTGCAATGACCAGCCCAATTCTGTGTTCACAGCTGTGTTCTCCAGGGTACTACTTCTCCCACCTGGCAGTAGGTGGCAGCTGGAGTAGGAACCAGCTGGTGTCTGGGAGGCCCTTCTGATGCAGCGCCTTCCCCAGCACACCCCTGCCGACCTCTTCCCTAAGCCCTGCCCATCTCTGTCCCCTGGCTGCACACCGCCTGGCATTCCCCACCCCCCAGAGGCTTTCTCCCAGCTCTCATTGTAAAAGAACCTGCCTGCACTCTGGGCTGATTCCCTGGACTGTAGCCCTCAGCCTCCAGAGCAGGAAATTATAGGGAAGGGTGAGGACTCTGGCAGGGAGCGGCCACCACAGGGCTCCAGCCATCATCTTCCTGTAGGAAGGTGGCCCTGGTCAACCAGATTTCCAAAAGAATCTAGATTTTCATGTGATTTTCCCATTTTTCAAATTCATTTTTCTAATTCAAAATTTAAAAAATACCACATATAACGAGAGAGAGAGAGACAGAACGACAGAGACAGAGAGACAGAGACAGAAAGACAGAGAGACAAAGAAAGAGAAGGAACCAAACCAAAACAAAACACCAACCCAGGAAACACAGCAAAAAAATCTCAAAAGCTTGTCTTCAGGCCAGTTTGCAACTTCTGACCTACCCCGTCCTACTTCCTTTGCCTACATAGCAACTCCATTTTAGAGATGGGGAAGGGGGAGGCCCAGAGCGATGAGAGGACTTGCTAAAGTGTTGGGAGGTCCGGGTGGGGTGTAGTGGCCAGTACTCACCTCGGACTTCTAAGTTCTTCCCACCACGCTCCCCCTCCCAGCCTCCTCCCCAGGCCCCGGCTTGTGTGGGCCAGAGATTATTTTCAAGACCAGCTTCTGGATCCTAAAGAGAGAGAAAAATCACTGTAGCCTGATGCTGAAGGCCAAGGTCACCACGACACATCTCAAATGCTCAGTGATTGTCCCAGGGTTCCAACAGAGGCATTTCTAAAGGGCATGTCTGCTAGAGTCATTTCTAAATTGACAGAGACTGGAACCTTGTGGAACTCCGGGGACCATAAGACATTGTCAAAATCCATTCCAGTGATAAACTCGTTTATTAATTGTGAGCTCAGAGGAGAACGACTCATTTCTCTGGGCCCAGCCTGTCAGCTTGATACACAACATTCACTGAGCACCTACAATGTGCCAGGAACTGGACTGTTGGGGGCTGGGGGCGGGTTTGCAGCCATAATCTCATTTAACTTGCCCAGAAAATGTGTGAGATTGGTGGTGTTGACTCCATTTTATAGCCAAAGAGGCTGAGGCTCAGAGAAGTTAGGTAAGGGTCCAAGGTCAAATCCAGACCTGCTTGACGCCAAGTCCAGGCTCTCTCCATCTCAGCAAGGCATCTACCTAGAAGTGATGGAGAAGCTTTCTTGTTTGCTGAGGTCTGTCTGGGGGCCGCAGTGGGGGCTAGGGTAGTCAGGAGAGGCTTCCTGGCAGAGCTGATCTTGAACAAAGAAAGAAGATGTATTAATTTCTTATTGCTATAGTAACAAGTTAGCACAAACTTTAATGGCTTAAAATAACATCAATTTATTTATTTTTGTTTATTTATTTTTTGATGTGGACCATTTTTAAAGTCATTATTGAATTTGCCACAATATTGCTTCTGTTTTATGTTTTGTTTTTTTGGCCGTGAGGCATGTGGGATCTTAGCTCCTCGACCAGGGATTGAACCCGTACCCCCTGCATTGGAAGGCGAAGTCTTAACCACTCGACCACCAGAGAAGTCCCTGGATTTATTATCTTAAAGTTCTGGGGATCAGAATTCTGAAATGAGCCTTATGGCTCATTTCAAATCAAAGTGTCGTCATCCCTTTCTGGAGGCTCCAGGGGAGAACCTGTTTCCTTGCGTTTTCCAGTTTCTAGAGGCTGCCTGCATTCCTTGGCTCGTGGCCCCATATCACTCCAACCTCTGCTTCTATTGTCACATCTCCTGTTCTTGACTCAGACCCTCTTGCTTCTCTCTTATAAGGACTCTTGTGATTACATTGGGCCCATCCAATTAATCCAGGATAATGTCCCCATCTCAAGATCATAACCACGTCTGCAAAGTCCCTTCTGCTGTATAAGGTAACGTACTCATAGGTTCTGGAGATTAGGGCGTGGATATCTTTGCCGTTATTCAGCTGACCCCAGAGGAGGACAACACTCCAAGGGCCAGGGCTACGCTGGAGGCACAGGAGGGTGTGGAATGTTCAGCAAGCAGCCAGTGCTGAGGTGGGCAGGGCTACTTAGCACCTGCTTGTCAAGGATGCGGGTCCCATAGTAAAACACATGAACTTCATCCTCTAGAGCAGTGCTCCTCACACTTGAACATGTGCTCGGGTCAGCTGGGGATCTGGTTAAAATGTAGACCTGAGTCAGTAGGTCTGCTTTGAGTAGAGAGGCTCTAGAGAAGGACAGTTCTGGAAAAGATGGTGACTGACACAGAGAACAGCCCCAGCCAGGCCCTGTGTTTCCAGAGCAACGCGCTGATGGACGTTTGAATGGCATTCCGTTCCCAGGCGCTCTGTTACCCAATGTTTTTTGCACATCTACGAGAGCAGCCACCTAGGGTCTCCACCATGACCTCCAGTCAAAGCCTAAAGGGTTCTATCTGACTCATGAAAGGAAGATTCCCAGTGTCGTGACCTCGGGCCACTCACTGGCCCTCTCAGGCCTTCGTGGACAGGTTGTAGGGCTGGGGTGGACAAGATGACTCTTGGAAATAGCGTTCAGACCCAGGCTCTTGGCTCAGTTAAATCAACCTGGGCATATTTTTAGAGCTGAATGTCTTTCCTTTGAATCTGACTCTTTGAAGATTGGTACCCTCATGTGTGTGGGGTAGCACGGTGTTTGCTAGAACCCCCCTATCCCTGAGGAAGTTGGATAACTGAGACTTTGCTGTGTATTTCACTCCCACATGTAAATATCAGGGAGGACCATACAGGGTCTCAAAATGTTGCATCGCTGCCGAGTGTCAGGGATAGAAATGACCTTAGCATTGTTTGGGGGGCTGTAAGCCCCAATGCTCACGAGTGCTAGGAAGGAGCCATGAAGGGGTGCAGGGCGCTGGCTGGGGTCTGGGCTGCCCTGCTTGAGGGGGGCCGCCCCAGCTCAGCCTCACAGTCAGCATCATACGGGCATGCGGGTCTTATAGTCCTGCATCCACCCATTTTGCAAACAAATCCAGAAATCTGGATTTTTATGTGAAGTCTCCTATTTTTAAATGTTGATAATGAATTCAGATATTTTTAAAATACTGTGTGGGCCAAACAAGACAATTTTGCGGACTGGCTTCGGCCTGTTGGCAGCTTGTTTGAGAATCCACTTGTTTTACCGGGAGGGAAACTGAGGCCCCTGGAGACACGGGGGCCTTCCAGAGGTCCCACGGCATCAGGGCTGGAACTCAGGGCTACAGACGTGCGGTGCAGCCACCATCTTCAAGGCAGCCCCTTTCCCCTAAAATCTCAATCCCAGTGCCTGTGACAGAGTCACCCCAATCATGCAACATTGAGCAGCCGGGGAGGTGGCAAATCCACCTCTACCCCAATCTGCCCCCAATGTGCTTTGTGACAGGGGCACATCCTAACTCCTCTCTGGGCTAACTTCTCATCTGCAGATGGAGGGCTGGGGACTCGGGGACCCCCAAAGTCCCTCCCCATAGTTCTTCGAGGCCTCTGGCTTTCTCCTCCCATCCCCTGTGCATCTCTGCCTCTGAGCTTCCAGTATTGACATTTCGCAAACAGCAGCTTTCATGGAGCTGTTTCCAGCCTCAGGGGTCCTGGCCCACGCCATTTACATGATTTAACATGCTGGGTTTCAGGGGGCGTGTCACCGAGCCCACAGCCAGCGGCCACTGCACCACGACTTATTGATTTGACATATGAAACTGATGGATTTGGGGAGGAAAAATGTTTTCTCTTAAAATGCCATTGCATCTTGGGATTTCATATGATTTTACCACAATCCCCCTGTGCACCACCCCCGCCCCCCCGCCACCATAAAAATTTTATTTGTCCAGTGGCTGAGATGCAATTGTTCCAGGCTGCCTACTCCTTGGCTATGTCCCGTGGGAATAACAACGATGACAACAATAATAGTAACAGTAACTAACACTTACTTAACACTTGCTATGTGCCAGGCACTGCCCTTAGCACTTCACTGATCAGTTAACTTGCTTTATGCTCACAACAGTCCATAAGTGGGTACTAGATCTATCCCCAGTTTATAAGTGAGAAGACAGGTACAGTGTGTGATACCACTTGCTCAGTCTCCCAGCTAGTAACTGGCAGAGCTAGTGTCAATCTAGATGGCCTGGCCCATGTCTGGCTCTTCACCCCTGTGCCTCACTGCCTCTTGTAATTATTGTAATTGCTAATAATTATACTAATTAGGAAGTAATAGTAATACTTAGCTCTCTTGAATACTTTCCAAGTGCCAGGCTCGTGTGACTTAAAGATATTGTCTCATTTAATGCTCACAAGTCTATCACGCCCATTTTTCAATTGAGGAAACAGAGGGCAAAAGGTTAAGGCCCCCAGCCAACGTCACACATCCAAGACGGTTCCCGCCTGTGACTTTCCCCTCAGCCAACGAGCTGGCCCTGGAAAGTGTCTTAGCAAGGGCGGGATTCCTGGGCAAAAGGGAAATGGTTCTTGCAAACCCATCAGTTGCATCAGTGGAGGGTCAGAGCTGGTGTCATGAAGATGTTTTTTAAAAAGGCAAAAAGTGCAGCTAACAGGATTAGCTGTCACCCCACAGGCCCTGCACCTGATGAGAAATCATTTCATTTCTTCTGCCTCGGGAGGTCACCAGTTCTCAGCTGCAAATTGAGCCATTAGCATCAAGTTTCAGAGACTTGAAACAATCATCTCTGTGATTATTGAGCCTTTCCGGGTGGCACCAAGGCTCCCCGCTGGTCCTGCCCAGAGGCTGCCAGCCCACTGTCCTTCCCAGCTTCCTTTATTCACATGTGCCTGCATTCCATAACGCTAATAGTGGGCATTGATTTTAGACCAGACACTACGGGATGATTCCCGATTGTTTCATTATTCCCATTATACCTTCTCTCCGCTGGCCAGACGCCAACAAACTACGGTCTAGCATTTATTGACTCAATGCCATCCCCCGCACAAGTCGACTCTCTTTTTTCTACATACATTTGAAAGGGGACTTCAGATCAGCGATGCTCATATTTGAATGTGCATCAGCATCTCCTGGAGGGCCCGCTAAGACACAGATGGGGGACTTCCCTGGTGCTGCAGTGGTTAAGAAACCGCCTGCCAATGCAGGGGACGTGGGTTCGAGCCCTGGTCCGGGAAGATCCCACGTGCCGCAGAACAGCTAAGCCTGTGCGCCACAACTACTGAGCCTGCGCTCTAGAGCCCACGAGCCACAACTACTGGGCCCATGTGCCACAACTACTGAAGCCCGCGTGCCTAGAGCCCATGCTCTGCAACAAGAGAAGCCACCACAATGAGAAGCCCGTGCGCTGCAACTAGAGAAAGCCCACGCGCAGCAACAAAGACCCAACGCAGCCAAAAATAAATAAATAAATTTATTTTTAAAAAAAAAAGACACAGATGGGTTCTACTCTCAGAGTTCCTGGATTCAGTAAAAGGCCCAAGAATTTGCATCACAAGTTCCCAAGTGCTGCTGCTGCTGCTATTTGGGGCCTACGCTGGGACCACTGGCTAAGATCACTCCTCTAATTGGATCCCTTGCCATAAAAAATGATGTGCCAAGGAGGCTGTCTGCGGGAAACAGACTCTCCCAAATGGTTCAAATGAAGGCACTTGGATGAAAGAACCCCTAACAGAGGCATGGAAAGGGTTAAGAGAATCTGAGGCCCCCAAGGGCTGATGACAGAGGGGAGCCGTTACCAGCCTTGGACAGGAAGGAGAAACGGGCAAGAACAGTGTTCTGGGGTCTGTGAGAATAGTAGCTGTGACAACGGAGCTGTAGTCGTGGGCAAGAGGATGAAGCTGATGCCAGAGAAGTAGACAGAGACAGAGAAGGAGCAGGGCAGAAGCACGCTGACCTCCCTCCTCCCATGTGCCGATTTCCAACTGGTGCCCCCCATTGCTGAGTCAGAGGACCAGGGAGCTTGGGGATGCCCTTCTAAGGAGTCAGTCCACTGGGGCGCAGAGTAGGGCAGAGAGGGGTGGAGAGCTGTGGCCTGGGAGGGGAGGGAGAGGATGGGGGTGATGGAGAGTCCGCAGCACAGAAGGCAACTGTCAAAATGTTCTTCAAGTCTGCTTAGGAACTGCTGAAGATCTGAGCCCTCTCGTTGTTTCAAACAATCAACAAGTGTTAGGAAAGTGTTAAGGACATATTATCGCCAAGCGGAGACTCTCTTGATTGGGCTGATAAGAATTTTAAAAATAATGGAAAAGCGAATAGCGTTTTCACTCTTTGATGCAGACAATTTAATGTTGTGGTTCTTCACACTTAACACCATCTCTCCCCTGGTGGTGGTGTTATTGAGTCCAAGCTTGTACTGCTCATGCATGGCAGGACAACAGATGGAGTTGCTGGGGCAAGGAATAGCGACTTTATTCCGAAAGCCAGCAGACTGAGAAGATGGTGGACTCGTGTCCCAAAGAACCAGCTTCCCCAAGCTAGAATTCAAGCTTCTTTTATACTGAAATGGGACGGGGTGTGGTTAGTCGTTGCAAACTTCTTGGTGCCGGAATCCTTTGTTCTTGCAACTGTCCAGCTAGGTCAGGTCAGGATGTTCCTGTAAACCTCCAACAAGACAAATGTTCTTCTCTGTTTTGCAACTTTTTATCTCTATATGAATGGAAAAGTGTTACACCTATAAAGGTCAGAACCTTGAGCATGGGCCATCCTGTATATTTCAGGCTATAGGCAATATTCTTAACTAGTAGCAAAAGCAATGGAGTATAAAGGTTAAAGGAAAAGAAACCAATCCAATATGGAGTCAGATTTGTTCTTCCCTATTACAGTGGGAAACACAGGTATAATTTGTACTTATTTATCAGCTCACATCAGGCATTGGTTGAGGGCTGCTGCTGAGGTAGGTGGAGGGCAGGGTGGTGTCAGTCTCCCAGCAGGTGGGGACTAGGCTCTGGTGACCAGGGCAACCCCTGGGGCAGAGAGGTGCTGGCAGGTGGCAGGTGCATTGAAGTGCTGTCGGCAGGGATGGGTGGGACACCCACAGTGTCACTACACCTTTGCGGCCCCTCCCCACCCCTCCCCTTGAGTATTAATGTTCCTGTGGATTCCACTTCTTACTCTTTTCTCTTTTGCTCTAAATGCTTTCTTTGGGCATCCATCTCTTTAACAATCACGGCAAACGTTTAGTGAGTGCCCATGTCTTGCCAATGTCCCCACATCCCTGTCTGAGCTCCAGCTGCCTCCTGCACATCCCCACTGGAGGTCCTGCAGCTGCTGCAGACCCTGCACATGCAGGAGTGGCTGAGCTCACCGCCTTCCTACCTTTAGCATCATCCCATTCTCGCTGAGGAACGATGACTGTCTGCTCAGACGCCTGTGCTGGAAACACGGCCCCACCCTGGACTCCTCCCTCTCCTTTGCCATTGCATTCATGGGTCAGCAGTCCACTGAGCCCACCCCTCTGGAGTTATCAAGCTCCCCACTTGTCCTCACCCCCGCCCCCATCATTGCCACGGCCCAGGCCACCACCATCTCTCCATGGAGCGCGGCCCAAACCTCCACCGGGTCTTGCAGCCAACCCCCTTCCAGAGCAAGCCTCCCTGCGTGTCTTGCCCTTGCGAAGCCCTTTAGGACTGCACCTGCCTCTGCAGCATGGGTCAAACCCATCTTTTCCAGCCTGGTTCCCAGTGTTACCTACCAGGGTTCTTGGCCTCCTTAATCAATAGAAATTGATAAGAGGCCAGACAAGAAATTCAGGCAAGGCTTTACCGGGGCCCCTGCTGCAGCAAGAGGGAGCGAAAACAAGCAACAGTTTCCCTTGCTCGCTGGCTCCCGGAGTGAGGGTGGGGTGGGGATGCGGGGGGGGGGCTGGGGGGGGGCGAGCTGGTTCCTTATATGGGGAGAGGGTAGGGGCGGGTCCAGGGGTCGGGCCAGAGGCGTGGCTTAGGTGTTTTGCCCACCCCTTTGGTGGTGCTGTGTGCAGGGGCATGCGCAGTACTGTGCTTTTGTTCCTGGCTCTTCAGAAGTGGCAGTTGGGTTTTTGTTTGTTTGTTTGGGGTTTTTTTTGCGGTACGCGGGCCTCTCACTGTTGTGGCCCCTCCCGTTGCGGAGCACAGGCTCCGGACGCGCAGGCTCAGCGGCCATGGCTCACGGGCCCAGCCGCTCCGCGGCATTTGGGATCTTCCCAGACAGGGGCACGAACCCGCGTCCCCTGCATCGGCAGGCGGACTCTCAACCACTGCGCCACCAGGGAAGCCCCAGCAGTTGGGGTTTTTGTCTTTTCGTATCTTGTTTTCCGTAATCATAATTTGCCCCAACTGCCAAAGCGCACAATTATTTTTAGTCCTTTATAGTTTCTTTGTGTTTTGTTGCTCAAAGAGACTTTGTCCGGTATGAGCATTGCAGCAAAGGGTCCAGGTCCTAGGTCCCAGCCTGAGTCACCAGCATCCTCAAGACCCATCTGCTCTTCCCTGCGACCTCCTTCCCCACCACACCTGGTGGCCGGCTGGGCTCAGGATCACTGAGAACCCCCTTCCCCACCATAATCCCACTCCGTGGCCATCTTCTTGCAAGAATTCCGATGCAGGAATTCTTTGGGATGCTGGAGTGCACATAGATGAGAGCCATCGCCAGGAAACCCAACTCCCCCGATATGACTTCAGAGTGGCCATTCTATCCTGATAGGTTACAACCTCCCTACCCATGATGGTTTCTGGAGTCAGAGAGGCCTGAGTTTGAACCCAGATTGACTATATCACTCACTATCCAGCTGTGTAGACCAGTGGTTTAATCCCTCTGAACCTCAGTTTGCTCATCTGTAATATGGGTGCTGCATTGCTGCCTTGCAAAGTTGTCAGGAAGATTGGGGGAGATCATGCATGTGAATGCTGGTGTTTGAGGCCAGAGTCCCTAGAAACAGACTCTGGGCTGAGGATCCATGTGCAAGTCATTTATAAAGGAAATGCCCTGGAGGAGAATGGTAGGGGAATTGAGGGGAACAGAACGGGGAAGGGAGGAAGGCAAGTGAGGGGGTGATGTCAGGCCAGGGCCCAGAGAGGGCAGCTTCAGTTTTGGCCCTGAGGGAGCTTTGCAGTGTGGGTCACCACCCAGGGTGGTCTCCACCGGAGCCATGGGGCTGGACTACCCCAGTCGGCCACTGGTTGACAACAGAACAGAGAGGAAAATGTAAGTTTCCAGGCACTTTCTGAATGAATATGGGCAAGATGTAGTCCAGTTTCCCAAAGACAATCCTCCAAAGACAGAAACGCTAAAAAGAGGTGCAAGGACATTGGGTGGAACATTAACATTGTCCAGTATGACTTGGCACGTGATAAACACCTAATATCCCTTGGCCCTTACTGTGACATTGTTGCTGCTATTAGCATAACCTCAGCAACAGTTCCGCTTCTTACTATAGTTATTAATTTCCTTGGCTTAGGTGGGCTGTAACTTGCAGACAGATGCTCTGAGCCCAGTGGCTAGACAGGGAAATAAATCTGGCAGAAATAAGAAGCATAACCGCAGCCATGCAGCTGAGATTCCACTGCCTGTTTCTCCATGGTTAACTTAACTCCTGGAGCATCTCAGTCCCCCACGCCCATCCCAACTGAAAGAGCAGAGCTGGGCCCTGCTATGGGGGGTGGTGGGTGGGGTGGAGGCTTGGCCAGGGGCCCACTTGGGCAGGATGAGAGCATCCCCTGGGGAAGCAGGGGCACTGCGGGGGAGTCAGCTGAGTCGGTGAGCCTCACCCTGGTGAGGCTCCGCCCACCAGCAGGGCAACAGCAGCTGGAGGTGAAGGCTGCTGGGAGGGAGAGCAGGGCTTCCTGAGGACAGCAGCACCCCTGCATGGCCCAGCTCACCCTGCACCTCCTGCATTCCTCCTCGCTGCCCGGTGGGCCTTGGGCCAGCGAAGGGCCTCAGAGGCTGCGAGTGTATGGTGCCAGGGGATGTTTTAACAACATCCAGGCTGCCAAGAGCACATTATTCTCTTACAGAAATCCAAGGGATTGCCCAGGAGATGCGATATTTTTGTAGCAAAAAGAAAAAGAAAAAAGTTCTTCAAAGCTCTGAAAGCCCCGTTGCATTAGGAATGATGGTGGGTGTTTGAGAATCTGGGTTCTTCATCAGAGAATAGATCGGGGCTCAGACCTTGCTGTTTGTTTGCTTCCCTCACTGAATGGTGTATATCGGGCGTCCCTAGGGCATTAAGGTGGAAAGGACAACTTGTGCAAAGGCAGAGAGGTAGGGAAGGACAGCTTCCGAGAAAAGAAAAACTGAAGGTCCGGACTGTTGGTTGTAAGAGACAGAAGTTCTACCCCAGACCGGCTTAGGCAAAGACAAGGATCTCTTGGTTCGTGTGATTGAAAGAACAAATGACTGGCAGCTGTAGGCATGGCTGGATCTGGGGGCTCAACGTCACAGGACATGGTCTTCCTCCATCTCTTGGTGCCGCCATCCTTGGCCTTGGCTCTGCCCCCAGGAAGGCCCTTGCTACTTGATGCAGTCACTTCCATCCTTCCATCTTCCCAGCCTCAAACCCAGTGGAAAAAAGGAATTTTCTTTCCCAATAGTTTCAGCAGAAGTCCTGTGCCTGACTCATTGAACTGATTTGGGTCATGTGTCCATCTCCGGCTGGCCAGGCCTGGTCCATCCTTAGTCCCTTCTCAAAACCTATGGTTAGCGTGGCTTGGAAGGTAAGTCACATGATGTGCTCCACCTCTTACTCGCCACCCTTTTTCTCAGAAATCACGTCTGCTCCCACAGTGTCATTTCTCCCTCTTGACTGGCTCTAACCTTGACCTCACTCAAGGACCCCTCGGCTCCATTTCCAGTCCCCGCCGTGTTCCTCCCATCCGACAATGGTAATGACACACATGAACTGAGCTCTTACTGTATGCTAAGCACAAGCTCGTTACGTTGCTGTGTGAATCCTCGCAGCACCACAATACTATGAGATAGGAGTTATTATTATTCCCATTTTATAGGTTAAGAAACTGAGGCATAGAGAGGTTCATTCCTGAGCCAATGACTAGAGTCAGAAGGACACGGAGTTCTGACTGGCCAGATACGAGTCACGGAGCCAGGGTGTGAATCTGATGCAACTGAACCGCACAGACTGAGAGAGGAAAGGGGCTCTTCAAATAAAAAGCATGTGGGAAGAAGGAAGAATAATGTAGGATGGGAGAAACAGAAGACGCCCCCTAAATTAGGTGGCAAATGATGGTAACCCAATTTGGACCAATTTGGGGGAAGAGGGAGCTGTACTACGTTAAGGTATAAAAAGAAGCTTTGGATAGCCACAGCACTGGCAGGATGGGGTGCAGCTGGCCTTCAGGAACAGCTGGAACCAGTCGCTCGTACTGACAGAGTGCCTGGACTCCCATCTGGGCCTCTCTTCCTGTCTACTTCAGTGGGTTCCAAGCACAGATTCCTAGAGAAGGGCCTTGACTGGCCAATTCTAGGTCACGTGATCACACTGGATCAATTAGCTGTGCCCGGTGGGGTGGGACCACAGCAGAGCATGGCAGCTCCCAAGAGAACCACGAGGTTGAAGCTGTGGGAATAGTAGTGGTGGTATCTAGAAAAAAGTGGAGTAGGGAACAGGGTAAATAAAAATGTAGGTGTATACCTTGAGGGCAAGCATGATGTGTGTAAGAGTTGGGATGCTTATAGCTGTGAGTAACAGAGAACATCATACTGGCCGGCTTAGCCACAGGGAAGCCCTCGGGGCTGGTGGTTGCGTGGCCCAGTGAGGTCATCTTTCCACTGCTCTGCTCAGCAACCAGTGTCAGCTTCATTCTAAGGCAGGTGATCTCTGGGCCTTGAGATGGCTCCCAGTGGCGGTCATGTAACAGATGAGAAGAGAAAGAGAGCCTCCCATCCAGCCACAGGATGGAAGTTCCTCCCTCCTATCTGAATGGACCCGCTTATTGGTCACATGCCTCCCTGAACCAGTAACTGTCATCCTGAGAGTGCCACGCTCTGACTGACTTAAGCCGGGCTTCCTGAGCCAGTCCTGGTGAGGAGGATGGCTGGCCAGGATCGCCTTACCTGATCAGGACCCACCCTAGAACCGAGGTCTTCCTTAAAACGACTTGATCCCCCAACCCAGGGGCGTGGGGTGGAACGAACCCAGGGAGAGTCCACCCTGTGCGTCCTCACCTCACGACCTCCCTACCTCCTCCGTGCAGGGGTCCTGTGGCTGTCGGTCGTCTCCGAGGTGCTCTACATCCTCCTGCTGGTGGTTGGTTTCAGCCTCATGTGTCTCGAGCTCTTCCACTCCAGCAATGTCATCGACGGGCTCAAGCTCAATGCCTTTGCGGCGGTCTTCACGGTGCTCTCAGGTAAGGCAGAGGGCCTCGGGCAGTGGGGCAAGAACACACCGGAACCAACCCTGTGACCAGAGCAGAGGGGAATGCGGGAGCTGGAGCCACCCTCGGGCTAAGTCCTGATTGGTCCATCTAGGTGACCATGGGCCAATCACTTCTCTTCTCTGAACCTCAGTGTTACAATTTGTAAAGTAGGATTTGTCTGCTCCCCTGTTCTCTGATTCAGCACGTGTTTACTGAGTGTCTTGTGTGCCAGGTCATGTGTTTAATAAGTATGGGGTTATAGTAATGAATGGAAACAGACAGTTCCAGTGCTTCCTGGAGCTTAACACACGTAGGAGAGAGAGAGATGGGTTTGCTGGAGATGTATTCAGGAGATGAACGCCCCATGGCGGGTGATGGATTGGATTTGTGGCACGAGGAAAAGGGAGGTGGTTGTGAAAATGGGCGGACGGTGGCGTCTTTCACAGGGATATGAAAGGGGAGCCTGCTGGGTGTGGTGGGCACCTCACTCATCTGCTTTATCGTATTTGCCCTTGAGACCTCCATGGGGAGATGACCAGCAGGAAGCTTGATGAACAAACACATTTGGAATCTCAATGGTGAAGGTGGGGTGAGCAGAGATTGTGGGCAAAGGCCAAGGACTTTGAGGGTTTTAGGAAAGATTGGATGGTCAGCGGCGGCAGCATGACTCAGGGAGGTGGAGACAGAAGGCTCCAAGCAAAGGTCATTGGATTAGATGGCCAGGTGCCCGGAATAGCCTCAGCAGACCTGGGTCATAAGGGGTTAAGCCAGGAGTTTGCCAGAAGGGAGTCAAAGGAGCCTGTACACCATAACTTCAGGAAGCCTGACAGAGCAGTGGCTTGGCTGTGTACGACATCTGTTCCTAAAAAGCCAAATGTAAACTGAATTTCTATAAATCTAATCTTATTCTTCATGCACTGGAAGAACTCTTTATTTAATGAAACCGAAACGATGAGCCTTTTGGTAAGGGAGATAATCGCCCCCTAATTGAGGTATGTGTATATAACAGAAGGATCTCTCAAAGAATAGAGAGCGGAATTCAAGAAATTATAGCATGCTGCATAGATCAAAACATGCGCATTGTCATTCCCAGGATGTGGGAAATCTAACCAGAACAGTAAAGGGAAGAAAAGAAAAGCAGAGAGATCGTCACAGCACAGTGTCGATTTTGGCCGCCCTCCCCTTCCCCCGTGACCCTGTTTTCAGCTATTCCAGACCGAGAGATGGGTTATTCTTTGTTTGCTGTTATTAAATGTGTTTATTATGCCTGAAATCAGTTGTTTTTTTTTCATATTGTATTCATTTACTCCACCAACACTCACTGAAGGCCTCCTGGGCTCCGGGGTCGGTACTAGGTTTGGGGGAGTCAAAGAAAAAATGACTCAGTCCTGGCCTCCTGAAGTTTGCCATCTTGTAGCGACACAGACTCATCAAACCCTTGTAACGTGGCAAGTTGACCTTCGTGAACTGGGTGTGGTGAGTCCTGCAAGGGGGCACCTACGTTTGCCCAGGGGGTGCCAGTGGGTTGGGTGGGGCCTGAGGAAGCAATCATTTGAGCTGAGACTTGGAAAAAATCTTTAAGAGTTTGCCTTGTTGGACAGCTCGGGGAGGGCATTTTGGGTGGAGGGAACAGCATAGGAAAAAGCTTAGTGACGTGGCATATTCTGGAAACTTCACGTAGTTCAAACTGATGGGAACGTGAAAAGGCAGGCGAGTAGGAGTGTTGAGAGATGAGGCTGGAGAGCCGGGTAGGGGTCTTGGTGCTTTGCACTGGTCTGTAGATTTTATCATGCAGGCAATAGGGAGCCATCGAAGAATCCAGAGCAAAGGGTGATACGGTCAGGTTTGCATTTGGGGATGAGGGTTCAGGATGCAGCACAGGAGGAGTGGAGCCAGAATGGAGGTGAGGAGGCCGGCCAGGAGGTGAGAAAGGGTGAGGCCCCAGCCCCATGCAGTGGCTGTGGGGAGAGGCGATGCAGGCACAGCGCCTGCAGACTGACTAGGAGAGGTGGGCGGGAATGAGTGGGTTGGAAAAACTGAGACTCTAGGTCAAAGGTTCCTAGTGTGGAGTCCACAGAATTCAGAGAGTCCGTGAACCTGGATGGGGGAGAAGTTACATCTTTATTTCTCTAACTTGCAACTGACATTTAGAATATCTTTCAAATATGAGCGGAGGTAACGCATCACAGTCGTGGGCGGCACCTGTGACATAGTCACCAATAGGAACCACGTTTTTCACATGCACATATCTTGAAATGCACTCCTTCAAAAGGGCAATACTTCTGAGAGCTTCCGCTGAATCTTATCTAACATGCTAATGAAGAAGCACATAGATTACTATATAACACATTTGTTTGAATATTTTGCTAATTGTATTTCAGTATAACTGGTTTCTTCTATATCCTTTTATTTTATTTTATGGAGCTGAAAACATTATTCTGGGGAGGGGTCCCTAGGTCTAGATGGCCAGACCCCTGATCTGGGCTGGCATTTGGCCAGGATGGGATGGTACCACCAAGATGGGGAAGGTGGGGAAAGAGCAGTTGGGGGAGATGATGGGTCCCTTTTGAACAGGTTGGGTGTGAGGTGCTGCGGGGTGTCTAGGCTCCTTTCCTTGTCAGTGGTTTCATCTCTCCTTTTCTTTCTCTCTACCAAGCATCAAAGAATCCCCTCCATTATCCCAAGCATCCAGCCCTCCCCTCAACCTGCTTACTCCTGTCACAAAACAAAAGCTGGTGGCCAGCCCAAGGCAGCTGTCTATGGTTCTTCGAGCCTCTCTCGTGGGGAAGTGGGTAGGGGGCTCTTCCCCCTACCTCAAAGGGCTTATCAAAGTTTTCACCCCTCAAAAAGCCCCAGTTTCCTTCTAGCGGGGAGTCCCACTGCTAAAGAAAATAAGATCATCTCCGTAATTTCAGGCAGATAAACAATGCACAGCTCAGGGAGGTTAACTGACTTGCCCAAGGTCACACAGCTGGTCAGTTGTGGAGCTGGGATTAAACTCGGCTCCTGCTGGCTTCCAAGCCCTCTGCTCTTTTCTCAGGATCGCACTGCAGGAGTGACCGGGCAGGCAGGGAGGGAGAAGACTTGTAAGTCCTCAGAAAACAGTAACTGAGAGGGATGTAGCAGCCAGATGATGTGATAAACTAGTGGTGGAGAGAAAGGATTCTGTACTCATGCCTGGGAGAAAATAAACCGGAGAGAAACACGAGACCGGAGAGAGCCAAGCCCCTGACTTGCCTGTCCTGGAGGAACCAGGAAGCTGGCCTTTCGGAAGCCCCTTGAGAACAAGGCAACTGGTGGCGGGGGGGGGGGGGGGGGGGCGGGAGTTGGGGGGGTGTTTGGGGAGGGTGAGAAGCTTGGAGGAGGTGGGTGGGCTTCTGGTTTGTTGCCGTGGGAGGTGAAGGAGTGGGCGAGCATCGACTGAGTCCCTGTGGGGAGAGGGTTGGGCTCTGATGCTGCCGGACCAGCTCACACCGAGGGGTCCTCAGCCCAAGGTCAACGCCTTCTAGGGTAGAGGAGAAAGCAGAGGCAGGGCAGCCCCTACGGGAGCCAATTACTATAATTAATTATTATAATGAGCCAGTGGGTTAGGATTAATCTTAATTGCCGACAGGGACTGAGATGCCATGCTGCACCAGCAGGCTGAGCCTCCTGCACGTGTTAATATCTTTATTCCTCAGTGTCCTTGTGGGAGGGGCGTTACGTCCATTCCACAGATGGGAAAACTGACTTGCCGGCAGTCACATAGCTAGCCAGTGGTTGAACCCGGAGCCTGCCGCATAGAGTGCTTTGAGCAGGGCTTGGCCCCCAGGACTTCAGGTTGTCACTGTTGTTATTATTATTCCTAGTTGTCCCTGAATAAACTGAAGGGCAGATCAGGGCCCCGGGGACCAGCCCTGTCACAGTGAGACTGGGGTGAGGGATTTGGACTCTACGGCCAAGGGAGAAGGGGTGGTGGGCAGGGTCAGCAGGGCTGTGTTCCCACTTCCGGCAGGAGGGTGGTCGTACGGATTGTTGGCCTGCTGGTCCAGAGCCTAGAGCTCCCAGTGCTTCTAGGGACCTACAAAGTGCTTTAATTTTGACTGTTTTTAAAATCAGAAGAAAAAAATAGAATAATAATGAAGGCATAAGAGTGAATCTAGGCTGGACTGGTATTTTTTATACCACTGCCATCGTAAAATGTAATTTTTAACATTTCTTTTATGGAGGAACGGGCCCACGAAGTCAAAGGTGCCTGGGGCCCTTGAAAGTCATAATGTGGCCCTGCCCTGGGCCACGGCTTTTCTCCATCTCTCAGGCCTGGGCAAGACTAATTCCGGACGGGGGTGCGGCTCCAGCTGCCAGTGTCGCCCCCACCCAGCCAGTCCTGTGACTTTAGCAGAGCTGCTGGAGAAGATGGGGCTCCCTGTGCCACTGTCTCTTCCCCCAGCGGCCAGGGTCTTGTATCTTGGAGAGGATGTGAAAGCAGGCTGGAAGATGTCTGTCCTTCCCCAGTTTCTCCGAAAAATGAGGCTGATCTACTTAGGAAGAAAAGAAAGTCATTTGGAGAACTCCTGGATGGTCAGGCTAACACAGGTGGGCTTTTAGTAAAAACTGCACTGGAATGAAGAGGAGGACGTCTGTTTCCAGGAAAAAAATCAGACCTCACGGAGAAGTCAGCAAGAGTCTACTTTGTTAAGTATCGAGAAGAGGAAATTTTGCGATAAGACGAAAAATGACCGAGGATGAGGTAGCTCTTTGAATCCGGGAAACTAGAACCTTATCTTTTATGTAATCTTGGCGTGTTTGGCTTCATCATAAAGCACGTATTTCACTGCACAGTACCCCACTCTTAATCTCGTATTCAGTTTCTTAACCTTATATACATAATGTGTGATTTGAAAATTTTTATTTTCTTTTTTAAAAATACAGAATATCTTAAACTTGAAAGGCAATTGAATGGAGTATGATGGGACTTGGGGATGTTTTGATGCTTTTGTGACCCCAAACTACAGGGCTAGTGGAAACTTAGGTTAGGAATTAAAGTTTGAATCTTGTATGTTTTTCTTTGAAGGAGTTCTAATCTTACGCATTCAGAATGACTTCTAAGAATTTTGATTGAGAAGCGTTAAAGTCTTAACCATTACATACACTTTAAAAAAATTTCAGGGGCTATTTTCAAGGTGAGGTGTGAGTTGAAGGGCAAGCCTGCAAGGTGGACACATACCCGTGTGTTTTGGATAGACCTTTGGGGATCTGGAGGCCTGGGGCCTGAGGGACACAGCAGGCATATCCCACTGCACTGCAGACACCCGTGGGACCACCAGAATCCTCAGGAACCAAGCTGTGAGGCTTGCAAAGTGCGCACACCTGCTCCTCTGGATCCACCTCCAGCCCCAGGAGCCATGAAGCCTGTGAGTTCCAGGAAGGCAGTTTTATAGAGCCATTGGCCCTACGACCTGGTCTGAGGCTGCCTTCTGTGAGCGAATGTAAGCTGGTTAACCCATCGGGTTTGCCTTCCACTGGCTGCCAGGAAGCTTAGATCTGTCTGTTTTATGTTTAGTCATGGCAGCTTCCACCAAGCGAGGTTGCCTGTGGTCTTGAATTCCTCCCCAGTCCACCCTTCACTTAATTCTTTGACTCTTCCTTAGAGCTTACTCTTGGTGTAATGATCTGTAACTTCCTACCGTAAACTGCCATTGTATTTTAGGGTGAGTTTCCTGAGACACTAATTCCACTAGCTACTCTGCCACCTTGGGCCTGTGCTAAAAAGAATCTCCTGCCCATAGCTCCCTCTGTTCGGTTCTTCTGCCCTGGCCAGACTGGGTCTCTTGCTCATAACTGAGAGAGCAAGTACTTTTGTGTATTTTTGTGTCTAAAAGTACAGAGGGTCTAAATCAGAGAAATGAGTTTTTCAATATCATTAAAAGCTCCTTTTGCTTGCAGGTGACAAGAACCCAATCAAATTAGCTAAAGGAAGAAGTTGGGGGGGGCGTGATTGAACTCTATTGATTCATGTAATAAAAAAAAAGTACAGGGTGGTTATGCTTCAGGCATGGCTGCATCCAGGTGATCATGTCATCAGGAATCTAGCTGTATCTCCAAACGCTGACTTCTTTGAGCTTCTGTCTCAGTCAGGCCCATCCATGTGGAGAGTGGATAGTCATAAGCAGCTCCAGCCTTACGTAAGATTCCAGAGGCAGAGAAGACTCCTTTCAAGTGCCTCCTGCAAAACTCCAAGGAGGGCTATGATCAGACCAACTAGGTTCATAGACTCATTCCTGAACCAGTCACCATGCCAGAGGATGAAACACTGTGATTAGCTGGGCCTGGGTCTCTAAGCACACCTGTGGTGGGGGCTTAGCCATGGACCAAGCAGGATTACTATGCAATGGTGGACAAGTGGTTGCGCAAAGGCGTTGTTGACTGGAAGTCCCAGTGGTTGGGAATTGGTTGGCTTGTCAAGTTGGGAGATTATCAGGAGGTCAGCGGTGGAGCTAAAGGACTCAAGAGCCTCAGGAATGGTAGATGTCTTCATTTGGGTTCCTCCAAAGCAGACCCTAAGGTGAAGATATGGGTGCAAGTGGTTTATTTGGGAAGTGATCCCAGGAAGTATGGTCGGACAGTGGATTTGTAAGACAAGAAGGCAGGAGGGCCAATGAAGGGAATGTTGGTAGGCGGGTGACCACTGGTGGCAACTGGGTTTCCCTCCTGCTGGGGACCCTCTGAGAGACTGTGTAGGACACCCAAGGGGTGAGAAAGCAGTGGAATTTATTCACCATCTCTCATCCATCACTGGTTTAGGGGGCACTCCTGAGTCAGTGACTCCCCCAGCACTTCTGGCCTTTGCCACCTAAGATGGAAAGTGTTTGAGGAAGGAAGCCACCAACATGCACCAGAGCTGCCCGCTAAAGCTGCAGTGACCTCTGGTGCCGGTCAGGGGGGTTATGGGTGAGGACAAACCAAGGCAAAGGGTGCTGTTCTGACGTTAACTTGTGCCCTGCAGTACAATTCTGATGCTATTTGCCATCAGATGCCACGGTCCCCAGCAAGACTGCCCCACTGCAGGTGCCACCTGTAAGTTCAGGGGGTCCCTGGGCTGCCCGCACCTCTAACCAACTGGCTTCAAATCAGCTTCCTCATGACCCTCTGAAGTTTGATAATTCATTAGGACTACTCACAGAACTCAGCAAAGCATTGTACTTAGGGTTACAGTATCGTCATAAAGGATACAAATCAGGACCAGCCAAAGGGAGAGACACCCAACAAGGTCTGGGAGCTAAACCAAGGACAAGGTGAGGTTTTGTCCTCTAAAGCTAACCTGGCCTATGTGATTCTCATACCCTGAATCCAGCTATGCAAGGAACACTGCATTTCTTTCATTTCTGGAAAAGAACTTATTTTGATTCTGTGCTCCCATCCTCCTGGGCTGGTAGAAGATTTATTGTCAGAATTTTGAGGGGCTTACTCCCTACTGCCTTTGCCTGGGGCTGTGCTGCAATTGTCTGGTCTTATGCAGTGTCAGACAAAGAGGGGGTGGGGTTTAATCTTTGTCATTATCATCTTCATCATACAGCTTAGTCCCTGATCTGAAACCCTTAGGGCTAGAAGTGTTCCAGAATTTGGAACTTTTCAGATTTGGGCAGCTAATGTAATACATACACCATCCATTACGTAACACCCCAGAAGGGGCTGGGGCAGCACTGTGTAAGCAAACAGAGTGAAACACGTGAATATTCATTCTAGGGGGGAATAAATAAAGACGGTCAATAACCTCACGTCCATTCACGTCAGGTTTTGGTGCTAAGTGGGTTCAGGCCAAGTCAGATTTTGTGGCCAGATGAATTATGAAGAAGCTTTTGGGTTTCAGAACTTCTGGGAATTTGAAATTGCAGATAAGAAATTAGGGGCTCAATAGCTTCCATTTATTGAGCATTTATTATGCCAGACACTGTTCTAAACATATTCCCTCTGTTGAACCCTACAGATGTTCCCATCTGTAAATGTTATTCCCATTTTACAGTTGAGAAAACTGAGGTTCTGGCTTCAAAGCCATGTGCTTTACTGTTACATGGGTCCACGTAGGTTGCCACTGAGCCTCCTCTAATGCCCTGTTCACAGGGTCCCTTCCAGTCCCCAGAGCTCTTTGTTTCTAGGGCCAGATGGGAGGTGGGAGAAGGGGGCTGGTGACCTCAGTGCCTGTGGTGATCAGAGGTCTCAAGTGCAGTGCCTACAGGGACCATGTAGGTGACATAAGTGAGTCAAGCTGTCCAGATGTAACACAGCAGTGGATGTGGGGATGGCGGCAGACTTGGGAGTGCACGCCCCGTCAGCACCCCATTGCTGCCGTGGAGGAAGATGCACGGCATTCAAGGAAAGCCCAAAGCTGGTTTTTTTATAGGAAAATCTCCTGATTTTTAATTCAAAATGTTTTTTAAACAGCTTTATTGGGATAGAATTTACATATCATAAAGTTCACCCATGTAAAGTGTATAGTTTAAAGGCTTTTAGTAACCGTCGCAGAATCTAATTTTAAAATCTTTTCATCACCCCAGAAAGAAACCCCGTACCCGCTAGCGGTCACTCCCTATTTTCCACCAACCCCCACCCCATCTTTAGGCAACCGCTGATCTACTTTCTATCTGCATGGATTTGCTGATTCTAGACATTTTATATAAATGTGGTCATATACTATATGGTCTTTTATGACTGGCTTCTTTCACTTAGCATGGTGTTTTCAGGGTTCATCCAAGTTGTAAGATGTATCACCACTGCATTCCGTTTTATTGCCAAATAATATTCCATGGCACAAATACACCAAATCTTATTTCTCTGTTTGTCAGTTGATGGACATGTGTGTTGTTTTCCACTTTTTGGCTAGTACAAATAATGCTGTTATGAACATTCATGTCCAAGTGTTTGTGTAGACATATGTTTTCCTAGGAGAGGAATTGTTGGGTTACCTAGTAACCCTAGGTTTAACTTTTTAATTCAGAATGTTTCAAAACATTGTATTAGCCAACAAAACATCACTGCAGACCCTCAGCATCCTCTCCTGCCCCAGACAAGGACAATCCAACCTTTTTCTTTTTTTTTTTTTGGCGGGGGTTGCTGCGTTGGGTCTTCATTGCTGTGCATGGGCTTTCTCTAGTTGTGGTGAGCAGGGGCTACTCTTCATTGTGCAGCACGGGCTCTAGGTGTGAGGGCTTCAGTAGTTGTGGCTCGGGGACTCTAGCGCACAGGCTCAGTAGTTGTGGCGCACGGGCTCAGTAGTTGTGGTGCACGGGCTTAGTTGCTCCGTGGCATGTGGGATCTTCCCAGACCAGGGATCAAACCCGTGTCCCCTGCATTGGCAGGTGGATTCTTAACCTCTGCGCCACCAAGGAAGTCCCCAACCCTTTTTTTGTCCTAAGGACTAGAAGACAGCTCACTCTTTCTCTCCCTGACTCAGAGGTCCCTGTCCTAATCTCCTCGGTAAATTAAGGCTTCTAAAGATGAAAGCCAGGAGGGAAGGATTTTGCAGATGGGTTTCCCCTCTTTGCTGCAAAACCTCTGGGACGAAGAAGTCCAGAGCTTCTTACAGTTTGAATGAAGCGAAAGGAAAAGGGGGGCAAGTACAGGGGAAAAAAGCATGAATTACCATCTAAAAATATTCCGCCACACCTATTTGCTGAATGGTCATTTTGCATACTTAGTGACTGACCTCAAGTTGATACTCATCAAGTGTACGGCTCTCTGTGTGATAAAGTTCCAGCTCCTTTAGAGTTTTAAATATAGAAGGCTTTTTTCTCACTTCGCCTCATTGGACATTTTAGGGGATTTTTTTTTACACAAAGTCTGTTTTTGTCATTTCTAGTTGGTATTTATCAAATGTTGCTTTTGTAAACAAAATCTGAACTCCATCCCAAGAACACAAAATGTGGCCTTTGCCGTCCTCTCTAACGTCACTTCCTGCAATCAGACCCTCCTTGCTGGCCTTCACGCTCTCTGAGCTTGGTCCTGCCTAGGCCCGTGGTCCCCTCCGTGGGGCTGCCTTCCCCGCATGAGCCTGGCTCACTTCCTCCTTCAGCCAGCTGTCACTCAAATGGCATCTCCTTAGGAGCTCTTTCCTTTCCCCCAGTCGTTTCCACCCCTTCCTGCTTGTTTTTCTTTCCTTTTTAGAAATCTTTCTTTCTTTCTTTCTTTCTTTCTTTTTTTTTTTTTTTGCGGTACGCGGGCCTCTTACTGTTGTGGCCTCTCCCGTTGCGGAGCACAGTCACCGGATGCGCAGGCTCAGCGGCCATGGCTCACGGGCCCAGCCACTCCGCGGCATGTGGGATCTTCCCGGACCGGGGTACGAACCCGTGTCCCCTGCATCGGTAGGCGGACTCTCAACCATTGCACCACCAGGGAAGCCCCCAGAATCATTATTAACAGGGCCCCTTTCATTCCCAGAAGCATCCTGGTTCGGATGATAAACTGCTCACCCACTTTTGGGGGCTCTGCTCTTGCCTTATTCTCTGAGTTTCTTCTTAAAAGAATCCACATCTTCCCCTCCTCTTTCCTAAGGCAGAAATCACCCACCCCAATGCCAGCCCTTTCTGGCTGTCACTCCTTTGAATTGTTCCTTTTCTCCTAGTCCAGTGCCTGGTCTATTTCCGCTCTGTTTCTCTCTGCTTGCTGGAACAATGGGACTTCTTTTTCAAAAAAAAAATTTTTTTTTTTACTGAGTTGCTGACTTTCATCTGGGTTTTGTTTTTCTTGTGGTTGTTGACAGCTGGGCAACAGGGAGGGAGGCCAGGCAGGGTGGGGACTGTTTGGAGCTGGGGGATGGGGCCCGTGTAAGTGTTAATTCCACCCTGGGGCTGACAGACACTTAGAGAAAGACTCTCTTAGCCTTAAAGGATGGGTGGAAAGGTGTGAAAACCCTTGCCGGGGAGGAAGCAGGATGACAGATGCAGAGGCCTGAGGGACACATGGCATCCATCCTTCATTTCTCCTTCCTTCTTCCCTTCCTTCCACAAAGAGTCCTAGAGCATTTCCTCTGTACCAGGTACCAGGAAAACAAACAGGCAAGCTCTCTGCCCTCGGGGGCTTGTGTCTAGTGGGGGAAGCAGTGAATTAGTGAGCAGTTGGGACTGTGATATGAAGAGACAGTCCCAAGGCCAGAGACCACGCGCTGCTGGGGGCTCAGGGGCCCCTCCAGAGGCGCTAAGGATGGGAGGAGTTAGCTGGGTGAGGAGGCGGTAGGGGTGGAGGGGGTGAGAGAGAGTGCCCCAGGCAAGGGGGCAGCAAATGCAAAGGCCCCATCCAGGCGGGATGTCGGAGGATCTGTGAGAAGGTGGCCGTGGGAGGAGACTGGGGAGCAAGGGAGGGCTGGGGATGTGGCCATGGGAGGAGACTGGGGAGCAAGGGAGGGCTGGGGAGGAGATGCAGAGGTGGGTGGTGCGGGGCTTGAGTTTTCTTAGCAGGACAACAGGGAGGAAGGCAGGCATTAGGGGTTTTCAGGAAGGAGGTTTCAGGGAAGGTGACCCCCTGGAGCTGCTGGACACGGATGCGCTGGGCAAGGGCGGGGAAGTGGAAACTTGGGTCTCATTGTGACTGTCTGTGGATGCCAGGCCAGGAAATGTGGGCCTCGCTGGAGTGGGGGTGTAGTTGGGGACCTCTGAGGCTTTAAGCAAAGAAGTGGTAAGGTCAGGGGCAAGTTCCAGAAATATGGTTCCTGGGGTAGAGGGAGGGGTGGGCACAGATCCAGGAGCCCGGCTAGGAGGCTACGTGGGTGTCTGGCCACAAGGAGGTAGTGGCAGTGGGAACAGAGAGGGATGGGGATGGATTTGAGAGATCAAGGATTGGCAGCTCCTGGAGGGCAGGGGTGGGAGTTGTTGATGTGCCCAAGGTTGTGACTTCGTTGGGGAAGTGGGGAGTCATGCCCTGAGGTCAGGAAGACAGAGGGGTGCATTCTGGGTGTGTGAGGGCTGAGACGGGACCTCTCATGGGAAATACTTGCTCACCATGTCTCAGTCTGTCCAGGGCTAGGAGGGAGGGGGCAGGGAAGAGAGGAGAGTAGAAGGTCCCTGGTAAGGAAAGAGATGGAGCAGGAGACTGGGGGAGGCAGAGGGTGATGGACAGACCCCCTAGGATGGAGGGGGATACACACACAGGGAGAAAGAGACAGCCAAGGGGGTGGGGGGAAGGAGGGAAGAGACACAGCAAGAAAACGGTAGCAGAGACACTAGTTTTTACTAAGCCCCTACTGTGTGCCAGACCCATGATCACAGTTAATCCTACGATTAACCCCCTCTCCAACTCGAAGACCTTGGGGACCCTCTACTGTTGAATAAAGTCTGGAATGCAGCTGTGTGTGTGTGTGTGTGTGTGTGTGTGTGTGTGTTTGTGTGTGTGTATCTTAATGAATTACAACAGAATTCCGAGAATAGCGATAGCAGTTATTGGTTCATTCATTCATTCAACCAATGTTTATTGAGCTCCTACATATGAGACATTGTTCTAGAACAGGGTCAACAAACTCTTTCTATAAAAAGCCAGAGAGTAAATATTTTAGGCTTTGCAGGCCGTTGGGTCTTCCATCAGAGTCACTCAACAGTGCTGTTGAAAGCAGCCATAGACAATATGTAAATGATGGGCATGGTCATCTTCCAAAACAACTTTAAGAATGGCAGTTCCTAGAAAAATTTTAAATAGACCTACCATATGATCCAGTCATTTCACTTCTGGGTAATTCTTGGAAAGAAGCAAAATCACTGTCTTGAGAGATATCTGCATTCCCGTGTGCATTGCAACATTATTTATGATAACCAAGACATGGAAACAACCGAAGTGTCCATCAATGGATGAATGGATAAAGAAAAATGTGAGATATATACAAACACACACACACACACAGTGGAATATTATTCAGCCGTAAAAAGAAGGAAATTCTGCCATTTGTGACAGCATGGCTAGACCTTGAGGGCATTATGCTAAGTGAAATAAGTCAGATAGAGAAAGACAAATACTGTATGATCTCACTTATATGTGGAATCAAAAAAAAAAAGAAAAGTAGAACTCATAAATGCAGAGAACAGTTTGGTAGTTGCCAGAGGAGGCAGTTTGGGTTGGGTAAGATGGGTGAAAGTGGTCAAAAGGACAAACTTCCAGTTATAAGATAAATAAGTCCTGGGGTTGTTAACGTACAGCATGGTGACTGAAATTAATGACATGGTATCATATATTTGAAAGTTACTAAGAGTAGATCATAAAAATTCTCATCATAAGAAGAAAATCATAGCTATGTGAGGTGATGGATTTTAACTAAACTTATTGTGGTAACCATTTTGCAATACAGATCTTCCTCAACTTGTGAGGGGGATATGCTCGATAAACCCATTGTTTTAAGTTGAAAATGTTGTAAGTTGAAAATACATTTAATACACCTAACCATCAAAGCTGAGCCTGGCTTGCCTTAAACATGCTCAGAACACTTACATTGGCTGGCGGTTGGGCAAAATTGTCTATCACAAAGCCTATTTCATAATAAAGTGTTGAATATTTCATGTAATTTATTGAATATTGTACTGAAGGTGAAAACCAGAATGGTTGCCTGGGTACAGAATGGTTCTAAGTGTATCGGTTGTTTACCCTCGAGATTGCGTGGCCACCTCTGCCCAGCATCACGAAAGAAGCACGTATCACTAGCCTGGGAAAAGAGAAAATTCAGAATTCTGAGTGCCTATCACTTTCACACCACTGTGAAGGTGAAAACATAAATCGGGGACCACCTACACATACAAATATCATCACGTGATTTGATATAGCAAATCACCAATTACCTCAAACAAATACAATGTTATCTGTCGATTGTATCTCAGTAAAACGGGGAGGAAAAGAACTTTGCTTACAAAAACAGACTACCAGCCACCTTTGGTGGGTGGGCCACAGTTTGCTAACCCCTGCTCTAGATCTGGGAAATACAACAGTGATCAAAACAGACAAAATCGGGCTTCCCTGGTGGCGCAGTGGTTGAGAGTCCGCCTGCCGATGCAGGGGACGCGGGTTCGTGCCCCGGTCCGGGAAGATCCCACGTGCCGCGGAGCATCTGGGCCCGTGAGCCATGGCCGGTGAGCCTGCGCATCCGGAGGCTGTGCTCCGCGACGGCAGAGGCCACAGGAGTGAGAGGCCCATGTACCACAAAAAAACAGACAAAATCACTGTTCTTGTGGAGTGTACAATCTGGTGGAGGAGATGGACATATAATTAGATAAACAAAGGTAATATGATGATATAATGTCAGGTGATGAAACATGCTTTGACAAAAATAAATTAAGGGGATAGAGAGTGATGGAAGGAGGGGCTATTGTAGACAGGGTGGTCAGGAAAGGCCTCTCAGCAGAGGTATTGTACATTTCAGTAGAGACTTGGAAGAAGTGAGGGAGTTGTGGGACTATCTGGGGAAGGGCATTTCAGAGTGAAGGGACAGTAAGTACAAAGGCCCTGGGGTAGCAGTGTGCCTGGTGTTTCCTGAGGAATGGAAGCCGCCTGTCTGGGGTGGCATGAGCAAGGTGGAGAGTGTTAGAAGGTGGAGAAAAACCAGGAAGAGCGGGGGTTAGATTGTGGAGTCCTTGTCGGCCGCTTTATCCTTCATGAGGACTTTGGCTTTGACCCCAAGGAGATCGAGAGCCATTGGAGTGTTCTGATCAGAGAAGCATGATCTGATCTAGTCTTAGAGGGAACACAGTGGCTGCTTTGTTGAGAAGGGCAGAAGCAGGGAGACCAGTGAGGAGGCTACCACGACGGTCCAGGTGAGAGATGTGGGTGTTTAGATTTGGGGGGTCAGTGGTGGAAGCGTGAGAGGTGGTTGGCTTCTGGATGTGTTTCAGAGGTAGAAACAACAGGCTGCACTGATGGATCAGGTGTAGGGGAGATGGAGATGGACATTAAGAGAGAGATTTAGAGAGAAAGGGATTTGAGCCACTGAAAGGGTGGAGTCTCCTTCAGTCAGGTTGGGCATACTAACTTGAGATGCCCGTTAAATGCTGCAGGTGAGTAAGATGCAACCCCTGTCTCCAGGGAACTCAGAGTCTGGCCTGGAGAAACCCTCCAGGACATACCTTCGTGACAATCTGATGTGTTAAAGATGCCATAGAAGGGTGAACACAGACAGCACTGCAGGCCACCTGGAGCATCTGGAAAGGTGAAGGAGCCTTCACACAGGTGACAGGTTGCCTGCTCTTTGAAGGAAGATCAGGTAAGGAATCGGGGGAAGGCATTTCAGGCAGAAGGAACAGCAGGTGTGCAGGCAAGGAGGCATGGCAGAGCTTGGAGGGCGCAGGTGAATCTGGAGTTTCCCGCAGCTGCAACGTGAGTGGTGGGTGTGGGCACTGTGGGTTGAGATGAGGTTTGAGAGGCGGCCATGCTGGGCAGTTCAGACTCTCCCCTGGAGGCAGCGGGGAGCCAGTGATGGTTCTAGATCAGGGGAGTGAGATAGTCAGAGTGCCTTTTTGGAAGGTCTGCTCTGCCAGTCAGGAGCCCTCCCTCTGACTCACAGGTGGAAGGCCAAGATGTGCAGCCAGGACAGCGTTTCTCAACCTTACATTCATTCTTGTTCCACATTTTACACTTTCTTTTCCTAATTGCACCTCCCTTCATGAAATCTTAACTCCACAGATACACTATATATCTGTTTACACACATGATGTACATCTGTGCTTTCTACACAGTTAGATTTTTATTTTTTATTTTTTTGCATGTGCTAGGATGACAGTGACCTTTTAGGCTGAGCACTTTCATGTAGAACCTGCCTGAAGGTGAGTTAAGCCATGGCCCCGGGACCTGGGGGCCTGGCGTCTACCCTCCCCTCTAACCGACTTGTTGGCTGTGGGTCTTTGCTGACTTGCTTAGTCTTTCTGTGCAATTTCATTTCCTTCACAGAGTACCTGCTATGCACTGTGCCTATGCTGGACCCAGGGCTGCAGACCTGATCAGGGCCTGGCCCCCGATTTCTATGAACTTATGGCCTGGGAGCGGCAGAGGGAGGAGACAGGCATGGTCCAAGGCTGACAATGATGGGATGCCTGGGTATCAAAGTCCTGGGGTCACTCAGAAAGGTTGAGACTGCAGAAAGGTTGGGTTTCTGGTAAGAACTCTAGGTTTTTGTTTTTAAATAAAAGCCCAGTTATCAAGGAAGTTGATCACCCTATACATTGTTGGTGGGAATGTAAAATGGTACAGCCGCTCTGGAAAATAGTTCAGCAGTTATTTTCAAAAGTAAAGATGGATTGACCGTAAGACTTACCAGGAGACCCAGGAATTGCACTCCTGGGCATTGATCCCAGAGAAAAGAAGACTTATTTTCACACAGGAACTTGTACAGGAGTGTTCATAGCGGCTTTATCTGTAATAGCCCCGAACTGGAAACTAACCAAATGTCTTTCAGTGAGTGAGTAAATAAACAAATTGCAGCCCATCCATCCCACTGAACATTACTCAGAAAAAAAAAAAAGAAAAAGAAAAGAAGAACCACTGCTGCTACACACAATAGTTTGGATGGACCTCAAGGAAATTGTGCTGAGCCAACAAAGCCAATCTCAAGAAGATACCTATTGCATGATTCCACTTATGTAACAAATGTGTCTCCGGAGATGGATAACAGATTGGTGGTTATCAGGGATTAGGGATGGGGGGCAGATGGGTATGTCTAGTAAGAGGCAACGTGATGGGGTCTAGTGATGGTGCAGTTGAGTATCTTGATTGTGGTGGTGTTTATGCCAGGCTACACAAGAGAACACACACACACACACACACACACACACACACTTAACGGGTGCATGCAGAACTAGTGAAATCTGAGTCAACTATGGATTGTGCCATGGTCAATTTTTTGGCTTTGACATTGTACCCTAGGACCATGCAAGGCGGGTAAGTGTTAACACTGGGGGAAGGGTGCATGAGACGTCCTTGTACATTTCTTGGCAACTTCCTGTGACTCTATGATTATCTCAGAATAAGAAGTTTTTTTAAAATTCCAGTAAGAGTTACAAGGTGGCTTACAGATGATATGGTTGGAAACCTCCCCTTTTTATGTCCCCTACACTTTGTGGTCTGCATCACTTGTAGCCTTGCTCTCTCCTGTCCGTGGCGGGTCCCAGGAGAGGAGAAGCACAGCTGGGACATTCCTGAGTCAGGAGCCCCATCAGAGCAGCCAGTGCCAAATTCAGCAGGACTGGGAGGCCCAGAACTGGCTGTTTCTCTCTTCCCTGCCTTTGCTTGGGCTCCTTACTTGTCCAGGCTGCCTTTCTCCTTCTTCCCCGCCTCCCCCTGCCCCCTCTTGGTGAACACACGCTGATCTTTCCTGACCCAGCTTGAAGCTCACTTCCCCTTCCAAGGCCTTTCCCCAAGCCCAGGTAAAACTGACCCCTTTTCTCCCTCCAGTCCTTTGCAGGGGTTGAAAATGTAAATGCCTTGAGTGGCCTGGAAGGAAAAGTGGATGCGTGAGTGGGTGGGAATATTACAGGGTTGGCAAAGACAGCGGACAGGGAGACGGTGGCCCCATGGGCACCGTGTAGCCTGTGAGGCTCGGCCACCACAGGTCCTCACTAAACAGCATGGCTCTGATCAGCTCCAGCTGAGGGTCACCGAGGGGAAATGTGGACCCAGTGTTGCCACAGTTTCTGATTTTTACAAGAGAAGGCCAAACTCCCATATTTTAATGGAAATCCTCCAGATTTTTAAATGTTGGCCAAAAAAAATTCATCATTTTTTACGGCTCTAGCCAACATCTGCAGGTTGGATTCAGCTCATGGGCTGCCGGTTTTCGATCGTGGCTGTATGTATTTCTATTTTGGTATTTGTAATCATTGATTTTCCTTCACTATTTATGTTGTCTTCCTCATTAGCCTTGGGGGAATGGCCATGCCATAGCCACAGCTGTATCCCCAGGGGCTGATCCAATGCTTTGCATATAGAGAATGCTTCACAAATGTTAGCTGAATGAATGAGTTGGAGTGTTAGAAGCAAGTCAGGGACCTGCAGAGGGGTCTGAAGATTCTAGAAGGGAACCAGGACCTGTCAGCGGGGGGGCAGCCGGTGTGTCTTCAGGAGGTGGTGCCGAGGGCGCAGCCTGTGTCTGTCCTTGACCTCGCTGAGGCTGGTCGTGGTGATTGAAATTCTGCCACAGCCTTTGCATGCTTTTGGAAGCGAGGACTGGGGGAACGTGCAGCCCGTTGGGCCTTTCATACAAATGAGGCTGGTCCCAGACACAGAGCCGGGCGGCAATTGGGCTTTGGTGGGGGTTAGGAGGAAGCAAGAATTTTAATAAAGATTGGAAGTAAAACCCACAGTCCTGAAAAAGCTACTTAGCAGAGTGGGTGTAGCAACGGATGCCAGGTACTCGGGGGCTTGGTCTCTGGGGAAACACGAGGGGGGCCAGGCACTGGCCCAGGGGAAGCTGGACCCTGAGGGACGTGGCCAGGAAATGGAGGTAGTGCATATTGTCCTTTATATCTGAACTGTGACTAAAGCAGTAATGTTAAGACAGCCTGGGCCAAACATCGGTTTCCTAACATTAGCAATAGGAATGGTTCATGAAACCCTGCAGCTCTGTCCTGATGCCGCGCGGCACTTATCTGTGCGGTCCTAAATTGGTCCGTGTGAAATAGCTCTACTTCCTCAAGAGGTACCACTGACCACATTGCAGATGCTACAGTTGCCTTTCCAACCAGATGTGTATTTAACTTTGTGTTATATAACTTCTGGTTCCTTTAGCCAAGATGCCTAGTCCAACTCTTTTTTTCTCCAGTTAATCACATCCTGGGATTGATTATAAATCCAGTATTGCATGTCTTGTGCATAACTGTTCTAGAGAATCTTATTTTATGTACTATATGGATCAGAATAGCGTACATTGCCATGTAATGTAAAAAAGAAAAATCGACATAAATAATGCAGACAACTAAGTGTTATACCAACTAAAACAATAAATAAACCTTGAACAGTGAAACAAAACAAAACAAAACACCCCTCACTTGCCTCTGCTCCTCCATAGCTCGCAGACACGGCTGACCCCCCGTGGCCTGAGGAACCCCCAGCCCTAATGTCTGCTCTCAGCACCCGGGGAGCCCCAGTGGGGGGCACCTGCCTGAGTGCAAGGCCTTCCTTGGAAGATGGGCTGCAAAACCCATTCCTGTCTGAGGGAGGAGCAGAGGAGAAAAGCTCAAGGTCTTAGACACAGGGGCACTGGGCCGATAAGAGCAAAGGCAGTGGTGTCCGGCCCCCCCCGCAGTGATGTGCGTGACACATCCTGTCCTCCAAGAGCGCCCCAGGCAATCCCAGCCTCTCACCCCGAGGGAGCTCTTAGCGCCGCCGGGGGGGTGACTGGGGCAGCCCCTCGACATCCAGCTCCAGGCTTGTTGCACTGTCTCCCTCCAGCTCCGTCCTCCCATCACCCTGGCCGTGCATGGCCGGGTCCCAGTCTTGAAGGCTCCCATCTTAGCTCCTGTCCCAGGACAGAAGTGGGCCCAGTGGGGCTTGCAGTCCATTGGCGTCTGGGCCCCTCTGAGTCCTCCTGAGCCAGGTCAGGAAGGGGGCCTGCGGAGAGACCCCCCAGAGCCAGCATCACTCACGAAGGAGGAGGGGCTGAGAGTGCTCTGCCCCCACCTCCTCCCAGCTCGTAACCCCACCTCCCTGCCGCCGTGGAGGTGAGGCGCCTGCCCTCTTGGCCTCTTGGACTGAGGACAGCTGGCTTCCATCCCATCTCCAGACCTCTGTGCTTGCCCTCATCTTCGCCTAAGCCTCTCTTCCCCAAATCTTCAAAACATTCAGGTCTCGGTATAAATGTCACCTTCCTAGACATGCCTGCCCTGACTTCCTTGACCAGACTGACTATCCAATCTCTCTTTTCCTCATGGCCCCTCTTTTCCTTCACAGCATTTACTAAACTCTGAATTTTATTTTATTTTAATTTATTTGTTTGAATTTATTTATTTGGCTGCGTTGGGTCTTAGTTGTGGCACGTGGACACTTTGTTGCGGCCTGCGTGATCTTTCGTTGCAGCAAGCGGGCTCTTCGCTGTAGCTCGCGGGCTTCTCTCGAGTTGTGGTGCGCGGGGTCCAGAGCACGCGGGCTCAGTAGTTGCGACATGCAGGCTCTCTAGTTTTGGCACACGGGCTCAGTAGTTGCAGCGCAGGCTTAGTTGCTCCATGGTGTATGGGATCTTAGTTCCCCGACCAGGGATTGAACCCGCGTCCCCTGCATTGGAAGACAGATTCTTTTTTTTTTTTTTGCGGTACGTGGGCCTCTCACTGCTGTGGCCTCTCCCGTTGCAGAGCACAGGCTCTGGACGCGCAGGCTCAGTGGCCATGGCTCACGGGCCCAGCCGCTCCGCGGCATGTGGGATCTTCCCGGACCGGGGCACGAACCCGTGTCCCCTACATTGGCAGGCAGACTCTCAACCACTGTGCCACCAGGGAAGCCCTGGAAGGCAGATTCTTAACCACTGGACCACCAGGGAAGTCTTCTAAACTCTAAATTTTAGATGCTTCTGTGTTTATTTTCTATCTTCCTTCATAAGACTATCAGCTCCGTGAGGGCAGGGACCTTGCTCATCTTACGTACTCCTTTATATCCTGAACCATGAAGAGAGCCCGGTACACAGTAAGTACCTAATAAATATGTGTTGACTGAATGAATGGATGGAAAGGGCTATGATGGAATGGTAAAACGTCTGGACTTGGAGTTGGGCAGACCTGGACTCAAACACACTCCTTTCATGCTGTGCTTTGCTGGGTGGATTGCTTTACCTCTCTGAGCTTCACTTTCTCATTTGTTAAATAGGGTGTCACCAAACCTAGCCTTCTTGGGATGAGGCAAGGATTATATGAGATATGGGACAGTTGAGTGCTTTACAAACTGTAGAGTCCCCAGGGAAGGGAAGGGCTGTGCAGAGGTTTTGTTCTCTAGAGGTTCTGCAGTAAGGCATCTCATTTTCCTAGTGCACAGGCAGCTTCCCAGGCAGTGAAATTAATTGCATGGTATCATAGCATCGCTGCGGGGAAGTCAGAGCACTTAAGATCTAACCGGCCAGAAGTGTCGGATTTGCATTTCAGCTAATGTGATGGAGGCATGGAAGGGTAGCCCTGGGAGGAAAGTTCTCGAGGCTGCTTATGAAGGTCTCCGCTCACTCTGTGCTGAGGTGGAAAGAGCCAGCGGGCAGCGGGTGAGGCGTGGGCCTGAAACTTCAGCCCCAAACCCACCCCAGGTTTCTCTGTGAAGGCCAGGGTCCCTTATGGGCTAAGTGGGAGGGGAAGTGGAGCCTCACTGCATGAGACCTGAGCGCAGTGACTATTCCTGCTTATAACTTGGGTTCATGTATCTAGATATTCCTGGGACAATGAGAAAGTGAGAGAGAGAGAGAGAGAGCAAGCGAGGGAGAGAGAGAGAGAGAGAGAGAGAGAGAGAGCGAGAGAGAGAGAGAGAGAGAGAGAGAGCGAGAGAGAGAGAGAGAGAGAGAGAGAGAGAGAGAGAGAGAGGGAGAGAGAGAGAGAGAGAGCGAGAGAGAGAGAGAGAGAGAGAGAGAGAGAGAGCGCCAGACACAGAATGAGAGTCAAAGGCAGAAATAGAAGAAAGAGAGAGACAGAGACAGAGGTAGAAAGAGAAAAAAGCCAAAAGGAGGGGGTCTGCCTAGCAGCCCCTATGAACACATGCCCCAGAAGGACAGTGAGATGGGATTGTCCAGTGCGCTGGCCCTGCCTCCATTGACTCAGGGCTCCCAATGCCTTTCATAACGCGAGCATCTTGCCTCAAAGAGTGTGCTTCTGGTGTTTAAAGATTCTTATCTTTCATACCACTTGGGCCCCCAAAGTTTAGCCCATTCCTTCTTCTGGTGCCCAACCCCAGAGAGACAATCCGTTGCCAGGCAGGAGGAAAGCTGGCCTTGAACTCCAGAGGGAAAGGGTGTGCTCTCCAGGATGGCATGCCCTGGGGGATTCCCAAGCATCACACACACACACACACACACACACACACACACACACACACACACACACACACACCAGCCTTCAGCTAGCTTCCTTGGGTGCCACACGCCCCACTCTCACCTGACTCAGCATTTCTCAGCCCTCAGGCCCGGGCATTCTTCCTCCACGACTATAGCCACATCCATGTGCCATTATTTACTTAGCATTTTTTTCCTCTAAATCACTCGCTTTTTTTGAAATTTAAATGTATCCAGCAAGGAAGCTTCAGATCACTTTTGGAAATAAAAAGCCAATATCCCTTGCAGTAAATAGAAGGGAATTGTAAATCTGTAAAAATAAAAACATTACCATTGTAAAGACGTTTATGTAGCATTTAAAACTGTGGTCTCACCAGGGTGTGGGGGGTGGTAGGGTGATTTTGCACTGTCAGCTCCCTCCCCACCCCCGGGGCCATGTGGTAACATCTGGAGACATTTTGATTATTTATTTATTGATTTGGCTGTGCCGGGTCTTAGTTGTGGCATGCGGGCTCCTTATTTGCGGCATGAGGACTTCTTAGTTGCAGCATGCGTGTGAGATCTAGTTCCCTGAGCAGGGATCGAATCCAGGCCCCGTGCATCGGGAGCATGGAGTCTTAGCCATTGGACCACCAGGGAAGTCCCAACATCTGGAGACGTTTTGGGTGGTCACAACTAGGGGAGCCGGGAGGTGAATGCTCCTGGCACGTAATGAGTAAATAACCTGCCGTGCACAGGGCAGCTCACCCCCGCAGCTGGGGGTTATCTGGCCCCAGATGCCAGCAGTGCTGAGGCTTAGAACTCCTGATCTAAAATAAGCTTGAGCACCCCAGGGAGGTATGCCCCATACTTGGGCAGCTCTGACCTGGTTAACTGCGCCTCATCCTTCAGGCTCAGCTGGAACACCCGCCCCAGGGACGCCTTCCCTGACCCCCGGAGCAGAGGACTCCAGATGTCAGGTCCTATGGCCCCTGACCCTCCTACCTCCTAACTCTCTGACCCTTGGCAGTTGTTTTCTGCTTGTGTCCGTCTCCCCAACTAGACCTTCAAGCAGGCAGGGGCCACGTCTGTCTCATTTATCTCTTTCTCCAGCCCCTAGCACAGTGCTGGCTCATAGTAGGGGCTCCGTTGTTATGTGCAGACGGAAGGAAGGAAGCAATGAAGGAAGGAAAGAAGGAAGTTTTGGGCAAAAAACAAGATGTGGATTCTGTTCCCGGATTCCCCACTGTTGGTCAGGCACGTAACCTCTCCTTGAACTTTTTTTTTCTCACTTGTGAGATGGACACCGTAAGGGGAGTCTGTCCCCGTCAGAGAAACAGCAGGTGTAAAAGTCCTTGGCAGAGGGAAAGGTTAGGGGCATCCACAGGTAGAAGGGGGATCCCTGGAGAGATTGGGGCTCATTCCCTCATTCATTTATCTACTACCATTGTCGAGAGCCCGTATTCCTCTTGTCCCAGGGTAAGTTTTAGTTACATCCCTTTCATCTCAGAGGTGTCCTGGCTTGGGCAATCAGTGATATGGTCCCTCTCACTCTCAGCCACTGTACCTAGTAGGGCAGTGGAGAGGTGAGCAGTGATTAAGCCTTGAGAGGGCCGTCTATCCTGGCTGTCTCCTCTACCCTGTAATCTGATCCTTGCCCCCACTGCTCCGGACCCTGCGCTAAGTGCTCAGGGATCCTCGGGGACCTCCATTTAGCAGCAGGGCCGAGAGGCTGCAGGTGGGGCTGGCTGGGAGCCTCAGAGAAGGGCCACGTGGCAGACGTGTGGCCAGGAACGTCATGCCCAGGTGAAGCCAAATCTGGCCTCTGCACCCCAACACCAGATTAAATCTCAGAGACAGTTTGGGGTGAAGTAGAAAAGAATAGCTTTTATTGCTTTGTTAGGCAAAGGGGGCCACAGCGGGCTAAGGCCCTCAAAACTGTGTGTCCTGACCTGGAGGGGTAGTGAGGAGTTTTATAGTAGTGGTTCCAAGAGGGTGTGGTCAGCTCGTGGACATTCTTCCGATTGGTTGGCGGTGAGGTAACCGGGAGTCAGCCTCATCAACCTTCTGGTTGCAACCGGTCTGGGGTCTACGTGCTTGTGGACAGCACACAGTTAACTTCTCCCACCTGGTGGGAGTTTCAGTATCTGCAAAACAGCTCAAAGATATTCTTATGTGTATCCCTTAAGGGGGAACCGGGACCCTGCCCCAAGGCTGCACTGTTGTTTCTTGACTGTTCCTCCCTTGTCTCTGCATCCCTTGTCTCCCCATCCGGTCCCTTCCCTAATTAGCAACTGTTTCAACCTGCCCTTCGGAACTGAGGGAAGGTCATAGAGGCTGAATGAAGCCTATTTCCTGTAATCAAGAAATGGGGGACCCAGAAAGGCTTTTGTGTACAGGAGCCCCACAGGGTTCCGCTCAGTTTCACAGGGTCAGGGCTGCTCCCCACAGAGGCAGCCCAAGTCCAAGGCTTGGGTGGAATGTCAAGACCCCGTGCCATGGCGCATGGATTTCCGGGGTGGAGATGTGGGAGAGGGGCAGGACTGTGACTTGGGTATGTGTATCTGTGAAGGGGGCCTCCGGCCTCTGCCTGGATGTCTGTGTGAGGTTCCCAGCGTGTTTTACTCAGTCCCACCCAAGCACGGGCTGGGGGACTTTCTCCTCTTCCTCACACCATCATCCTCTAGGCCAGAGGGCCGACCCTCCATCCTGGGGGCGCTTAGGGGCATCCAGGGCTGTCACAGTGGGGTTGTCCACGTGAAGAGTCCTACGAGAGTCGAGGGCCAGGACCCAGGCAGACAGCAATCGTTGTGAACGGGAGGTACTGGCGCTGTCTGTGAGCACGAGGTCCGACTCCCAGGATGTTCCCGGTCCACCCAGATGGGGACAGGGCCCTTTGTGGAGGCCACTTCACTCCCCTGTGTTCCCGGAAATAAAGGGGAGGCTGAGCCCCTTCGGGGGCTGCCCTGCTCACGCCTGCATCGTTGCATCCATTCTCTCCTGGGACCCGCTATCCTCTCCTCCTCCTCTTCTTCCTCCCCCCAGGCGGGCAACTTTACCTGGTCTCCAGGTGGAGGTTAGGAGGAACTGCTTGATCATATATGCTTCCAAACCTTTTCTTTGAACACCTGCATGTAGGCTTTTTTTGCGGTACACGGGCCTCTCACTGTTGCGGCCTCTCCCGTTGCGGAGCACAGGCTCCGGACGCGCAGACTCAGCGGCCATGGCTCATGGGCCCAGCCGCTCCGCGCCATGTGGGATCTTCCTGGACCGGGGCACGAACCTGTGTTCCCTGCATCAGCAGGCAGACTCTCAACCACTGCGCCACCAGGGAAGCCCCTGCATGTAGGCTTTTGAAATCCCCAAAGCCAGGGGTTTGATTCTTGTTTTCTCAGTCCTCTGTGATAGCCGAGGCCATCGAGGTCTTATATCTAGTTACCCTAATGAAGGAGGGTATGGGGACATACCCACTAATATAAAAAAAAATCATCCACCACCAAGTTGCCCCGGGCCACCCCAAGATTCACTGGGAACTGGGGGCGTGGCCTCAGGACTCATTCTAGACGTCCCCCCCCCGCCGCCGGGTGAGGGGTCTGTCTTAGCCCGTTCATCATCTCAGGGCTGGATGGCGGCAGCTGGGTGGAGGACGAGGCTGGTGAGGGTTCAGTAAACCTTGGTCCCTCATTAAATGCCACCTCTGATTTGGGCCACTTCACTTGAAAAGGCAAATAGAGAAATGGGCAGAATCCAATCAGGAGTGGTGCTGATAACTCAAGGGGCCCAGAAGGAGACCTTTGGAGCAAGGGCAGAGTAATTGGAATGATCTAGTGCCGAGAAGACAGAGTTGAGGGCTGACTCGGCAACCGCCAAGCTCCGGGAAGGTTCTTCTCAGGGAGATGCCAACCAGCTTACTCCCCAACCCCCTTGTCCTCAGAGGGCAGAGCAAGAAGTTAGCTTCAATTGGCGCTGGAAAGATTTAGGTTACGTGTAAGGAAGAGCTTTTTAAAGCCTGAAATATGCTACCAAGAGAGGCTGAGGATTCTCTGGAGCGTATCTAAAAATAGCCTGTTCTTTAAAAATAGATCTGGGCGAGCTTTAAACAGCATCAGCTCAGCTTCTTGGGGATGGTTTTAAGTGCAGGCCTTGCGGAGGGTGGGTTGGGGTCCTCCCCAGGCCAAAGGGCAGAAGGGAGAGTCAGCCCTTAGCCCCTATCGGGGCAAACATCTGGATGGATGTGTTAGATCTGCATAGGTAAGGGATTTCTTTTTCCGTCTGCCCCCAGTTGATTGGTGTCATGAAATACCAGCCCTTAAGATCTCCAAGTTTTCTTTCTGTGGGGGGATGTTTCAGGGCTGATGTTAATTGGGTCAGTCCCACCAGCTTCTCCCAGTCCGTCCCCATTCCTGAGTCAGGGCTCTCCAGTGCCCTGAGGCTCTGCTGGGAATCCATCCATCTCAGCGGTGCCAGATGTGACTCCCTCCAGCTACCTGCTTGCCCACCTCTTAATCTCAGCACCCTTGGCCTGGCCTCGTCCTCTCACTGCAGCTGCCCCTCCCGGACCTCCCTGCTCCCACCTTCTTGCCAATCTGTCCTCCACCAGCAGGAAGAGAGGGCTTTAAAAAACGGCTGCCTGGTTCTCGCCCCGAACTTACAATTATGCAATTCCTGCCCATTGCCCTCAGGAGAAAGCCTGAACTCCCAGGATGGCTTCAGAATTTTCCATGGAGCGTCTTGTTTACCCTTCCAGCAGCCGCTCTCTCCACCCACATGCCCTACCTAATGGCCCATTAAGGCCCCACCAAACCACTTTGCCTGTGGGCTCTGCTACAGCTGCTCCACTGCCTGGTCCACCCTCCTGCTTGGATGTCACCCCCTCTAGACGCATTTCCTGACCTCCCCACCTAAACCTGGCCTAGGAGCCCAGCTAGGGTTCCCGCAGGCCCCGGGCCTCCCCCGTTGGCTGCCCTGCCACACAGTAGTCCCCAGTTTTCTGTCTCTCACCTCCCTGAGAGCACTGAAAGCCAGGTCTCTCATTCCCAGTCATATTCCCCCAGCTAGAAGGAGGCCTGGTACACAGCAGGTGCTCAATACTTGCTCAGTGACTAACTAAAAGTCAGGCTGCCCTAGCAGGGGTTTCCCTTTGCTACCTTTGTGCTTCACCTCATCTGGTTTCAGCTTCCTCCAAGTCCCCACAGGCCCCTCTGTCTTACGTCCCTGACATGACATGCATGGGATGTTGGCAAATCCAGGCCAGTGCCCACATACACGGAATGTTTGTTTAGACATGAACGCTCCCCGAGTGTTTTAATGATAAACTCTATTATAAATTAATTCATCAGCTGATTCCTCTGCCATCTCAATTAAATGGACCATGCCACTAACATAATACATACAAACCCTGCAAAAGAGAAGTGGGGCTGCAGGCAAGAGGAGTTCTGGAACTCACTTGGGCATCATTGCTCTGTATCTCTATCTTGGGGGGAGGCATCATGGCTTGGCCCTCCTGTGTGTCCTCCAGACCCAGGAGGCACCACTCTGCATGGCCAGGCTGACTCCTCTCCCCTCACCCGAATCCCTTGACCATGCTGCCCAGTCTCACTTTCAATTCCTGAGCTCAGGCCTCACACGAGGCAGCACTGCCCCGCCGGCCACACGCACTGCCACGGTTTTTCTGTGCTTTCCCACGCTCTGAAAGGACCAGTTCACACCATCTCCTGGTTCCTCAAAACTCCTACATCCGCCGTCTCGCTCTCGGCTGGTGGCCTGGCCTCATCGGGGCGAGGGAGAGGCAAAGCTGCCCCAGTACTGGGATCTTCACTCGCACGCCCTGCTTCCCGTTCCCTTGGGCCAAGCATCCCTGCTCTCATCGTCTTCCAGAAGCTTCTCTCTCCCTTGCTTCTACGGTTGCTGTCTGGCTCCTCCACACCCTCAGGCTCCCCCTGTCTACTCGAGCACTCTGGGTAAATGCAGGAGCATCCTCTATCTCCCCGCTTCAGGATCCTTCCCTGAACCCCAGGCCTGCTCCCGCTGTCACCCCATTTCTCTGCTTCTCCATGCAGCGAGTTTGGACGTCTTCTCTCTAACCGTTTGGCTATCTTCTGTCCTCTGCTCAGCGTATTCCATGGAGCCTCTGTCCCCCATGGCCTCCATGTGGGCAAATCCAGCAGTCACATCCCTGTCTTCATCTCTGATCTAACAAACCACTTCCTCCCCCTCGATATGCATCCTTCTCCTGGCCCCGGCAATGCCGCACGCTGGTTTTCCTCCTGCTGCCTGGGCCTCTGGTTCTCACCCTCCTCTGCTGGCTCCGCCTGTTCTGCTCAGCACTGGACGTTGGCTCCATCCCGGCCCTTCTCTTCTCTCCCTACAGGCCTCCTCTAGGCCCATGTCCGTACGCATTTAAATCTCCAGCTCTGACTACCCCCTGGGCCCCAAACTTGTGCACCCAAGTGCTGCTGTGTTGTCTCAATTTGGGTATAAAGTAGGCATTTCAAATTAATGTAGCGCAAATGGGGTTTGACCCACCCAGACAACTTCCTCCGTCTTCATCTTCACGAGCAGCACCATCGTCTGCCCAATAGCCCAAACGCGGACCCCAAGGTCATCCCAATCTCTGGATAGTCCTGGTCCCTCACACCCAGCCCATCAGCAGGTCCTGTGGACTCCACCTTCGAAACCTGCCCCAGAGCTGGCAACAACTTTCGACCAAGCAGCAGCAGCTCGGCCTGGGCGCCCTTCGTTACCCCAACTTCCATTGTCTGCCTTCGCACGGTAATCAGAATGATCTGAAAACATAAATGAGGCCCCTGCTTCGGCCCTCTACTATGGCTGCCCATAGTACCTAGAAGAAAGCCAGATTCCTCACTGTGACCTACAAGGTCCTGGATGACCTGGTCCTCACCTGCCTTCCTGACCCATCTCTACCCCGCCCCTTTCCCACTCTGCCGAACCTTCTCTCCCCTTGCCCCTAAGGTCAGGCTCTGGTTGCCTTCAAGCCTTTGCCCCAGCCGGTCACTCCCTCTGTCTGGAATGCTCTTTCCCAGACCTGTCTGTGGCTGTCTCCAGTTCCCCATTCAAACCTCTGTTTAAGTGTCACCTCCTCTGAGAGGCCCTCCATGACCTCCATGACCACCCACTCTGAAGTGAGCCCCAGGCATTTGCCCTATTTTATTTTCATCGCCACACTTTTCACTGCCTTTCTTGTTAATCAATGTGCTCATTGTCTGGATCTGTCCACTAGAACCTGAGACTTCTGAGAGCAGACCCCTCCCCCGCCCCCAGGAACAGTGCCTGGCACGTGAAAAGCAGCGATAAATACTCATGAATGAATGAATGATTAATAAACAAATGATGAGTTTGATGTTTGTTCCTGTACGGAGACAATTTGCTCTCCAGAGTTTTCAGATTTAGCTCTGTCCTAGCTTATTCCCGTATCGCAGACCCTGGACCTTTACACCAGGCAGTGCAGCTCTCCCAAGCGCCTTGCAATCAGCATTGAATGGAACGAACCATCTATTCATTTAACAAACTCGTATGGAACACTTACTGTGCCAGACCCTGGGCTCGGTGCTAGGGATTCAGTGGAGAGAAAACAGACCTGGTCCCTGGACTAATGTACGGTCAAGTAGGCCTACGTAGTGAGTCTCAAACATACATTCATTCATTCATTCATGAAACACTCACGTAGGGCTTATTATCTGCCAAGCAGTATTCTAAGTGCTTTACAGTATAAACCACTTAATCCTCATATCAATCTGTGAGGTAGGCATTATTATTATCCCCGTATTACAGTTGAGGAAACTGAGGCACAGACGGGCAAGGTAATCTACCCAAGGTCACATAGCTTGTAAGAGACAGAGCTGGCAACCAGACCCTCCCTTTCCCTTTGTTTCACCCCTGCTTTACTGTGGGCTCACCTTTTGACTCTCCTGACTCCGGCTCTTAATTCTGGCCCCGACACCAGCCCCTCCGGCCTTGACAACAGATTTCGGCTTCCTCAGTCTGACCAGCGGAGGGCAGGCCTGGGAGTCATGGCAGCTCTTTTTGCCTTGGGTTCTGGGTGGCCTCACACCCAGCCCAGCTCTGAGCCCTCAGCCAGCATCCCGCACCTGTCAGTGCTCTCCAAGGTCCCGAAGGGGCAGGGAGGAGCCATGCCTGCCTCACCACAGGCGCTGAGAAGCCCATTTCTGGTGTCAGGAGTTGGGAGATTCCAGAAACCACAGGATGAGAGCTTTACAGCTGTGAGTTTCGTGGTGTGAGTCCATGACAGGAAGCAGCAGAAGCAGCAGAGAAAGCTGCCCTCGTTTAGTTGCCACTGATTTAGGAGGTGCCATAACTCAGCAGAAAGTCACTTTTTAATTCAGAATGAGCTGGAAACAATTCCTTCTGCCGAGGACTGTTACAGCAGATGCTCCTGGTGGGGGACCTCACTTTACAGAACAAACGCTTCCAGAAACTTGATTGAGAGCTCTATTTTTTTTAAAGCAGAATCGTTAGAATGCAATCAGAAAATCTCACCAGCCGATCTTTGAGTGATTTGTAATTTTCATTTATTGAATTGTCTTAAAGCATGGCCTTTCATATTTGGGAATAAATGGGATTCAATTGAGAAATCAATGCATTTCTAAACTAACAATTTGGAAAATTAATTATTCTGCCAACAGGCTGGGTCCAGCTTCTGGGTCTGGTTGGTAGTTTTTGTATTAAAATACTCTTCTGTCCCCGCTGTCCTAGTACATGGAGTAGTTGTTCTCATGAATGTTTTCCTTCTTTAGTGGATGTTCTCTGGAATTACCTATGTCTACTGTTATCCCCACTTTATAGATGAGAGAACCAAGGCACTGACAGGTCAGATAACTTGGATAGCATCTGGACAGACATGGTGAGGAAGAAGCTGACCGTTACAACAGCTGAGGGTTTGGAGAGCAAGTCCAGCCTTCAGAAAGGGAACTGGGCAGTGGGTGGGGTTGGGGTGGGGCTAAAGAAGGGGTCCTGCCCCACAGAGGGAGCAAGGTTCTGGGTAGGGTAGCACTTGTAGAGGGAATGAGCAATGGGCTGAAAGGAAGAGAGACCTGTCCTTCCAGCTAACAGACTCCACCATAAGTTACAATGATTAAAAAAACAGGGGGCGGGAATTCCCTGACGGTCCAGTGGTTAGGACTCTGAGCTTCCACTGCTGGGGGCCTGGGTTCAATCCCTGGTCAGGGAACTAGGACCCACAAACCATGTGGCACAGCAAAACAAAAAAATAGTGTGGCATTGTCACAGGAACAGAGAGAGATCCATGGCACAGAATGAGAGTTAGGAATAGATTCGTGTAATGTGAGGCTTGGAATGTGGTATAAAAGTGTTATCAGAAATCATTGGGGAAAGAACAGACCCTTCTATAAGTGTTCAGAGCAATTAATGACTCATTAAAAAAAATTAAGTTAGATTCTTACTTGACACCATTCACCAAGATAAATTCCAGATGAATTAACATAAATATCTATAAGTATGTTAGAAAAAATATAGAATAATGTGTTGATGGTGTTGGTTTTCTTAAAGTAGACACAGGAAGCAAAAGACTAAAAAAAAAAAAGCAAAAGACTGCTAAATTTGTATTAAATATCAAAATGTATGACAAAAGCAGTTTTGTTCATAATTGCTAAAACTTGGAAGCAACCAAGATGTCCTTCAATACGTGATGCATCCATATGGTGGAATGTTATTTAGCAATAAAAGGAAAAGAACAGGGCTTCCCTGGTGGCGCAGTGGTTGAGAGTCCGCCTGCCATTGCAGGGGACACGGGTTCGTGCCCCAGTCTGGGAAGATCCCACATGCTGCGGAGCGGCTGGGCCCGTGAGCCATGGCCGCTGAGCCTGCATGCCCGGAGCCTGTGCTCCATGACGGGAGAGGCCACAGCAGTGAGAGGCCCGCGTACCGCAAAAAAAAAAAAAAAAAAGGTAAAGAACAAACACAAGCCATGAAAAGATAGGGGAGAACCCTTAAATCCATATTGCTGAGAGAAACCAATCTGAAAAGGCTACATACTGTGTGATTCCAACTATATGACATTCTGAAAGCACCCCAACTATGGAGACAGTAAAAACTCTGTGGTTACCAGGGGTTCAGAAGGAGTGGAGAAGGAGGGATGAACAAGTGGAGCACAGGGGGTTTTAGGGCCATAACTATTGGACACAGTAATGATGGATACATGTCACTATGCATTTGTCAAAATCCATAGACTGTACAACACAGACAGTGAACCCTAATGTAAACTATGGATTTCATTAATAATAATATATCACTATTGGCTCATCAACTGTAACAAATATACACTCTGTTGAAAGATGTTAATCATGGGAGAAACTGTGAAGGCAGAGAGGGGGCATTCAGGAACTCTGGAACTCTCTGTATTTTCTGCTTAATTTTCTGTAAACCTAAAACTGCTCTAAAAAATAAAATCTGGGACTTCCCTGTTGGTCCAGCAGTTAAGAATCCGCCTTTCAATGCAGGGGACGTGGGTTCGATCCCTGGTCAGGGAACTAAGATCCCACATGTCGCGGGGCTACTGAGCCCGCGTGCCACAACTACAGAGCTCGCACGGCACAACGAAGAGCCCTCATGCCACAAGAAAGGCCTGATGAAGCCAAATAAAAAAATAAAATAAAATAAAAAATAAAATAAAATCTATTAGTGAAAAAAAAGTGCTTTTTCCCGTGTGCTGTACAGGGGGAAAGACAAGCAGTAAGCTATTTGGAGTCTATACAGTAGACAGGTTTAGTATCCAGAATACATAAAGAATTTCTATCAGTTGATAAGGAGAAAGATTTTTAATAAAAGGAACTTGACAAAGGATACAGACAAGCACAGTCATAGAAGAAGAAATAACAATGGTTAATAAATAACATGAAAAATGCCCGAGCTCACTAGTAATGAGGGAAATTATAAAACTTAAAACAATGTTGAGGTGTCATTTTTTACCATGCAATGGGCAAAATTGTTCATGTTTTATAACATCAAGTATCGGTGAGGATTTGGGTGAGGACTCTCACTAAGCTGGTGGAAGTACGACCAGGTACCTCTGCTCAGGAGAGCAGTTCGCTCACGCTGATTAAAATTTAAAATGTACACGCTTTACGACCTGGCAATTCCTCTTGTTCACGCTGGAGACATACTTGCTTGTCCGCACAGAGAGACTTGTAGAAACGTGTTCATTGCAGCATTGCTTAGAGAGCAAAAAGCTGGAAATGACTTAAATACCATCAACTGATTGGATAAATAAAACATGGTGTGTCATTATCAGGGCATCTTATGCATCAGTTCCAAAGAATAAGGTACGTCTGTTATGTACCTCTTGGAAGTTGACCGGGAATTGTGTCAAGTAAAGATAAATAAGATACCCACGTGGCTCAGCCCTTGTCTCCTTCTAACAAACTTAGCCAAGGCAGAGGGGACCCTAGAGGCTTCTAGCATACCTGCTGGGGTATGACTGAGGATGGGGTCTAAGCCTGGCAGAGACAGCTGGGGAAGGCTGAGCCTTTAGGGGGTCTCTGGGGGCCTCAGCACCTGTCACCGTCACCCTCTCCCTGGATTTCCTGACTCAGGTGCTCCCCGCCAGCCCTGGAGAGCAGCTGTCGTCTGAGGCCAGAGGTCCCTGAGGGGCTGGCCCTGGCCCAGAGATACAGGCAACCAGCTCTGAGTCCTCTGTCTCCGTGGGGCCTGGGGTTAGGTGGCTGCAAGGAGACAGGTGTGCTGGATCCTGCTGGCTCAGCTCCCGAGACCCGACTGTGCACACCTCTTGTCTACTCCGCTTTCAGTGACATTACACGGGTAGCTTGAAATTGGCCATGGTGGGATTATTCACACCATGGAAATTGGCAAACGCTACAAAATCATAGCTTTTTTTCTCTCTCTCTCTCTCTCCCTCTTTGGGGAACCTGGTGTTAAACATTTACCTTCACACCATGACAACACAGGGTGTCCCCCTTTGCCCTCACACCTGCCCGCAAGGCTGGGTTTCAGGACTCGGTACCTCACTGCCTCTTTACTTCTGTCTTTCCTTATCTCTACCCCTTCTCTCCTTCTCTCCATCTCTTCTCTCGTCTCCACAGGGGAAAGGGTGACTGGGGCAACAAGGGGAGGACAGATGCATTCTAGGCAGCGTGGGAAGAGCCTTGGCTTTAAGGGCATTTGGATCTGGGCCCCTGTCACAACTAAGCCATCTACTCCCTTTGTGACCTGGGACAGACTTGACCACTCTGAACTTCTGTTTTCTCACCTGTAAAATGGGAATAATCATATTCAGGGCTACTATATGCAGCCTTGGAGGTGTGGTTCTGCTTCAACTCCAGGGAGTGATGTGCACATAGACTGTGATGTGAATGGAGCCGTATGGAGATGTGCAGTGGGCAGCCTGAACAGCGGTACATGGCCCACATCATCATACTTACTTCAGAGGGTTGTCATGAAGATTAAAAGATAATACTGTAATGGAGGTGAACGAGTCTGACAGAGTGCCTGGCACACAGTAGGTGCACATGCATTGCTGGTTTCCTTCCTTCCTCTTGTCGTCTATCTCTTCCCTCCTCATCAATACCGTATCACTCCATGTGAAAATGAGGTCCACGCCAGTTAGCCCACAAAGGCTCCAGATGCCATAGTCCACACGAGCAATGTCCCCAGGTTCATAATAATCCTGGTAACTATAACAATTGCATGCCCTCTAGGCAGCAGACATGGAGGCTGCCTTGCTTCATTTCAGCCACTTTTCACCTTGTCATAATCCTCATCTTACGGTTGAAAGACCTGGAGCTCAGAAGAGTGAGGTGCCTCGCCCAGGGCCACACAGTGGAAACGTGGTAAAAAAGGATTCCCACTCAGATCCCTTGGAATCTCAGAGTTCTCCCAGCCAGTGGGTTTCAAGATTTTTGACATGAGCATGGAAAAACATTTCATATTACAATCACTATACACACGCACGTACGTGTGTGCATGGACACGCACATGTATAGAACTGAAAAGTTTCACAAGACAATACTTACTTCTGCTACATTTGATGGTATCAGATTTCTATTCCATTCCACTCTTGTTTGTTTATTTTTTTAAATTAATTTTTAAATTTATTTTTGGCCGTGTTGGGTCTTCGCTGCTGCGCGCAGGTTTCTCTAGTTGCGGGCTTCTCATTGCGGTGGCTTCTCTTGTTGCAGAGCACAGGCTCTAGGCACGTGGAGCATGGCATGTGGGATCTTCCCGGACCAGGGCTCAAACCCGGTGTCCCCTGCATTGGCAGGCAGATTCTTAACCACTGCGCCACCAGGGAAGTCCGTATTTGTTTGTTTTAAATGCTGGTTGCAATCCACGAAGTTGACTTCACAATCCGCTAGTCTAGTGAGTCAAGACCTGCAGTTTGATCAACATTCTCTAAACAACTTCTCCCAAATGGCCTTCTAACACAGGTATCAGCAAACTCTGGCCCACAGGCTAAATGCAGCCCAACGCCTGCTTTTGTAAATAAAGTTTGATTGGTACACGGCCATGCTCATCCCTTTATGTACTGTCTGTGGCTCCTTTGTGCCCCCACAGTAGAGCTGAAACCCAGAAAGCCTAAAATATTTACTTATCTGGTCCCTAACAGAAAAACTTTGCCCATCCAGAAGCAGATCTGACTCTGTGTCTCCCTTGTTTGCATTTCTCCAGGGTCTCCCTTTGCCCTCGGGCTCAACTCAAACTCCTTGGCAGGCTTAGAAAACCACCGCCCTCTGGTCTTCCGTGTTCCAGTCCTGCTGCCTGTCCTTCCCTGGGGGTCCATGCTCTCCCCAGCACTAACAGGCCCCTGGTGGGTAGACAAAGCCCCACCTTGCTTCCTGACACCTTGTCCTGCTCCCCCCTCACAGGCCTCCTGGGAATGGTAGCCCACATGATGTACACGCAGGTGTTCCAGGTCACCGTGAGCCTCGGCCCTGAAGACTGGAGGCCCCATTCCTGGGACTACGGGTGGTCCTTCTGGTAAGTGGCTTTTGACTTTCAGACACCAGAACCCCGAGGCATGCTGGAACTTCAGTAGCTCAACCCAATTGGGAAACAGAGGAAGGTGGGGCGTCGGGGGGAGGCCCAGAGTCCAAAGATGCTTTGAGATCCTAGAGCTGAGGTTGACAAACTATGGCCTCTGGGCCAAATCCAGCCCATCACCTGTTTTTATGTAGCCCTCAACCTAAGGATGGTTTTTACATTTTTAAAGGCTTGAACAGATAAATCGAAAGAAGAAAAATATTTGGGGACATGCGAAAATTATGGGAAATTCAGATTTCAGTGTCCATAAGGTTTTCTCGGGAAATTCAGATTTCAGTGTCTGTAAAGTTTTCTCGGGATATAGCCAGGCTTATTGTTTACATATTGTCTACAGCTGCTTTCACGCTACAATGGCAGAGCTGAGTGGTTGTGACAGAGACTGAATGGCCCACTAAGCCTAAAATATTTACCATCTGGCCCTTTACAGATAAAGTTGGCCAGCCTCTGCCTTAGAGGCTGCTCTGCAAGGTGGGATGGAAGCTGTTGAGAGCCTAGTGAAGGGTTCTGACTGTAGGGACCAGCACCTCAGAGCACGGTGTGCAAGAGAAAGGCAGAATCCGTCAAGATTCTTTGGCTTGTGAGTGATAGAGTCCCAAGCTTAAGTAAACAGGAGGTGTGTATTAGTTCATGGAACTGAAAAACCCAGTTGGCTCAGCTGGGGGTGGGGGCATGGATTGTAACAGAAAAACCCACCCACCTCAGTCCAATCAATAAGGAAATACCTTGGTTCCTGTAAATGGAAAGTGCAGCTTGGCATGGACTTCAGGGAACGTTTGATCCAGAGTTTCTGATGTCATCAGGGCTGAGTTTTCTTCCTCTGTGGTCACCTGAGCATTGCCCACTCCCTATGTTACCTCTGTCCCTGGGTGGGCTTCCCTCCTAGTGGTGAGAAAGCTTCTTTGAAGCTGGTGCTTCTTCCTTCACATACAGTGGGGGAAAGAGCTCCTTCTCTAACATTCACTAAAGTCGCAAGCCTCCCTCTGATAAGCCCAACTTAAGTCATTTTCTCTCTTCTGAATTGTCACCATGGCTAGGGGAGTGTCATGAGCACATTGGCTCAGCTGGACCATTCCTCTGGAACGAGGAATGAGTCCAAAACTCTCACATGCTAAGTGGGTGGAATGGATGCTGGGTGGGCTACCACAATGTCTGCTTCAGGCACAGCTGGATCCAGGTGGTCAGGTGACTGATCAGGAGCTCAGTCATTCTCTCCCCACTTCTGACTCCATTCTCTTTGTGGCGGCTTTATTCATAAGCAGCTTTTCCCCAGGTGGTAGCAAATGTGGTCACCAAGCCCAGTTCTAGGCTTACATGTTACAAATGTAGCAATACCAGCAGAGAGTTGGGGCCTCTTTCCAATATCGCCAGACAAAATCTTGTTTATGACTTTCACTGAGTTAGCTTAAGTCATGTGACCATACTGCAACCAATGATTTAGACCCTGAGGAGACTCAGCTGCTCTGTCTGGCCTAAGTCATGTGGTGCAGAGGGTGGGGTTGCCCCATCCAAACTCTTGGACAGGAAGATGGAGGAGAGGTCCTCTAATGGAAAACTGGGGGTGGGGCAAGGGCGGAGCGAGGTGTTCTCAAAAGGAGGAATGTGCACTGGCAAAGACAGTGACCACAGTTGTCTGTTACGCAGGGCATCCAGGTCCGGTTCTGGTGCCTAGGGGCATTTATCCACTCAGTCATTTAACACATATTAACCGGGTGAGCACTTATTTGGGGGCAGCTGGTGCTGGGGCTCCTAGGTGCTGGGGGTACAGCAGTGGCTGAGACAGTGTGGTAACAGGGGATTAAGACAATGGACAAGCAGTACTCTGAACCCATGCTATGATGTGGGTGGTTGGCTCGGGGTTGGGGGAGTCACAGACAGCCACGGAAGCACAGAGAAAGGGTCACTGACCCAGCTTCCCCTGGGGAGGGTCCTCGGGGGAGAATTTGGTCAGGCAAGCTGGTGGAGGAGGGAATAAGATAACGTGTTGGACAGGGAAATGGCAGGTGCAAAGACTTGCCAGTGAGAGGGCGTCTTGGGGGGAAGGTGGTCAGAATGGAGCAAGAAAGGCTTTGATTGTGACCAGTGGGGACGCCTGCTGTTTTTCTGCCCCTTCCCACTCGCTGCTTGGCTCCGCCCCCTTAAAGCTAAAGGCATGTGCCCTAGAGGGACCTTGACCCATCAACACAGACCCTGAGCCCTTTAAGTAGAGCAGTTGTGGGGAAACCTCACAACAGCGCTATGAGGTAGGTGGTTCATGGAGGGGAAACTGAGGCACAGAGAACTTAAGTAACCTGTCCAGGGTCATCCAGCTTGTGAGCAGCAGAGCTGGGATTTGAACCCAGGCAGTCTGGCTCTGGAGCCCACGCTCTCAACCTCTATATTCTGCCTCTCAGAGGGGATGGGCTAATAGTAAGACAGTTCATGTGTGTTTAGCACGTGGCACGTGTAAATGCTCAGGGAACGCTAGTTCTTCTAATATTATCGTTATTGACATGAAATTTAACACACACAATAACCCCCTGTTGCATATGTAGACACTGAGGCACAGAAAGGTTGGGTCACTTGCCCAGGATTCCGGATGCCCTCCCCCGACGTGCCTCTCTTTCCAGCAGCCCCTGGCTCTCCACCTGGCCTGGAGCGCAGGCTGCTGGTCTCCCACGGGAACCTTTCTTCCCCTGAGAGCCAGGCCTCCTGCCCTGCTCCTCAGCTCCCCGCCCCCGGGCCAGCCTCTCAAAGGGCACCCAATTCCCATTTGACTTATTTAAGGCCGGTGTCCAGTGCGCAGCCCCTATTAGGTCTGATCCATTTCTCTTTGTCACTGAGGCCCGCAAGATAGATCAGCCCCATTTTTCATCCCTCGCATCTGGGGGCCTTGCCAGGGCTGTGCAGTGTCGTCTCTCTTGTTTAATATGTGTGTGGCCATTTGTCAAAATTCTGCCCCCAGCCCCCCACCAGGGAGGAGGCCAGCTCCACGGCAAGACAGCACCAGCCTCTGTCTCCTGGCCCAGCAGGAGAGGAAGAACGGGCTGCAGGGGCTTGTCGGTTGGGGCTTCTGAGGAGCTCAATGGATGTTGGGGACCAGCTTTCGAGAGCCAAAAGTGCACGGGAAGGCGAAGGTTCCATGGTTAGGAGTCCACCAGCCTGGGTTCAAACCTCGCCCTGACGGGCACTGCCGGCCACCGTGAGCAACATAAAGGCGTGGTTGAGGGGCGGCCTCGGGAATCAGGCAGCTTGGGAGCAGATCCTGACCCTGACCTTCACCAGCGGTGGGCCTGGCCAAGTCACTCACCCTCCCTGCACCTCAGTATCCTCAGCTGTAAAATGGGGACAGCCTGACTTTCCACATCACGGGGCTCTTGTGAGTGGTGCTCTAGTTCTCTGTTGATTTATCAAACGTCCTCAGAAAACTTAGTGGCTTAAAATAAAAAATGTGTGATTATCTCTTATGGTTCAGTGGGTTGACCCAAGTCAGCTGGGTGTCCTGCTTCGGGCTGTTCCACGATGTTTCAGTCAGATGCTGTCTGGGGCCAGTCCTCTGAGGCCCTGCTGGGCTAGGCATCCAGGGTGGCCCCTCACAATGCTGGCAGTCGGAGCTGGCTGGCACTGGGAGCTCGGCTGTCAGCGAGACTGGCTTCTCAGGCACGGTGGTTGGGTCCCTGGAGAGCGTCCCAAGAGATCCAAGTGGAAGCTGCAAGTTTATTTTATGACCCTGCCTCAGAAGCCACGCAGTGTCACGTCTGCTGCGTTCTGATGGTCAAGAGCAAGTCATGGGGCCAGGGTCGAGGAGAAAGTGCTGCACAAAGCATGAACCCCAGGAGGTGTGTCTCAGGGGTGGGGGGCATCTTTGGAGACTGTGTGAAATAACGCACATGAGGCACTTAGCACAGAGAATGTGCTCGATGCGTTTTGCTATTAAAGGCAAGCGACCCATCCTCTCCGAGTCTCTGCTTCTTCATCTCTAGAGTAGGGATCACAGTAATGCAGGTCTAATGGGGTTATTATTGTGAGGGCCATGTGACACCCAGCTCCTAAAGTGTGTATACACAGTAAGTGTAAGTGGCAGTGACTATAAATGGTGGTAATGACATTGGGCCTTTGGTAATGCCATTGTCACTTTTTGAGAGACATGTGACCCAAATGTCCAAGAGGATGACATCGGTGAGCTTGCAGGCAGCCCTTTGCGCTCTGTTCTCCCCAGTCTGCCCCGACTTGCTGCTCACGCTTGTTTTCAGGACTTTAGTGTTTCCTTGAGATCCAGCCCTGGCCACACCCTCCCCTCATGCCCAGACTCCCCTCCGTGGGCCCCCACTAAGCTGCGGAACCCCATCCCTGCCCTGCACCCCGGTCCCTCCAGCTCTCCTGCCTGCTCCTTTATTTCAGCTCTTTGTCTTAACTCTCTCCATGTCCTCCTATGACAGTGCCAAGGCAAGACCCTGGCGGGTGGGGGGCACGGGGACACAGCAGATGCTTGGTGTGGGGAAGGGGTGGATGAGACCAAGGTTGGTCAGCACCTGACTTTGTACCAGGCACAGCAGGAGGCACTATACAAGCCCTGAGCTTTCCGGTCCTGCCATTGACTCCCACTTGGAGGGGTTGCCATGCCTACTTGAGGGATGAGGACACAGGCTCAGAAAGGGCAAAGGCCCGAGTCACACAATTAGCTTCAGAGGCTCCAAATGGCATGAAGCCCAGGGCTGAACCCAGCCTGTAGATATTTTGTTTGACCTGCCACAGTGGTTTATTTTTTTTTTAATGCATTTATTTCTATCATTCAAATTCATAAAAACTTTATGTAAAAATCCAGGTTTCTGGCTTCTCTTGACTATTGGAAGATATGTCTGTGTCTAGCCTGCATTGCCACATGGCAGCAGTCAGCTTCAGCTGAGTAGAGGCTGCCCCCTTTAGATGAGGCACCTGCTCTCTACTTTACCCAAGTCCCCACTGCTCCCTATTGCCTTCCCTTGCCTTACAATTTCCTCACTTAGTCATTTGTCTGACCTTGCAGGAATTGAAGTTTGTGACCCCGGTTGGAATGTCAGCATGTCAGTTTTCCTGGTGATGGTGGGAGAATGGAAAGCTAGTCACTTTCTACTTCCGCTTTGCATTTGATCAAAATGGAGAGAGGTGGATAAAGGGGCCCTCCTACCCTAGCACACACGGTGAAACTCCAATCCTGAGCATTCACATGACAGAATGAGGGTAGTAGAACATCATAGAGTTGTAGCTTATAAAAGCTGGATGCCCAGAGAGGTTAAGTAGTTTGTCCCAGGTCACGCAGCGAGAGTAGCAAGTTAGGCAAGGTCCCAGGAGGGTGGTCCCTCTCTGTTTGCTTCTGGGGCCCATCTGTGTGTCATGTGGTGGCCTCACCACTGTCCTCCTTTCTTCCCCTCCCCTCCTCTTCAGTCTACATGACCCTGTGGAAACAGCAGGCTAGCCCTTTCCCTCTCTGGGGATCCCAGGCTGCCCTGCCCTCTCTGCAGGGCTGAGCTGGCATTTCAGCAAGTTGATCCCTTGCAGCAGGAGGAGGGGGGTTCTGGAAGAGCCTTGGCTGCAAAGAACCACTGGACAGGGTGTTTGCTGGTGTTACCGAGAGGCTGTGTGGTCAGCAGGAATCTCTTGCTCTTACTCATCCCCCCTCCTAGGCAGGTGGCACTGGCCTCCTTTTCTCTAAGACCAGGGCAGGGAGAGAGCACTGTGGTGCCCAAGGGTGCCCTGCTGCCATGGATGGACCAGCTGGGCCCCCAGAACCTGCCGTCATCACCTCCTGGCCCCTTCAGTTCACAGGCACTGAGGATGGCTTACCTTACGAGCATCTGCACCATGTCCTGCCCCACACAGTGACCCTATGCCCATCTGCCTGCAGGTGGACAGGGGCTGCCTCCCTCAGTGACCAGGTACAATCTTTCCACCGAGCAGGGCCTGGGGTGGATTTCAAGGTGGCATCCATGCATCTCTGAATCTGGTCCCCTAGCATCCCCTGACCCACCCCTATAGCTCCCAGAAGACAGAGAGTTAGTTGACAGCCACCCCCTTCCCCTCCCCCATCCGTGTCACAGTGTCCACTCTGTCCTTGTCTCCCAAAACCAGGCCAACCACCCACGTGCCTCACTGTACCAGTCCAGCCATGTAAGCTGCAAACACCAGCAGGCGTTCCAGACGCAAAGTTTTCAATCTGTGCCCTGCATGGGGGCCTGAGGGCCGGGGGTTTTGGGGAGCAGGGAAGTTGAAGACTCACAGATGCACCCCTGAACCCCTCACCCACATCAAAACCAGAACAGGTTTTTTTTCTATCTGTTTTAATTTTATTTGTATTTATTCATTCTACAAATATTTATTGAGCACCTGCTATGTGCCAGGCACTGTTTCAGGTGCTAAGGAATAGCAGTGAATGAAATAAAGCTCCTGTTTTCATAAAGCTGACATTCTGGAGTGTGGGGGAAGACAATCCGAAAACAAATAATAAGGACTTGCACTTCTGGGAAGATGGAGCAGACTTCTCCCTACCCTCCTGCTAAGTACAACTGAAATCCCGGACATAAAACAAACATAATAAGCCTCTGAGAGGTGGAGGGAAGACAGTAGGCTGCCTAAGGACCCAAGGGATAACACACTGGTGAGTACTTTTTGTCTCCTACATCCCAGATTTGGAGCTGAAGAAATCAGCAACTCAGAAATGCCAAAAGGCACCGACCCCCCGCGCCCCCCCCCACCACAAAAATGCCTCTAAAAGTCTGCTTTCTAGTCAAAGAACCAGAAAAGGGCCAGCCTACCAAGACAGAAAACTTTTGGCAATAACTGCTCTACCCAGTCACCCATCACAGGAAAAAACCAAAAACAAAACAAAAAAAAACCCCAAACAACAACAACAGCAAAACCACCCTGTGGCTCTACCCTACTCATGCCAAGTTTAGATCTCATGGCATCAGGCTATAATGAGGCACTTAACTGCATGCCCACGTCCTGCCGAGCTGGTACCAGAGTCGGGAGCTGTGACTTTTGCCCTGCTTGACGGTAATATGCCCTACCCACCCCTGAGTGTCAGTGGAGGTCACCTGGAGAGCCTGGACTCCCACCCCCAGTAGGCAGTAACAAGTAAGAGCCCTCCCTATCCCTGCTGGAGTGGTGTCAGAGGAGAAGTAGTGGAGGGTCAGGATTTTCACCACTGCCCAGCGGTGATGAAGTCATCCCCCTCCCTGTGGTGTCAGTGGAGGCAAATTGGGGAGGAGTAATGAGGCACTTCTGCCCCTCCCAACCAGAGTGGTATCTGCAAAGGCCTAAGGGGGTCAGAACTCCCACCCCTGCCCAACAGTAACCAGGAACCTTTCCATCTTGAATGTCAGTGGTGGCCCAGTGGGAAACCTGGACTTCTACTCCTACCTGGCATTAACAAGGCAGTGTTCCCCCTTCCTGTGTCAGAACAGTGTCAGAGGAAGTCAGCTAAAGCAGAAGGTTTAAACAAGATCCAGAGTCTCATTAAAAAAATACCCCAAATGTCAAGTTTGCAACTAAAAATCGTTTACCATATCGAGACCTGGGAAGATCTCAACTTGAAAGTAAAAAGACAAGATCCCAATACTGAGATAACAGAGATGTTAGAATCATCTGAGAAAGATTCTAAAGCAATCATGAGAATGCTTCAACAAGCAATTACAAACACCCTTGAAACAAATGAAAAAATAGAAAGTCTCAGGAAAGAAATAAGTCTCGGGAAAGAACTAGAAAATATGAAAAAGAAACAAGCGGAAATTTTAGAACTGAAAAATACAATAACCGAAATAAAAACTTCAGTGAGTGGGATCAACAGCAGAATGGAGAGGACAGAGGAAAGAATCAGTGAACTTGAAGATAGAAGTTACCTGATCTGAACAATAGAGAGAAAATAGACTTTAAAAAAATGAACAGAGCCTCAAGGACCTCTGGGACTATAGCAAAAGATCTAACATTGGAGTGCCAGAAGGGGAGAGGAAAGAGGGTGCTGAAAAAATACTCAGAGAAATAATGGCTGAAAAACTCCCCAATTTTGTAAAAGACATAAACCTACAGAGTCAAGCTGAGTGGATACCCAAACAGGATAAACCCAAAGAAATCCACACTATGATACACTTGTGTTTTAAAAAAACCTAAAGTCAAAGAAAAAAAAAATTGAAAGCAGGAAGAGAGAAACAATACCTTAACTGTAGGGAAAACCAATTTAAACAGGGGATTTTGCATCAGAAACCATGGGGCTAGAAGGAAGTGACATGACATTTCAACTCCTGAAAGAAAAGAATTCAGAATTCCATTTCTAGCAAAAATATCCTTTAGGAAAGGAAAGGCGGGGGGATCAAGACATTCTCAGATGACGGAAAACTAAGAAAATTTGTTGTCAGCAGACCTATCCTAAAAGAATGGCCAAAGGAGTTCTCTAAACAGGAAAAAAAAAAAAAAATTAAAGAAGGCATCTTGGAATGTTAGGAATGAAGAAAGAACATTTTTACTTTTCCTCTTGAATTTTCTGAATCATGCATGATGATTGAAGCAAAAATTATAATGTGGTCTGACGTGGTTCTAAATCACTCAGGAAATATTTAAGGCAATTATATTATTGATGGCAGAAGGTTAAGGGACATAAAGTGAAAACCACATAATCATATCAATCAATGCAGAAAAAAGTTTGATAAAATTCAACATCCATTTGTGATTTTTTTAAAAAACTTGCAGAAAGCTAGGAATAGAGAGAAACTTCAACTTGGTAAAGAGCATCTACAAACACCTACTAGATAAAAAGACACAAGAAGAAAAAAGAAGAAAAAAAAAACACAAGAGAAGTGCAGGGTGTTATGAGGACTGTGGTGAAATTAAACAGGGGTATGTGATAGAATGTGATGCTCCATCTTGCTTGAGTCATCAGAGTTGAGAGTTAGACCTGTTCAGAGTAAAGATCCCTGGTTGTAAAGACTAGAAAATCACTACAAAAGGAACTTATGCAAAAGAAGGGAATTTATAGAAAGTAGTTGTATAAGAACTTTTGTTGCCAATGAAAGGAACCCAATTCACACTGGCTTGAGGGGGGAAAAAAATCCAAAAAAGGCATTTGGGCTCCTATAATTGAAAGTCCAGGAGTGATGGCTTCAACTCAGGGATCTAGCTCCTTTTTGTGGCTCTGCTTCCTTTTGAGTCAGCTTCATTCTCAGGGTGGGGGGGGTGGTGACCAAATGGGCTCCAGCAGCTCCTGGCTCAAATCCCACCAGCTTGGCACCCCAGAAAAAAGATGAGCCCTGTTTCCCAATAGCTTCAGCACAAGTCCTGGGAATGAGTCTCGATAGCCTAATTAGGGTGTCACATGTCCATCCCTGAACCAATTACTGTGGCCAGAGGGAAGTGACACTCTCATTGGCCAGGCCTAGGTCATGTGCACACCCCTAAAGTTTGGGGGTGAGGCCAACCCCACAGGAACCACACAGCCCGAGAGGAGGGGAGTAGTGGTCCGTTTACAGAATGGGTGCTGGTCAGACCAAACCAACAGACGTGTACTCATGGAATCCCAGGAAAAGCCTGCTTCTTCATTCTCTGTCCTCATGTTCTGAATTTCCATCACTCCAGTTCAAACAGACATCCCAGATTGAGCTAGACTCTTCAGTTTCATTGTTCAGAAGAAAGAACAATGTATCTGACTGGACCAGCTTGGGCCAGATGTTCGGCCCTCCTCCAATCATCTGTGAACAGTAGGGTGGGGTCACCTACTAGGCCCTTTGGTGGACAGGGTAGTTCTTAGAGGGGCCAGACTGACACCCTGCAGCTGTCTATTATAGATAGAGTTTCTAGAGGACCTAAATTAGTTTCTTACGAAAAAAACAGGGGAATCTCCTAAAGGGATTTTTGTTTGTTTCTTTGTTTTCCCGGTACGCGGGCCTCTCACTGTTGCGGCCTCTCCCGTTGCAGAGCACAGGCTCCGGATGCGCAGGCTCAGCGGCCATGGCCCATGGGCCCAGCCGCTCCGCGGCATGTGGGATCTTCCCGGACTGGGTCACGAACCCGTGTCCCCTGCATCGGCAGCCGGATTCTCAACCACCAGGGAAGCCCCGTCCTAAAGGATTTTGCGATAAGGGATAGATGATGAATGGGGATCCCCGGGAGAAAGGCGGAATCCTCAGATTTCCCCTTGCTTTCGTTCTGGGTGTTCTGAGGCTGACACAGAGAAGAGCAGTGGGTATGGGAGGTGGGCTGCACTGACCTTGAGGAATGCAGGGGTGGTGATGTTTAGAGACCCAATGGGTGGCTGGTGGAAGGGGAGGCTGGAGGCCCTGAGACAGTGCAGCGTTGGCAGCAACAAAACTGAGCCCTTGATGTGTAGGAAACCAGTTATCAAGACAGAGACTGGGCAACAGGTACCTGGGAACCAGACCGGGTGCAGCTGGAGCAAGGCGGGTACCCCACTTCCGGTTCTACATGTTACTGCACGGTCTTGATCAGAGGAAGCAGGCAGGAGGCCATTTCTAGAGTGGGTGCTGGAGCAGAGACGACCAGCAGCCTGGCCAGCTGACTCTCCTAGCTCCACACCCCCCTTCCCTTCTCTCCAGATGTGGACAGGACAGATTCTCCAGCTCTGGTTGACATCCACATCAGGTGAGCGCAGCCAGGAGTCCCCAGCTGTGCCCGGAAGAATTGTGAGCAGAGAGCCTTAGTCTAACAAAGAGCTTGGAAACCAAGTCAGCTAAATGGGGAGATTGGGACCGACATATATACACTAATGTGTATAAAATAGATAACTAATGAGAACCTGTTGTGTAGCCCAGGGAACTCTACTCAGTGCTCTGTGGGGACCTAAATGGGAAGGGAGTCCAAAAAAGAGGGGATATATGTATACATATAGCTGATTTCACTTCGCTGTACAGCAGAAACTAACACAACATTGTAAAGCAACTCTATCCCAATTAAAAAAAAAAAAAAGAAGTGGGTAGTAAGGATGTTGATAATAGTGATGGCAGTAACGAGGGCAAACCTTTCTTGAGTGCCTACTATTTCCAGGCGCTGTTCTCAGATATTTTTAATGGGTCATTTCCTTTAATCTTTGCAACAGGCCTGTGACATGGTACTCTATGAGGCAGAGAGGCGAAACACCTTTGCCAACATCACTCGTGAACAAGGGTGATCTAACTCTCACGGAAAATCAGCTACTAGGGCATCTGACCCCCCCCTACTTTTCCATCATCAACTCCAACTAACCTCCTCACACCCCCTCACTCGGCACCTCAAACCTCCTACGGTTTGTGGCGTGCTTCCTACTGCCTCCTGTCTCCACGCCTTTACACACGCTCTTCCCGCCTCCTGGAATGCTGTTCCCCCTAGTAAACTCTCACTCATCCTCCAAGACCGACTGCAAGCGTTGTTGTATTCTGGTCACTTTCCCTGATGCCAACCTGTGGATGGAATGACCTGCTCTCTTCTCGCCTGTGGTGTCTGCATCACAATGCACAGCTAATGCTGTCTCCCAGGCCAGACCACGGGTGGGGCAGGGATCTTCTCTGCGGCAGCACATGCTCAGGTCTGGATGTCTGGTGGGTGTGGTTTTCTGTCCCCTGCCCACCCTCACCGTGGCACCTCTCTCCTCGTCTCTTGGCAGCCTGGCGTGGGGCTCCTTTACCTGCTGCATGGCAGCCTCTGTCACCACGCTCAACTCCTACACCAAGACGGTCATTGAGTTCCGGCACAAGCGCAAGGTCTTTGAGCAGGGCTACCGGGAGGAGCCGACCTTCATAGACCCTGAGGCCATCAAGTACTTCCGGGAGAGGTCAGTGCACATGGGGTCACCTCTGGCCACCACTGGGAATCAGAAGCCCGAGGCCTGGCCTCAGTGGCCACAGGGCGCCAGTCGAAAACTAGAGTGATCTGACAGAAGTGTTCTGGGGGGTTGCGGGTTGGAAGGGGCAGGCTGGGTGAGGCAGAGTTTGGACCCCACTATGTTGGAATTTCTGGGACATTTTAATGTTTTATGGGGCATGAGGTAGCCTTGGGCTTATGTGAACAGAGCCTGAGAAACCAAGAAGGGAATCAAGTTTGAGTGTTTGCCCTTGGGCCCCATGCTTCTTAGAACCAAGATAGGGTCACAGAGAGGCAGAACCAAGGTTTCCTTCTTGGGCTGTGCCACAGCACTGAGTGAAAAAAAAAGACTCAGCAGTGGGATCAGTGACGGTTGCTAGAGGAGGAGGGCTCCTCAAGGTCAGGGACCACATCTGATCACCTGAGTCCTTAGAGTCCAGCTGGGAATAGAGAAGATGACAATAAATAGTAGGTGGATGTATGTATGGATAGATGGATGGACGGTTGAGTGGATGGACAGATGTATCTATGGTTGGGTGGGTGGTTATGTGGATGAATTGATGGATGGATGGATGGATGGATGGATGGATGGATAGATGGATGGATGGATGATGGATGAATGGATGCTGGATGGATGGATGGATAGATGGATGGATGGATGCTGGATGAATGGATGCTGGATGGATGGATGCATGGATGCATAGATGCATGGATGGATGCATGGATGGAAGGACAAGCAAATGGTTATCATATTTCCTGGGACCATCTCCTAAATAAACTACCTGTACCCAAATCTTTATCATAGCCTGCTTTTGGGGAGCTGATTGGACATGCCATAATGCCTTTTGGTGGCAGGGAACTGAAAGGTTCTCAGGACTGATGACAGACTCTGAGGAGGAAAAGGGGGAAGGAGACCATGGGGCTGGGCAGCATTGAGGAGTTGGACTCTCCGTGGGGCACATGGAAGGGTTTAAGCCAAGAAGTAGCACAGTGGAAGATGGTGGGGGCCACACCGGAACCTCCCTCTGACTGCTACAGACCCCATCATCTCTCCCTTGCCCCATGAGCCTCCTTTCTGTCTCTTGAACACTACAAGCTCATCCCCACCTCAGGGCCTTTGCACCTGCTGTGCCCCTGCCTGGAATCCTCACCTGGCTGGCTCACTCAGGTCATGGCTCAGATGTCACATATTCAGTGAAGCTTTTCTTAATGGCTTCATCTAAATTTGTACACCCCCATACACCCTGTCCTAGTCACTCTTTATCATTGCTATTTTTTCATAGCACCTACACAACCTGACATTATTTTATTTGTTTATCTGTTTGGTAGTTTGTAGACTGTGAGCTCCATGATGGAAGGGCTCTGCTGACTTCTTCCCCACTGTATTTTGAGCACCGAGGACTGGGCCAGGCACCTAATAGGTGCTCATTTAACATGTTGGGGGTCAGTTTGGGGTGTGTGTGTGTGATTGGCTGAATACTTCTCTTTTGAGACCTCAGCCCTGACTGCCTCATCCACTTTCAGCTCAAGCCCCACCATCACTGGGCAGGTTCAGCATCCCAGCGCCCCTTCATCAAAGTCCCAGGTCAGTTGTCCAGTCCTGGGCCTGTCAGGTGTGGTCAGGGAGGTCAGGCCAGCCTGGCACACAGGCCCGCCTTGCTCACGGCTGTGGACAGAGCACGTCCACTAGGAAGGTGGTGATGACTGGCAGAGCACGGGACCCATAGTAGGTGCTCAGGAAATGTTTACAGCAGCTACATGAGCAGCCTGGTGTCTCAAGCTGCTCCATTAACACCGCATCTTCTGTTACCTGGGCTGTGGGAGAGCCCGGAGCATCCATGGGCACCCTCGTTCTCCTGAGGCAGAAGACAGGACCTCTTTATACCTCATCAGCAAGAAGCTGCTGTTCGCTGGTCCTGAACAGCTCAGGCCCCAACGATGTGGGAGAAGATAAATGCTTCCCAGCATATGTGCAGAATATCACTTTACACGTTCATAACTTGAACATTATGCAGAGGTTCATCAAATTTTATTTCCCTTCCTCTCCAAGGAGAACATTTCAGCTTAGCTGGGCTGTTCATTTTTTTTTTTTTTCTTTCTTTCTTTTTTTTGGTGCCTTCTCTGGAAAGAGCTCAGAGCACACAGACAGATGTCTACACAGGTCTGTGGGGACCCAGCAGCAGGGCTGAACTCCTGCAGTGGCCAGAGTCCCTGAAACCATAGCCAGGGACGTGAGGGAAGAGATCCTTGAGCCCCCCTGCCCACGTTTCTTACTCCTTGGGGAACAGGGCGTGCTGTGGAGTGAATAGGGGTTTGAGGGCCCCCCTGACCTGAATTTTCCAGTTCTGTCTTCTCACTGCTATGTGACTTGGGGCAAGTCACTGAGCCCCTCTGGGTCAATTTCCGCTGACCTACAGTAGGAGAACCCAGAGCTCTCGTCATCTTGGGAAGGCTCAAATTGGACCCAGGTCACATGGTAAGCACAGTGCGTGGCACATGGAGGGCATTTCATGTGTCCCTTCTGCGACTGATACAAAGTACAAAGCTTGGGAATGACTAGCTTAGGATGGAGGTGAAGACAGCGTTGTGGATATTGGGCATCTAAGAAGCACGTTAATAACCACAGCAGGGGCTTCCCTGGTGGCGCAGTGGTTGAGAGTCCGCCTGCCGATGCAGGGGACGCGGGTTCGTGCTCCGGTCCAGGAAGATCTCACATGCCGCGGAGCGGCTGGGCCCGTGAGCCACGGCCGCGGAGCCTGCGCGTCCGGAGCCTGTGCTCCGCAACGGGAGAGGCCGCAACAGTGAGAGGCCCGCGTACCGCAAAAAAAATAAAAATAACCACAGCAAACAGGTGGGTGAGGTGCGAGGTGGACTGTGAATACGGAAGAGCGCTGTGGGATAAGACGTGCCCTTGGAGAGGGTGCAGGTTTTCCCAGGCGCTTCCCGCCCCCGCCCTTGCCATTCCTATCAGCGGAGAGCCACCCCTGACTGAGGACGTGCCCTGTGGAGGCTGATGGAGTAGGAGGGCCCGTACTGCCGCCCACCCCACTGCACCCCATCCCTGTCTTGCTGGATTTTTCTCTGCAGGAGCCAGTTGTGAGTCTGAAGAGTGATCGGGCAGATTCCGAACCGTTTTCAGAGGTTGTGAAATGTAGTGGTGTGTGGAAGAAAGGTAGGGGTGTGTGTGTGTGTGTGCGTGTGTGCGCGTATGCATGTGTAGGGGCCAGTGTGCCCCTGTATGTTGGGCTTGTGGGAGAGGGCGAGCCTACTTACTCTGAGCAGACTTGCCTGTCCCAGCTCTGAGAAACGTCTGGCATTAAACCCTCCCAGCCTCACCCTGCCTATCGTCCTCAAGAAGGGCGTCTTAATCGGGTCTCCCAGGGGAGGGTCGAAAGCTGCAGGACGAAAGGTATTGAATATCTGCACATCGGGGCTTTCGTGAATGCTTGATGTTCAGATCTCGTGTAACAATGCGGGGAAGGAAATGAGACCCTGTTGGATTGGACTCCAGGGGGAATTCAACGGAGCCAGCATCCCGCTCCCGGGGAAGCCGCCGTGGGTGGGTGGGAGCAAAGGGCCGGGGCCTCCAGGGAGGAGCGCAGCTGCCCTCCCCAGGGTCAGATCACCCCATCACATGCGCTTGCTCCAAGGCATGAGGCGCGCGTCCCAGTCTCTGAACCTGTGCATGCACTTTATCTGCCTGCGCGCCAGAGCAGTGAGCTTTCTTGGCTTCCGCTCTGTCCCTGACACCTAGAGCCACAGATGCTCAACAAGTTATCAGCTATCCGTAGTAATTACATTGTTCGTTATAGTGGTGCAGTCCCCTCTGTTGCAAGCACTGTGCGAGGGCCTTACCTGTACACTCTCACTTAACCCCGTGGAAGCCACGAGGAAATAGACCAGGGCTGGAATGAGCTCTGCAGTTTATTAGTTGTGAGTCCCCAGGTGAGTCACTCACCTCAGAGCCTTCCAGCCTCTTCCATCACCTGCCGGCCCCCCGGCTCTGGTCTAGGGAGTGCAGCGAATCACCCTGGGTGCCGCGATGGGGTCTCCTGGAGGTCACTCCAGGTGGAGGGCTGGGCACCCCGGGGAAGGCAGAGGCTGGAGAAGCCTTCACAGACGAGACCCTCAAGCCAGGTTTTTAAAGGTACGCACAGCACGCATGGCCAGACGGGCAGTGGGTGGGAGAAGGCGTTCCCAGGCACAGGCAACAGTGCGAGCAAAGGCTAGGACAGGCAACACGCAAGGGTAGTTAGGAAACTCTAAGCAGTTTGGTGTGATTTGAGAGTAGGGTATGGGTGGGAGTTTGGCCTGGCTGTCTCATCTCTCGTCCTCCCACAGCATTTGGGGCGGGGTGGGGGGGTGCTGGCGCAGTAGCGGACTGGATGTTACTGGGATGAGAAGGCGGCATGGGGACCGTCCCCAAGCCTCCTTCCTGGGTGCCAGGCCTCACGGGGCTCTGGGCAGATGCAGAGCCGCTGCACCCCAACCTGGGGGCGATTGGCTTGGACATAAATCGTTCTGGCATAGTGGAGGACCACCCCCTCTTTACCCATCCCCATGACTGGAGCAGAAAGGGCCGTAAGGACCCCACTCCCCACTGGCTCTGCTCTCTCTCCTGTCTGTTGTCAGGAGCCTTTGGAAGGGCTGGCCTTCACCTCCTCACCTCCCCTCATGGCTCGACCCACTGCAAGCTGCCCTCCACCCCTGACTCCGCTGAACCAGCTCCCAGAGGCCTAGATGATGTGCACACACCCTCCCCCAGCTCCCACCAGCCCCTCTTCTGGGCTCCAGGCAGCCCTTCCCACCCCCTCCTCCTTGTTCTGTTAAATGGAGATACTCCCAAGGTCAGTTCTAGGCCCTTCCTCGACATTAGCCTCAGCAGCCACATACGCACCAGGACTCCTGAGTTCTTAGTCCCCTCCTGACCCCCAGCCCCATATCCAGCCACCTCCCTGGTGTTTCCACTCTGGATCTTCAAAGGCATCAAAAATCAACACGGCCAGTACCCACTCATGATGGTCTCCCCCAAACCTGGTCCTATTTCCATGCTTCTCCCCAGGATGGTCCTGCTTGTGCAAGCAGACATCTGCACATCATGTCAGGACACCCCAAATCCAGTGCTTTTCCCCTACGGGTGGGTCACTTCTCTTTGTCTTCACTCCCGTCATCCTCGTCCAGGGCAGCAGCTCTCATCTCCTACGTGGAGGTGAGATGTAAATCCCACATCTGTCCTCCCCCACCAGCCAAAGCCTCTTCACTATGCTAATGTGATCAGGGTGCCTCTACCCTCATCTTTCTGCTAAAACACTGCAGTGCCTCCCCACAACCCCAGGACAAGACCCAGCTCCCCCCCATAACTTATGAGCCTCCCTGTGGACCCGGGCCCCTTCGCCTGCACACAGCTGCCCCTCTCCTGGAAGTTCCCCAGACAGAGTCGTTCTGCTTCCGTGCAGCCTCAGGATGGCTGTCCTCTCTCTCTGGGGTGCCCCCCATTCTTTGCCTTGTTGATTCTGGGCCTGAAGATCTTACCTCAAGCATCAATTCTTTTTTTTCTTTTTCTTCTAGAATCAATTTTATTTATTTTTGGTTGTGTTGGGTCTTCGTTGCTGCGCACAGGCTTTCTCTAGTTGCGGCGAGCGGGGGCTACTCGTCGTTGCGGTGCGTGGGCTTCTCATTGCGGTGGCCTCTCTTATTGTGGAGCATGGGTTCTAGGTGCACAGGCTTCAGTAGTTGTGGCACGCAGGCTCAGTAGTTGTGGTGCATGAGCTTAGTTGCTCTGCGGCATGTGGGATCTTCCTGGACCAAGGCTTGAACCCATGTCCCCTGCATTGGCAGGCGGATTCTTAACCACTGCGCCACCAAGGAAGTCCTCAAGCGTCGATTCTGAACTGGACTGAATTCCCCCGCCCGTCCTCTCTCAGCACTGGCTACGGATGCAAGTTCCACGGGGCAGGGATACAGGTCCACTCCCTTCTTTATTCCCAAGTAAGGAATGGATGGAGAGGGTGACAGCAGAGGGGAAGGAGCCTTGTGGGGAGGTCGCTGGTCAGTCTGTTGGCCAAGGTGACCTTTGTCCTCTAGGAGCTGCCACTGGTCTTGCTTGCATGGCCTTTCCCACACTGCTGCCGCCGTGGGGAACAGCACACCGCTCAGGTGCGCTCACCTCTGCTCACTTGGTCTTTTGACTTTTGAGATAAGTCAGGTGTAGAGGTTTTCATGTTGTCAGGGGCCTTTGGAACTGTTGAAGGCGGGCACGGGGTGCGGGGGTAGGGGCTCCACTAACGCTAGTGATTGTTTTTCTGAGTAATAATTTCTAGCCCATGCTGTTCCCAAAATAATCTCAAGGCGCTAATATCTAGAGGTCTCTTTTTAAAACCCAGTAGAGAAACAGGAGGTAGAACTGTCAGCCACACACGAAGGTCAGGGGAGGGCGCTGGCACTGTAGCTATTTATCTTCCCTGTATTTTCCAACTGTTCTGTATCACGATGATCTTACAAAATGGCAAAAGAGGAAAAAAAGAATCTTTTAAAAAATCCATTTATTTCCGCCGTCTTGGAATGGCACTTCTGCTGGGATGTTATAGAATCTTAATCTCCTACCTGTGGTCATTTATTTGACAAATTTTCTTTTAATTTCATCCTTCATTCCATCATCAGTGCATCATTTAAAAATCATTGCATTCGGGCTTCCCTGGTGCCGCAGTGGTTGAGAGTCCGCCTGCCGAGGCAGGGGACACGGGTTCGTGCCCCGGTCCGGGAGGATCCCACATGCCACGGAGCGGCTGGGCCCGTGAGCCATGGCCGCTGAGCCTGCGCGTCTGGAGCCTGTGCTCCGCAACGGGAGAGACCACAACAGTGAGAGGCCCGCGTACCGCAAAAAAAAAAAAAAAAAAAAAAAAATCATTGTGTTCTTTGTCCTCTGTGACTGTTTCTTAGCCATTTAACCTCTGAGAAGTGTTCGATCCCAGCTCCCTCTTACCTGTCTGTTTCCACTCTCGCTGCTTGAATATTACTTCTCAGGGATGCCTCGCACCTCTCGCGAGGTGCCCAGAAATTAGAGATGGCACCATGGAAGGTTCAGGGCCCTCCCAAGATTAGCTCAATGACCAATGCTTTGTAAAAGGAAAGCGAAAAGAACAGAGTGGTTCTTGAACTGGAAATGATCCTGCAGGACAGCTGCTCCCTGACCTCCATGTTTTCTCCAAATCTCAGCCCAGTGGAGGCGGGAGGGCTCCGGGTGCCCTCCTTCCCACCGTCACTACTGCGGACTCTTTGGTGAAGCTCATTTGCAGCTGGGACTGTGGGGAGGGCACTGGAGGCCTGGGCCCACTGGGTGACAGCCCAGGACGTAGAAGGTGACTGGGCTGACCCTTTGCGGAGCCTCACAAGTGCCCAGAGCCCAGGGTCCAATGCCTAGTTCCTCAGATGTGGTCTGGGGCCCAACAGCATCGACCCCACCTGGAAACATGTTAGAATGCAGGCCTTGCCCTGGACCCACTGCCCCAGACCCACTGAACCAGAATCTGCATTTTTAAAAGCTCCTCGGGTGATCAGTGGGCACTGGCACATTTGGGAAACGTTGGGCTAGAGAACAGAGCAGATGCAGCCCGGTTATGGGTCAGGAGGTGGACATGGCCAGTAGAGGCCAGTGGATAAAGAAGGGTTCCACACCTCAGTGCTACTAAACGTGTGGTCCCTGGACCAGGGCCCATTTGCAAATGTCCATGATGATATAAGGAGAGGAACTGAGACACGTGTTTGGAAACTTTCATAGTGAGTTGATATCGCTGGTACACCCAAGCTTACCTTTTGTGTGTGTGTGTGTGTGTGTGTGTGTGTTTCATTTTCTAGCAACTCATTTTTATTGTATTTTATTAAAAATTTGGTCCGAGGTAGATTGAAAATTAAGGGGGAAAAACCTAGTCCTTTATCAGATGGTTTGAGAAGCCCACCACGTAGACTGCCACTTTATACCAGGAAGTGACTGGAGATTTGGGAAACAAGCCAGCCTGGGGCAGCAAGAAAGTGTTTGGCCTTGAGGATGGCACAGAGAGGGCCATGGCAGCTGGAGAGCGTGCTGGGAGCTGTGTGCTGGGGAGGCCTGGGGCTCCCGCCACAACAGAGGTAAGACCTGGTAGACCTCTTGCCAGTGCCCCAGCTGCTGTGGCCACACGTGGCTCTGGAATTAGATGGGCAGGTGCCAGGGGTCTCTCTGTAAGACAAGGCATTTGTTCAAACCATCAAATCCTTGGAGCCTCCCTGCTCCATCGCTTGCGTCCTTCTCTTCTCTCAAAAAGAGCAAATGCCCAGGCTCAACCCGATTCCAGATGTTGTGGGTCATTGGGGCAGTGACTCTGTGACAGTGTGGTCACACCCCCCACTGCCATTTGCACACCTGCTGGCTGTTTTGGGAGAGCCTGTGTTGGATGGTGCCCAGCCCCACTTTCCCCTGGGACCTCCTAGTATAGGTGTACCCATGGTGAGTCTGACAGAGCATCCCTTGCCAGCCGAGAATCTGCAGGGCACAATGGAAACAGGCTTGGGCCCTGTTTCTTTTTCTTTGTTTTTTTTTTTTTTTGCGGTATGTGGGCCTCTCACTGTTGTGGCCTCTCCCGTTGCGGAGCACAGGCTCCAGACTCGCAGGCTCAGCGGCCATGGCTTATGGGCCCAGCTGCTCCGCGGCATGTGGGATCTTCCCGGACCGGGGCACGAACCCGTGTCCCCTGCATCAGCAGGCGGACTCTCAACCACTGCGCCACCAGGGAAGCCCGGGCCTGTTTCTTGATAAACCTGAGTTCAAATCCCTGCCCTGCCCCCAGCCAACTGCCAGGGTGGAGCTGCCCATGAGAGCAGAGTGTACAGGTGCCTTCCTGGTGCCATGTTCAGTGACATCACACGTTCAGTGATGTTTAGAGGTGTTTGACACTTTGAAGCCTTTTCTCTGCTTCAGATCAGCCGTGCTGGGAGTCTTCACCCCACAGAGGTCCACAGACACCCCAAAGCAGAGCACCCTCTCTTGTAGAGCTGGTTGTTGATCTTTACCAGCACACCACTAGACTTTGGGCAAGTTACAAAGTTTTCACATCTGTAAAATGGGGATGATCGTAATGATGATGACGATGGCAATGCCTCTGTGGTTGGGATACAGGTTTGAATCAGTGTAAATATACCGCAAATAATGAGGATTTAAACAATGTACAAGTTTATTTCTCTCTCCTGTGAAAGTCTGAGCAGTTACCTCTGTTTCTGTCGCCTTTCCCTAGGGCTCATTCACCTTTCTGTACATCACAGCATCGGTTCACTCAGCCTCTGCTCTGACTCTCCTTGTCCCCAGTTTGGGGAGACTCTTCTCCTCTGGGGCATAAGGCTGTGCTGTGACTCCCTGTGCTTCCCTCTGCCCTGAATCCAGAGGTGTTTCATACTTTGAAGCCTTTTCTCTGCTTCTTGGAAAACATCCCTTTCCTGACACAGCGAGGTCAAAATGATGAAATGAAAGGAAGGGGTGTGGGGGTTTTTGAGGGGGAGCATTGGTTAATATGTTAAAATAATATCCTTCTGCATCAGGAGCTGGGAGGTGGAGTCACAGAGTGACCGACCGCAAAGGCCCCAGCGATGAGGATGCCGACAACGATGATAATAACAGTTGTGACAGTAGCAAGTGCAGGCAGTGCTATAAGAACGCCAAACAGATGGAGCTAGAGCATGTGTTATTCACTGAATCCTTACGACAACCCTAAGAGTGGGTACATCATTATGCCCATTTATCAGATGAGGAAATCGAGGCTCAGGGATGACAGGGACATGTCCAGACTCAGACAGCTCCACCCGCTCACAGAGGAGATGCTGAGACCCGGAGAGAAAGGTGACACAGCAGGTGCGTGGAGGGCCTGAGGGGCCCTGGGACCCACCCGCTGCCCCTTCTGAGCACTGCTTCACCCCAAGCATCCCCTGCTAACCCTTCAAGGCACTTATTTAGATTCGTGGGTCACCCCTCACACCACCATCAAAAAAAAAAAAACCCCTGTCTTCAGAAAGCACATAATATTTCCTGCAGGACGTATTTCAAATTAAAGAAGATAGCCATCTAGTGACGTTTGAGTATTTCCTTTTCTTTCAATACAAAGCTCAGCCTCCCTGGATGAACCTGGGCTGCCTCCCCGGTGGTCTGCTCTTAGCCTTGGCTTCCTTTCCTCAACTCCCTGCCTCCCTACCTACCCCACTCTCCCTTCCCTCCCTTCTGACATTCTTTGGGATACTTTGTGCCATCGCTGTGCTAGACCCTGAGACTACAAGTGGAGAAGGAGATAAACTCCATCCTTCTTCTCTCTGAGTTTAAAATGTTTGTGGGGAGACCAATGATTAAACAGATTAAAAACCAATAGTAGTGCTACTCTGTTCTGAACCCTCCCTCTGTGCCAGGTCCTGGGTTTCTGACCTCACAACAACCAGTGGGACGGTGGTAGCTGTCCTACAGTCATTCCTACCACCACTGTCCTGCCCATGGCCACGTAGAAAACTCTGGATCACAGAGATTCAGAGCGGGTGAGCTGTCCATTCATCGTGGCTGGGCTCAGCCACGATCCCGCCTCACTGCAGGGCCCAAGGTCTCAGTTGTGCCTAAAGCATCCTCTTGTCCTCACGTGTTTCCTGCCAGGAAGCACGGGGGTTAGGGGGACGAAGGGTCACAGGCGTTGCTGTAACCGAGCGTTAGCCACTCACCAGACAGCTGCCAGGACCCTGCAGACCGTTTATTTTCATTGGCGAACCTGGTGGAGAGGGCTGCATTTGTGCAAGTAAGCAGATCTTTCCAGAACGGCCACACAGCACAGCAGAAAGACAGGTAGACCTGGGCTGGATCCCAGCTCTCTGAGAGGCGAGCGCGTCCTGTGACTTTCAAGATGCAGCTCCAGCATCGCTTCCTCCTGTGAAGCCTCTGCTGGTCCCGACACAAGTGAATCTCAACCCTGGCTGTACACTGTGATCACCAGGCAACTTGAAACTCCCCTGGTGACTTCAGGGGGCCTCCACATGGAGAACCACTGGCTAGACCAGAGGTTAAATCTACTATCTCCTGGAAGCCAAGTCCAGGCCACCACCTGCTGTACATAATCATCTATTAAACAATGTGCCCTGGTTTTCCCTGGTGGTGCAGTGGTTGAGAGTCCGCCTGCCGATGCAGGGGACACGGGTTCGTGCCCCAGTCTGGGAAGATCCCACATGCCGCGGAGCGGCTGGGCCCATGAGCCATGGCCGCTGAGCCTGCGCGTCCGGAGCCTGTGCTCTGCAACGGGAGAGGCCACAGCAGTGAGAGGCCCGCGTACCGCAAACAAACAAACAAACAAAAAAAAAACAAACAAAAAACCCCAATGAGCCCATTTGTTTGCATATTGTCTGTGGCTGCTTTTCAACTGCAAAAAAAAAAAAAAATCAGATTACAAAAAGTCTGTTTAATTTGAGGCTATTTATGTAAAACAAAATATTAATTCTGAAACCCTAAACTACTATCTGTGGTGATCTCCCTTCATGGAGGTTTAATTATAGGGGGACTTCTGCTCTGTCTATAGGGTTGGATTTTTTTTTTTTTTTTTTTTCCGGTACGCGGGCCTCTCACTCTTGTGGCCTCTCCTGTTGCGGAGCACAGGCTCCGGACATGCAGTCTCAGTGGCCATGGCTCATGGGCCCAGCCGCTCCGCGGCATGTGGGATTCTCCTGGACCGGGGCACGAACCCGTGTCCCCTGCATCGGCAGGCAGACTCTCAACCACTGCACCACCAGGGAAGCCCATAGGGTTGGATATTTTTAAACGAGCCTGTGCTATAAGGAAACTAACAAGGATGTTTCCACTAAAAATCAAAAAAACAACCAACCAAACAAACAAAAATACATCTTCCCTTATACTGAACCTCCCTTGCACCTTCCTACAGCGTCAGTTATCTATAGGATATCTGCCTTCCTATAGCATCTACACTCAGGCCTTTGTTCTGCCATCTGGGGCTCCCTAGGCCACAGAAGGTCCTTGTTAATAAGATCTGTGTTCAGAGTTTGTCTCCTAGGAAGCACAGGCCTATAGCCCCTGGTACAGACATTATCGTAGGCAATCCCGAAGTGTGTTATTTAATGCATGGGATTTTCTAACTCGTGTGCATGCTTGACTTCCTACTTGACTAGAAGCTCTTTGAGGGCAGAGACTATGAAGTAGACATTTCCACCCTCTACAGCATCTGGTACAAACTACACAGAGCAGGGCCTCAGGAAATCCCTGCTGAATGCGTAACACTGTTAGGAGACCCAAATTATCATCGCATGAGTATTTCCTTCCCGTCTACTGGGGACACTTCTGGCATTGCTTGCTTGTCAGCCACCGCCTGTCCCACGTCTCCTCTAACCCCAAGCTTCTGGACACAGCTATGCAGCTAGGAATAAGAGGTGATGGGAAGAGTCAGAAAACAGGGGTGGGGCATTTGCTTTGGAAAGAATTGAGACATCCTTGTGTGAGAGAAAAGAGGAGAGCAGTGGAAAGAAGAGGAGGGTGGGGAAGAGGGAAGACTCCATCCTGGGGGCACTGGAGAGAGTGTAGGGGGCACTGAAAGTGAGATGTGAGTTGAGAGAAGTTCTAGGACAGCTGCAAGGCAAGTAAAAGCAAAGCAAGGAATAGAGAGCCGATGTCAAGGTGCAGGGCCACAGATAAGGAATTGGGGGTGCTTTCGGTGTTCTTTAGGACATACAGTAATGGTTGGAATTGTTTCTACGTTGGAGGCCTAGGCTATGTTTGTCTAAAGGTGAGGTACATGTGGACCGGACCTCGTAGAGCTCTGGAATGTGTTTGGGTTACACATGGAGGAGTGCCATGTGGGACTATGGCCCTGCCCATTCTCTGGCTCAGTCATCGGTGGGATGGGGGTGAGGGTCTAGGTCTGGAGCTGTGTTGGAGAATCTGCAGCTGCTTTCACTCTGACCCTTCCTCTCCTCTGTGCTTGTCATCCCGTCCCCGGCCAGGCCAGTAGAGACAGCTCCCTCTGGAAGTGCAGTGATCTTGAGATGCCAGAGGAGAAATTCTCACAGTTGTTGGTGGGAAAGAGCGCTGTGGCAGAGGTCAGAAGACCAGGGCTTTGTTTCTATGTAGAAATGTCTTTAGGGAATGTTTTGATTTAGTTAAAGAAAGTGACGCAGCTAATAAAAGTCCTTTGCCCCCCAGTCAGGAAATAGGGGTAAGTTCAAAAAGAAGGTTTTAGATTTTATCCGCTATATTCTCATTATCTGGGGTTAATCACCACTAACACTTTGGTATATGTTCTGGCAAGTAATGTTTTATGCATATTCGTGTGTAATTTTTAAGCAAATCAAACTGTACACATTCTCGTGTCATATGCTATTTGCACGTGATTGAACATCTTTTTGTGAGAGCACGTAGGTTTGCATCCCTGTTCCGCCTCTAATTTATCAGCTGCATGGCACCTGATTGGTCACATCACCTTTCAATACCTCAGTTTCTTCATCAATAAAATGGAAAGATAACGATGCCCATCTCACAGGGCCGTGGGAAGGATCCCGTGGGACGATGGGCCACGTTGCTTCGCAAAATGTTCCCCAGAGGGGCGGGGCTGCACTTTTCCAGGTCCCGGGTCTCTGCCGGCTCAGCCTGCTTTTTCTTACACCGGCGTTTGGCTTCTTTTCTTTCCAGGATGGAGAAGGGGGATGGGCACGAGGAGGACTTTCGCTTGGATTGCCGCCACGAGAGATACCCTGCCCGTAAGTGGCCTCGCCTGCAGGAGCCAGTGCTGCAGATTCGTGAGCCGTCTGAGAAGAGAGGACCCTGGAGATGGGCCAGGCCAACCTCTCCTTGCCCCCCTGCATTCTCCCCCAGACACATACTGCAGATGGTGAAACTGAGGCTGGGGTCTTAGCAGAGCAAGTCCTCCGCACATGGCAGCCATGGCCCTTGCAATGGGGTCGGAATGCTAAGGGAGCAAGAGGGACACGGGGGTGCCTTAAAGACAGGCAGGCGAACCACAGCTCCATCCAGGCCAGGGTTAGCCATTGGCTGGAAGGGACAACGGCTCCGGGGCAGAGCTAGCCAAGTCAGGGAGGTGATAGCTCACAAGATCTGTCTGAGCAGTGGATACTTGTGGTAGCTCAGAATGCACTGACTTCATATGCCTCACTGTGGGGGTCAGAGTCTAGGGCTCCTATTCAGAAAGCAAATGTCTGGACCAGAAAGCAAAGGGGAGGTCAAAGGAGAGAAAGGCCTTGCTGTGCACAGAAAAGAAAGGAGCTGAGACTAAAGTGGCAGAATCTCATCCGAGCCTGCTGAATGCCCACCCCGTGCTCCCTGCCCACCCCACTCTGTACTAAGGGCTTTTTATACCTGATCTCATGTTCTTGCTGACCGCCAACCCTACAGCCCAGATTACTAAGCACACTTTGCAGAAATGAGGGCTCAGAGAGGTGGAGCAACTTGCCTAAGGTCACACAGCTTAGCTAGTCAGTAGCAGAGCCCTTAGAGCAGGTGCTGTCTGTGCCCTGCCTGTATCTCTCAGACCTTTTAGGAAGCTACGGTGCCTCCCAGCTGCCAGTATCTGCATCTCTGTGCCTGGGGGCTTGCCCTACCTCCACCCACAGAAGGCAGGAAGTGCCAGGGAAGCTGGCATATAGATACCCTGGTTCCCTCGCCCCTTGAGTGGTATCGCCCCAAGGTGTGTGATTTGCAGGATTAGCCAGGTTTACCAGGTCTAGCAGCTGCCTGGGTTGGCCGCCTTCCCTCCCTTGGACCACGTCACCCCCCTCTGTCAAGTTTCACTGCATCTTTGTAGTGTCACCCCTTTGCTCCAATTCCTATCTCAGGGTTTGCTTCTGGGGAATCTGAACTAAGACAGCAGAGATTTAAACTCAGATTTGTCTGCCCCCAACCCCTGGGATCCTAGTAACGGAGTGAGAAATGGCTCTGCTGAGAGGAGAAGATGGAGGCAGGTGAAGGAGTCTGGGAGGAGGCCTGGCTGGAGAGGAGGAGAGGGTCTGGTCTTCACACTGAGGGAAGAGGCTCCTGTAGGAGACACCAGCCCAGGAAGATGTCCAGAATGCTAACTGCCTACCCGAGGAACTGGGGTGGATGCTGGGCCCACAGACTGAGGCGTCATGGCAGGTGTCAGGGTGGGGGGCTTCCTGGAGGAAGGGGTCAGGAGCCAGGGCATGGAGGAGGCTGGGGAGCACCTGCCTCAGGGATAACAGAAGAGAGCAGGAATCCACCAGAGGGGTTCAGGAAGCACATGGTAGGGACACAGGCTGAGAGCCCTGGCATGTTCCAGAGGGCCACCGGCTCCCCTGCTTGGGCCGGAGCCCCCTGAGGCCCCTGCAGAGTGGGCAGGAAGCCCTGGGTGGAAAGGGGTCGTTGGGCTTGTCTTGGGGGCAGCTGGGGAGCTGGGAGGAGGAAAGGCCAGATCCCTGAGGGCTGAGGATGGAAGGAGTCCAGAGAGCAAATCTGGCCCTGAAAGCGAGCCCTGGGATGGAAAGTGAGGACAGCAGAAGCCCTGCACCCCCAACCCAGCCCCTCACCTCTGTCCTGGCATCCACCTCACCTCCCAAGCATCACATGCATTCCCCAGGTCAACAGCCTGCAGAGAATTCTACCTTTCGTGCCCTCGGCAAATACTGAGCTGTGCAGACCCTCTGTGCTGGCACTGGAGATGCAGCCGGGAGCCAGAGCAGGCAAAGCTCCTGCCTTGCGGGGTGGGAGTCCAGAGGGAGGGAGAATCAAGAAGGAAGTGAACTCAGAAACAAGCATGGTGATCTCAAGTGCAAGGAACGTGATGATAAAGAGGGATCGGGGGAGGCCTCTTTAGAGCCACCTCTTTGAGGGGCCGCTGGAGCTGGGGCCTAAGGAAATACAAGGAGTCAGTCAAACAAAGAGCCTTCCAGGCAGCGGGGGCTGCAGGTGCCAAGTCTCCACAGCAGCCAGCACTGGAGGCCACGTGGCCGGAGCAGGGAAGCGATGGGGGTTGGGGATTGGGATGCGGGAGGAGACGGGGCTGGGGTGCCCAGGAGGCAGGACCATGGGAAGGAGCTGGCTCTGCAGTGGGGGGGAGGGGCATTGTGAGCACGGAAGAGACTTGCCCAGATTATTTATCTGTATCTGTATCTATAGCTGTATCTATATCTGTGTCTACATCATTTTTACCTATATCCGCATCTATCCATCCCTCCTTCCATCCATCTGCAATGTGGAAAAAGGATGGGAGGGGAGGAAGAGTAGAGGCCAGCAGACCAGCTTAGATGCTGTCCCCTCATCTCCCGGAGTGACGGTGGCCTGACCTGTGTCAACAGAGATAAAAGTGGGAGGATACAAGAATTTTTTGCCGGATCTGAGTGCTTTGTGCTTCTGTGGAAGCAGATCCTGAGCTAAGGACCCAACAGCAAGCACCTTATTTGGGTGATCCCAGAAAATACAATAGGTGCTGGGGAGGCAGACTAAGCAGGGAAATGCCGGCAGGTGGAAGCCGTGCTCCAGGCTGGTTATCACTGTAGGCCCTGCTGGGTGACTTGGGGAGCCAGTGCAGAGCACACGGTCTGAGTTATTCCCCCCAGACATGACAGTAGCTCTCCTCAGGCGTTGTTCGAAGGCTGCTGGGGTAGGGTGGGGTGCATGAGTTCTCCTGGGGTGGGTGGAGAAAGCTCTGGCGCCGTAGGAGGTCAGCTGCCTGCTCCACTGGGAGGGAGGGCGCACCCACAGCATCAGCTTGTGTGACTTGAGGTGACGGATGGAGGCGGCCAGGAACCTAAGATACGCACAGAACTTTCAGGCCAGCAATCAAGGGCCAGATGTCACCCACTGATGGACCTGGAGAGGACGAGTTTGAGGGGCGTGTAGGGTTGAGAACAGAGATAGTTGAAGCTGGGGGACTTTTGAGACCGTCGAGGGAGATTGTGTGGGGTGGGGAGAGATGGAGAAGCCACGAGGTCCTAACACCCTGGGGCTCAAAGAGAAGCATGGAAGCCGGTGGGGAAGGGACTGTGGCTCCCACAGGTTTTCCAGGTCCCAGCCTCTCGGGGAAGAAAGGAACCTCAGAGTCCCCAGCACCTCTGCCATGTGTGCCTTTCATCAGGTAGCCGAGTTATGCGGATGGCTGTCTTTCCCGGGGGACCAGCGGAGGTGCTGGGGTCTCAGAGTCACAACAGTGAGGAAGAGGTAGACCCCATCTGCTGTCGGAGCTGACGGGGAGGCACCCGAATGTGGGCTGGGCACACCCCATCTGCCAGACCCCAGGCAGCGTTTGGGGATGCGGGGCCCAGCCACCTGTGGACTGGGTCCTCACATGGTTCATGGGCTGGAGAGCAGCCTGATCGTCTAGGGAAATGACACCGTCTCCAGAATGCGGCCTCTTAGCTGCTAGTGGGATTTTGGCCAAGAAAATGTTTTGGAAAGTCCTGGACAAGTTTTGCAATATTTCTCTACTGAGCAACTGCTCAGATCTGGTTGGTGTACTGACTTGCCAGCAGGACGCACGGGGGAGGAGGAGTGCCAGGGAGCCTGCATTATTAAGCACTTACTGTGTGCAGGGCCCACTCAGCACTTCACAGCCGTCTCATCTGACAGCTGGCACAGCCCTGGGAAGGAAGGTTGATTGTTGTTATTGTGTAGACTGAGAGGCTGAGGCTCTGAGACGCAGATTGACTTTGTTGAGATCTCTGGCCCCCCGGGGAAGTACAACTCAGCTTGGCGTGTAGATCTCTCCCATTATCCTGGAACCAGGCCGTTCCTGCTCTGGTCCCCAAACTCTCCACCTCATTTCTTCCCACTCTCCCCTCCCTCATTCTGCTCCAGCCACCCTGGCCTTTCTCTTTCTTGAGCATACAGAACTCATTCACTCCACAGGATCTCTGCACGTGCTCTTGTCTCCACCTGAAAAGCTCTCCCTCTAAATCTTTGCATGGCTGGCTTTGTCTCCTCTTTTTTTAAAAAAAAAAAAATTTATTTATTTATTTTTGGCTGTGTTGGATCTTTGTTGCTGCATGCGGGCTTTCTCTAGTTGTGGCGAGCAGGGGCTACTCTTCATGGCGGTGCGCGGGCTTCTCGTTGTGGTGGCTTCTCTTGTTGTGGAGCATGGGCTCTAGGCGCATGGGCTTCAGTAGTTGTGGCTCGCGGGCTCTAGAGTGCAGGCTCAGTAGTCATGGTGCACGGGCTTAGTTGTTCTGTGGCATGTGGGGTCTTCCCGGACCAGGACTCGAACCCGCGTCCCCTGCATTGGCAGGCAGATTCTTAACCACTGCGCCACCAGGGAAGTCCCTTGTCTCCTCTTTAAGCTTCTCCTCAGAGAAGCTCCCCTAACCTGCACCAGCTTCCCCAGTCGACCTCATATCACTGTGTTTTCTTTTCTTCATCGTATCTGTACCTCTCTGACATGATACTTACATACCTGGTTTTTGTTTTGTTGCCTTTCTCCGCTGGGTTCCATGAGATTAGGCACCCTGTCTTGTTTTGTTCACGCCTGTATCCTGAGAGCCTAAAACAGTGGGTGGCACACAGTAGGTGCTGAATTGCCTCTCTAAACTTCTCATTTTCTCCCACCATATCCCGCCCGAGAAGCTACTTTTACATAAACAGTTACATGAACTTTTGGTTATCTTAACTGTTCCAAAAGTTGCTATTTTTTCTTGGGCTGCTGTGATATAGATTCTGCCACATTTTTTTCTTTTTTCTTCCTGAGGAAAGAGTTTGCCTTTGAAACCTGCCTTTGGGGCTTTGCAATGCCACCAGCTAGCTCGGGGGCACATCAGATGTGACATTTGATGGAGGCAGTGCTGCCATATGGTCCAGGTGTCTGCATCTTCCTTTTAGGGACAGCTGGGGTTTGCGGCTGATTGCAGCTGTCCAGTTCAATGCCCGAGACAAGCTTTTGATTTTGCCAGGTGTGTGTGTGAGGCTGGGCTGAGTGAGAGGCTGTCACTCGCTGGGTATAGAGGTGGCTTCTGGGAGCTCCATCTAGACAAGTCTCTGCTGCCGCTGCCCTCGAAATAGCAGAGGGAATTTCAAGGAAGACTTTTCTGGGCTCAGAGCAACTTGGCATTTTTATTAGATCAAAATCAAATCCAATATAGTACTGCTTGAGTCTGCTTCCTTTATTAAAATGGAAACAGACAATATTTCTGAAATAAATATCAATGCCAACTTGCTGGGCACACAGACAGCCATGCAGCTTGGAGATACCTGAGACCCTGGCACTGGGGTAGAGAGAGCTGAGCCAGTATCAGCATCGGAATCCCCTGGAGGCCTCCCTGAAACACAGATTGCCCGGTCCCACCCCAGAGTTTCTGGCTGAGGAGATCAGGGTGGGGCCTGGGGTTCTGCATTTCCAGAGACTCTGCTTCTGCTGCTCCACAGACCACATTCTAACTGCACTTGTCCCTGGGCTGCTGCCAGGAGGGAGTCTGCATTTTGTCACCTGTTTGGGCTCTTCAGCAACTTCTGGATGGAAACTGCTGCTTCTAGGGCAGATTCTCTTCCCATCCATCTTCCTAAGACACAAAATCATGTCTTCTCCACCCCCTCCCAGCCCCAAACCTTCCTGTGAGAGCATCCCTGGTGGGTGTCAGGTCCTGTGCCAACCCTCCTGGACATTCCCCGGGAAGCCTTCTCCAGCCATCCCATTCGTGCTTCAGCTTTCTTTCAGTCACTCATCACTCTTGGAATCCTCCTTTGCTAACTCTCTCCCCACTGGGATGGAAATGTCACGAGGACCAGGACCTTGTCACCACATTTGTGTGGCAGCCCCTGTGCCTAGCACGGGCTTGGGCCTCAGTACCTTTCCAGTGAATGGTTGAGCTCACTTTGTCTCCATGGGGTGGTTTCTCTGAGGACTGTTTCCATTTTACAGGCGAAGTTCCTTGGATTCCGAGCAACGGTGTCATTTTTCTTGGCTTAGAAGTCTGGGCGACTCTAAGCTCAAAGCTGTGTCATTGTTCTTTATGCCCATTTTTGCCCAAGGCAGTGTTTCTGCAATCATCCCCGATCCTAAGAAACACTTGGGGCCAGTTGTTAAAATACAGATTTCCCTGGAGATTCCAATTCCTTGGTTTGGGGCAGGCCAGGAATTGGCTTCAGGTAAGTCTGATGATACAGCAGAAACTCCAGGTGCAGGATAAACCCTGTACCCCCAGGGGCCTGCCGGGCCATTTACACCTGGCACCCAGCGTCTTTGCAGCTGCAGCCTTGCACTCCTCACCCCTCCAGCCCCGTGTACTGGGCTTTCCAGCCTCACAGACCGTCTTGCTTTCCTCCAACCACCAACATCATTAGCTTTTTCACACCTCCTGAGAACCTCATCTACCTGCCAAGAACCTATTTCACACCCTGTTCCTTCTGCCTGAAATGACCTGCTCCCTGCCTCCCTTTGGCAAAAAACAAAAAAACAAACCCTACCAGTGGAATTGTGAGCTTCACAGTGCTTTCCAAGTCTAGCTCAGATTCTAGCAATAGTAACCAGTCCCCTCTCCAGCCCCTAGCGGGGGCTGCATTTCCTTTCTGCATTTCCCTTCTGCATTTCCCCTCTGCATTTCCCTTCCTTGGCGCTCGAGTAGATGAGGGAGAATTTTATAGTGGTTACAAGCCCAGCCTGTGGAGTGAGGCTGCCTAGGTTCAAATCCCAGCAGTAAGACCCTGGACAAGTCACTTAACCTGTCTGAGCCTGAGTTTCCTCATCCGTGTAACGGGCATAGTAATGGCACCTAACTCCCATTTCTGAGGATTAAATGAGCCAGTGAACACGAGGCACGGTGAATGGCTCCTGACACAGTGAGAGCTGGAGGCATGTTTGCTCTTGTCATCTCTTCCCCTCACTAGACTGTGAGCACCCAGAGGACAGGTCTGCATCTGACTCCTGTCTGCAGACCCAGCACCCAGATGGAGGCGGACACACAGTAGGTGCTCAACAAATGAGGAAATGAAGGAATCAATGGCTCTGGGGAGAGGTGGCAGGTTCAATGGACTCAGCCTGATCCCGAGTGTGGGAAAGAGATGGAGAGAATGTTATGGCCCAGTAAGGAGTCCCCAGCAGATGGACTTTAGTGAAGAGAGGGATGAGACCCCCATTCAATCTCCTAGGAGATAACCCATCCCCAAGGTAAACCAGAAAACCCAACCTTCCCCTCCACATTGATCCCACACAAATCCTTCCCAAATCCTCCATCGTATTCATTCAACAAATCTACGCTCTCAGCACTGTGTGTGGAATTGTGCTGGGTGCCAAGGACACAGCGATGAATAAAAGCAGAGCTAGCCTGTGTCCTCACGTTACATACAGCCTAGAAGAGGAAAACGGGAGGAAACAAGTAAACAGATATTACCAAATATGATGGAGTTTCTGAAGCGCCCTCAGCATGCAGATTTACAGAGCAGGGTTGACTTGGAGAGGCAGTCAGGGCGGCAATGGAAGAGGGATGATGGTGTCACTAGCTGGAAGGGTCTCCAAAGCCAGACATCTCAGTGCCAACCTTGATTCATCTCCCCATCTCTCCCCACATCCCAAGTCTTTCTAGAGATAAGAGTTCAAGGTTGGGCAGCCAGACAGTAGGCTCTGGATGGGCCCATGAGTCCTGGAGAGAGTTCTTCAGTACCTTGGACAGCTGGTGGAGAGGGTCCATCTGGCTCTTCTGTGATAGGCTGAGCTCCTCTGGGGTCAAGAACGTCAACAACAGCTGCCTGCCCACCCTCACTAATTCCCCTACTGGCTTTGGAGCACCTTGGACAAGTCACTTCGCCTGTGATCACCCCCATTTCTCTGCACATCTGTGATGCCGCTCTTGGTCTTGAAGGACCCTTCCAACCCACTGAATCCATTTTGGAACAGTGGATGTGATTTCACACAATTCAGCAGAGCTGAGAGCTGATCTCCCGGGATCTTGGTGCCTTGGAGAGAGTTTGAGACAGTGATTTCCCACTGAGGGATTGAGATGTTAGGGCTGGAAGAGGCTGAATGTTAAAAAACTGCATGTTTGATATTTGGACCAAAAATGGAAGATAAATCACATCTTCTGAGAACCTCCTATGGGCTGAATACTCTGCTAAGCCTGGGAGGTTCCAAGGGAATTTGAAGCACAGTACTTGCTGCCAACCCTCTGAATGAGACCTTGGATAGATCTCTTCCCACCTCTGGGCCTTGGCCACCTCATCTGTGAAGAGAGGTAGTTGAACCCAAACCCCCTCTATACTGGCATTTTTAAATTTTCACATCTCTCTGATGTCACATAATGAAAGGCTTCTAGCAGGGGGCCTGCAGGGTCTGCTGACTCCTTTGTAACTAACATCCATTTGCGGGCCCAGAGAGGTGAAGTTACTTGTCAAAAGTCACACACCTTTAAAAAAAAATAGGTTCACTCAGCTTTTCAGTGGTGGAGCCTGGATTTGAACCTTTTGACTATCAGACTCCAAGTACAGTTCCCTGCCCTGAGTCTGTACCCAAAGGAGGAGAGGCTAGCAAAGAGACTCTCAAATGTACAGAATCTCAGGGAAGGTGGACCGAGCACATGCCTCCAGCTCAGGGATCGCTCCTTCTCCTCCCGCATGGTTTCTTCATTTGTTATAAAAAGTCAGCTCAGGACATGCTCTGTGCCCAGCCAGGTGCTGGGGGCTGCGGGCTCCGGGATGAAGCAGACCCAGTCCCTGACGGCACTGAGTCCCCAGGTTAGCTGGGGAGACCCCGGAGTCATGGGACAAAGACGCCGGCCGGGAAGTAGTCAGAGGTCAGAAATGGCCTCCTGTGGGCTGAGTCGAGCCTGAGAGATGCTGTTTGGCCCACAGACGGTTTTAAATGCTTTAAAAGCCTTAGTTGTCATCATTTAAAAGCCAGGAGATTTGATTTCAAAATCCCAATTTTCAGTTTCTCTGATCATTTTGGGAGATCAGAGCCCACATTCCCCACGGCAACAGTTAACCAAAGCTGAGGAAAGGCTGCTTCTGGCCACTTCACCCAATTACGTCATTTGCTTGGGCCAGTAGGCATTTTGAGGTGGGATTCTCTGATTTATAGCATAAGGCTTTTTTTTTTTTTCCTGGCTGGTGACTGGCCCCAAAGTAAAGGAACCAGGAGAAGGGAAGTGAGTGAAGAGTCGTGGTGGGCTGGTGGGGTGTATGGTGAGGTCAGGGCTCCCCTCACTGTAAATGGCTCTGGGCCCCAAGCCCCTCCTGGGAGGCTAGAGAAGGGAGGAGGACCCCAGTCATCAGCGAACTGACCTGATTTTGACTCACAGAAGGATAAGGATCATGGCCCTTCTTTTTCCTTAAAATCACATGATCACTTTCTCTCTGTTCCAACAACCTCTCCAAGGTTCTGCCTATTGGCAACGGTAAGCAGCTACAATCATTTCTAAATACTCATTTAGAAAAACAATCAAGGCTTTCTGTGCACCAAATATTTGCTTTTAGATTAAAAAAAAAAATCCCATCACCTATATCTTGGCAGCAGGCACTTCCAAAGAATGCAACTGTTTCAGTGACTGGGGCCAAAACAAACGTTTTTCCTGAGGCCAAACGATTCCAGAATGTTTGGCAAATGTTTCCCACCCCTTTTTAAAATATAGTAAAATTAGCAAAGCACCAACATTAAAGAATATTAAAAATAGAAGAAACGCCAAAGGAATAAAAAATCACGTGGCACACTCCCCACCATTGGTACAACCATCCCCATCTTTGCCTGCTCCCTTCCAGCCTTTGTTATGGGGAAGAATCTCCCAATAGTCAGAGCTACTTTGGGGGTGGAGGAAGAGTGATGAGCTGTCTGTCCTTGGAGGAGTGCAAGCAGCCGCTTGGCTTCAGCAGGAATTCCCACCTCAAGGGGCTTGCTCTGAAGGATGTCTGACCCTAAAGGATGAGAAGTATATCTGAGCATCCTTTAGAGCTCGGAGGGGGAAGCAAACGAGCAAAGAACACATTTCTTTTAATGCTGAAGTTTCGAATCAGGAAGAAATTGATTCAACCCAGCAGGCCTGTAGCTGTGAATCCTAAGGCAGCTGCTTATGTTGGCTGAGTCTCAGTTTCCTCATCTGTAAAATGGGCTCAGGCTTGCGAGGACAGAACCTAGCAGGGTGTGTAGACTATAAGCACTCTGTCGCTGTTCGTTTTCCCCTTTGCCCTTTGAGCCAGTCCCACCCACCATGCCACGCAGTCTCTCCTCCCTGTGATCCCCTTTGTTCTTATCTTTCTGGCTCCATTGATTCACCATGGAATATTCTCCAGGGGTTGAGCCATTTCTCTGCTGGGCTGTCTAGTGCTGGGGGGGGGGGGGGAGGTTGCTGACAGAGCACCACTTGGAGTGGATGCTCCAAGAGAGGGAGACCCCTGAGGCTGGAGAGAGGATGTCCGGAGGGCTTCCTGTAGGAGGAGAAACTTGAGCTGGGCTTTGAGTGTTCAATTCAGCAGTAGGTACAAGGGCATTTTAGGCAGGTCCCAGCTTGGAGATGGAAATGGGTCTGGTGTGTTAGGAAGACATGAAGGAGGTGCTTGGGTGAAGGCAGGGGAGCGAGCTTCCGAGAATCAAGAACAGAAAAGTGAGCATGTTGGATCAGTCAAGCCTCCCAGCCCCTGTGCTTGCCCAGGCCGTCAAGAGCAGAGGGCCGTAGCGGGAGGCGGTAGAGTCTCTGCCCCATGTCTCGGCCCAGGGAGCTGCTCAGGGCCGGCTTTGGGACGTCCACGTACTTGCTCGCTGGCCTGAGGTCAAGTACAATTGGGGCCCAGGAGTCATCTACACTGTTCTCCTTCTAACCCTCCCACAGCTCCTCGAGCACGTGGGAGCCCACGGCGGAGCCCAGGGAAGCCTGACGGGGTGGGTGGCTGGGGGGCAGGTGAGGGTGTGGGTAGGTGAAGGGGGGGATGGAAAGTTGGTGGGTGGATGTCAGGGCAGGTGGGTGTGCAGGGTTGGTGGTGGGGCAGTGTGGGATTGTTGGATGGGTATGTTGGTGAGTTAAGGGGTAGAGACTTGATGAGTTAGTGGATGTGTTGGCAGCTTGGGAAGCAGATGAGTAACCGGATGAGTTGGAGAGTGGCTGGGTGGCCGGATGGGTGGATGTCTCAGGTTATGGGTAGATGTGTGTGTGGGAAGCCAGGCTGGTGGGAGTATTATGGGGTGCTGGGAGGCTGGATGAGGCAATGGTGGGCGTATGGTGTGTTGAGAGGTGGGAGATGCCTGAGTGGGTTCTAGGGCTGTGGCAGGCTCCTGGGGGGATCGTGTGTGAGTGATGGTGGATATCTTGGTGGGTTGGTGAGTGGATGGCAGCGGATACTGGCAGGTGGATGTCTAGGTGTTGGTGGACTGGTGGACAGAGAGGTGGGTGATGGGGGCGTGGCAGAGGTGGAGAGCTGGGTGGGCGGATGGTGATACGGTGAGTGGGACAGTGGGTAGAGAGCTGGGTGCAGCTTGATAGATGGGTGGGTGGGGAGCTGGTGGGGGTCGGTGGGCCGATGGGGTGGGGGTGGAGGAAGGCAGCCGTTGGCACTGACCACGCCGTCTCTCTGCAGGATACCAGCCACACATGGGAGATTCCTGGCCCCGGAGCTCTGCACAGGAGGTGCCAGAGCTGAACCGCCAGTGCTGGGTCCTGGGGCACTGGGTGTGACAGCGACCAGCCTGGCTCCAGACCTCGGGCCATCATCGGCACCAGCCCCCTGCTGCAAGACCACTGGTCTGGCGCCTTTGGAAACCTGGCCTGTGTGGGACACATGTGGCCTACCCTGCCCGCAGCTGCCTGGGTCTCAGGGTCCTGGAAACGGGGCCAGGGCAGCCAGAGGGACTCTGGGACAGCAACTCCTAACTCTCGCCACCGCCACATGCAGAGCCCTGCTGGGTGCAGCTGGGATGCCGGGAGAGACACAGACCTCGGCCACCGAAAACCTGGGACCCACGAGCCAGCCGGGAAGTTCAGGAGGTCCCCAGCTTGCGGAGCCCTGCGGGGGGCAGGGAATGGGTGGGGCTTCCTGAAGGAGGGGCAGTGGCACTGGCACCAGGGGCATCACACAGCAGGCACACAGCAAGGGCTCAATAAATGCTTGTTGAATCTGTTTCCTTGCCGTGTGTGGAGGCCAGTTGCTCTCTGGGCCGTGGCTGCCCCCTCCTGGCCCCCCCATCAGGTCCCTAAGGAACCTGAAGATGAGATGGCCCTGAGTGTGCTGGTCAGGGCCAGACATTGAAGCATGGGCGGGTGGGGCAAAGTGGGGAACCTGGAGCTGAGGCTAGGTCTGGGGGGTAGGGTCAGGATGGAGCCAGGCTGGCAGGCTGCCTTGGATTCCAGAGGGTGGGTGAGGTGGGGGCCGGGCAGGTGGGAGATTTGGGTGGACAAGAGACAGGCCCTCAAACCCAGGCGCTAAGCTACCCTGCCTCCCACAGGGACCCTTTACCCTGTGTCTAGAGCCACATTTACATGGAATCTTAAGGCTTAGGTGACTGGGGAAACATTCCTATTGTGAAGACGAGGGAACCTGCGATCACAGAGATGATGTAACTTGCCCAAGACCACAGAGCTAGCAAACGGCAGGTGAGGGTTTGAACCAGGACTCCTGACTCCAAGAGGCCTCATCCCTTCCCAGAAGGATTTCTAGAGCTTTCCCTCAAGTAGAGAATGTTTTTCATTCTTTCATAAAGCCGTCATCCAACCATCCATCATCCATTTTCCATCCATCCATCCACCTATCCAGCCAGCCAGCCAGCCACCCACCCATTCATCCATTATCCGCCCATCAGTGGTCTTTCTTCCTTGTATCAGACATCCATCCGTCATCCTTTCATGCATCACCCGTCCTCATTATTCAACCATCCATCCATCTGTGTATCCATCTATCCAATGATATAATTCATTGTGCCCCTACTATGTGCCGAACACTGTGGTAGGCGCTTGAGACAGGATACTGAACCATCCAGAGAGAGCGTGTGTCCTCACAGAGCTCACAGGTGGGCAGGACACATAACTAGACAGATGATTATATAGGACAGTGTGCGAAGTGCTCTGGGACCAGGCAGCCTGGATTCAGATCCCAGCTCCTCCACTTGAGACCTTGGGCAAGTTACCTGACCTCTCTGTGCCTCAACCCCATGGGCACATGGGGATCATCAGCACACCTACCTCTTAAAACTATTCTGAGGGTTAAAGGAGGGAATGTATGCGAAGCTTTTAGAACAGAGCCTGGCACACAAACACTCTGTCGGTGTTTGCTGTTACGTCAATGAGGGGAACTGAGGGGGGGACGCTGCAGGAGCCCAGAGGCAGCACCTGCTTGCTGGGGGGTGGGGGGAGGGGTGGTCAGGGGAGGCTCCTGTGGGAAAATGACGTTTAAGCTGAGACATGAAGTTGTCTAGATGTTGGGCAGGCAAAAATGTAGAGGGGAAGAAAGTTGGGAACATTATAGGAACTTTAAGATAGTCTAGATGGCAGGTGCGGAGAGAAGGGAGAGCAGCGGAGGCGATGAGAAATGTGGCAGCAGAGGTCGGTGGAGCCAGAGGGACTCTGAAGCCTCTTTAGGATGGAGCAGAAGGGGATGCTTTCAGCAGAGTGGGAAGCGCCCAGCTGTGCATTCCAGGAAGGTCCCCGCAGCTCTGGACAGAGAACAGATGCGGGAGGACGGCCCCCTTCCTCACCCTCACCACACCTGAAGGGAGAGAAGAGGGTGGGCTGCTTCAGCACGGAGGCCCTGGGATGGGACAGTGAAAGCAGATTCAGGAGCTAGTCAGCAGGGAAGATAGGCCGATGTGGGGGGAGGAGAGGGGAAAGTCAGCGATGACTCAGGTTATGGGCTGCAGGAGGCGGGGGCAGGGTCAGATGTGTTAAGTCTCAGGTGCCTGGGGGACACCAGGTGGAGGTGTGTGCTATTCATTCATTCATTCATGCAGCTGTTAAGTCAGTGATTCATTCATCCAGTAAATATTGCAGACCTACCGTGAAGGGTGGGAGCTGGGTCTGGGAGACAGACTGGGACCCAAATAAAAAGGCTTTGAGTGTCAGGACAAGAGGGTCAGGCTTTGGCCTCTGGGCGAGAAAAAACCACAGCAGCAGAGCGAGGCTGGGCAGGGGCGTGTCCAAAGGGAAATTTGGCCCAGGGCCCCTTGGAGCTCTTTATTCTCACCCAGGATCCTTTCAAAGTTACAAGTGGACCACAGAGGTCCAGGAGATGAGTTTCATTGACACATGGGAAAAATTTTAATCTATTTTAATAGTTGTGTTTATGTAAATGTGTATTAGGAAAAAAATGTATAACGGGCACATTAGTGCCATGATTTCACAGACATTATTGCTTAAGATGAAACCAAAGTAGGCATTTAAGTTCAAAGGAAAAACGTTGGCTTAAAGAAAAATATTAAATAAATAATCGTGGAAGTGGTATGTGATTATGGTACGCGGACGGCTCAAGCGAGGGCCATTCTTACCCTCTGCTCAGGCCAGAGAGGGAGACGGGGAGGAGGGAGGAGGCCCATGGGACCGCTCAGGCCTCAAGTCCTTTTGGGCACCTGCTGGGCGGCGGGGAGAAGTAGCTGTCTTTCAGTCTCACAGAGGTTGCAGCAAGAAGGCTGCAGGTTAGATTAAAGGAAGCACTTCCAGGCAGGCCAGGTGAGTGATCCCAATGAGTCCCTACTGAGAGTTACTGGAAGGGCTGTCTTCTTGCAGGGAACAAATGCCACACTGTCTGTCTGAACCTGGGAGGAGGAAGGACCACCTGGTTTGAAAGCAGGGGTCCTGGGTGAGCACACACAGGCTTGGATGGGGAGGCAAAGGCGCCCTCCTCCCGCCCCGGCGGACAACTTTCCCAGCTCCATACCCTGCACTGAGCAGACATGGATAGAATGACCACCCGTCTGTCCATGGATAGAACGGCCGTTGGCCTTGGCTGTTGACCTTGACCCCCATAGGTTGGCCTGACCCACAGCCCAGAGTAGTTCTTATGCAGCCTGTTCTGTGCTGTGCACCTGCTCCCAGCCTCCCTGTAGCCACACACCCTGGGCTTGTGTGCCCACGCCAACCTCGACATTGTATAAGCTTGAGTGAGCAACTTGTACGTGCACAGCTGCTAACCCACCCTTGCCTGTGTGCTCCCACTGGCCCTGAGCACGCGTTCATGTGGGCACGTGCTGGCCCTGGACACGTAACAGCTCTGGACCTGTGACTGCACATGCCCCGTGCCCTGAAATGAGGCTCTGCCCTCTTGCTTGCTCACGTCACCCCCTTTCTCCCCAGGTGCCCTTGGGGCCATGGTCCTTCCCCTGCCCGGGGGCTAGCGGGCAGGTCCAGGCCTCTGGAGGTCACTGGGCTGACTGCCTTCTTCGGCTGGTGGCTGTGATGAGCCGTCCTCCCCGCCACCAGCACCAAAGCCAACCCATCCTGGCCACACACTCCCTCAGGTAATGGAAGCGTCAACTTGATTCATGGCCTTTCCTCCGCGTCAGCCAGGCCTGAGGACGAGGCACGCTGGGAGGCTCATCTCTGGGAAGAGCTGCTGCTTCCAAGGTGCTGACTCCTTGTTTGGGAGGAAGTGGGGACAGAGGAAAGCAGCTGGGGCTGCAGAGTTAGTTCAAATCCTGAGACCACCGCTGGCCTGCATTGGGCCTCATTCATCGAGAACTGTTTGCCGAGGGGCTTCCGTGTGCCGGGCGCCGAGTGTGCACTGGAGCTGCCACGGTGAGTCAGAAAGACACTGGCTCTATTCTCATGGAAAGTATATTCCAGGGAGGAGACAGAGATGACTTTAATAATTCTAACAAAAATATCAGTTCAGCTTCTGAGAAGCGCTGTGTAGGCGAACCACGGAAAGACCGGATTTAAACTGCAGGGGTGAGGGCGGGCCTCTCAGAGGAAGGGCCATGGCAACAGGGATTGAAGGATGAGGAAGGAGGCGATGAGGCGGTGTGGGCAGAAGTCACAGCATGTGCAAAGGCCCTGGGGTCGACATGAATGCCGTGTGGTTGTGTGTGACACCGGGACAGTACGCCTGGAGCTCCAGGCGAGGGCATGAGGGCTGCTACTGAGCAGGCGTCTGGGGTCAGAGTGTGTGGGGCCTTGTGGATTATGGCAAGTTTGGCCTTCACCTGGAAGGCTGCAGGGAACCTCTGATAGGAGGGTTTTAAGAGATGGACACATCAACTCTGCGTTTTGGGAAATTCATCCAGGTCTGGGAGATGGGGTGCAGGGCAGAGGCAGGGTGACCAGAGAGGAGCTGCTGCAGGTCCTGGAGGGAGATGGAGAGGGGGGGAGGGGCACCTGGACTGGGTTGGCCTTTCTCTGAGCCTCCCTTTGGGGCTTTGATACTGTGCAGGCAGGGATGCTGTAGGCCACATGAGGCCTTCGTGGAAACCAGGAAAGAGTGTCCTCTGAGTGGATGACTTAGAAAATCTCCTGTCCCCAAAGCACGAGAGATGGGGCCCTGGAGCACACAGCCTGGGAGGCCTGGAGTTTAGCTCCACCCCTCACCCCTCACCCCTCACCCCTCACCCAGGGCCTCTGGGCAGTGAACGAATTACACCGTTGTGCTGGTGGACAGCCCCGCTGTGGGATCGAAGATAAACTCAGCCCAGCTGGACCAGCCCAGGAAAAGCCAGTCTCCTCCACGTGGGGATTTACTGCACAGACAGAAAATCACGGCGCGGGACCTCTTCCCTGTGCCCACACAGCCCGGCCCACCATACCCTGGAAATTGCTTCTCGGGCCACATTTCACCCCGGACTGACGCTGTCTGAGCCTCTGCCTTCGGGGAGGCCGGTGGCTGGTGGATGGCCAGAGGCCTGGCAGGGGAGCAGGCAGCGGCCAGGACTGGCCAGGACATTGGGGAGGGAGGGTCCCTGGGACTCGGGGGGCGGGGAGCGGGAAGGGGCCTCTGCCTTGGAGAAGTTCCATGGCATGAGGCCAAGATGGTGAGTCAGTGCACCAAGCCCCCTTCCCTGGACCCTGCTGACCCTCCCCCAGAACTTCCAGGGTGAGTGGGTGGGTGTCAGGGGCGGGAGGTGCAGGCAGGGTGGGTTAGAGAGAGGAAGCGAGGGCGGGGCTCAGAGCAGGGACAAGAGCTGGTGGGGGAGGGGAGAGCACTCACTCTCTAAGGCCAGTGCCCTTTGAGGACGACCAGCTGAGGCTGGAGGGCATCCCGGAAGTTCAGGTGGGCGGAGCGGGAGAGAGTGCCGCACCGCTCTGGTGAGGAGCCTCGGCCCAGAGCTGGGCAGCCCTGGGGTCCCATCTCAGCCCCCAGGCCACTCTCTTACTGTGAAAGCCTCAGTTTGCACACCTATAAAATGAGGGAAATCGGGCTTCCCTGGTGGCGCAGTGGTTGAAAGTCCGCCTGCCGCTGCAGGGGACGCGGGTTTGTGCCCCGGTCCGGGAAGATCCCACGTGCCGCGGAGCGGCTGGGCCCGTGAGCCATGGCCACTGAGCCTGCGCGTCCGGAGCCTGTGCTCCGCAACGGGAGAGGCCACGACAGTGAGAGGCCCGCGTACCCACCCCAAAAAATAAATAAATAAACATGAGGGCAATCATGGAACTTAGCCAGCGTGCTCTCCCTCCCAGGAGATGCCCCAAGGGCACCCAGAGCGACTCCACAGAGCAGGCATGGCTGGCACCCTGCAACCTGGGTAAGGAAGCTGAGGAAGCACGGGGCACAAGGTCACTCGAGAAGGTCGCACAGCTAGGAGGTGGTGGGGCCACACTTGAGCCCTGGCTGGCTGGCCCCAGGGCCGTTGCTCCCATCAATAGCTCGCTGGGGAAAGGGTACCCTCGAGGTCTCGGTATCTGACAGTGATGTGCACCTTCAGTGACGAAACCCACAGAGCATCCAGCTTGGTATGGGCTTCGCCTGCGTTGGCTGTTATTATTTTTGTTGTTATTATCACAGAATACGACTACCAAAGGCTGCCCCTTCGGCAGGGGCTGAGTGGAGCTGTTTCCCAGAGGCTGGGAACCTGGAAGTGGTGTCGTGGGTGCCACGTAGAGGTCCAGGGACATGCCTGACCGCCAGCCCCATGGCACATTGGGACACACGACAGATGCCTCGTCTGCCTACCCCGGCCCCCTGGCCTGGGCCTGTTGCCTGACTGGATGTTTGAAGCTTGAGTCCCAAGCCCCCAGGATAGGTCTCTGCGTGCCTAGGAGGCTGAGCCCCACCCCTGCCGGGCCCTACAGCACTGTCACCCCGTCCCCGCTGCTCTTCCACATGATCAAACTGTCTCTGTCTCAGGGGTGCCAAGTCGGATGCTGTGGAGTTGTGATGTCGAGGACAGCGAGGCAAAAGGGGCTGGTGGGGACTGTGGTGATCCGGGAGGAGCTGCCAGGCTCAGGGCCAGCTCTGGCTTTGGGGACCATCTGGTAATGTGGGATGAGAGCTGCCAGGGCTTCCGGTTTTTCCAGAGAAGCAGGGAATTGCCAGACCAGTGCAGCCAACAAACCCCGAGGAGGCTGAGCCTCCGGACTGTGAGCTGCCGTTCCACTCCGAGGCCAGGGGGTGCCTGGAGACTCAGGAAAGGGCCATCCTGGCTCCAGGTGGGGTGGGAGGTGAGGCCTGCGGTGGGACCCAGGGCATCTCAGCAAACGTGTCTGGGCATGGGGCAGCTGTCACCTGTTTGGCTACAGAAACAACAGCCTTGGCAGGCTCTGCAGGACCCTCTGGGCCCTTCTGAGGCCATGGTGCCAGTGCTGGAACTGTTTGGAGCCAAACAGACAGACAGACAGAAGCAGGTCCTTCCCACTGTAGATTAGAGAAGGCAGGTCCCCGGGGCACAGAGGCCTGGGGGGAGGCTCCCCTGGGAGCCTGTGCCTGCTCTTCCTTAATCCTCTTGTCAGCTGTGGCCAAGATTCATTCCCAGCAGACCATGCCTGGGTGCCAACAAGCCCCTGCGTGGTCTGGGTGCCAACTGACAGCTATGGTTTGGGGCTGATTTACACTCCTGTGTTTACAGGGTCGGGGTGGGATGCAGGGAACAGGAAGTGGGATGTGGAGAGAGAGGAAGGCCTCTGTTCTCCAGGAGGGCTGGGGGTGGGGACTGTAGCTCCAGTCGGCAAAGGTTACCCCACTGACCTCTGCCCTTCTGCCCCTGGGGATTGAGGGGCGGGGCGGAGGTCTCAGGAATAATCCCCTCCCTCCCTTTACCTCCCCGGAGAGGCGAGGAGGGCTGGGGGGAACCAGCCCTGGGCACTCATGGAGTCATGGGTCAGGGACCGAAACCTCCTGGGGGCCAGGAAGGGAGGGAGGGCTGATGTTCAGGTTGAGCTGGGGTGGACGGTCGGCTAGGCAGGACTTGTAACCGGATTTATTTGGCTCACTCAATGTTTACTTTAACTGAAACAATTTAGAGCCAACATTTAAAAGTCCGATTTCACATTAAAAATAATGAAAACACCTGGATTCCTGGCTTCCCTTAAAACCCCTGAAGATCTGGCCTTGCGGGACCCTGGGTGCTGAGCTGCAGCTGCCCCCTAGAAGGGGCCCGTGCTGCCCTATTGACCAGGTCCTTGGAGGCCAGCTTTGCTCCCCGACGTTGCCTGCCTGGTTCCTGAGCAACAGGGACCCAGGCCCAGGGTCCTGGCTGGTGGCTGGAGAGGCTTAGAAGTTGGGATGCCCGGCCGGCCTCACAGCCCACAGCTGGAGTGCGGGAAGGGCTGGCCTGCGTTCAGGGTCTGCAGGGCTGGCGCAGAGACACAATCCCTGGCAACACCAGGGTGGCTGGCAGAGCAGGGCCCTTCTGTCTTCACAGGAACTCAGAGGGGAGCAGGGGCCGGGGCGGGCCCCCTAGAGGCCCTGCCATCTTCCTTACATTCGGGCAGGACAGAGGCCCTCTCCCCTCTCACTGGTTCAGTGGAGGGAGGTGGGGCCCTCTTACCTAGTGCCAATGTAATTGCTGGCAACCGAGCTGCAGTCTAGACCCCTGGCCCCTTCGACTGAACCTTCTTCCCACTCAAGGGCTGCTTTAACCAGAAGCCAATGCTCACCCCTAAGGGACGCAGGGGCGTGGCGAACTGCAGGAGGAGCCAGCAATCCAGCATCTGGGGGCTGGGCTTTCAGAATCCACACATGCTGAAGGGAAACCCCAGGGCCCAGGGAATTACACCCCGTCTCAGCTCTCCCTTGGTTATCTCAGGATTTGTGTGTTGACTAATAGCTCCCCAAGCTGTGTGTCTTGGGCAAGTTACTCAACCTCTCTGTGCCCTGGTTCCCTTGTCTGTAAAGGGAGGAGCATAATCATACCTACCCTACAGGGTTGCATGTGGATGAAATGAGTTAGTTCCAGGCAGGTAATAACCACTATAAACGTACGGGCTTCTATTACCTGGTCAGGACCACGACCCCATTTGCAGGTGGGAAAACAGAACAGCCAGCCTCCAGTGGACTCTGACTCAGTTCTTGGCGGCAGCACAGGCTCCCTCTGTCTGACCCCAAATCCAGTGCATCAGACCATATTCTTAGCAACATCTTTTATTGATTTTACAAGAGAAAAAAACAGGAAGTTATTTTAGAGTTAATGCCTGCACAGCTTTTTCTCCCCCTGCACGGTACATACAATTATTCTAAACACCAACTGAGATCCTGGGAGCAAGTGTGTGTGGTGTTCCTGCAATCTCCCGGACACGTCTGACCTGTAAACATGCCTCGGCGGGGATGGAAGGCTGGGCTCCCTTGAAACCCACGGCACTGGTTTTGGTCACTAAAAGCTGGTCAGGTCTCCTGGGAGCCCCCAGGCCCCGGAGGCACTGGCCACATCTGGGAGGTGAGCAGGGCAGCCCGGGGCTTGCAAGCTACAGAAATGATGGATCTTCTCTGGGAGAAACAATTCCTTATCTTCACATCAGCCCCACGCTCCAAATGAGAAGCGCATTTGCATAGCTGCTCGGCTGAAGCTGCAAAGCTCATAAAGTATTTGCTGGGGCTTTGGGTTGCATAGGAACTACTTAGAGTACAGTAACGCGGCGGGGCTGGGCCGGGCGCCAGGAAAACAACGGATTAATATTTGGAACAAGAAATTACCCACCACTGGGAAACCAATTAGGTCCCTGATCCGAGCTTGTTACACAGGTGGAAATAGATGCGTTTTGGGCTTCACGCAGCTGGGGGTGCAAGGCCTATTTCCAACTTGCTGGGAAGCTGCTCGATGAGGGAGAAGGGGTGGGGACCCCCGGCAACAAGAACCTCACTGCCCGATGCCCAGGACACGGGGTCAAGGACAGATGGAAAGGGAAACAGCAAGCGCGAAAAGCCTGGATCAGACCGAGGGCAGGGACAGGCGGGGAGTGAGGGCCCCGCCCCCTCCAGGCTAATTCCAGCGGAAGGGGGCGGGGCTTCTGGGGCCCGAGCGTGGGGCCGTGGCACCTGTCCTCTGGCTCCGGGCCCTGCATCCAGACGGCATCTGGGTGTGTCCTGCTGGCCTTCCGGGGTATGACGCTGCCCACCTGTCCTACCTGGGCCGGGCAGCACCGCAGGGACAAGGCTCCGCATGCCAGGGTGGGGCCGGCTGTAGGCCACCGGTGGGTTCAGCTCCCTCCGTTGCTCAGCGGGACACATGCCCTTGGCAGATCCCTTCTTGGGCTTGACCAGAGGACAGAGGCCCTGCAGGACCGGCTCCCCTCAGGGGATCCCTCCTTCTTAACTGGGCCTGGGCGGGACCCAGGATGGGTGAAGGGGTGGTAGCAGTCGAGGCTAGACATCTGCAGAGGTCCAGGGGAAAGTCCCACCTGCTCAGCTGGCTCCGCAGCCCCCAGATGAGGCGGGGATGTGGTGGGGGCGGGAGCTGCTGGCCCCTCAGCGGGGCCCTCGGAAGGCAGGACCCTATGCCTGTCGGTGTTGGTGTCTGACGCCTGGCCTCCTTCGCCCGCTCAGCCCTCCTCCAGGCCCTGGCATGGCTGGCCATGGTACCTTCCTGCCTGGAGTCAGGCCGAGCCCGCGGATCCCACGACAGGCTTCAGCAGACTCGGGCCCTGCTTTGCTGGATCTCACAGTAGAGCCACGGAGCCAGGGGACCCCAGGCTCCCTGCAGCTGGCCCCAGGACCGCGGGGGACAGTGGAAGGTCACACCACACCACTTCTTCCACCTACCCAGAACTCTTGTATTTCCCAGGGCCATTCACCCCTTGAGTCCCTTCTCTCCAGCGGGCTCCCTCCATGCTGCAGCTCCCTTCCAGCTCCTGGGGTCTGGGGTCTGGGGTCTGGGCTGGCCCACACGGAGGCCTGAGGGCGGGGGACATGGGCGCTGAGTTGGGGCTGGGTAACGGAGCCCCACCCCGGCTGAGAGGACCAGCTCCCCCTCCTTCAGCAGTCAGCACCGCCAGCGTCTCGCTGTCTCCTTCTCGCTGATGCAGGTTTTGGGGCGTAAGGCTGTCGAGGGAGAGCACAGAGGGAGCAGTGTCACCCAGCCGCCATCCCCGAGGGCTGCCCCATGCCCTTGGGGTGAAATCCAGACTGCCTGGGGTTGCCATTCACGGCCCCTGGAGACCTGGCCTCCGCCCCCAGCAGCCTCGAGCTCCCTCTGCCTGACCAACCCTGAGCATCTTTCAGGATCCAGCTCGAGCATCCCTCCTCTGGGAAGCCCTCGCCCTGCACATCCTCTCCTGGTTTCCAGTGGCCCAGGGCAGGACAACCCTTTCAATATAGCACTTCTGCCCTTAATAGCCCTTTTCCCTCTGTACATGCAAGGCTTGGCTTCTGGGAAGCACACCACATTGCTCCCGGGGTTCTGCCCCCATCAGCGCCCCCGCAGCCCCCCAGGGAAGGCTCCTGGGTGGAGGAGAGGTGTCTGAGAGCTGGCAGGGGCGAGAGACAGTGTGTGATGCTGCCAGCTCCTTCTCTGTTCCGACCAGACTCCTGAAGGCGGGTGGGAGGGGTGCTCTGGGCAGAGAAGGAAGCTGACCTGGGTCAGCTGCATTCTGCTTCCTTTTCGAGTTGGTAACGATTTGGTTTTCATTCATCATCTGCACGTCCTGACCCTCCACCTGATTACTGCAGGGAGGGAAAAGCCAGAAGGTTCCATCAGGCTCCAGGCAGCGTGTCCCTGCCATCCTTCCTCGTTAGGGCCGGCAGGGGAGGTGATGGGGGAGGGGAGGTCACGGGCTTGGGGCGTACCTGATGGCGGTGTGTTTCTCCTGGTGACAGATGTCCGTGTCCTCGGTGAAGAGGATGGTGTGGTAGGGTACTGTGGGCTCGCATGTGGGCAGGATGCCCCTGACCAGGTGGCCCACCATGGCCAGGATCCCATTGTACACGAGCAAGTCATCCACCAGGAGCTAGACAGACAGAGGAGGGGCTGTGTGGAGTGTGGCGTGTGTGTGGTCCACCATCCCCCTCGTCCTTCCCACGTGTGACCTCGGGCAAAGTGCATCACTGCTCAGAGCCTCGCCTACTAGGTGCGCGGCCCGTGTTATGATTTCAAACCTTCACGATGACCAGGAAAGGCGCCTGGATTAGCCCCAAATTGCAGATGGGGAAGCTGAGGCTCAAAGGGCTAAAATCTTTCGCCCGTGTGGCAGGGCATGGCGAACTCTGGTCTCTGGTCCCCCAGGGCCCTAGCTCTCCCTACCCCAGAGTCGCCTCCGGCAGGAAGATCTCCCTACACCAGTACAATTCGAGAAGAAAAGATGAAAGAAAAGCCACTTTGTTTTTTTCGGGGTGATCATTCAAATCACTCGGAGGTCTAGAATTCACGGTTGGATGGCACATCTCCCTGCCTCTGAGGACCAGGCATTTGTGTCTAAGGTTGCAGCCGAGAGAAGTCAGTCAAACTGCGACAAATGATAATTGCCGGCAGCCTAATTACCAATGAGCATAATTATCTCAAAAAACGCAGCCAGTAAGTACTTACGCCAAACTCCTTCACCCCTCGATGGGGTGTTTTCGCGTAATTCCACAGTTTGATCATTGACACCGTGGTAGGCCGATCGAAAATCACATAAACCCGGTTCACCTGTCAGAAGAACTAATTATTAAAACAGGCATGTTTGGGAACAGAGGCACTGGGCTGGGCCCGGGGTGCCAGGCGTGGGCCGGGGGGCGAGGGGGGTGGGTGCCCGAGGCAGTGCCGGCCCAGGTGGGCCACCTGGGCTGCTCGGGGCCACTGTGCATGGGATTCCCGCTGCCTTTCTTCTCCTTGCAGCCCATCTTGAGTCAGGTCACGTGTGGCTGCGTTTGCAACAAACCGCTGAGCTGGCTGTTGAAAGGCCTGTTTTCTGGGCCTGGCATGGCCGTCACTGAAATGCCTGAGGAGAACTGGGCGCGCCCTTCCCTTTCCTCCACGTCAGGTCCAGAAACACAGCCTGGGGCTCCAGGGGCCAAGGGAACGGTCCCCAGCTCCAGAGTCAAGAGGCACGACCTCCGAGCAATCAGCACAGCCTTGACCGCTGTTTGTCCTTTCTCCGAATCATAAATGAAAAGCACAGCCGAGTGGCCTTGAAGGCACCGCTGGGTGATTTTCAGCGGAGATCTTTGAACCTCTGCTGGCGGAGGGGGAGGGAGGTGTCCCGATCCGTGGCCGATCAGCTAGTAAAGTGGGACCCAACAGCCTCCTCACCCCCAGCAAAGACTCGCAAATATTAGGGGGCCCCTTGCAAGACAGAAGAAAGCATAAGAATTCAGTGTTGCCCACAGGCTGCGGACTTCGTTTGGTTCCAGCCCTGGGTCTCAGCCCCAAGAAGACGTAGGGGGATGTGGACAGGGTCAGCCTTCCGCTTGTACCATGGAAATAATAAAGGTCTAGAGGAGGGTCCTCAAACTCAGCTGCCCACAGCGTTCAACTGGATACAAATGTTTGAGTCCAGCTAGAAGAGGGAGAGACGGAGAAGCTGCTCTACACCCAAAGGGCTTCATGTGAAAGATGTTGGCAGATGCCTGCTGGCCAAGGTCAAGGTGGCAGCCGGCTGGACTGGCCAGGGGCCACCAGTTTGCAGCCCCAGGTCGGAGGGCTGATAGATCTATGTGGTTCTCCTTTGCAGTGGTGGGGCTGAGGGGTTTGGCCTCTTCTCAAGGGAAGCTGATGGACCATTGAAGGGGTGCTGCCCCTTCCTGTGAGGGTTTTGAGAGGAAAACGTACCCCTTATCTTCCCACCCAGTGGTCACAGGGGTAGATGCCCAGCCCCTGCTGCACATCTATACAGGCTTCTGGCCCCGTGACTGAGAGGCTAGGGAGTGCTACCCAACCCCTCCCATCTCCTGGTCTCTCACGTCCCTCTCTACCACTATCAACCAGGCCCAGGTGGGCAAAGGCCCACCCCGAGGTTCGCCATCAGGCCTTGGAGCAAAGAGATAGGCAGGACCAACTGCAGAGTCTGAGATCTGGGAGACTGAGTCAGTTGGTTGGAAGAGCTTACCAGGCAGGTCTGAGGCCAGACAGAGGGCAAGGTTGGGGTCAAGTGCCCATCGGCATAAAAAGGGAGCAGAAACAGTGAATGTGGAGAGGCTGGGGCTGGGAAGAAGAGGACAGAGTGGACTCTGCAGAGAGAGACAGGGGCAGAAAAGAGAACCATTGAGGGATGTCTTGCAGGGATCGACAGATGCCCAAGCCCCCAGGACTGCTGCACTGGGTTCCTGGCCTCAGAGTCCAATGTGGCCCTTCATCTCCCTGGTGTCCCCTTATAATATGCACCCTCAGAGCAAAGGGAAAGAACTCTGGCCAGGAAGAGCCAACCTGTCAGATGTGTTAGCAAAGACCCGAGGCTTCCTGGAGGCCCCTGGGCATTTTGACTTGTTCGAGGTTAACCTGGCCTGGAAGAAAGATGTGTCACTGAGACCAGGGATGGAAAGCCCCCCCGCATCCACCCCAGGGCTGAGAGCCTCCGGAACCCACCAGGCCGGGCAGGATGGGAGCCAGCCACATGTGTCTGCCGTCACTGGTGTTATTCACTTGGTCGATGAGCTTGTCGGGGGTCCGGACGTCCCCACATACGCCCTCCAGAGAGTTGACGCTGTCGGGGAAGGCGGCGATATCTGTAGACGCCTCTAAGCTCTCATAACCCAAAGCAGAGGGCTCGGCACTGTGGGCCACCCTTGCGGCCCCCAGCCTCCATCACGCTGACGGCACGGCTCAGGGGACGCCAGGGCGGGCGCGCCTGGCGGGCACAGCCGCCATCTGCTGCTCTGGGCAGCCATGGGAGTGACAGCCAAATTAGACATGTTCTGGGGAAAATGAAAGCAAGGAGGCTGAGGGGAGTCGGGGTGAGAGTGGAGGCGTGGCCAGTATCAAGGAAAGGGGAGGAAAGCGGGCAGAGAGCAGGCTGAAAAAGACGGGTTTCATGGAAGTGCTGGAGGCGGGAATAAAAACTGTTGCCGTCTCTTTGGAGAGTGGAGGGCAGACTCTGAGGTTTTCCTTTGTGAGGGGATGGACGGGGTCATGGCTGGATTCTGCCTTGGCATGTAACCACCCTACCGAGACTGGAAGGATGTGGGGGGCGGAGCCTGACTCAGCTATTGCTACTCAGCGGATGGCCATTAATGCGGACGGAGAGGACATGGTCCCAGCTCTGACTCTGCCGTCCTGACCTGTGAGATCTTGGGCAAGTCATGGGCTATCTCTGGGCTTGTTTCCTCATCTGTAAAATGGGAATAAACATCTCTATGTCCCAGAATTGATGAAGACTTATACATCTAAGGAATCACTAATAACAATCAAAACCACCAAGAATCACTTATCCCAGGCGAGGAGCATGGTGCCACCAGGGCAAAGCAGAAAAGGATCCAATCAGAACCCAGGGACCCCAGAGAGATGCAAGGGAGGCTTTTGGGTTTGACCTGCTCTGGTAGTTCCCTAACTGGTGCGTCAGGGATCACAGATCAAGAGCCCAGAGGGGTCAGGCAGGTTGTATCAAAGGGAAGCAGGACAGCTCAGTGGTCAAGAGCATGGTCTTTGGAGCCAGACTCCCAGCTCACTGGCTGTGTGACCTTGGGTAAGTTACTCAACCTCTCTGTGCCTCACTTCACAAGACTGTGGTGAGGGCAAATGAGGTACATGGGACAAGCCCTGGCACCGAGTGAGCCCTTGGTGAATATTAACACTATGTTTCTGGGGCCTGGGAGGTAACTGGAGGTAGAAGACTGGGATCAACCAGGTGGATGCGCTTGGGGAGAAAGGGCAGCAGACACTCAGGTCCAGCCATCGTCACTATGCAGGACTGTGGCCTCGCACTGCCAACTTCTCAAGAGAAGCTGAAGATTGGGTTGTCATCTGAAACCTCCTGGTTTTTAAAAAATATTAGCGACTAACTCAAAACATTTAAAAACTCACTGGGCTAACAGTTTGCTAATTCTGGTGTCGGTATTCTGTGAGCAAAGGGCTCCACGGTCAATAAATTCAGGACACACTGGGTTGAACACAATAGAACAGGTTTCTCCCTACAGGTCCTGTCAGAGCCTTTACAACTCCAAAGTGTCTGTGGTTCTCCAAGAGGGGGCTGCAGTTGGTAGCCTCTCCCAAATTCCTGAACCACAGGACTCTTTGTTTTATGGATGTCTTGGCAGGTGTGCCTGGGAGCTTCTCTCTGCTTTGCAAGGGTCACATCTGACTGTAAGTAGAGCCCGGTGGCATTTTTAATTTCCAGGTCTGGTTCCTACAGGGACATTTCTCTCTACATTCGAGGATTCTGCTTCTTCGCCCGACCCTCCCATGCTCCCTGCAGTCTGGGTGGAGCCCCCCTTCTGCCTAGAAAGGATACTGTTTTCCGACAGAGGGATTTTTTCTCCCTGCTCGTCATACAGCTCCAGGCCGGTAAGACCGATGTAATAGGGGTCACCCCAGCTGGTCAGGAGCTGAAACTGGAAAATGACTGCAACATATTATTAAGGAAAAACAGGCTTAATTTTCTGGAGAACAGAGGAAAACAATTACAAAGATAAAAGGGATATATATATATATATATATATATACACACACATGTTTATAGAGATGAACGAGAGAAAAAAATGATTTCTTTTTCCTTTGAGACTGAAGTCAATCACAATGTATGTGGCACAAAATTTTCTTTAATTTAAACTGCATATGAATGTGTGTATGTGTGTTTTAAGAATTCAAAAGCTTTCTCCAGGTCCCAGGAAGTAGGAGGACAGGCAGGGAGGGTGCGCTCCAGGGAGCTGGCAGGGGGGACGCATCGGTCACAAACTCAGTATTTAGAGCTGAACAGTGACCAGGCCTCAAGCTACCTCCTGCCTCAGTTTCCCTGGTTGTAAAATGACACGAACAGAGTGCCTGTTCCCTGCTCCACCCGTTTCAAGTGTGCAGGGTGTGAACAGGGAGGGGGGGATGCGGGAGCATCACAGTATTGGGGGGATGGGCCCTGGCAGGGTGACCACCCCCCCCCACTCCCGCATTGCTGACTGCGCCTCACACAGACAACCAGGCATCCAGCCCTTCCTCAGCTCTGTCCCCCACTGGCTTCTAGAATCCCCAGGAGCAGGCAGGCCGGGAAGCCTGAGAAGTGGTAGGGTGGTCCCCAGGCGATAAAGCCGGAGGGAGAACAGGCTAGTGAAAGAGCCAGGCTGTCTGTGTTCACTAACCCGGTCCTACCCCTTGCCGGCTAGGTGGCCTGGCAAGTTAGTTAACCTCTCTGCGCCTCAGTTTTCTCAGCTGTGAAATGGGGATACAGTACCCACCTCACGGGGCTAACACATGAGGTTCATACAGGCGATCTACTGCAAACAGTGCCGGGTGGCAGAAAGGGTCCAGCACATTTGAGCTATGATTCCTTCTCTCTTCACCTCCTCCCTGCCTGGTTCTAAGGAGAGACCCCAGCCCAGTCCCCAGATCGGTTCCTGCTTCTCTGGCCCCTCCCAGCTACAGTCCTTGGTGCAGCCTCCTGAACCTCAGCCCACCAGGGGGGTGGGGCCTGGAACTCCTCGGTCCCAGCAGCCTCCAGTGTCCCCAGGGACCCAGGAGCTCTCCCAACCTCCCCTTAGTTTCGCTGCATGGGCTCCAGCTGCCTTGCCTGGCTGAAACCCAGGGCAGCAGCTGAGGCCCAGACCCCAAGTCAGGGCCCGTGAGGAGGCCACAAGGGCCTCGCCCTCTCCCTGGGTTCTGGGCATAGACCCAGTGCCCGGGATGTGAGGCAGGTGGAGGAGGATACAGCCACAGGGCATCAGGGGCGCCTCATAGTCCATGCTCGCCCGCTCCAGGCTCTTTGTGTCCAGTCTGAAAAAACACAAAACAGCACCAGGAAGCAGAGGATTGCAGTGGCCCGAGTCGCTGGTCAGCTATCCCCCGGGGAGGCAGTGGGGGAAGGACAGACAAGCTTCTGGAGTTCCCATCTACTGGGGGAGGCTCGTCACCTTGGGTTTGACTCGCATTCCTCAAAACAACCCTGGGAGGTGGGTACTCTCACATCCTTGTTGTGGGTGAGGAAACTGGAGCACAGGGAAGTGAAGTCACTTGCTCAAGGTCACACAGCTGGGAGGTGGCAGAAGTGGGATGTGACCTGAGGTTGTCTGGTTCCAGGGTCCACACTCTTAATCACCCCACCCAAATCTAGCCCCTTCACGAACAAGATAAGTCCACACTGTTCTGAGAGCTGAGTGAGACCCACGATGGGCCAATGGGGTAGAGTTCTGGGAGGGGGCAGGCTACCCCAGGCAGTAATCAGGGAAGTGATGTCTGAGCTAAGGAGGAGGCAGCCATGGGAAGAGTCAGAGCCAAGCCCTCCAAGCCGAAGAGCACCCAGAACAAAGGCCCTGAGGTGGGACGGGGCTGGACAGTTGATGTTTGTCCCAGAAAGCAGCCAGACGGGCTGAAGTGTGGGTGGGATGGGAGGCGGGCAGGGAGAGGAGGCAGGGAGGTGGGGAGAGCCCTGAAGTCTGTGCTTCATGATCTTGAGCAAGAGGCTTCACTCGCCTGGGCCTCAGTTCCCACATCTGTGAAATGGGCCTAACAATCCCTGCTTCAAAGGGTGGTTGGAAGGATTCCCTGAAGGATGACTACAAAGCATCTGGCTCACAGCAGGCACACGGGAGGGAGCCTCTCTCCTCCTCCAGACTCCTCCCCGCGGGGCTTCTCTCCCTGGTCCACGGCCAGTGCCCTCCGGCCCTGGCCTGGTTTTCTTCAGTTTCAAGGGCAGTGTTATAATTAAGTGACTATTCCCAGTATCTGGCCCAAGGAGTGATCCCAGCTACAGTGGAGGGAAACTCATTTTGTTTTGAGAGCTTGGCCTCTGGTACTTGGACATCAGGGGGTTTAAATGAATAAACTTAACGTGGCATTTACAGATTGTTATGAACTTAATGCAGCTGAGATGGGCCAAGCAATCCCAGGGAATCCATGAAATGTTAGGTTCTATTTTTCTCTTTGAATCTTTCTAAATCAGGAATACAGAAACAAGAGGAGGAAGGCCCTTCCCCGAATTGGCCAGCAGGCATTTCTGGAATCTAGGCAGGCTTGAGCCTCTCTTCCCAGCAGGAAGCACAACGAAGCATTTAAAATCTTGAGCACTCCAGACTGTGAGAAGCCCAAACATCCCCAGACAAGGTGGGTACATCCCCCAGGCTTCCGGAGAGACGCTTGGCTAAGCTTTAGAAAACAGCCAAGTTGAAAAGCAATGTGTTTGATCATCATTTCAAAACCTTTAGGTACACATTTCAGAGCACGATGCAAAGCCAGTGCCCATGGGCCGGGAGGGACCGTTCATGGAGCTGCTCCCCTCACCTCTGGGCTGGTGGGGGCAGCGGGCAGCGTTGCAGGTAGTCCACAAAGAGGATTTCTTGAGCAAAATCGAAGTGGCAGTTGCCCGGCCCCTTCCGGATGAGGAAGCCCTCAGGAGGGGAGACGCACAGGCCATCCAGGGAGACGTGGACGATTTTAGCCTAGCAAACAACAGAAATAACAAGTCTGAAGAACAGGAGCCAGTGTGAGGAGGGTAGGGAGTGCTGACGTGGCTGGCGCTGCTGGCAGCTGGCATGTATGACTGGGGCCCTTCACAGAGCCTCCAGGCCCTTCTCCCAGGCCAGAACCACTTGGCCGGGGTCCCCTTTCCAGTGCCATCCCTACTCTGTGCTGGGCGCTGGACGTATAGCAGGGGAGCAGGCAGGTGAGGCCCCAGCCACAGTGGACACGTACAGACCTTCCCCGGTCTACTCAGCTGCAGTGGCCTGAGGAGGTATGACATGGTGGTCGAGGACGTGGACTCAGCTGCTCTGAGATCCACCATGAGTAGTTGTGCAAGTTACTTGACCTCCGTGCCTCAATTTCCTCATCTGTTAAATGGGCTCAACGAGGAGCTGACTTACATAAAGTCTCCAGAACAGAACAGTGCCTTGCACAAAATACGCACTGCACCAGGGTTAGCCTGGCCTGATCCTTCTCCAAACCCTGGCCCATACCTCACCTCCTCTCCTAGCACCTGCCCCTGCGACAGAAATGGGCTCTTTCTTGATATTCCTTCTCACAGCCCTTGGCTTGTCCTTTTAAGGGCATGTATTCCCTAGCTGTGTCCTCCATGGTTTCGGGGTCTCCCCTGATGGCAGAGACCCCAGCTGGATTATCTCTACATCCGCCTCTGGGCATGGCACACAGTAGGAGCTTGCTGAATTGATTGGATCTGGGCCACCATGACCCCCTGTTATAGGCCAGATTTTGCCAGCCAGATGGCCAGGATCTGCCAGTAAATGTCAAAGCCTAATGGCAGGATCCGAGGTGGCTCAGCTCTGTTCCCCTGGGGAAGGGCGGTGGTAGGGGAGCAGAGAGGGGGGCTAAGCCAGTGCCCTCTCCGACTCCACATCTTGGAATCAGGGCTCCTTGGCACCCCACTCCACCTTCATGGTTAGCAGCCCAGCCAGCTGCTGACCAAACTGGTGGTGTTTCACCCCGGAAGACACAGAGGGCTTCTCCGTGAGGAAAGGAAGGGGCCCTGTCCTGGGTCTCATGGATAACAGTGTACCCTGGGGCTCTTCACCCCCCCATAACTCAGTCAGCCGGTCACAGGGTGCCTAAACCTAAAAGGTGTACAGGGGCTGGAAATGGTGACCCCAAAGCTGTCACTAGGCCTCCGCTCTACTCTCCTCAAGCCTAATTCCTGCCTGGGCCCCAGGGCTGGACCTGTGACTCAGGCCTGGCCAAACAGAGAACTGTCACCCACGGGCCATGTGGATGCAAGAGCCACCTGGCTCCTGGGGTTTTGCTGGCTTGGAGCATGCAGGATGCAAGCCCAGAGCTGCCAGTGTTGGCCTGGAGGAGAAAGCCACCTGAAGTGAAGCTGGCAACAGAGCACAGCAGAGGTCCAGGAAGTCCCTGTCCCTCTTCTAGGGCCACCACCACCTCCTGGGAGCATCTCTGACTTCCCCAGACCCCGGTTCATTGCCTCAGAAGGGGCTTTTATTATCACCTCCATCTTATAGCTAAGGAAGCTAGAGTTCCGAGAGGCTAAGCAACTTGCCCAAGGACACACTGGAGGGGTGTGAAGCCCACCTCCTAGAGTGCCGGGCCTGGCTCTAACCTCATGCCAGGGGCTCAGAGCCAGCGTGCCCAGTGGTGCCCTGTGGGGTAGGCATCTGATGCACTTCCCTGGGGAGGGAGGGACCAGAGTTCCATTACTCTGCGCCCTGGGATCGCCCTCTCAGATGGCGCTCATCCCCGCTCCCATGGTGGCCATTCATCACTGGCACCAAGGCTGGTGGGGGCCAGACCTGGGAAGCAGGGCCTCTGGGCCCAGCATTTCCAGGCGGTAAATCCAGGTCGTGGAAGCTCAACTGGAAAGTGGGATTCACTCAAGGGAAGGGAAAGGCCCAGAGGCACGAGTTGAGGCAAAAGAATGTTTCTTTAACGCCAACACAGCTGACATTTTATTCGCGCTCGACCCAAGAGCACGCTTACAAAGACACCAGGGCGGCCTGGGCGGGCTTTGTAAACTGCATACTCAGGGGAGCCAGTGCTCCTGAAGACAAGCGCCGGGGGCTGGGGGCTGCTCACTCCACTGTGATAAACCACCACAGACTTAAGTCCCTGGACGTACTGAGGACCCAGGCCTGGGCTCACGGCATCCTCACAGGCCGGGTCCTGGCTTTGTCAACTTCCGTGGGCCACAGGCAGGTATCCTCCTCCTCCTTTTACAGATGAGGAAACTGAGGTCCAGGGAAGGCGGGCCACTTGCCAAAGGTCACACAGCTGGGAAGGGTCAGAGGCGGGGATTCAGACACAGAGCCTTGTGTTGTTGCATTTAGGGCCCTAACTGCATTGCTATATTTTAGGTGACCTTGTCATCATCACTTCCATGTAGTGGGAGGGGACAAATGTCTCATGGTTCATGGTCACACAGGTCAGAAAAGCCCATGAAAGGGGGCACTTCTTTTCTTTTTTTTTTTTTTGCGGTTCGTGGGCCTCTCACTGTTGTGGCCTCTCCCGTTGCGGAGCACAGGCTCCGGACGCGCAGGCTCAGCAGCCATGGCTCAAGGGCCCAGCCGCTCCGCGGCATGTGGGATCTTCCCGGACCGGGGCACGAACCCGTGTCCCCCGCATCGGCAGGCGGACTCTCAACCACTGCGCCATCAGGGAAGCCCCAAGGGGGCACTTCTGATGCTCTTTTCCACATGCCAACAGAGGCCCCTGCTTTTTCACACCCAGAAGAAGAACATAGTGTAGAAATTAAGAGTGTAGGCTCCAAGCTCAGCAGACGTGGACGGGCCTCTAGCTGTGTGACCTGAGATGAGTGACTGGACCTCTCTGAACCTCAGTTTTCAATACCCTGAAAGATGGGGGTAATAACACCTGCCTCCCAGAGGCTGGAATGCAGGTCCAATGAAATGACAAAGGCATGAGAAGCCCTCAGCCCGGGCCTGGCCGCCAAAGTGCTCAGTGAACAGCAGGGCTGCAACCGACCACTGTGAGTTGGGGGCTGGGCCTGCTGAGGACCCCTGAGCCCCCAGAAAAGACAAGGCGCTGCAGTTCTCCGAGTCAGCCCCGGGCTCTTTAGCCTGCATTTGCTGTTTGCAGAAGGGAACAGCGGCAGCTCTCTCTCCCTGGCTGTAACCTCCCCCAGCTTCATTTGGAAAGTTCTGGAGGATTTATGCTCCTCTCTGGCAGCCACGCCAGCCATTCATCAAGGTGCTGTTTCCCTGACAGTGGACTGAGCGCGGCTGCTGTTGCCCGGCTTACCCCTCGATAGGTGTCCTCGGGAGATTTATTGTAGTTCCAGAAGCGCAGGCCTGCGATGCTTTCGGCTCTGTCGAAGTGGATCGTGACCACGTGGTCCAGCCCCGGCAAGAAGGGGATCAGCCACATATGCTCATCCTCCATCGTGATGTTGGCCCCATCGATTAACCTGCACTCGGTGGGGAAGGAGCGGAGAGATGGGGGCAGCCCGGTCTGCTGGGAGAACTCACAGTGTAGGGTCTACACCCACTCCTCTCCCCATGGCAGCCCCTGCCTGGCACGAGCCTGGCTGGATCCGGCTCATTACGGGGGGGTGAGACTAATTAAAGCAACAGTGAGGAGCCATCTCTCATGTGTGAAGTTAGACAAAATAGGAAAACAAGGGGAAAAATAACAGTCTGTGCGGTTAAAGGTACAGTGAAGCAGTCATCAAGGGTTTTAAAACGGGGATGCGGGTGTGTGCTAGTTTTTAGGACCCTTTAACCCAGGCGATCCCATTTCTAGAATTTATTCCCCCTAAGAAAAATTTATTCAACATGTCAAAAAGCTATCTGCACCAAGATACTGCTTACATTAGCAACAAACAAGCAAACCCTAAAAGGTCTCAAAATAGGGGAAAGTTCAGTAAATCTGTACGGTAGTTAAAATGATAATCACAAGGATGGTGCAGTAACGGGGAAAGGCAGGGGCGCTGATTTTAATGCTGTAAAATGAGGACAAGGACCAGGAGAGATTACGCAAAAGTGAAAGATCTATTTCTGTCAGAGGGGTGGGGGGGTGACTATTTCTATGTTCCCAAATTTCTAAAAAGTGATGTATTGACTCCATGGTACATTTTGAAAGAATTCTATTCCTTCTTTCTTTCTTTCTTTTTTTTTTTTTTTTTTTTTGGTACACGGGCCTCTCACCGTCATGGCCTCTCCCGTTGCGGAGCACAGGCTCCGGACGCGCAGGCTCAGCGGCCATGGCTCACGGGCCCAGCCGCTCCGCGGCATGTGGGATCTTCCCAGAACGGGGCACGAACCCACGTCCCCTGCATCGGCAGGCGGACTCTCAACCACTGCGCCACCAGGGAAGCCCTATTCCTTCTTTCTTGTGCTGGGGGAGAAAGATACTAAAGCACCAGGGGGAACCTGGCAGCTCCTGGCATGGGACAAGTACAAGAAGGGGCAGGTGCCTCTGAGGGGGTGATGGTCTGGCCTGTAGTCACCCAGCTTGGATATCCCAGGGCAGCTCGCCACTGCTGGGAAGGAGCCCCCAGCACCCTCATGTTCTAAAAGGGCTTGTCACCACACTGCAGTCCCTCCTGGCCAGTTTCTGGTTCTCCTGCTTGGGACGTCTTGCCTTATCTTTCCCAACTCTGCCCAGCGCACCCCAGCCCAGACCCCAGCCCTGAGCTCACTACCACTGAGAGACCTGGCCCTGGAGATAGGGGCCCAACTCTCAGCCCGTTGGGCGACCCCCTCCCCTCACCCTCCCATTTTCCTGGTGACCTTGAAGCTGCTGCCCTGGGAGGGACACAGGCTGCTGCCACATTTCCTGGATTTTTTTTTTTTTTAAACATTCTATTTATTTATTTTGGTGGTGCAGCATGTGGGATCTTAGTTTCCAGACCAGGGATCGAATCCACGCCCCCTGCATTGGGAGCATGGATTCTTAACCACTGGACTGCCAGGGAAGGCCCCACGTTTCCTAGATTTTAAAATAAACTTTATGTTTTTCCTCTTACATTTTGAAGTTTTGGGCTTGGAATAAATCTTACAATCGAAGTGTTCCTCCAAGGAGGTAATGTTTCTTTTTTTCTCTAAAAGGCTGTTATTAAATTGATGGATGGTGTGTCTTACAATTGCTGGCATCTTAAAACTGAGGAAATCCAGCAATTTAACCCTGGGGTGTTTGTGGAATTAAGCTGACTGAGGTCTAAAGCTAGAGAACCTTCTATTTCCTTCCAAAAGCAATTACCTCTCTGTCCCAGATATGGTGCCACCTCCAAAGCAAAACTACTGCCCAATTCTGAGAGTGGAGAGAACCGATGAAGCGTTTATAGCTGACAGTGAAGGGAGGTCCCTATAGACACCCTCAAGAATATCTAAATGATACTTCCTAGCTCTGTCCACAAAAAAAGCCTAGAAACAAGGATTGACCCAGTAGCAATGAGCATCCCTAGTGGCTAGATTATGGTCTCTAAATACCATTTCCCACTAGAAGGAACCTGGGCTTCTTGGAGAAATAGCTGATTCCATGCCTGGGACAATACACATAAAAGAGGAACCTGGACTATCTTGTGACATCAGAAAGCAAGGCAGCTATCAGAGGCTACTATTTTACAAAAGGATTTGGGAGGTCCCAATGTCCAAACAGGGATCAATTTGAGCATCAATAGGATAAAAACCATAATAGATTGAAACCCTTCAAACATAGTAGGTTTAAATCCATGAGTTTATGGCAGTCAAAAGCAAACAAATGTTTTAAAGGATGCTAGAGAAACAATTTGCTCTTTTGAAAACTGAAAAATAAAGGGAAAGAATCAAACATTTAGGTTGTCTTTCCTGTTTGAATTGTACCTCAAAGTAACCAAATAATTGAGGGAAATTTTCCCTTTATTGACAAAAAAGGAGTGATAGGATCAGTGTATCACTGTTTCACAACCCCCAATAGAGTAACAGATCTAACCACTAAGTATTGGCTGCCAACATCACAGAAAGCCTGACAACCAGATATTCCATGAGTCCTGAAGGGAATACACAGTGACATCCACGCCCTGATGGTTATGTCTTGCCCTAATGGTCAAACCTCAATCTGATCAGACCTCTAGCTCTGGTGAACAATTTACAAGAAATACAGGGGCCTGAAGAACAGGCTAAACGATACCATAGCGATGCAGCCAGTAAAATCTAGACTCAACAGGGCAAAAACCCTGGTTTCTTCAACAGATAATTTATAAGGAAAAAAAGAAGAAAGATGGAAGGGAACCTAGAGATTATGAGAGGCTTAAGAGACATATCAACCTACAAACTTACTTACAAAACAGAAATAGACTCACAGTCATAGAAAACAAACATAGAAAACAAACTTATGGTTACCAAAGTGGAAAGAGGTGGCGGAGGGATAAATTAGGAGTTTGGGATTAAAATATACACACTACTATATATAAAACAGACAACCAACAAGGACCCACTCTGTAGCACAGGGGACTCTACTCAATATTTTGTAATAACCTGTAATGGAAAAGAATCTAAAAAAGGAATATGAATATATAGATATATATATATCTGAATCACTTTACTGCTTACCCTAAACTAACACAACATTGTACATCAACTATATGTCAATAAAAATTAAAATAAATAAAATTTTTAAATTAAAAAAAAAAAGTATTTTTTGGCCACGCCACTCGGTTTGTGGGATCCCAGTTCCCCGACCAGGGATCAAACCCGGGTCCTCTGCAGTGGAATTGTGGAGTCCTAACCACTGGACTGCCAGGGAATTCCCAAAAATTTTTTTTAAAACGAGGCATAACAACCAATCACAATGGATGGACCTTACCTGGATGCCAATTCAAGGAACAAACTGTTATAAAAGGGGGAAAAAGATGGTCAGGGAAATAGAAACATGCTGGATAGCTAGTAATTTAAGAGATGACTGTTAGTTATTTAGCTGGAATAATGGTACTCAGATTGTGTTTAAGTCCTTATTGTTTAGAGCTACATACTCAAATATGTAGAGATGAGATACTATCAGACCTGGGATTTGCTGCGACAAAATCTGTGTGGAGGGTGGGTGTGGATGCACAAGCAGGGCCAGCCATGAGCTGATCACCTTTACAATCGGCAGCGGGCCACCGTGTGCAGCGGTGCGACTCGCCAAGATGGCCCGTGAGCAGGTAATGACAGCAGGCCGTGAGGGCCGCGGCTAAGGGGCACCTTAGAGGAAAGCAGGTAGGAGTCCGCCGTGGACCCCACACACGCTCTGGGCCAGGGACGGGGCTCAGCTGTGATGTGGCAATCCCCCTCCCGCCCTCCAGCCATGGGAATTATTGTCCCCATTCTACTGATAAGGAAACTGAGGCATAACTTAGTGGTTAAATGTATGGGTGTTGGTCTCCCATGGACCCGTGTTCAAATCATGACTCTGCCACTCAACTAGTGTGGGTACCTCTCTGTACCTCAGTTCCTTCATCTGTAGAGTGGGGGCCTCTTTGGGCTGTTTGAGGTTTAAATGAATGAACATCTGCAACCTGCAGCCTGCTTAGCATGGTCCAGTGTCTAGCATTTAATAAACGCTCAAAAAATGGCAGTTATAATTTCCGTTATTATTATTATTATCATGACTATTATTATTGGAGAGGTTAAGCAACTAGCTGGTAAGGGGCAGAGACAGGATTTGAACTCTCATCCCTCTGGCTCCCCTAGACTCTTCTTGTTTGCACCTCCAGGCAGGGCCTCAGCCTGACAGCTGTCCTGACTCGGGGGGGCCGAGTGCCAGACTGCCGGCTCTGGGGCCCCGTGGATCAGGGCTATATTCAGGCTTGACCCAACCTGGGCTTATGAATCTGACAAATGCAGAGGGAAGTGCATTTAGCCACCTGTGGAGACTTCCTCAGCCATCACCTCTGACCTCAGGGAGGGGAAGGCTTTCAGCGCCCGAGAGGTGGGGTCCCTCAAGCCTAAACACTGAGCTAAAGGCTTACCAAGCAGCCACCATGTGCGAGGCCCATGCTGAGCACCGTGAAGAGAACACAAAGCACACCTGGGTCTGGAAGCAGGAGAGCCTGGCTTCCAATCCTGCCTACCTGTTCCAGCTGTGTGGCCCTTTCCTGGGCCTCAGTTTCCCTTGAGTATAAAATGGGCAGACCCCAGACCTCACGGGGTGGCTGGGAGAAGGTGGAATAGGAGATGCCGCTTGATGGTTGAGTCTGAAACCTACGATACAGATCAGGTCCCCGAACCCCTGCTGTCATGAGCCTTGCTTGCGCTCCTTACAGACACTCACTTGTCCAGGGTCTGGGAGTCGTTGGTGCACTCAGGGAGGTCATTTAAGTCTCTGGGGGAGGCAGAGATCTGGTGCAGGTTGATGGGCAGTGCCTGGCCGTCCTTGCCCACCACTTCCAGGCCTGTGAGCCCCAGGTAATGCAGGTCTCCCCAGGAGGCGGTGAAATTCAGCTGGAGGCCTGCAGCAGGAAGAAAAGTGTCCCGTGAACATCACAGGTTCCAGAGGAGGTACCCAAGATGGAGAGAGGAAGAGGAGTGATCTTCAGCCTCTGCATTCCACCAACTGGAAAGCCCAAACTTCAATGAAAGGGCCTTCAGAGTGGGCTCTGCACCTATCCTCTCGGTGGCCCTTGGACCTGGGTCACTGTTGACGCTTAGGAAATGTCTGCAGGATGAGTGTGCCGGTGTGGTTTAAACTCGCACACAGCCCTGGATCTTTTCTCCACTTATCAACCACGTTGCCCACCCCATGCTTAATGCCTTAGCGTGGCTTCCCATGCTGCTTGGCCAGCAGGCTTCGTCATCTGGCTTCTGCCTACTTCTCTAACCTCACCTTGCACCCAAAATCCCTTGCTCCACTCAGACTGTCTTTCAGTCCCACATATTCACATTCCCCTCTCCCACCACAGGGCCTTTGCACATGCTGTTCTCTCCCTCCTGAACTCACATGGCCTAGGCTAACTTGTGCTCATCCTTCAGGTCCCAGCTACTTCCTCAGGGAAGCCCTCCCAACTTCTTTGACCACATCAAGCCTCCACTCACAGCCTGCCATGTCACTGTGAACTTCCCCTTACATGCTCTGGTCACCAGTGTGATCTTGTGATCCTTTGGTAAATACCCATGTGCCCTGAGGGCAGAAATCCCATCTGTTTTGCTAGCTCATTGTGCCCCCAGAGCTTGGCAAAGTACCTGCCACACAGTAGGAGCTCAGTACAGATGGAATGATTGAACAAGTAACTAAATAGACGAGGCTGCAGCAGTGAGCCACAGCGTCAGAAATGGACATTTTATGCAAATTGGCCACTATCATGGTAAAGGATTCAAGGTAAAGGAAGTGACCCATGTGACACTCCCATGCTTTTGCCCTTGTTCCACCCCTTCTCTATCAGGGAGCATTTAGGAGTGAACTTCTGGGCAAAACTGCCCAGGTGAGTCATTCATTTGCCCAGAAAGTGCAAAGCCGATGAATCTCTATCCAATATCTGGCTGGAGTTTCTCCTTCCTTAATGGTCTCCCGTTACAGCAGAACCAGGACCAAGCCCCATGAACTCTTTTACCGTTGGAGAACTGGGGGCCTACTTTAGCACTCTTATGGGTGGCTGTGTTCCAGAGAGTCACACTTGTTGCAACTTTCACAGAATGCCAGCACTGTAGCACTGGAAGAAGGAAGCCTGGATTCACGTAGCTCCACCCATTTCAGCTCAGGCAGGTTCCAGATGCCCTTGTGGCTGGAAGGGAGGCCAAGCCACGTGACCTCCCTGGAGCGTGGCTTCCTCTCCTACGCCCCTGTCGTTTCCAACATACATTTTGTAACTTGGTCTCAGATCCCTCTGCCCTCCGTCGTGCCAAGGTAACTCTGAGCATCTTGGGGGCACATGAAACAGATGTGTGACCAGCGTGGTCCTGGGCACATCATAGCTTCTCACAGCACCAGAAGCCTGCAAGATGGCCACAAATTCCTCCCACAGAGTCCTTGCCTCTTTGCAATGTGATTTCGCCGCTTCTCCCATCCAGAAGCGGAGTTTATTTCTTCACTTCCTGAATCTGGGCCACATGATTTGCTTTGGCCAATGGGACAGAAGCAAAAGCGAAGCTTGCAGAGGCTGTAAAGCACATGTATACAGGGGTCTGGCCTCTCTTTCCACACCTGGAGTCTTGCCATGTGAAGGAGCCAGGCTAGCCTCCCAATCGCAGGCCATGTGGGTGGAGACATCTTAGGTCATTCAGCTGCCAGCCCATCTGCCAGCTGACTAGACACGAGAGCAGGGCCAGCAGAGGCCAGCCTGGCTCAGAGGCAAAGGAATGCCCAGCCACGCCACTGAATTACGATAAATCACAATTAATGGTGGTTATATTAAGCTGCTAAATTTGGGGTTGGTTTGTTTCACAGCAGAAGCTAACTGATGCATTCCTTCTCATGATGAGTCTATGTTTAATTGTCATCTCCTCAGAGAGGCCCTGCCAGCCACCTGAACTCAAATAGCACCCTCTCCCATCACTCTCAAAACCCTTCCTCTGCTTTATTTTTTGTCACCTGACAAGATGTTCTACTTGATTTGCTTATTTGTTTTCATCAGTCCTTCCCACTAAGATGGAAGCTCCCTGAGGGCAGGGGCTCTGTTAGCTGTGTTCACTGTTGTTATCTCCAGAGCCTAGAATAGTGCCTGAAAACAGATGGTCAATTAAGGATTTTTTAAAAAAAATAAATGATTGATTGAAGAGTATGTGTTTAGTAGATACGTGTAGGTAAATGATTCAAAATACAATCATTTGAGTTTGACCAAAATCACAGTCAATGGTAAACATATCACTACTATGGTACCAAGCCCTGTTCTTGGCCCTGGAGATTTAGGGGTAAACACATAGCAAAATCTCTCTAGGAGCTTCCACTGCAGTGAAGACAGACAATGAACACACATCAAAAAAATAATCTGACAGTTCCACAGAGTGATGAATACCATGAAAAAAATGAAAGAGATAAGACAGGGACTAACTAAGCAGGAATAGGGATGGTCACGGAGGGCCTTTCTGAGGAGGTGACGTTTGAGCTGAGACCCGGGTGATAAGAAGGAGGCCGCCATTCTCTAGCATTCCTGGAAGAACATTCTAGGCTGAGAGGGCAGGAAGGGCAAAGGCCCTGGGATGGGAACATATTTGATCTGTGGTTGGAACCAAGTGACTGAGGTAGAAGATGGAGGAAAATGAGATCAGAAGGTTAGGTGGAGGCTAGATCATGTCATGAAGTCTGGATTTTCTTCTCTGCAGTGGGCAGCTAGGGAGGCTTAGATGTGCAAGCCGAGAAGTGACATGATCGGACCCGTGTCTTGGAAAGCGCACTGGGGTTGGACTCCATACGGAGGCCAGGGAGGAGGCTGTTGTGATACCTGTGGCTGGGACAAAGGCGGTAGTGGTGAAAACGGGGGCAAAGTGGACAAATTCAGGATCTGTTTTGGAGACAGCATTGACAGGGCTCTCAATGGCCTGTATGGAATTAACGAACAGAGAAAATGTTTCTGACCCAAGGGACAGAGTAGCTGTGGGTACCATTCCTGAGATGGAGAAGGCCTGGAGGTGAAGGAGGGAGTGGATTTAGATCAGGGGGATCCCCGTGAGGGAGAAATGCCACCTCTCCCTCGAAACAAGAGGCAGCACCCCAGACTCTCCCAAGCCTGCCACCCCTTTGTTTGCCTGGCAAGATGCACTGTGATGCCATCTAATCCAGGGCTGCTCTGAAAGTGATGGCTCTCCTTTTTGAGCTAATATCCGTGTTCCATATTCATTTTCCTCTGGTGTATCAATTAGTATTTATATAAATGGAAATTAATTTTGCTATTTCTCTCCCATGTTTCAACTCTCTCAGCTCCTTTCCTATTCATCACCGCTGATATTTGCAAAACTTCCAAAATTAGTGTCATCTGCAAATTAGCAAGTCATATGTCCCCGTTCAAAACACTGATAGGATTGGCCGTGTTTACCAACCCCAACGCACCACCCCGGGTCACTTTGTCAAAGCTCTCTTCATTTGCGCAGGCTGGGAAAGTAGGGTTAGGATTTGGGATACAATGAGGAAAAAGCCAAAGGTTCAGAGAAGAGAGATTTGGAAATCACAGGCCACAAAACGGGCAGAGGGTCCTTGATCAGGAGGTTCTTCTGCCTTCCTGCTGAGTAGAGACGTAGAGAAATTACACTTTCCTTGCAGCAAAAAGGTCTGGGAGCGCTATTCCAGGGCAAAACTCCCAAAGGCACTGAAATAACATTTCCAAGAAAGGTCAGAAGCTGGTTCAGTCGGACAGACATTTACACACAGCATCTTTGGGGAAATCATCAGATGAAGAGGACAGTGGCTCCTCCCTTCCTTCCTTCCTTCCTTCCTTCCTTCCTTCCCTCCTTCCTTCCTTCCTTCCTTCCCTCCCTCCCTCCCTCCCTCCCTCCCTCCTTCCTTCCTTCCTTCCTTCCTTCCTTCCTTCCTTCCTTCCCTCCCTCCTTCCTTCCCTCCCTCCCTCCCTCCTCCCTTCCTTCCTTCCTTCCTTCCTTCCTTCCCTCCTTCCTTCCTTCCCTCCTTCCTTCCTTCCCTCTTTCCCTCCTTCCCTCCTTCCTTCCTTCCCTCCTTCCTTCCTTCCCTCCTTCCTTCCTTCCCTCCTTCCTTCCTTCCCTCCTTCCTCCATTCCTCTGGTTATGGCACTCTAACCTCCTCTGAAGCACTTTATGGGAAGCTGACTCCTCACCCTTGGCTCCAAAGATGGGCTTCTGACCCAGGCCTGGCCAATCCGTGTTTTCCATCACACCCCGCTCCCTGCCAAGGTGAGCCACGGTGATTATTAGTTAAGGATGGGCACGTGACCCAAGCCAGGTGAGGAGACAATTCTGGGACAACTGTTGGACTTAATTGGGAAGCAGAAGTTCTTTTACCTGGGATTACCGGGTACAGCTTCTAGGGGCTCCCATGTGGACAGAGTCTGAATGGGAGATGGACAAGAGAGTGAGAAATAGGGCAGAGAGATGCAGAGAGATGCCAAGGCCTGATGACGTCATTTGCACACCTGGATCCGGCAGTACGGGGAAACTAGCAACGCCTGAGCTTTTTAGTTGCATAAGCTAAGAAATGCTCTTTTTTGCGTAACTCAATTGGAATTCAAGTTCCATTGTTCCCCCCGGACTCCGCCGCTCAGGATCCTGGCCAACCTAGGGGAGTCCAGACTAAACAAGAAACGACTGCTGTCTTCCAGGACCTTACAGCTCTGTGGGGATGCTGACTCTTCCCAAAGACCTCTGAGGTGAGGCAGCCTCTCAGGGAGTGTGTTGAGTGGTGAGGACCTGGGCTTTGAATTCAGATATGCTTGGTCCCGTTCTTGGCCTTGCACTAGCTGTGTGACTTTGGGTGGCTTTCTCAATTTCTCGGAGCCTCAGTTTCCTAATCTAATCTGAAAAATGGGGAGAATAAGAGCTGTGAGTGAGATAAGGGAGGGAAAGCCCCAGCACAGTGCCTGAATGGGATACACAACCAAGCCTCAAACCAGGCTCCTGACTACATTAGGTTGGCTTTTAAATTACTCAGTTGTCCCAAAGTCCCAAAGTAATTGAGAGAGAGTTCTGGAAAGTAAGGGGCTGTGAGGATTCAAAGGAAGACTTCGTCTTTTCTAAGAGGTAATTTGTCCTTCTGGAGTGAGGGAGGGAGAGCTGAATTCTCAGTGGGCACCGTGGGGAAGGCTTCTGGGGATGGGGTGGGATTACAGCAAGGCCTTAGGAAGGCGGAGTGGAGGACAGTGTGGGGCACCACCCAGATCCCACCTCCCATCCCCAGGGCTGAAGGGCTCATCCCTCCAGTGGCTGGGAGTGCTGACAGCTGACAGCCCACAGCTGAGTCCCCCCACTTGTGACTAACCCTGGCTTTGACCCTCGCCAGCCCATATCCAGTGGCATGCTAATACAGGCGTGTAAAGGCCCAGCCCCCTTACTCAACTCAGGGGCAACTTCCAGGGGACTCTGCAGCTCCCCGTGGAGGTGGCAGAGGCCTTGCTGCGACTGCCCCGCGGCCCAGTTCTCCCTCTGCCCAGCCCTGCTTCCTGCCCTCCCCCAAAAGCATGCCCCAGTAAACTCCATCTCAGAGGCTGCTTCTTGGGAACCCAATCGAGAGTCACATCCTTTCAATGGGCAGGGAGAGCAGGGAACAGAAGCCTGCAGGGGGAGGTGGGGCGGGGAGGAGGCTAAACTCTGACACATTCCGGCTTCAGCTGGAGACAACGGTGGGGAAGTGGGGAGGGGGCGTGACAATGGCACGTCTCTTCTTTTCAGAAGATAACTGGAGGCAGATGACAGGCGCGAGGGGGCAAGAAAGAGCAGGAGGGGGACTTCCCTGGTGGCGCAGTGGTTAAGAATCCGCCTGCCAATGCAGGGGACATGGATTCGCGCCCTGGTCTGGGAAGACCCCACATGCCGCGGAGCAGCTAAGCCCGTCATGCGCCACAACTACTGAGCCTGCGCTCTAGAGCCCACGAGCCACAACTACTGAGCCCGTGTGCCACAACTACTGAGCCCACGTGCCTAGAGCCCACGCTCTACAACAAGAGGAGCCCCCGCAGTGAGAAGCCCGCGCACCGCAACGAAGAGTAGCTCCTGCTCGTCACTAGAGGAAAGCCCGCGAGCAGCAAAGAAGACCCAACGCAGCCAAAAATTAAAAAATGAAAAAATTTTAAGAAAGAGAAAGAGCAGGAGGGGAGGCCGCAGCAAGCAAACCCCCAGAGCCTTGTGAACAGGGAACTGGTGGGAGAGATCACAGCGCAACGCTGGGCCTGAGGATTCCCTGGGATGCAGGCGGAGGTGCTGGTGGGAAGTATGCGGAGTAAGAGAGGAACTGGCTGGAATGGCACACAGGCAGAGGAGACAGAAGAACAGACACAGCGAAACCCAGACGGGATCTGCTCAGAGGCCACCGACCAGCAGCCGGCTGGCCGAACACACGTGTTTTGTTTGGCTCATAGGGTGTTTTAAAATACTGTAAAATTAGTCACCAACATTGAAAAAACTGGAGATTTCATGTAAAAATCCAGATCTCTGACTTCTCAGAAGACCTGGCACCTGAGCCGGTACTCCTGCTGCCCCACCCCCCCTAGAGCCAGGAGGATGCAGACTCTCTGCTCCAGCACCTGCTCTGTGGTCCAGTTTGAAGGGGCAACTCAAACCCCTGACTGACAGATGCCCAAGTCTCTCTGGCTCTTATGTCTTCTTGCTCTATAACTTCTGGGCTCCAACTGCCGCCTCCCGGGTCAGGGCTGCAGCTAACACGTAAGATGTCTGCGTGTGAAATGCAGAAGTGCCCCTCTGGGAGGGCACACTGCCAGGAAGACCCCTCTTCTGAAGGGATGCAGCCCTACCCGGGCCAGTGTCGCCAATGCAGGCTGGTTTCAGCCCTGACTTATCCTGGGGCCTGGTGTCTCTGTGCCAAGGTACAACCTGCCCAACTGTCCCGGGAAACCCCGTCCCAAGTGGCCATGACTCCCTCCCCACCCCCGACCCGTGAAGGTCCTCCTTCCCCTGACACTGCCCCCAGAGAAGGTACTCACAGATGCCCTGGTAGATGCCCGGCTCTGGCGTGGTGACTTCAGGAACAGGGGGGCTGGGGGGCAGCTCTGGTTCAGGGGTCTGCACACAGGTTGGAAAGCAGCAGAGGGAAAGGGGGTGATTTTAGTGATACCCACGCAGCTCACTGGACATCTTCCCAGCTAGATGCCCACTCTGTGCCCCAGGTAAGTCCCGGTGTCTTTTCTGGTGTTTTCTGCCCTGGTGGGAGCTCCATGACTGGTAATACGGTGGGCCCAGAAACCCTGAGTGCATCTGAGTCCTTGCCAGAAGTTCTTACTTGTAGGGGAGGAGTTTGACACTAACCAGCTCAGGTGATTAGATTTTCTGGAAAAGGGAAGGGCCCTATCTAGTTTACCTAGTGAACTAGAGGAAGCGGGGAGGGAGAGAGATCGGGAGGGAGGGATGGAGGGAAGGAGAAGAAAGGATTCAAACGTAGAGAGTGGTTCTCAACCCTGGGGCCTGTGCATCTGCATTTTTAAAACCTCCTCTGTGATTCCCATGGGCAGGCAGATAAAGAACCCTTGGTCTACAGACACGGTGGGCTGCCACACCCTGCTTCTTGGGTCTCTATGTAAACTCTTTCCATTAGATCTCTGCACCGTAAGTCAGGGTAGAAGTGCCTGTACTACTTCACAGACAGGAAAGCTGAGATGCAAAAAGAGGTGAAGTCGCTTGTCTGGATCTTAGAGTTTTTAGTGGGGATGATGTTTCGGTACCCAGTGACACCCTGATGACCCCTCAGTCCAGCCCCTAGGGACAGCCCCTCCAGGCCCCTGCCCGGCTATGGGGAGGAGGGAGAGGAAGGTTGTCTGCCAGAAGTTAACCCCTGACACTGAGTGGCCTCCCGGAAAGCTGCTGCCCTGGAACCCACGTGCCTCCTCCGGCCTTCCCTGGCGCCTTGCCCTCCCTGAGCCTCCTGCCACGCCCCCTGGTGGATGCACCCGACCCGGGACACCTAGGCGGGCGTGGGGCGGCTCCAGCCCAGACACCTGCTAGGGGTGTGACACTGACGGGGCCTCCCTGAGCTCGAGGTCCTATCTCTAAGGCAGAGACAGTGATCCCTCCCTGCCCCTCCCAGGACTAGATCCTATCAGAGCTCCTGAGCAGGGACTTTGCCATTTGGAAAATGTTGGGGGAATGAAAGGCCTCAAGGCCATCTCCCAGCTGGAGGCCTGCACAGCAAAGCCAGACCACGGACATGTTTTGTGGCCCGCAGGAGGGTTGAAAACATCATGGATTAGTTGCCAACATTTCTTAATGGGGAGATTTTTACGTAACAATCCAGATTTCTGGCTTTCTTTGAAAAGACCAGGACAACCGTCAACAACGAGCTAGCCTGTCTGAGTGCGCGGGGCAGGGGCATGTCACTGTACTGCCTTGGTCATGACCTTCTTGTGTCCGAACCTTTTGTTCCTGGTTCCTGGTTCTTTCCACTCTTCCCCCCACCCTCTTTAACCGTCTCCTCTTTCTCCCATGGCCTGAAGAACATCCCCGGAGGCCCTGGTGTCTCTTCACTTGGGCTGACCCTTGCCCTGAAGGTCATCTTTCATTTTTGATAATTTGTCCATTAAAAGCACAGACTTTGGAGTCCTGCATTCAAGTTCTAGCCTTGTTATGCTCCCAAGATGTGCCCTTGGGCAAGGCCCTTAGCCTGTCTGAGCCTTGGTTTCCTAAACGGGGATATTAACCATCTCCACTCCAAGGGCTGTCACGAGGGTTAAGCACGACAACAAGGTGCTCCACACCTGGATCACTGGTATGTGCCCGAGAAGTGATGGGCAGGATCATCATTCTTTTAATTCTCAGGTTCGCCTATTAAAAGCATTTCTAGCCCTTCCGTCAAAAACAACAGTGAGTGATCAAAATGCAACCCAAAGCAAAACTTCCCGAGACTGCCAACCTCTAAATTACAGAAATGACACAGAACTGATTTCCCCTGGCTTTGATTAAAATTTGAATACTTCCTTCACTTTGGTTTAAAAAAAAATAAAAAATAATTAGAGAATGAAATATGACCTACAGAACAAAAATGAAGCAGCAAAATGGGAAATGTCAAAACAGGAGTACCAGCAGCTTAAAGGAGATCCATCTTCATTCCTCCTGGTATACTCTGAGTCAGGAGGAGAAGTCTCTCTGGGGCGCCCACCCGCCTCCAGTCCTACCCGGTCATCAGCCCAGGAGCCAGCCTGGGTGTAGGGCCTCTCCTCCCCCCAGCCGCCGGCCATGCTGGGCCTCCAGTCCTACCCGGTCATCAGCCCAGGAGCCAGCCTGGGTGTAGGGCCTCTCCTCCCCCAGGCCGTCGGCCGTGCTGGGCCTCCTCAGCGCCTCCTCACACCGCAGGCTGCACAGGCTCTCCACGTCCAAGTCAAACGTCTCATCAGAACAGAAGATGGCCTCAAGAATGTCATCATCCGTTGTGAATAAGATCGTGTCTCCAAAGTGCTCTGGAGCTGAAAGGGGTACCAGGAAGACAGAAGAGTCAGCTCACCCCACGTCCCAGTGATATGCAGACCAGGAACCTAAACCCGTCAATCTTTGGGCTAGAAAGTCCCAAACCACTAACAGGTCTTGATTTGAGTAACTGAGCCTTATTCTTCTTTACGCATTTGCAAATGGAATTCACGGACCATAAGAACCACATAGATTTAATGAAGGCACCTAATCTGATGAGAATCACTGTGGTCTGTCATGAAATAAGGGATGTTTCTCAGGCGTGGGTGAGGCACGGTAGCTGTTGCTGTTGCTACCCCATCCAGACCCTCTGCCATCCTTATAGGGGGCCTTCCTGGAAGGGTGTGGGAGTTACGTCCCAACCAGGGGAGTCTGAGGGTTCCAAAGCCCTGCTGCTTTGCCTTAAGGCAGGACAGACCCTGCAGTTTACACTCCAGAGCTCCCCTTGGGATCAGGCTGAGGCTGGGCTTCCCCCGAAACGATATCCTTGCCTAGCTTCTCCTCCCCACCCTTCCATATCCTACACCCCTCCCTGCCCTACAGGGTCTCCTGAGAGCACTCCCTCCATAACTCACTTGCACTCATCAGGCTCAGGCCCTAGGAGGCTAAGTAAGGCTGGTACCCAGGGGAGGCGTTTCAATGAGGTTGGCTCTTTCACACCCAGCAGCAAAAGGCGAGGAGCCGGCCAGCTCTTGGAAAGGACAGAGACCTGTCTGTCACTGGCTAGCCACTAAGTTTAGTTTTTCCTCAGAGCCTCAGTGAGTAGCAGGTAGGGGCTTCGAGAGCCTTCTTACAGACATACCGTACCTCCCGCCAGGGTGCCTGAGGCCTTGGCGATTTCTCCCTTAAAGATGCACTGTGTATCTAACAGCATCGTGATGTCCTTCACACCCCGGAAGGAGTGTATCCGCGATTTATTGTAATTCCAGATCCTGATCAGGGCGACTTGGCAAGGCTGCACGAAATCAATGGAGATGGAGTGGGACTTGCCCGGCGTGAAGGGGGCCAGCCAGACATGCATGTCGTCCTGGGTCCTATTCACCCCGTCGATAAGGTTGGTGACCACACGGGGGTCTTTCCCATAGGCCGGTAAGATATTGATGTCCGGGGGGTCGGCTTGAATGTTCACAATTTGAACCGGCTCTCCCTTGGAACTGAATATTTCTATCCCGTTAAGGCCAACGTAGTGCCTGTCCCCCCACGTGGACTTGATATCGACGACTAAGTGCTGTCCATAAGGCAAGACGGGGATTTTAAAGTCACCCCCGTCATCTACCTCTAGGGAGCCGTGCTCCTGTCCTTTCACGGGCTCCGGCTTCTCTTCCTTCCAGGGGTGCGGTTGGTCGCTGTGCCGGCTGCTCTTCTGCTGCTGCAGGAACTCATCCAGGATGTCACCTTGGAACTCCACGTTGGAGATGCGTCCCCGGTGGGAGTGGTCAAAGACGGTGAGGGAGTTCCACGATTCACATAAGGTGTGTTCCTGCTTGCTGTGCCACTGGGGCCGCAGTGGCGTCCGGGTGGACCAGGCATCTTCTGGAAGGAAGGACACAGGAGAGGCGAAGCCCCATTAGTGGCGTGTGTGGAAGTGGGGACCCTTAGAGATCGTTTCACCCAGTGGTTCTCAGCTGGGTGGGGGTCACCCTCAGGGGGAAATTCTAGAAACCAGTGGGTGGTTCGATGCTCTTGGCTGTCTCAGTGACTATTGGCCCTGCCGGCACTTGAAGGGTGGGACCAGGGATGCGACTGTCCCTCACTGCCGGGGATGGTTCCAGGCACAGAGTACGCTCTCCTGTCTCAGGCACCATTCAGGTCGGTAAAAAAATTGTTTATGGTCACCCGAGTCTGGAACCTAGTTGTTTTACAGAGAGCACAGTGTATCTCGGTGTACTTTGAATTTTCTAAGAATGCAACTACCACGCAAATCAAGGGAACACTCTCTGCTTGTGTGAGAACCTTTTCAGAAACTCACATGACCCAGGGCGATGCTGCGGCCTGCGGAGTCTGAGTCAGCAACCCCAGGGTCTGCTCTGAAGGCTGTCACAGCCACGTGACTCTAACGGGGTGTTTCAAAGACTGCCTAATAGCGGGCGGAAGGCTTGTGAAAGAATGTTACATGGGAAAAAAAAGAGCCAGGGGGCTCCCCTGGTGGCGCAGTGGTTGAGAGTCCGCCTGCCGATGCGGGAGACACGGCTTCGTGCCCCGGTCCGGGAAGATCCCACATGCTGCGGAGCGGCTGGGCCCGTGAGCCATGGCCGCTGAGGCTGCACATCCGGAGCCTGTACTCCACAACGGGAGAGGCAGTAACAGTGAGAGGCCCGTGTACCGCAAAAAAAAAAAAAAAGAGCCATATAGGCCATTTTAGATGTGGCCTCTCCTAGTGTGGGCAGCATGTCCCGACATGTTAATATCATCGTTTCTGCGTGGTGAGTAGGAAAGACTTGTACTTTCTTCTTTGACACCTTATCTTCTGAGTTCCCTATGTGTAATTTTTATAATCAGGGACAAATTCTATTAAAAAACCAAACAACCCAGGTATATTACAAGGTAAGGAATTTACTTCTACTTGTGCTTAAACTGGCTCCAAGAGCCGAAGCTGCGTCTGGGGCATGCGGAGAACACAGGCCTGGCCCTCGAAGGCATGGCTCTGAGGGCCCTGCTCTCCTGCTTGTAGAATATTAAAGCCCCGGCGTGTGCATCTAAGCAGCGGCCGGTCCTCACGGCCACGCCATGGCTAACTGCCATGTAAGCGTGTCATTCTGAAAAAACAGCAGCTGATGACACTGACATTCTGTTTTTCCTCCTTTCATATCGTGCTGCGCCCTGCACTCCATTTTCTGCCTGTCTCCTCGGGGGCCTGGCCCCGTCAATTATCTCCTCTCTCCAGAATCTCCAATCACTCCTTCCCCACTGGCATCTTCCCCTCTCTCTGTCTGCAGACATTCATAAATCTCTCCTAGCTGAAAGAAAAAGGAAACTGACCTGATCTTGGGGCTCCCTCCCACCACCGTCCTATTTTCTCCCTCCTTTCACCGAAGACACGGCATCCTCATCACCACTGCCCTCTCTCACCACCATCACCCTCTCTCAACCCCCTGAAACTTGGCTCCTGTGTGCAGAGTTGTTGTTTTGCCTACCCAGACTCCACTTCTCCTAGGAACAAAATTCTGATTTTCCCCACCTTCAGTCCATGCAGATTAGGCAAAACACTGACAGTATCCTTCCAAGCTGGGCTCATGAAAGGAACTATGGGGAGAGAGAGGGGCTCTCTTTAAGTTGGCACTGCTGAGCTGGTAGGATGGAGGGGTGGAGTTGTTGGAGGCCATTTGCTACACTGTGTGTGGGGAGCCTGGCTGAGAATGAAGCTAACCTGGGGAACGTGAGCTGAGAGATGGAGAGTCCTGATGACATTTGAGCCCCTGGATCCAGCTGCACCTGAAGTCAATCCCTTTGTGGTTTTCTGTTCCCGGCATCCATAAGAGTTCTATAATTCCCACAACCCTCCACTGAAGTGACTTTCTCCAAGTACACAATGACTCCAAGTACAACACCTTTTCTCAGTTCTCCTTCCCTGCTTGACATCCCAGGCAAAGCTCCTCCACTCAGCAGTGCCCCCTCCACCAGCTTAGGAGACATCATCCCTTCCTGGTTCTCCACTTCCCCGGCCAACGTCTCCTCTCTCTGTGTCATGGCGCCTTCCACTCCTCCCTGCACTCTAAGTCTGGTGGTGCCCAAACCCCTCAGCTCCATGCCGTCCTCTCCCAACACTGCCCTCATCCAGCTCCTGGCTCCCATGCAGGCCCTGCTCGCTGACATCAGCCAACTTCTGGCCTCTCTTCCTGGGGTACCATCTTCCAATTCCAAAGACCCCTTGGACGGTCCAGACATGTCCACTCTGTCACTTCAAACTCCGGGCACCTAAAATGGAGTTTGTCATCAACACCTCTAATTGGCATTATCTCTACTACATTGAGAATAAAGAAAATCTAACTCCTCACCGTGCCTCTAGGGCCCTGAGTGTGGACCCCCAACTCCCGGCTGACTTCTCCAGCCTAGCCTCACACCCTTCTCTCCACGAGCATCCCACTCCAGCCACGCCAGCCTTTCATTCCATGGACACGAGTCTCTCCTTGCCTCAGAGTCGTTGCCCTTACTGTGCTCTCTGCGAGAACGCTCTTCTCCCAGAGCCCCATTTCGCTGGCTCTTCTTGACACCCTCCTGCTTGGAGAGGCCTTTTCTGCCCTGTTCCCTGCTGCATCCCAGGGCCTGGCACAGAACCTGGTGCCTGGAAGTGCTCAATAAACGTGTGCCAGTAAAGGGACGGGTGGTTGGCGCCACCATCATGTACCCCCTGTGCTCAGGGCTGGACGCCGAGGGACTCCCCCTCCACCTGTCAGTTCTCCTGCACCTCCTGTCCTCTCCCCTCCTTCTCAGCTGTCATTAACAAGACCCCAGGAGTTCCTTCCATCCTTTCTTCCAGGCATGAGGCTTAACATCTGGCAGAAGGAACTTCCCATATGGATCGTCATGACCTCAGTTTACTGTGATTTGATTTCCACTGGCTGAAATGAATGGGCTGAGTTGGTCTGCAAGGGCAACCGAGAATGCACCAAAAGTCACGTGTCAGGGACTCAGCCTGCCTTTCTCTGCCGGGGTGTGCAAGAAAGGCAGGCCTTGGCTTTCATCCTGCATCTGCTTTCTGACCTATTCTCCCCGAGATGTACGTACGCCCTGGGTTTTAAAAGCAGAGAGGCATAGACTTTGTCTTGGACCTCTCAGATGAAACAGCAGGCTGGGGCCCACGTTTCCCTCTGTCACACATGACTCATTAGACTTTGGGAATTGGGCAACTGCTGGGATTGGTGCTTTGTCCCGTCTGTCAACATTCCTGCCAACAAAGCTGAACTGATAACAGAAAGTTACTGCTTTAATCTGCAGTCCTCATGGTCTGGGAGGGACCAGTATAAGATGATGGGATTAAAGGTTCAAAACTACTCTTTGGTGGAGATTAATATGAACTGCAAACTTCTGAACTTCAGTTTATAAAAATCACTGGCACCACTGTAAGGTAGGCATTAATTGCTATTAAAATGGGAATTAAAAAACATGTAGTGAGATGCAACAGAACCACGTTTATTCGAGGTGAACAGCCCATTAGCCATAGCTGATTGGACTAGGAGTGGACACCTGACCCATGCCAGCCAATCAGCTTCTGCCCTGAGACTCTGGAATTGCATTCTGGAGCTAGAGCTGGGAAATTGTCACTTTTGGACTGCGAAGCCATTTCCTGCCATGTGCACAGAGGAGGGGTGAGGAAGAGTGGACCTGCAAAGAAGCAGAGGCAGGGCCCAGCAGCCCTGGAGAGTCAGGGAGAAGCTTCTTCGGTGCCTACTGGCTTTCTGGTTCCTCCTTCAAATCCCATGTGATGCTTCCTGCCTTTGGGGGTCCAAGAGCTTCTCAAATAACACCCCATTTTACTGCTCAAACTGGGCCAATGAGATTTCATTCACCTGTAGCTAACTGACCCCTGATAAAGACACTTCCAAAATGCAGATGTCATTACAATGAGATACTTTGTTTAACAAAAGGATTTCCAGGCTCTCCATTATGGTGACAGCAAGATTCCAGTCCCAGGGAGGATCGTGGGCAGTCATTCATTCTACAAGCACTGTTGGAGGGCTTGGCCCCCACCTTTCCTGACGGGCATGGCTATGGGATTTGGCTCTATGTAATGGGTAATTTAAAATTTCTAAGCAACTTTCCTTTTTAGCACGACCAGCTTAACAAGCATGAAATCTCAGGGGCTCAGTTCTTAATGTGTGTTGAGCCAAGCAGTGAAATGCCTGGAAGGAAAGTAAAGTGAGACAAAGTCTTCTGAACATGGACAAGTTAGAAAAATGCCCATCACTTCATAACTCCCAGAGGTTCTTTGGGTCTGTTTACCAGGAAGGTTTGGAATTGCCTAGCTCTTCTGGGGCAGGTGGTTGATGACAGCTGGGGAAACAGGGCACTGTAGGGTAGCAGTTCGAAGCACGGATGCTGGAGCAGGACTGCCTGGGTTCAAATCCTGCTCTAACCCTTATTGGCTGTGTGACCCGAGGAAAGTTACTTAAACCTCACATTTTCTTTTCTTTTCTCTTTTTTAATCATATAACTTCCAGGTGTACAGCATTGTGGTTCAACATTTGTATACAATACAAAGTGATCACCACCATAAATCTAGCTCCCATCCATCACCATGCAGTTGGCCTCCTTCATTCATTTCACCCACACCCCAGCTGCCTTCTCCTCTGGTAGCCACTAATCTGCTCTCCATATCTATAAATTTGTCTTTGTTTTATTTTGTTTGTTTTGTTTATTAGATTCCACATATTAGTGAAGTCATCGGTATTTGTCTTTCTCTGTCTGACTTATTTTACTTAGCATAATACCCTCAAGGTCCGCCCATGTTGTTGCAAATGGCAGGATTTCATTCTTTTTTACGGCTGAGAAGTATTACACGGTACATACATTATTCCATGTACATATATACTATATATATGTGTATATACATATACCACATCTTCTTCATTCATCAGTGGACACTTAGGTTTTTTCCATATTTTGTCTCTTGTAAATAATGCTGCAATGAACATGCGGGTGCATATATCTTTTCAAATTAGTGTTTTCATGTTCTTCAGATAAATACCCAGAAGTGGTATAGCTGGGTCATATAGCAGTTCTATTCTTAATATTTTGAGGAATCTCCATACTGTTTTCCATAGTGGCTGCACCAATTTACAATCTTGCCAACAGTGTACAAGAATTCCCTTTTCTCCACATCCTCTCCAACATGTATTATTTCTTGTCTTGTTGATAGTAGCCATTCTAACAGGTGTGATGGGACATTGCCTTGTGGTTTTGATTTGCATCTCCCTGATAATTAGTGATATAGAACATCTTTTCTTGTGCTCGTCGGCCATCTGTATGTCTTCTTTGGAAAAATGTCTATTCAGACCCTCTTCCCACTTTTAAATCTGTTTGTTTGTTTTTTGTTGTTGAGTTTTATGAGTTCTTTATATATTTTGGATATTAACCCCTTAAAAGATATATGATTTGCGAATATCTTCTCCCATTCGGTAGGTTGCCTTTTCATTTTGAGGATGGTTTCCTTTACTGTACATAACCTTTTCTGTTTGATGTAGTCCCATTTATTTATTTATGCTTTTGTTTCTCTTGCTTTTGGAGTCAGATCCACAAAAACATTTCTAAGGCTGATGTCAATAAGGTTACTACCTATGTTTTCTTCTAGGAATTTTATGGTTTCAGGTCTTATATTCAAGTCTTTAATCCATTTTGAGTTAATTTTTGTGTATGGTGTAAGATAGTGGTCTAGTTCCATCCTTTTGCATGTGGCTGTCCAGTTTTCCCAACACAATTTATTGAAGAGACTGTCCTTTCTCCATTCTATGTCTTTGCTCCTTTGTCGTTGATTAATAGTCTATATGTGCATGGGTTTATTTCTGGACTCTCAATTCTATTCCATTGATCTGTGTGTCTCTTTTTGTGCCAGTATCATACTGTTTTGATCACTATAGCTATGTAGTATAATTTAAAATCAGGGAGCATGATACCTCCAGCTTTGTTCTTCTTTCTCAAGATGCTGATGCTTTTGGCTATTTGGGATCTTTTGTGGCTCTATATACATTTTAGAATTATTTGTTCTAGTTCTGTGAAATACACCACTGGAATTTTGATAAGGATTGCATTATATCTATAGATTGCTTTAATAGTATGGTATGGACATTTTAACAATATTAATTCTTCCAATCCATGAGCAAGGAATATCTTTCATTTTGTGTGTGTGTGTCTTCTTTAATTTCTTTCATCAGTGTCTTATAGCTTTCAGTGTACAAGTCTTTAACCTCCTTGATTAAATTTATTCCTAGGTATTGTTTCTTTTTGATGCAATTGTAAATGGGATTGTTTTCTTTACTTTTCTGACAGTTCATTATTAGCGTATAGAAATGCCACATATTTCTGTATATTGATTTTGTATCCTGCAGTTTTACTGAATTCATTTATTAGTTATAACAGTTTTTTGATGGAGTCTTTACGGTTTTCTATATATAGTATCATGTCATCTGCAAATAGTGAGTTTTATTTCTTCCGTTCTGATTTGGATGATTTTTATTTCTTTTTCTTGCCTAATTGCTGTGGCTAGGACTTCCAATGTTGAATGAAAGTGGTGAGAGTGTGCATCCTTGTCTTGCTCCTGATCTCTTAGAGGAAACACTTTCAGCTTTTCACCACTGAGTATGATGTTAGCTGTGAGTTTGTCACATATGGTCTTTATTATGTTGAGGTATGTTCCCTCTATACCAACGACGTTGAGAATTTTTATCATAAGTAAATGTTGAATTTTGTCAAAACCATTTTTTAAATCTATTGAGATAATCATATGATTTGTATTCTTCATTTTGTTGTATCATGTTGATTGATTTGTGGATATTGAACCATCTTTGCATCCCTGGAATAAATCCCACTTATTCATGGTGTATGAGACTTTTAATGTATTGTTGGATTAGGTTTGCTCATATTTTGTTGAGAATTTCTGCATGGATGTTCATCAGTGATATTGGCCTGTGATTTTTTTTTTTTTTTTGGTGATGTCCTTGTCCAGTTTTGGTATCAGGGTAATGCTGGCTTCATAAAATGTGTTTGGAAGGTTTCCCTCCTCTTCAGTTTTTTGGAAGCATTTGAAAAGACTAGGTATTAAATCTTCTTTGAGTGTTTTGTAGAATTCACCAGTGAAGCCGTCTGGTCCTGGGCTTTTGTTTGTTGGAATATTTTTGATTACTGTTTCAATCTCCTTACTAGTAATTGGTCTATTTAAATTTTCTATTTCTTCATGATTCAGTCTTAGAAGATTGTTTGTTTCTAGGAATTTATCCATTTCTTCTAGGTTGCCCAATTTACTGGCATATAATTGTTCATAGTAGTCTCTTACGATCCTTTGTATTTGTGTGGTATTAGTTGTAACTTCTCTATCATTTCTGATTTTATTTATTTGAGCCCTCTCTCTTTTTCTCTTGGTTAGTCTAGCTAAAGGTTTGTCAACTACATTTATCTTTTCAAAGAATCAGCTCTTAGTTTCATTGATTTTTTTCTATTTTATTTTAGTCTCTACTTCATTTATTTCTGCTCTGATCTTTATTATTTCCTTCATCTACTGATTCTGGGCTTTACTTGTTCTTCTTTTTCTAGTTCTTTTAGGTGTTAAGTTAGATTGTTTATTGGGAATTTTTCTTATTTCTTGAGGTAGGTCTGTATTGCTATGAACTTCCCTCCCAGAACCACTTTTGCTGTATCCCACAGATTTTGGTATGTTGTATTTCTGTTTTCATTTGTCTCCAGGTATTTTTTGTTTCTCCTTGATTTCTTCAATGCCGCGCACCCCCCCCCCCCAGTTGTTTTGTAGCATGTTGTTTAATCTTCATGTTTTTGTGGTTTTCCCCATTTTTTTTCTTGTGATTGATTTCTAGTTTCATACCACTGTAGTTGGAGAAGATTCTTGACATGATTTAAAACTTCTTGAATTTATTGAGACTTGTTTTGTGACTTAACATGTGACCTATCCTGGAGAATGTTCCATGTGCACTTGAGAAGAATGTATGTTCTGCTGCTTTTGGATGGAATATTTGGTATATATCTGTTAATCCAATCTGCTATAATGTGTTGCTTAAGTCTGATGTTTCCTTATCAATTTTCTGTCTGGATGATTTATCCATTGAGGTAAGCAGGGTGTTAAAGTCCCCTACTATTACTGTATTGCTTTCAATTTCTCTAAGTCCATCAATATTTGCTTTATATATTTTGGAGCTCCTATGTTGGGTGCATATACATTTATAAATGTTACAACTTCTTGTTGCATCGACTCCTTTATCATTATGTAATGCCTTTCTTTGTCTTTTATTATAGTCTTGTTTCAAAGTCTATTTTGTCTGATATAAGAATAGCTACTCCAGCTTTCTTTTCATTTCACTTGCATGGAATATCTTTTTCTATCTGTTCACTTTCAGTCAGCGTGTGTCCTTACTTCTGAAATGAGCTTCTTGTAGGCAGCATATAGATGAGTGTTTTTTCTTTTAATCCATTAAGCCACTCTCTGTCTTTTGATTGGTGAATTTAGCCCATTTAAAGTAATTATTGGTAAGTATGTAACTACTGCCATTTTGTGAATTGTTTTCTAGCTGTTTTTGTAGTTCTTCTCTGTTCCTTTCTTTTCTCATTTCCCTTATGTCTTGGTGGCTTTCTTTAGTGCTATATTTAGATTCCTTTCTCATTTTCTTTTGGGTATGTACCATGAGTTTTTTCCTTGTGGTTACCATGAGGATCACATATGCCATCCTAGGTAAGCTGCAGTCTGTTTTAAGTTGGTAGCAACTTAAATTTGAACACAGTCCAAAGCTTTGTCTTTCTACTCCCCCTCCACACATTTTATACTTTGATGACAAGTACTACATCTTTTTATGTATCCCTTAACAAACTATTGTAATTTTAGTTAATTTTAACATTTTTGCCTTTTAACCTTCAAGCTTGCTTTATAATTGATTTTTTAAAAATAAATAAATAAATTTATTTATTTATCTATCTATCTATTTATTTTTGGCTGCGTTGGGTCTTCGTTGCTGCGCGCAGGCTTTCTCTAGTTGTGGCGAGAGGGGGCTACTCTTTGTTGCAGTGCGCGGGCTTCCCATTGTGGTGGCTTCTCTTTGTTGCAGAGCATGGGCCCTAGAGCGTGCGGGCTTCAGTAGTTGTGGCACATGGGCTCAGCAGTTGTGGCTCACAGGCTCTAGAGCACAGGCTCAGTAGTTGTGGCATGTAGGCTCTAGCATGCAGGCTCATTAGTCGTGGGGCACAGACTTGGTTGCTCCACGGCATGTGGAATCTTCCCAGATCAGGGCTTGAACCCATGTCCCCTGCATTGGCAGGCAGATTCTTAACCACTGCACCACCAGGGAAGTTGTGCTTTATAACTAATTGATCCACTACTTTTATTATATATTTACCTTTGTCGTTAAGATTTTTACATTTGTATGTTTTCATATTATTAATTAGTGTCATTTATTTTCACTTTAAAAGAGTCACTTTAACATTTCTTGTAGGGCCAGTTTAGTGGTGATAAACTCCTTCAGCTTTTGCTTACCTGGGAAACTCTTAATCTCTCCTTCAATTCTGAATGATAAACTCACTGGGAAGAGAATTCTCACTGGAAGTTTTCTTCTTTCAGCATTTGGAGTATGTCATGCCATTCCCTTCTGGCCTGTAAAGTTTATGCTGAAAAAAAATCTGCTGACAGCCTTAAAGGGATTTCCTTGTATGTCACAAGTTGCTTTTCTCTTGCTGCTTTTAGGATTCTCTTTTTGTCCTTAACTTTTACCATTTTAATTATAGTGTGTCTTGGTGGGTGTCTCTTTGGGTTCATCTTATTCAGAACTCTCTGGACTTCCTGGATGTCTATTTCCTTCCCCAGGGAAATTTTCAGCCACTATTCCTTCAAATAATTTTTCTTGCCCTTTCTCTCTTCTCCTTCTGGGAGCCTATAATATGAATGCTATTCTGCTTGATGTTCCAAAGGTCCCTTAAAATATCTTTATTTTTCTAAACTTCCTTTTTCATTATGCTACCCAGTCTGGGTGAGTTCCATTGCTTTGTCTTCCAGCTTTTGCTGATTTGTTTTTCTGCCTCATCCAATCTGCTGCTGAACCCCTCTAGTGTATTTCTCAGTTCAGTTATAATTTGTGTGATACTTTCTTATATTTTCTATCTCTTTGTTGTTCTCGCCATGTTTGTCCATTCTTCTCCCAAGTTCTATGAGCAGCATTTGACCATTATTTTGAGCTTTTTATCAGGTAGATTGATTATCTGTTTTGTTTAGTTCTTTTACTGTGGTTCTGTCTTGTTCTTTTGATAGGAATATATTCCTCTGTTTCCTCATTTTGCCTAATTTTCTGTGTTTGTTTCTATATATTAAGTAAATCAGCTACCTCTCTTGGTCTTGAAGGAGTGGCCTTATGTAGGACATGTCCTGTGGGGCTCAGAAATGCAATCATGCCTGGCCACCAGAGCCAGGTCCTCAAGCAGTGTCCCCTTACGGGTTGTGTGCACCCTCTTGTTGTGGTCATGGATGCTGCTGCCATGCATTGGTGGGCAGGGCTGGCCCCTGGAAAGACTGCAATGCTGGCCACAATGGCTGATGGGTTCTAGTGGGCAGGGTTATCACATAGTCAGCTGTGAGGCCTGGCTGAGGTGTAGGGGTGGGTGGGGCTCTAAGTGGGGTGTGCCAACTGGTGCTAACAGAGTAGAGGGAGAATTCCAAAATGGCACCCACCAGCATTGGAATCAGCAAGGTAGCCTGAGACTGGAAAAATGGCTCCCTCCAGTTTCTCAGTCCCCAGGGAGCATCCCAAGTCGTTCCTGCCTCTCCAGCAGATGCTTCAAGATTAGTAGATGGGTCCCATTCACCTATGGTCCATGCACTTTTCAGTCTGGTGTTTTTGTGCTGGTTTTCAGGTGGAGTGAGTGTGAGTGTGCCCTTTAAAAGCTAGCTTTCCATTCTCTGCAGTTCTATAGTTTTGAGTGTATTCCCCATTGGTTTTCAAAGCCAGATGTTTTGGGGCCTCATTTCTCTTGTGCAGGATCTAAGGACCGGGGTGCCTGACGTGAAGCTCAAATCCCTCAATCCCCAGGGAAAGTAACTGTACCTGTGTAATCCCTCCCCATCTGTGGACTGTCACACCTGGGATGTGGTTTTTTCCTTGATGAGGTCATCTCTCTGCCTCTCTTACCTGCCTTGATGCTGCCCTTTTACCCTTTCTTGTGGAGACTCTGTTCATCCAGTTTTCAGGTCCTTTTCAGAGGGAATTAGTCTACATGTAGCTGTAGTTTTGTTGTGTCCATGCGAGGAGCTGAGTTCAGGATCTTCCTATGCCACCATCTCAAACCTCCCATCTCACCCTGCTTTCTTACCTCACATTTTCTTTATCTGTAAAATGGGACTAGTATGAGGATTAAATGAACCCGTTTGAGTAACGTGCCCAAATGACAGCCTGGCTTATGGCAAACAGGCCATGCATCTAGCCATTGCAGTTCCTTCTTTCCATCATTTCTCTCACACTGCAGAAGACCCACCATGAGTCAGGCACCTGGGTCCTGGGGACCCCAACACAAATAAGCCGCAGTTCCTGCCCCCAAAGAGCTTCTCGGTTCTGTTCTCCCACTCTGCTCTCCTCCCTGATAACCAGTCTCAGGGTTAAGTCTTGGTGGGCGTGGGCAGCAGAATCTGTAAGGCTGGGGAGCCAGAAGGGGAAGCCCTGCCTGGGAGAAGGGAGCCAGCCACTCACCATGGAAAGGCACTCAAAGAGTCTGAGGGACTTGCTCTGCCCTAAGTAACATCAAGGGCCTGAAAGAGGCCACAGACGCTTCACATTTCTATGTGTGAACTCTGGCTAAATGCAGGCCTTTGGGGTCTGTCCAGTAGACAGTCACAGTGCAGATGCTAATGTAATTCACTGAAAATATACACATTGGCTTCACATACAGAATCACCAAGAGGCAGAGTCACAGAATGGGGATGACGGTGATGATGATGATAACAACAACAATTATAAGAAGAAATAGCAGAAGCTAACATCTGTTGGGTGCGCTTATGTCCCAGGCACAGTGCCAAACACTGCACGCGTAGGATCTCATTTGATCCTCCCAGCCCCTCGTGAGTTGGATATTACTGGTGTCCTTATAAACGAGGAAACTGAGGCTCAGGGGGATTTCTGAACTTGCCCACAGTGTGGGTTGGCAGTGGGGAACCAGGATACATGCCCAGTCAGTTTGACTCTAGGGCTTCTGCTCCTGTGTGGTAGGGGGTGGGGATAAACTCAGAGGATCTAGAGGTGAGCCTTGCCTTGGTAGGTCCAGGAGCTCTGTGGACAATAAAGGATGTAGAAGCTAGTGTTGAAATCATGGCCACCACTTCTGGAGCACTTTCCACATGCCAGGCTCTGGTCAATATTTTGAAGCTATCAACTCATTCATTTTTCACAACACTGTGGGGAGTGGGGGTTCATTCCCATTTCACAGATGAAGATGCTGAGGCTCAGAAAGTGGAAATGCCCAGCTCTATAGGACCCAGTCTAGAGGTCCCAGACCTATAAGTAGCAGAGCTTGAATTCAAATGGTTTGACTCCTTGTTGCTATGCTACACTCCATCCCAGTAGCCAAATCTGAGGGCAAATATTCAGAAACCCAGCCGTTGGCACCTCCTTTCAGATCTCTTAGAGATAATCTACTGCAAAGTTCACAGAGCAGGTGAATCCTGCTAGCAGATGTATATATTTTTTTTTTGACCCACACAGTGGTTTAAAAATAATCTCCATCAGTTGCCAATGTTGAAAAACAAGAATATTCTACAATTTTGATTTCTCTTGATAAAAGGAAAAGGGAGATCTGGCATATACTGGTCTTGTATTCCTGAATACCATAGTCCCCACCATTCCCTATAGTCCTTCCAACCCCCAGGCAAGAATTGATTGCTATTTTTCATCACACCTGTATTATTTTTCTAATGGTATGGTTACAAAGAAGTGAAGTTCTTAGAGACCAATGTCTCTATCAGAGGTGGGATAGCAGTCTAGATTGGAAAAGCCATGTTTTGCAAGAAAAATGGACAAAGGAACGTATCTTGGAGGTAATGACAAATATATCTCTGAGTTTAACATGCAAAGTGTGCCTTGCCCATTTCACGCACTGCTGCCACCCCGTGGCCCCTGAGACAGGGAATTTGTGACGCTTAGTTGAGAAGAACCCACTTGCTTTGCAGATGAGGAAACTGAGGTCCAGGGAGCAAAATGGCTTCATGCCAATCAGTGGCCCTGGCTCAGGTGAGATGGCCCCGAGTCAGACTGTTTCCCAAGCTTACCTCTGCTGTCTGGCTGGCCATCACTATGACTGTTGCTGAGGGCGTCCTTCCTCAGGCCCCTCCTCCCACTAGCAGGGTGCTCCCTGTGGGAGGGTTGGTTAAAGATGTCGAAGTCATCACCGCAGACTCTGGGGGTCGCTCTCTGAGCTCTCTCGCTGGCGATGACATCCCAGCTGCTTGTCCGCCCTTGCTCACGCCTGGGGTCTTTATCTCCAGCCTCGGTCTCTCCAGGCCCCTCACGGATGATATCCTCTGACGGAAGCCTGCCTCTCCAGTCCAGCGGCTTCTCCGGACTCAGCCAGAGGGGTTTTGACTTCAGGCCTCCCTGCTTCCTGCCTTTCCCTGCGGGAGAAGGTTGTAACCAGGATGGGGTTTTCCCTGGAGGCTCAGAGACTTTTCTGCCCGTAAGGTTTTCCAGCTGTTGGATCAGCGAGAGCTCCTGGTCAAGAGGAGGAGGGCATTCTGCGGGGAAGGAGTGGGGAGGGACACTGGGCATGCCACCCGGCGAGGATGGTGTGGCTAAAAAGCTGCACTCTTCCTCTAACTTGGACAAATTGTCTTTCATGCAGTCAGGAGAATTCATCCTTCCACCAAATAAATGTCCTTGTGAAGAAGCCTTCACATCCTCTGTTGCTCCAGCTGGCTGCGAGTAACTGGCACCGAGCTGCTTGTCCCCATCGGTGCTGTTCCTCTTGCGGGCACCTTTGCTTTCTTCTGAGTGGGCAGCAACGCTATTTTCCATCCTCTCATTTTGCAGGCCCACCAGGATGCTCTGTGGGGCCTCGTCACCTCCTTTGTCTAAGTTGCCATCAAAGATGAGTTTTTTGTTGACATAAAGCTTCACATTTTTGGCTCCAATGTCAAGATCCTGAAAACACAAAATTTCACAAAATGAAGATGCGTGGCATCGGACTGATGTATCAAATTTTGAAAGGCGCACGTGAAAAAGACAAATGTGGGACGCTGGAAACGTGAGCTTTCTGCGACTACAGCACTGGGGCTGTTAAATCAGACTCCTTTTCATTTCGGTGCAAAGGGTTACATATGTTATAAATCAAAGGACTTTCACAAAGAGGCGGCCTCCATCACCATCTTCATCATCATTACCTCCTGCTGGGACACATGTAATAGCCTGCTAATTGGTCTCCCTGCTTCCTGTCTCTTGCTCCTGCGACCTCAGCTTCACATTGCCACCCGCCTTAGTTTTCTACAAGAGCAGATCTGGCCCAGTCACATCCCTTTGTGAAATTCTTCATGTTTTTTTTCACTGCCTATAGCAGGGTTCTTTAAAGTATGGTTCCTGGGCCTCCTGTGTCAGAAAAGCTTGGCAGGCACATAAAATGCAGATGCCCTAGGTTCCATGGGTGCCATATTTTGGGGGCCCTGAGGGCAGAGCCTGAGACAAGGATTTGAGTGCAGGTAGCTTATCAGCAGGTGCTCCTAAGAGGGAGAGTCAGGTAGGGCAGGTGAAAACCCAAAAAGGTTTTGGGGCTGGTCACTGCTGTGGGGAACTGGGGCTCCATCCAGCTGGGACACTGTGAGGGACCGGCAGAATGCATCTCAGAAGTCTCCCTCCAAAGGCGGGAGGCTGGGTGTTTATCCACTGACTCCCTTCCCTGCTGTTGATGGCTGCCCCTGGGGAAACTGACTCCCTGCCCTGACCACAGGCTAGGCCCTCTAGAAACTTCGGCAAAAGGACCCAAGCAGAAAGGCTCAGAGCCTGGAAGCGCTGGAAGTGGTGCCCAGTCAGCACGCCTGGGACTGTCCCAACGCAGCTGTGGCCACAAGTGGAGGGGAGCCCAGAGGATGCGGTGTGGGCGCTGCACTTGTGTGGACCCATGAGATGAATTCCGAACCCCTCAGCATGACATATAGTAACCTTCACAAAAGGGTCCCTGCTAGCCTTCTGTCTCCTCCTCTCCCAGCACATGTGCCCCGTATGAGGCAGGTGTTCAACGCTTCTTGGGTCATACTTAAAATTAGGGGGCTTCCCTGGTGGCGTAGTGGTTAAGAATCTGCCTGCCAATGCAGGGGACACGGGTTCGAGCCCTGGTCTGGGAAGATCCCACATGCCACGGAGCAACTAAGCCCATGCACCACAACTATTGAGCCCTAATGCCACAACTACTGAAGCCTGTGCGCCTAGAGCCCATGCTCCGCAACAAGAGAAGCCACTGCAATGAGAAGCCCTCGTACCACAATGAAGAGTAGCCTCCACTTGCTGCAACTAGAGAAAGCCCGCACACAGCAAAGAAGACCCAATGCAGCCAAAAAAAAAAAAAAAAGGGAAAAAAAGAAAAGAAAAAAACATCAAATAACACCTCCTCCTGCTACTGCCTTATTTGGCCATACCTCTTTACACAAAAACAGTTTTTTGGGTTTTTTTTTGCGGTACGCGGGCCTCTCACTGTTGTGGCCTCTCCCGTTGCGGAGCACAGGCTCCGGATGCGCAGGCTCAGCGGCCATGGCTCACGGGCCCAGCCGCTCCGCGGCATGTGGGATCTTCCCGGACCGGGGCACGAACCCGTGTCCCCTGCATCGGCAGGTGGACTCCCAACCACTGCGCCACCAGGGAAGCCCACAAAAACATTTTGAATAAACAGCTTTCTCGAGGAATATAATACATACCTCATACAGTAAACTGTACATGTTTAAAGCATACAACTTAATGGATAAAGAAGATGTGGTGTATATATATATATATATATATATATATATATATATATATATATATATACATACACACAATGGATATTACTCAGCCATAAAAAAAAGCATGAAATAATGCCATTTGCAGCAACATGGACGGACCCAGAGATGATCATACTAAGTCAAGTAAGACAGAGAAAGACAAATATCATGTGATATTGCTTATATGTGGAATCTAAAAAAAAGATACAGGGCTTCCCTGGTGGCGCAGTGGTTGAGAGTCTGCCTGCCAATGCAGGGGACACGGGTTCGTGCCCTGGTCCTGGAAGATCCCACATGCAGCGGAGCGGTTGGGCCTGTGAGCCATGGCCACTACGCCTGTGCGTGCAGAGCCTGTGCTCCACAACGGGAGAGGCCACAAGAGTGAGAAGACCACGTACCGCAAAAAAAAAAAAAAAAAAAAAAAGATACAAATGAACTTATTTACAAAACAGAAATAGACCCACATTCATAGAAAATAAATTTATGGTTACCAAAGGGGAAAGGGAGGGATAAATTAGGAGTTAGGGATTAGCAGATACACACTCCTAAGTATAAAATAGATAACCAACAAGGATCTACTTATAGCACAGGGGACTATATTCAATATTTTGTGATAACCTCCAAGTGAAAAGAATCTGCAAAGGATATATATATATACACACACATATATATATAACTATATATAACTGAATCACTGTGCTATACACCTGAAACTAACACAACATTGTAAATCAACTATACTTCAATAAAAAAAAAATAAAGCACAGTACTTGATAAGTTTTAACACATATCCACCCATGATCAAGGTAATGAACACACCCATCACCCACAAGGGTTCCTCGTACTCCTATGTAATCCCTGCCACCCTATCTTCTTCCCCCACCCCGAGCCAACCACCCATCAGCCTTCTGTCACTATAGATTACTCTGCCTTTTCTAGAATTTTTCTATGAAAGGCATCGCACACTGTGAACTCTTTGGGGCCTGGCTTCTTTCACTCAGCATAATAACTCTGAGATTCATCCATGTTGTGTCAATGAGTAGTTTTATTCCTTCTTATTGCTGGGGTGCCCCACAATCTGTTTGTCCACCTTTACAGCAAACTCTAAGAGTCACAGTCACAGCTGCACCTCCTGCCCGCTGGCCTCTGCCTCCTCCTCTACACGAACCCACCCTGCCAAGGGTGCCAGCAACTGGGTCACAGAACTTCCCTGTTTGCCTGGATGATTCTGATTTATTCCTGTTGCCCTGGTCTATCACTCACAGAGCCTTCTTTTCACTCTCAGGGGTGCCCTGGTTTGGACAATCAGCTTTAGGGTCCAGCAGGGGATCAGACCCACCGGGAAGTTCTCCTTTCTCAGGTAGGCTGTCCTCCGCCCCCGCTCTCACCGCAGCCCAGGCTCCCCGCTGTTGCTCCTCTTCAGCTGGGCCTTGACCGGTTGGGCTGGTCCCCGGCCTCCCGATTTTCCTGCACCCTCTCACTAGGGGGTCCCACTCAGGCCCAGGGCCCTAACTATCATTCTCTCATTGGTGACTCCTGTTTAATTTTATTATTGAAGTATAGGTGATTTACTATGTTGTTTCAGTTTCACATGTACAGCAAAGTGATTCCGTTTTATATGTGTGTGTATATATATATTCTTTTCCATTATGTTTTTTTAAAAAATAAATTTTATTTATTTATTTATACTTTTGGCTGCATTGGGTCTTTGTTGCTGTGCGTGGGCCTTCCCTAGCTGTGGCGAGCGGGGGTTACTCTTCGTTGCGGTGTGCGGGCCTCTCATTGCGGTGGCTTCTCTTTGTTGCGGAGCACGGGCTCTCGGTGCGCAGGCTTCAGTAGTTGTGGCATGTGGGTTGAGTAGTTGTGGCGCACGGTCTCTAGAGCGCAGGCTCAGTAGTTGTGACTCACGGGCTTAGCTGCTCCATGGCATGTGGGATCTTCCCGGACTAGGGATCGAACCCGTGTCCCCTGCATTGGCAGGCGGATTCTTAACCACTGCGTCACCAGGGAAGTCCCTTCCATTATGTTTTACTGCAAGATATTGAATATAGTTCTTTGTGCTATATAGTAGGTCTTTGTTGTTTATCTATTTTATATATAGTAGTTTGTATCTGCTAATTCCCAACTCCTAACTTATCCTTCCCCACCCCCTTTCCCCTTTGGTAACCATAAGTTTGTTTTCTATGTCTGTGAGTCTGTTTCTATTTTGTGAGTAAGTTCATTTGTATCATTTTTTAGATTCCACATATAAGTGATATTTGTCTTTCTCTGTCTGATTTACTTCACTTAGTATGATAATCTCTAGGTCCACCCATGTTGCTGCAAATGGAATTATTTTTGTCCTTTTTTATGGCTGAGTAGTATTCCATTGTGTATATGTACCACATCTTCTTTATCCATTCGTTTGTCAGTAGACATTTAGGTTGCTTCCATGTCTTGGCTATTGTGAATAATGCCAATTAACACTGGATTCCTGACTATTTTAATCTCCAATCCTGACCTCTCCATCCAGCCCACAGTGACCGTGTGACCTCTCTTCTTGGATATCTAACAGGCCCCAAACAGAATGATCAATCCACTCTTCCCAAACCTTGTCATCTTTCATCTCAAAAGTGGTTCCGCTGTTCAACCAGCTGCCCCAAACCTAGGAGGGCTTGAGTCTTCTCGCTGTCTCACTCACACATCCAATCCATCAGAAGCCCTGCGGCTCTACCTCCAAAACCTCTCCGGAATCTGACCTCTTCTCCCTGAATGGTGGCCGCCTCCTAGCCCGGGTCACAGTCATCTCTCCTGGGACAACAACCGTATCCTCCTAAGTGCTGTGTATCCACTCTGCACCGTCACCCACCCACCCCCACCCCACTCCGGCACACACACTGCATTTCCAGCAGCCAGTCTTTCTTTAAAAACACCTTAAATCAGGGAATTCCCTGGCGGTCCAGTGGTTAGGACTCTGCACTTCCACAGCAGGGGGCCCGGGTTCAATCCCTGCTCAGGGAACTGGGATCCCACAAGCCGCACGGCACTGCCGGAAAAAATCAAACCAAACCAAAACAACTTAAATCAGGTCACGGCAGGCCCCTGCTTAAAACCACCCAATGGGGCTTCCCTGGTGGCGCAGTGGTTGAGAGTCCGCCTGCCAATGCAGGGGACACGGGTTCGTGCCCCAGTCTGGGAAGATCCCACGTGCCGCGGAGCAGTTGGGCCTGTGAGCCATGGTCGCTGGGCCTGCATGTCGGAGCCTGTGCTCCGCAACGGGAGAGGCCACAACAGTGAGGGGCCCGCGTACCACACAAAAAAAAACAAAAACAAAAAACAAACACCCAATGATTTCCTACTACGTGGAGAATAATTCCAGCTCCCTTCAGCGGTCGACGTGGCCTGCGTGATCTGGTCCTGTGACGACCTCTCTCTCCCCTCCCCTTCTGCTTCCAACACACCGCTCTGCTTGCTGCTCTGTGATCCCAGTGAGCTCCTGCCCACCTTGGGACCTGGGCACCTGCCTGGAATGTTCTGCTCCGGAAACCTGCAAGGCTGGCCCCTCCTTGTCTTCAGAGAGATGTAGCTGCTCTCCCTAGAGCAGCCCCCGCCCCATCCAGTCACCTCTCTAGCCCATGGCCCTGTGTTCTTTCCTCCTGGTCTCTGAAATGGTCTTGTTCATCAGCTTTCTAACTTATTTATTGTCTCCCCCACTCAGAGTTAAGCTCCAAGACAGCAGAGAGCCTACTAATCTCGTCCAAGGGCCCAGCAAGGGCCTGGCACACAGCTGCTGCTCAGTAATCCCTTTGGAATTATAAGTGAATAAACACAGGTATTTTTCTCCCCGGGGAACACTGCTCTCTAACAATCATCAGAGAAGAAACCTGATCAGAAAAATGGTAGCCTGTTGGTTTCAACCCCAGACCGTTTTCCATCTTGCTTTGGCTTCTGATCTGCTCTTGGGATACAAGATCTGAGATCCCAGAGGTGTCCATCTATACTTATTTCCCCCTGCCTTAGCCCTCCTGAAATCCAGGCAACGAAGCTCCAACTAACTTCCTAGTTCACTAAGTTATTGCTACGAAGGTTTCCGTAGCAATTTAGGATGAGAAACGTCAAGCCCGTGTGACACCACAGGAACCCAGCTTCAGTCGTCCAATTGCGGGATGGCAGGCTACTATTTGCCGCCTGTCAGAAAAGTCGGTTCTCAAAGCGCTCTTTTACATGTTTATACGGATGTGTTCTCTGTTTAGTGGAGGCACAGCGCAAGTGTGTGCTGTGAATTAATCAGGAAATAGCTATTGGAGAAGGACAGCCTGGGCAGCTTTCAATGACTAGTCCCGCAAAATTACCGCCGTGGAAACATCTGGTGAGACAGACACGCTCTCACTGAAAGAGGCGGTGGGGTGGGGAGGAGACCTTTCAGTCCGCACAGTCGTCACATGGGCATCCTGGCTTCCGTAAGGAGATGCCTGGTTTCCACAATGGGCTCCTTGACCGTCCGCGAACGGCCTAGAGCCCCGTCTGACCTCAGCTCTCTCCAAGAAGCCTGGCTGAGTGGGGACAGAGAGAGGGGAGCAGGCTGGGGCAGGGGTGTGACCTCTCATGCCCCTAGCATCAGGCAGGTAGGAGAGAGAAGAGGGTTAGGGTGGAAACCACAGGGAGTGGCGGGGGGTGTGGGGAGCTGAGAGGTTCATGCCCCCTACCTGATGGTGTTTAAACCTGCCAAGTTTCCAACACCCTGCAGACCAAACAAGCTGTATCTGTGGGTGGATTTGGTCCAAGCATCACCAGGATGGGATCCCTGGTGGGGAACGGTAGGGAGTCACTTCTCTGGGGATTCCATGTGTTTAAAAAAATAAATAAATAAAGGCTGCATGCATTGGCCCATGCTGTCTTTGGAACAACTCTCCAAGGTCTTGGGCATTAGGGCCCATCTGACAGATGAAGAAACTGAGCTTCAGCCTTCTCTGAGGTCACACAGCTGGTGCACAGGGAGCCACTCTGGCTGGCACCCTAAGGTCCTACTGCCACCTCCCTTTGGGTCAAGCCAGACCTGGAGAGGGCCTCCGTCTTGGCCGTGCTAGCCTGGCCACCCGCTCTGGGCGGAACTCTGAGTCCCCACTTCTATTTCTTAATTAGTCCCCGTGGACCAACTATCTCGTACTCCCATCCTAGCTCTCTCCTCACTCCCTAGAGGCAGTCACTGTGGGCACTGGTGGGGAGCATGTGTACGTATGCTTGTGTCCTTCCAGACTTTTCCTATGTATTTACATACATATCGATGCAACAGACATCACACCTCAAGAGTGTGGTCCAGAGCTATGTGAGACACATGTCTGCTCCGTGGAGAAGAGGGGGTTGAGATTTTGCAGGTCTGTACTACTTGGCATCCCTCTGTAAAGCTCTGCATGAGGGGTGCCTTTGGGAATAGATCCAAGGGAAAATCCTTTCACTTCTAAACAACCAGCCTGCTCCCTCCTTTCCAACCGAGGGCTCTAGTCCTGGCTGTTTCCTCCTTTGCCTCAGCTTCCCAGAAATCAAGGTGAAACTCCATGCTGCTGCTGACCTTACCATTTGTGTGTGTGTGTGTGTGTGTGTGTGTGTGTGTGTGTGTACTTGCTTCCTTGGTGCTCATATTTCCTTCCTCGTTTAACTAGAGTTATTGCTATGCCCTTTTGTTGATGCTGTTTCAAACCCCTTTTGCAGTGGATTTTCAAAAGGACACTTTGAAACTCTGTGGCTGCCATGTAGTCAATGGGAGCACCTTCTCTAGTCCAAAGAAAGACTTTATCCTTCTTTCCAGTTGACGAGAACCAATCACGTTGAGACCGTAATGCATTTTAAACACAACAACATTAATATTATTTTGATCTAAGTAACTGAATTGACTCGATAAGGCCACTCTCCTCCCTGGTCCTGGGGTCAAATGACATGTCTCTTCCAATGAACACATGAATTGCTCAGGAAAGATTGATGGCGGCCCGGCTCTATCATGACAACAACCCAAGCAGAGGCGGGGGCTCTTGTGCTCACAAAACACTTTCCCTAGAGACCAACAACTGCCCTCAGCACAGGCGAAAAAGCCTGAAGGAAATAATCTGGAGCAAAGCATTGTCTAAGCCTATGTGCCGGATGCCAGGGAGGGTCCATTAAAGCAAACCCTTCCTCGGTGTGGGTGACAACTGGAGTCGAACCAGCTGTGTGTCACTGGACCTCATTCATGCACAGCCCGAGGGGGCCCACACTCTAGGGGTTCTGTCACCTGCTGGGCATCCACGCTGGCTCCACTGCACAGGGAGGACATGGGCTGCCGTCCCTTACTGCTCTCTTTGCCGGGAAGTGCTGGGTCCACAGCAGGAGGGGCCGAGGGGCTGTGGGCTGATTGGGAGGCTTGTCAAGCACGGGGGACTTCGGGGAGTGAGCTGCGCTGCCCAGAGAGCTGCCACGTAGGCTTCGGGACCTGGCTCAGGAGCTGACGACCCCTCCGGGAAGCCCCTGGCTCTCCCGATCTGCCCCTCCCCACCTCCTCGGGTTGAGTCGAGGGTCCCCCTCTAGGCTCTCGCAGCTGGGCTTGCGACTGGACCCTTGCGCCTACTACCTCGTGGCCCCATGTGCTCACCTGTCCTCAGCCGGGGAACAGGCCTATCCCCATCTATCTTGAGATCTAGCTCTGGGAACTAAACCTGCTCTTTCCACCTGAACTTGAATGCTTTATTGAGAGGAGATCTCAAAGACCTTTCATATGTCCTTTGGGAGGAAGAGCAATGAAAACCTTCTTTGTGATGAAGCTACTTGAAGAAGATGGTGGGGACACGTGACATTTAACAAGCTACATTTAACCTATTACATGCCAGGCTGGGGGCCAATGACTCTGACCTCCTGGCATCAGAGACTCAGAGGACAAAGGACGGGGATGGGACCTGACAGACGGGGTCACTAACTGGAGGACCTACAGCTGAATCTGGGCTGGTTTGGCCCATAGAGCAGTTAAAAATTTCAGAACCAGCTGATATCTAAAAACTGAGAGCTTTCACATAACAATGTGCATTTTTGGCCTCTCTTGAAGATTTAAGCCATCCGGCAGGATGGGGCCAGGGCAGAGTGATGGCTGCTCTAGGCAGGGTCCGGCTTGCCAGTGACCACAGTTACTCTCTATTGAAAGGCGGGACCAGGTGGTGGGCACCAGATTGCCTGGTATTCATGTGCCTACCAGCAAGTTCTTCTGCTTTTCTGGGCCTCAGCTTCCCCATCTGTAGGATGGAGCTGATCACCACAGTACCAGTCTCATAGGACTGCTGTATGGAATAAACGAGCTCATACGTGTAAAGTGCTTTGAATGATGACTGGCACATAATACACACTCAAGAAACGCAAGCTGCCATCATTATCTTGTACCCAATCTACCGCCTGGATGGAAGTACCTGCTGAGGCTGGCTGCTCAGGGTTAGCATGGCTGGAGACTCCCTGCTCCCCTAAGTTCTGGTGCAGCAGTTCCCTGTTGCTGGCAGAGGCTGGCAGCAGGCACAGAGAACCCCATCCACTCCAGAGTGGAGCCTAGCATTACTCCTGCTGACTTAGGTCAAGATTCCCCTCAAGTTGGGATTGACATATACACACGACTATATATAAAACAGATAACCAGCAAGGACCTTCTGTATAGCACAGGGAACTCTACTCAGTATTTTGTAATAACCTATAAGGGAAAAGAATCTGAAAAGGAATATATATATATGTGTATATATGTATATACATAACATATATATGCATATATATATATATATAACTGAATCACTGTGCTGTACACCAGAAACTAACACGATATTGTAAATTGACTATATTTCAATAAAAAATAAATTAAAAAAAAAAAAGCTTCCCCTCGATTTGGGCTCAGGCCCCAGCAGGCAATTCTCGCAATTTTATTCATACCACATGGGGGCCTTTCAGGATCCTGGCCTGTGTGAGACACAAAAGATGAGAGCAAGTCTCCTCTCCTTAAGGCGTTCATGAAAGTATGAATAATTAGGTGTCACAGACTCAAATGCTTGCAGCACCACAGACGTGAGCGGCACAGGGACGCTGGTGAGCTGGGGAACGCACACCTGCAAGTCCAGAGGCCGCAGGGGTCACTGGGCTCCAGCCGGTGGATGCCACAGAGGGAATATAGCCAGCTCATCAAAAGCCAACTTTCCAATGTTGTCAAATGTTTCACAAGCGGTACAACATGGTGAGTGCCAAACGGAATACGCCTGCAGGATAGATTTGGCCGGGGGCACCCGTTTGGGACACCAAAGGCTCAGGAAACTGAGGGATACCCTAGGGAAGTACATGACTTGGTGCCCGGAAGGGGTGGCTGAGACCACCAGAAGGGGCCTGGGGCAGGCTAAGGGTGTGCAGGAGGCTGGTGGGTGAAGCAGAACCTTGATGTTTCCAAAGGCAGGGTTTGTAATGAGACCGACTAGGTATTCCAGGTGCTGGGAAGGGCAGGAGCAAAGGCACAGAAGAGAGTAGTTTCCTAGGGACCAGAGGGGATGAAAGTTGCATAAGGATGGAAGAGCCAGAGAATGTCTGATAATGGAGAAGGTCGCCAGTGCACATGCACGCAGGGCCCGGGCAAGCATGGCAAATGGGAGAGGTGGTGTGGTGTCAGGACAACTGTGCCACTGTGTTGGGGACACAAGTAGGAGTGGTGGGGACTGCGGCGCCGTGACTCAGCTCCGCCAAAGCTTCCAGGAGTGGATGTGACCTCGTGTCGCCAGATCGTCTAGTTTCTCAATAAAAGTCAAAAATCCCTATTTTGCACGGAATCCCTTCCAATTTTTAAATGTTGGCAATTAATTAAAAACCTTGAAAACACGCTGTGAGCCAGCTGCAATCTGTGAGCCGCCTTTGGTCAGTCGGGGCGTAGCCTCTTCCCAGGATGCCCCGGCAGCACGAGCTGGCCGGGGACTGTGGCCTCTCCCCTGAGGCATTCTGCAGCGGCGAGGCCCTCGGCTCATCTCCCGCCACTGTCCCAGCCCCACTGAACTGTGGTTTGCCGTTATCCCCCTGGGCCCTCCTGCCTGGGTGAGAGCTCACAGGGGCAGACAGCGTGTCTGATTCCCGGACCCAGCAAAACGTCTGAGTGTGGGGCGATCGATAACGGCTCTGCTGATGAGATGCAGGGACTGAGCAGATGAGTGAGCGGAGCGGGGAGGCAGCGGGGGCAGCGGGCAGCAGGGGAAGGGGGCGCTGGACTTGGAAGGAGGCAGGTTTGGGCAGTGGAAATGGTAGGACTTAGGGATGACTGGCAGTGAGGGGCAAAGCGGGGAGCGGAGGATTCAAAGGTGGGAGTCGGGCACTGCTGCAGACAGTAAGAGGAAGCGGAGCCGGGACCGGGGCCGAGGGGCCTGGGGGCGGGGATACCAAGCTGGGGTGTCGGTGCAAGGCCGGGCGGAAATGCCCAAGAAAAGTATCTCGTGGCTAGGAGCGAAGCTTGGTTCAGAAATTAAGCCTTGGGGAAGGTTTAGTGAATAAATTCAACGGCATGTGATTTCTGCATTCTTAGAGGAAAAGAAAAAGGACCTAGCTTGGGTATCGTTTTCTACTTTCCCTGGTGATGTTCCCTTCTTTTGGAGACAGCACCTCAATTTTCCATCGGGAATCCACCCTTCCCTCGACCTGACTTCAATGTGCATAATGTGGGCCTCACCCCAGGTTGCAACCCAGGCCTGGCCAGTGGGGCCTCAGTCTGGGACTTTCTTGGGGAGAGTCTCTTTCTGCAGGGAGTGCTGAAATCAAGAGCGACGTCATCAGGGACCACCACTTGGAACCTGAGGATGATGCCAACACAGAGGAAAGCAGAGATACGTGATGGAGGGAGGCAGCTTCCTGATGGCATCATGTGAACTCCTGGATCCCGCCATGCCTGAAGCCAGCGAACTCATACTCTCCTGTAACATGGGCCAAAGAACACTTTTTTGTCCTTAAGCCAGATTTAATTGGGTTTTCTTGTCCTTTGTTACCAAGAGAATCCTGGCTGATACAGTAGCGCTGGGACTGAGATATTTAATCAACAGATTCAGCTACTAAGTCAGTCCTGGCCAAGGCAGGCAGGAGATGGGGAGCCCTACCCCCTAGGGGGTCTGGAATTTATCTTGCTGTCCTAGGCTGGCCCCTGCACATGGGTGAGCAGTTCTCCCTACTTAGACATCTGTCTGGTCCCAGATGCAGCCTGTCCCCTGGTCTGTACAGAACAGGATATGGGCCTCAGCTTCTACCCTGGTTCTGCATCTGTGTTCTCATCCCTTGGTGGGAGTACGGTATGGATCTGAATTCCAACCTTCTGGCTGGAGCCTGAATACCTCGTTGGGCCCCCTCTCTCAAGGCAGAATTCTCTGCTCACCTCTCCTTCCCCTGCTGGCTGGGGGTCTGCTTCAAACCTGAATCTCCTGGGACTCTCAAGATGACCACACCTGTATCTTCCCGAGCGTGGACTCTGCACATAGATTTCAGATCCTGCAGCCACCTACAAGAGAGCACCCTCTGGTAACAGGCAAGGGCCTAGACCAAGCCTGAGGTCAACACCTAAGGAAGGCTCTTGGGCACCTGGGTTAGTGCCTTTCCCACCAACTGCCCTGTTAAGATGCCATCATGATCTCCAGGCCCAAGGGTGCAGAGACCCCACCATATGGCAGAGCCATCAGGCTACACTGACTCAGCTGCCCAAATGAAGGTCACATCTTTGACTTCAAAGCCATTGCCATGTTTGGCCTCAGTTTGTATCAACTATTAAAAAAAATAATTTGGGGGCAATCAAGGATATTTGAATATGGACTGGGTATTACAGCATAATAATTAATTATTGTCAGGTATGATAGTGGCATTGGGATTATATAAAAACAAACTCCTTATCTGTTAGAGATGCATACAAAAAATTTATGAGTGAAATGATATGATAGCTACAATTTATTTTTAAATGTTAGGGGAAGAGATGGAACAAAAATGGCAGAATGTAGATAATTAATGAAGCTGGTGACAGGTACATAGGTCGTTATTGAACTAATCTCTTCACTTGCATTCATTTGAAAGTCCACCCCCGCCCGCCACCCTGCCTAAAAAAGAGGCCTTTCTGAAAATACAAATACTGCCCTGGGATGAATTGAATCTACCCATGGTGCACTCCAGAAGCAGTGTGACCCTCATCCAAGCCACCAAGCTAGACTATGCTAAGAGCCTCCTCTTGGGGCTCCCTCTTCCCTCTGATCCCTTCTCCAAACAGCAGCCTGAGTGATCTTTTAAATTCCTCAATCAGATTGTATCACCCTTTGCCCAAAACCCTCCGATAATGATACTAAGAACTGACCTTTGTATAGCGCTCACAAAGGCCAGGAATCATTCTGAGCACTTCGTACGTATTAACCGAACAATAATCACCCCATTTTCCAGATGAGGAAACCGAGGCATAGAGTAACATGCCCAAGGTCACGTGGCTAGGAAGAGGAGGAGCCAGGGTTTGCCTCAGCTGGGCTGGCTCTGAGCATCCCCCTATTCTGCCTCCAAACCGGTAAGGCCCACACGACCTGGTTCCCACCTACCCCTGGGACCTCCCCTTACCCTCTCCTCTGTTCACCAGCTCAGTCTCTGCCTAAACTGGGTGTTCCTGCCTTTGCTCTTGCTGTGCCCCCTGCTGGGAATTCTCTTCCTACTGATGCTAGCATGGCTGCTCCTTCTTCGCATCCAGGTTGGGGAAGGCCTTTGATCACCTGTCCAGAGCAGCCCTGCCTCTTTCTCCTCCTGCCTCTCTCCCGTTGCCTGATTTTATCGTCTTCAGAACACTTAGCATTACCTGAAATGACACTATTCACTTGTGCCCTTTTTTTTTTTTTGTCCCTTCCTCATGAGAAGGGACAGGGCTGTATGAACAGGACCTTGTCTATTCGTTCAACATGGCTCCCTGAGCACCAAGACCCTTATGGTCCGATATGTAGTCACCAGCCACATGTGGACAATTACATTAATATTAAAATGAAATAAATTGTAAAATGCAGTCTCTCAGTTACAGGAGCCACAATTCGAGTTCTCAGTGGCCGCCTGGGGCTAGTGGCTACTGCCCTAGACAGGGCAGAGAGAGCGTGTTAATAGCATCAGAAGTTCTATTGGGCAGTCCTGGCCTGGATCACCATGACAAGTCACAGAAATACACCACTGGAGTTTGGGATTGACATGTACACACTGTTATTTTTAAAATGGATAACCAACAGGGACCTGCTGTAGAGCACAGGGAACTCTGCTCAATATTACATAACAACCTAAATGGGAAAAGAATTTGAAAAAGAATAGTTATATGTATATGTATAACTGAATCACTGTGCTCTATACCTGAAACTATCACAAGGTTGTTAATCAACTATGCTCCAATATAAAATAAAAAGTTAAAAGAAAAGAAATACACCATTGGGGAAATCGAACATTAATTAATTAATTAATTCAAAAACTACTTAGTGAGCACCATTTCCGTGCATAAAATGTATCACTGGGTCCTGCCTCACTTGCTGTTGTGACCAGGCTGGAGGTGGCATCCGCATGGTGATGCCGCAGGTGAAAATGGTGACGGAATGGTGCCACGTAGATGATGGATGTGTTTATTATAAACGGAAACAGATGGACCGTGGCGAGCAGCTGAGAGCCCACTTTTTGGATGGGTTATTACATCCTAGAGGAGGGAGACCATTGATTCCTTTCTCCTAGCAGATGTCGCTCTGCAGGGGAAGCAATGTCGAGAAAAACCGCAGGGAAACCCACAGCCCCCATGTTCCCTTCCCACCTCAGTCCCTTACTCCTCACTAGCCGGGCCAGTCATTTAATCTGGGGAAACATCAGAAAATGTGACAAACATATTATCGCGCCCTCCTCTTGAGCCCAAGACAGGCATCGCTGATCAATCACACACCCTTTCCTGGATGAACCAGAAGAAAAGCTCTAAATCCTTCTCAAGACAGCCCTCCAGGCAGCCATTTCCAAGCAGAGTTGGCAAAACAGACGCAGCTATCTGTCCCGCAGGATCTTTTTATCCTGAGCCCCAGCTTCTTTATCTACAATGTGGGGCCCGACCACATCCACCTTGTAGGATGGTTGGGAGGTTAATTGAGATGATTCATTTGTTCAGTTATTTGTTCAGGCATCAAATGTTTATGGAGCGCTCAGTGGGGGTTTCACGCCTGCCTGATGCATGCAGTATTGGGTAAACAGCAGCTGTGATGAGTACCCACATCTGCGGGCCGCCCTGTGTGCCTGCGTGGACGGATACTAGCCTCCGTGTCCTTACCCTGCCCGGAAGTCCTCTCCTCCGGGCCGGTTCACACTTACCGCATCACCTAACAACGAGGGGGAAGGAACCCATCCAAGTTAGCCCGAGGATTAAACGGGCAGCAGATTTTCCAATAAGAGACTCCTTTTCTTCTAGCACCTTCTTTTCTTATGCTCTAAATAAGCCTTGGTTGGATCAGAGCCTCACATTGAACTTTGCTTCCTTGAATTCCCAGACACAAAACACTGTCTTAACAAGCCGTGTCTCCTGGGCTGAGCTATATTTCCTATAAACTCTCATTTTATCTCCTCTAAAACACACGGTAATAGCATTCTCTAGAGAATATTAAATGAAACCAACCGGCAGCTGCATTTGTTTGCGCTTTCTGCCCCCGGAAAATTCTGTCAACAGATAGGCGTGCGTTACATAAGTGGTGGCCCTGCCGGGGACTGCGGTCCTCCACACACTCCTCTGTGTAGAAACACCTCAAGTCTCTAATCCCCGCAGCTGGCTGCTCCCCGAAGCGCCCGCAACAGCAATGACGCCCTGGTGTCCTGCTCCTTTTCTATTCTCAGCACACAGGGAAGGCCGAGTGCAGGTTAAAGAAGAAAGGCAGGCCTCAGTCAAAAGGGACGAAGCTTATCTTCTTTGTAATATAGCACATAAAATCTGCTTTTCTTGGCCTGAGCGATATAGTTGATGACAGGGCCGAGCTACAGGGCACGGGCTTGGGCAGCCAGTGCCGTTTCATTAACCAGTCCAGAAGATGCTGGTGACCGCCTGCCGGGAAGTGCCGGGTGAACTGGAGAAGGAGAGGACCCAGCCCTAGATGCTGGGAATGCACTGCAGCTACATGGGGCCGGGGCTGCATCCGGGGCCTAGAGGACAGCCCCTGCGCACACTCCGGGCAGGGGAGGCTGACACGCCCACAGGAACTTTCTCATTTGTTCCAATAGTTTGGACTTTTTCTCAAATTTAAACTTTAGGCATTTGTTTGAAAAAAAAATCAAAACAGAGAAATCAGAGAAAGCTTTTCGTTACTTCTCTGGGGCAGCATCGCGTGTGAACAGAGCCGGCTGGGACCGCGTCTGCCATGTTAGCCTCCAGATCCCCAGAGCCTAGCAGATGGTTATTCGGGAGCTGGAGGGACGGCTGGGTGAGTGGGTGAGCGAAGAACCAGCCAGAAGAGGTACAGGAGGGAAGGATGGCAAGGTGGGAGGGGGCATGGAGTCTCCTGGTTGAGCCACAGCTAGCCTCTAACCTGCGCTATGACCTTGGGCAAGCATCCTAACCCCTCCTACTCTCAGTCTCTCATCTGGATCTCAAGAAGGATGAGACAATTGCTTATGGGCTCTTGGGGGAATGAACTCATTCATTCACTCGACAATCATGTATTTCTACTTGGAACAGAGCAGTGGTGGAGATGACTCAGGCCCTGCTCCCAAGAGGCCCACAGTGTGATGGGGGAACAAGTGCCCATCCTGGTACAGGGGCAATAGAACCAGTTCATGAGGTCCAGAAGTGCACAAGGGTCAGGGGGTCAGGCGAGCATCCTGGAGAAAGGGACGTCTGGGTTTCCCAGGAATACAAGGCAGAGGCAAGCATTTTGAGTTGAGCGAGATGGGAGGGGCCAGGGACTAAAGGTGCGCCTACCAGGGAGGGCAGTGGAGAGCCACGAGCAGCTGGCACTCTGGAGGGTGGCCTGGTCAAGGGGCGGGTGCCAAGAGAGAGGCAGGCTTGACGCACAGGGATTAGGGGCCCTCTGTCCTGGATTCTCTCGATCAAGGGGAGCCTTTGAGGGCTTGAAACAGCAGAGTCGTGATCAGACCTCACAGTGGCTACTGGAGACAGACCGGAGGCTTGGGCCTGGGGTCAGGGAGAGCGATTAGGAGGCTGTACTCTTCCACACCTCCATGCCTTTGCCCGCGAAGCTCCCTCTACCTGGAGAGGCTTTCCCTTTTCTGTCTGGCTCAGTGCTTCTCTTTCCACTAGAGCTCAGGTATGCGCTCTTTAGAGTACCTTCTCTGACCTCTCCCAGCCTGAGGCGGGCTCCCTCCTCCAGGCGCCAGCGACCGCAGACTGGGAACGGCTAGCTCCAGCCCAAAGATGAGTTTGGTTTGAACTGTATGGTGGCTTCGAAAGAAGTGAAATTAGCTTCTGACATTTGCAAACAGAATAGCTCATCTCAAAATCCAGATTCCCAGCTCTCTGGGAACGTTCAGAAGGTCTAGCAGCACTGGCTGGCACTGCTCCACATCAGTCATTAGTTAAAGCTGAAAAATGCCCTGCCCTTTACCTGGGCCATGCGCTTGCCAGTCTGCCACGTTCCCCACCAGGCCCTAGCGTCTCTCTAACAATATTGAGGCCGAGGATTGGTTGCCATTTATCATCTCGCTTGTACTACTGCTTCCCTTATAGCAGATTAGAAAGAAAAGTAAAACAAGTTTTGCTCCCTTTTCTATCATAAGAGGGGAAACCGAGAGAGGCTGAGGGAGTCCTGTCCCTCCTTGCTCACTGCGCTCCCTGCTGGGTCCCTGGGGCTTCTGTTTGAAACCCGTGGCTCTCTGGGTTCAGCTTTATCAAGGCCTTCATCACACTGCCTCATACGTCCACATTTACTTGTCTGCCAGCTTTTAGATAAGGAGTACCTCCAAGGCATGGACGGTGTCTTTACATCAGTGCGCTCAGAATCGATCATGAAGCCTGATGGTACCTAGAATGTGCTCACTAATCAAGGTTGAATGGAGGAATAAATGCATATGAACATGTGAAAAACAGCCCGGAGAAGAAAGCAAGGATGAGGGCCTGGGTAGTGGTATGAGGGTGGGAAGGAGGGGAGGGGTTCTGAAACCAGAGGGGCGGAAGAGCACAGAGGTTAAGGGCCTGGCTGTTTAGAGTGGGGTGCACACACCAGGATCACTGGTACATGTGAGAGCTGGTTAGACGTGCAGAATCTCGGGCCCCGCCCTAGACCCACTGGATTAGAACCCGCTTTTTACCAAGATCCCAGGCAAGTTGTTGCGGATACGGTTGGAGAAGCACTGGCTAAGCCAATGGGCCTGGAGTCTGACTTCAGGGATTCAAATTCTCACTCTGACGCTCACTGGCTGTGTGCCTTGGGCCACGTTACGTAACCTCTCTGTGTGTCTGTTAAAACTGCGCCTCGGTTCATATTTCTCCAGTTCCCCCGAAAGGTGACCTGATTCTACTTCCCAAACCTTCAGCGGAGGCTCTGCTCCTGGGGACTCTGACAACGCGAAGTGAAATCCCCCAGCAGGTGCTTGCTACACCCAGGAGGAAGGGCAACGGGGCCTCGTGGTGCCCATTGTGCAACTTCGGGAATCAGGCTACGGGAAAGCACCAAGTGCTTCCATCAGGCAAATGCCCAGCCAGGAACCGGAGCCTGTTACTTACGCCGTCAGCCGTGCAGTAATTCCAAACCTTGATCTTGGTTAGACCAAAGTCACGCAGCTGTCTCGTGTTGCGGATAACAAAAAAGAGCTGGAGCGGCGGGTGGAAGGGGCACGTCCACAAGGAAGGGTCTTTCTTGCCCTGAAACGACAGCAAGAGAAGGAAGTTGTTATTGTTAGCACAATTCTGCCTTACCCCAAAGTAAGCAGGCAGTGACTATGGAAACCAGGGGAGGATGAGGGTGGGAAGCCACCCACCTTCTCTACTTCATCCTGGGTGGGGTCTTAGATCTCACCCCATCTGGACCGCATTTTGGAGCAGGCTACTGACCCTTGTCCCCGGCACAAAGCTGTCACATGGGCCCCTCTGCCCCTGCCATCCAGACCAAATTTAAAATGCAGCGGGCTTTATTTTAATCAACCTAATCGGCTTTGTTGGGGAGAGAGACTGGAGGAGAAGGACGGGAAAAGAGCCATGACTTGAGCTATTTGATTAACCTGGCAAACAGAGCCTTTGATTTTCTTTTGTAAAACCCTGTAGAATTTTAAAACTTTTAAAAATAGAAAAGAAAGAAACTGGCTCAGGCGTTTGTTGGGACGGGGCCATGGCACTGAGCCTTAGGATTGGTTCTGTTCCCTTTCAGGGTTTCCAAGCCTTGGGACCCCTGTGTGCAGTTTCCGCCTGCCAGCGAGGCTGCCAAGGCCATTCTCAAGGCCAAAGAGGCAGAGGAGCAGGGGAGCCTTGCTGTCGTTTCCATTTGCAGCAACAAAATTTCGTATCATGAGTGCTCGGGACGCAGACGGGAAAAAGTGAAATCAGGGAACTTTTCTCAGCCCTGGTCGCCTCCTCTCTTGTCTCTTTGGGTACCTCTTCTGCTCTCTGTCTGGACAAAACACACAGTTGTTCCCAAATATGTCCATGCTGGCTCGGCCTCTGTGCCTTTGCACAGGCTGGGCCTCTTGAGTGCAGTACTCTCCTGCCCTTCTCCCCCTGGGAACTTCAGCTCAGATGTGCTGTCTCCCCCACTGTCACCCCTTCCCTTGACACAATCACTCCCTTCTCCAGGTGCCCACGGCTCCTTGCAACACCTGAGGTTATAATTTACTCAGTGTCCCACAAGTACCTGTCTTCATGTCTATGTCACCCCCCCACCAACACACGCATGCGCGCACACACGCACTCAGCTGCGAGCTCTTCTAATTCATTCCAGAACCCTTAGCATTCAGCACAGTTCCTTGGCACCTGGTCAATGACAAAAAAATCTTTAAATTGAATTTTTTGAACAATCGTTGAATGAAGAAATGAACAGATAAGTGAAATGTACCTCCTAATATCTGTTCTCTCACTGAAACTTTAGAGACTAAACTGTTCTGGCCGGCAGAGCTATTTTGTCTAGCTCATGAAAGTGTTTTGTTTTTTTTAAAGGCAAATTCGTTGCCAAGACTTTAAGATGGGAGATATCCCCTCCCCCTCAGAGCTAGATGTCTGGCTTGTCTACAGACTTAGGAGACGTGACAACACGGGGTCCCTGACAGCCGTTGGCTGGAGCTGAGTACACTGCTCTCCGGTGCCCCAGTCCTCACCATTCCCTACCGTTCTACACCCACCTCACCTCCCTGGTTATGCTTCTGCCTGGCCCCTGCAGGCATTAGTTTAGGGGCCCTGCTTAGGGGCTGAACAGTCACAAGTCCCATCTGCCAATAAGCAACCTGTATCTCTGACATTGGCTGAAGTTGTTCCTTTTATCTAAAAGGAGCATCGCCCCATATTTGAGAGTGTCTCCATGGGCTCCCATCCCCAGGACCGTGCCTGCCTCTGGGGTCTGCTGGCCCCCAGGAGACATGAGGCTCAGGCTCCAGCTGCACGGAGGACAGAGGTGGCTTGTCCCAGTGACAATGGTGCCTTTCAGGAGGGAGGAGGCTGCTTTGTTAAGGGGGAGAGATGAGTTCAAGGGGTTCTGACTTATTCTGGCAAGTTTCTCAAGCTCTGCGAGAACTTTTAGTGCTCTGGGCAGCTGCGAGGGGTCAAAGATAGCACATCTCAAATCCAGCAGGGGAGTCTCATTCCTTCTCTTCACTGGAGCCTAAAATGGGTCGCTGAGGCTGCTTGACAAAGGCAGAGACTGAAGGCTGACCCTTAGACACAAGCGAGGGGACTGTAATTGATTTCCCATCACATTTCCGTCAGCAGGAGGGATAACGGGAGGGCTAAGTGGGAGTCGTGGTGTTCAAAGTCGGAGAACATTAACCTGTGGGTAAATCTGGGCCTCATTAGCAACTGGGCCTTCTGATGTTTCCTTTCCACAGACAGAGTCCCCGAGAGGAAGGCTGCCGGGAAGCTGCCAAGGGCTGACCCAAGGCACGCTGGGCAAACCTCCAGGTGCCAGGCCAGCAGGAGAGCGTCTGCTGCATCTGCCCATCGCAGGTGGTAATCAAGATGGCAGAACAAGAATCAGGGCACCTGGGCACCGCCGTTATCTCACTGGGTTCTCTCCAAGCCCTGGAAGGTGAGTACTGCAGTAACACCCGTGTCACCGAAGGAAGACCAGAGTCCAGAAAAGGTGTGGTTTGCCCAAGTGATGGAGTGAGGATTTAAACCTAGGTTTTTCATTCATTCATTCATTCATTCATTCATTCTGTGTTGGTTTGGATTGCCCCAGGAGAAGACCCTGAGGCAAGGCAAGTGTAAGGAGTTGATTTAGACAGTGAAGGAAACACCAGTTGGTGGGTGGGGAAATGAGAGGGGGAGAGGCATTCCATAAAGAGTGTGTTACCAGGCTAGGCACACCTGTGAGCTCCATGCCACCAGGGAACCTGGGAGCCAGTGTGGAACACACCTCAGGGTGACTCCACTTCCGGGACAAGGGAGCTGGGGTATCCACACCCCAGTTCCCATCAGTGTAGGTTCAGGGCTGCTCCTGGGGGCTCAGTTCCCCACCAGTTTGGGCCTGCTACAGGGGAGGCAGAGTGGGCCCTGGAGGCCAGAAAACAGACCCTCCATCGGAGAAATGTGTGTGCTGGCAGTGGGAAGAGCAGCCAGCAGGGACCAAGGTGGGAAGGGCCTGCGGGAGGCGCCAACGGCATCTGCTACCCACCTGCTCAACAAATACCGAGTGCGGGGGGCGCCTGGCCCAGCAGATCCCAGCTCTGTGCCAGGAGGGGAGGCAAACAAGTAACACTGCCAAGAAAAAAAAAAATCAGGTGGGGCTGGGGGTGGGGGAATAAATTCAACGAAGAAAATATGAGAGAATTATTAATGGCCAATGGAAGGACTAGTTTAGAATAGATGGTCAGAGAAGAAGGCCTCTCTCAGGAGGTAACTTTCTAACTCCTAACATAGGTGCTTTCTCCAGCTTTAACCTAACACAGATCCACACACCCCCAGGGAGATGCTGGACTGCCCTCAGAAGTAGCCCCGATTTAATAAGTTATCGCCTTAAAAAGGAACAAACTCTTGATACAACAATTTGGTTAGGTGTCAAGGGCATTATAAGGAGTGGGAAAAAGTCAGTCTCAAAAAGGTTACATATAGTATGATTCCATGTACATAGCATTCTTGAAAGGACAAAAAGTATAGAGAATAGGTTGGTGGCTGTCTGGGTTAGGGACAGGTGTGGGGAGGGGTGGCTATAAAGGGTCGCATGAGGGAATTCCTTTGAGGTGATGGAGCTGTTCTGCATCTTGATGTGGTGGTGGTTCCACAAATCTACATGTGACAAAACTGAAAAGAACTGGGCTTCCCTGGTGGCGCAGTGGTTGAGAGACCACCTGCCGATGCAGGGGACACGGGTTCGTGCCCCGGTCCGGGGGGGTTCCCACATGCTGCGGAGCGGCTGGGCCCGTGAGCCATGGCCGCTGAGCCTGCGCGTCCAGAGCCTGTGCTCTGCAACGGGAGAGGCCACAACAGTGACAGGCCCGCGTACCGCAAAAAAAAAAAGAAACCAAAACAAAACAAAAACTGAAAAGAACTTACATACACACACACACACACACACACACACACACACTCACACACACACATGTGTGTGAAGGTCTGCACATTATACCAATGTCACTTTCCTAGTTTTGATAATGTACTATGGTCACGTAGGATGTTACCATTGGGGGAAGCTGGGCAAAGGCACATGGGACCTCTCTATACTTTTTTAAAAACTGAGATATAATTCACATACATAAAATCACCACTTTAAAGTGTACGAGTCAGTGGTGTTTTTAGTGTAGTCACAAGGTGGTGCAACCATCACCACTATCTTTTCCTAGCATATTTTTATCACCCCCAAAAGAAACCCTTTAGCAGTCACTCCCCATTCCCCACATTCCCCCAGTCCCTGGCAACCTCTAGTCTACTTTCTGTCTCTATGGATTCACTTATTCTGGACATTTCATATAAATGCTGTCATACAATATATGATCCCTATGTCTGACGTCCGTCATTCAGCGTAATGCTTTCAAGTTTATCCATATTGTAGCATGTATCAGTACTTAACTCCTTTTTTTTTTTTTTTTTTTTTTGCGGTACGCGGGCCTCTCACTGCTGTGGCCTCTACCGTTGCGGAGCACAGACTCCGGACACGCAGGCTCAGCAGCCATGGCTCATGGGCCCAGCCACTCGGCGGCATGTGGGATCTTCCCGGACCGGGGCACGAACCCGTGTCCCCTGCATCGGCAGGCGGACTCTCAACCACTGCACCACCAGGGAAGCCCTACATTTAACTTTTTAAGGAACTGCCAGACTATTTTGCACAATGGTCATACCATTTTATTTTTACACTCCCACGAGCAAGGTATAATGATTCCAATTTTTCCATATGCTGTTCACCAATACTTGTTATTTCTGTTTTCTTTTTTTAAAGAAATTATAACATCCTAACGGGTATGAAGTATATGTCCTTGTGGTTTTGATTAGCATTTCCCTAATGGCTAGTGATGCTGAGCATCTTTTCATGTGCTTGTTGGCCATTTGTAGATCATTTCTGGAGAAATGTCTATTCAGAGTACTTTGGCCATATTTTCACTGGGTTGTTTGTCTTTTTGTTGTTGAGTCTGAGTCCTTTTCTTCATATATTCTGGATACAAGACCCTTATCACATACACGATTTGCAAATATTTTCTCCTTTTTTGTAGGTTATCTTTTTACTTTCTTGATAATGTTCTTTGAAGCAGAAATGTTTTAAAATTTTCGATTGTTTAAAAATTTTGATGAGGTCTGATTTACCTATTTTTTCTTTTGTTGTTTATGCTTTGGATGTCATATCTAAAACTCCATTGAAAAATTCCAGGCTATGAAGATTTACACCTATGTCTTCTTCTAAGAGTTTTATAGCCTTAACACTATAAAAGTCTCAAGGTATTTGACCCATTGAGTTAGTTTTTGTAAATGGTGTGTAGAAGTCCAATTTCATTCTTTTGCATGTGGAAATCCAGTTGTTCCAATACCATCTGTTGAAAAGAAACTATTCTTTCCTCATCAAATGGTATTGGCATCCTTGTTAAAAATCAATTGACTATAGATGTATGAATCTATTTCTGGACTCTCATTTCCATTCCATTGATCTATATGTCTATCCTTATGCCAGAACCACACAGTCGTAATTACTGTGGCTTGGTAGTAAGTTTTGAAACTGGACTCACTCAAAGTGTGAGTCCTCCAACTTTGTCCTTTTCCAACATTGTTTTGGCTCTTCTGGGTTCTTTGAACTTCCATTATACACTTTAGAACCAGCTTGTCAATTTCCACAAAAAAGGCAGTAGGATTACATTGAATCTGTAGATAATTTGGAAGCACTGCCATATCAGTGGTGTCAAGTCTTCCAATCCATGAACACATACATCTTTTCATCTTTCATCATTTAGGTCTTCTTTAATTTCTGTCAACAATATTTTGTACTTTTCAGTGTGCAAGTCTTTCACCTATTTGGTGAAGTCTATTCTTAAGTATTTTATTCTTAAATAGCATCAAACTATTTTAAATGGAAATTTTCTTAATTTCCTTTTCGGATGGTTCATTGCTAGTGTATAGGAATACTACTGACTTCTGTATATTGATCTTTTATTCTCTAAGCTTGCTGAACTCCATGTTAGCTTTACCAGTAACTTCTGTGAATTCTTTAAGATTTTCTGCATATAAGATCGTTTCACCTGCAAATATAGTTTATTTCTTCCTTTCCAACCTCTTATTTCATTTTCTAGCTTAACTTCCTTGGGTAGAATCTCCAGTACAATGCTGAATAGGAGTGATGAAAGCAGGCATCCTTGTCCCATTCCTGGTCTTAGAGGGAAAGCTTTCAGTCTTCCACCATTCAGTATGATGTTAGCTGTGGGTTTTCATAGATGCCCTTCATCAGACTGAGGATGTTTCCTTCTATTTTGGTTTGTTGATGTATTATCATGAAAGAATGTTGAATTTTATCAAATGCCTTTTCTGTGTCTATTAAGACATCATGTGGTTATTTCCTCCTTTATTCTATTAATATGTTGTATTCTGTTGATTAATTTCCACATGTTGAACAACTTTGCATTCCTGGAATAAACTCCACTAGGTCTTGATATATAAATCTTTTTATAAACTGCTAGATTTGATTTGTTAATATTTTGTTGAGGATTTTTACATCTGTATTCATAAGGGATACTGGTCTGTAGTTTTCTTGTGATGGCTTTTTCTGGTTTTGGTATCAGGGTAATACTGGCCTCAGAGAATGAGTTGGGAAGTGTTCTCTCTTCTTCTGTATTTTAGAACAATTTGTGAAGGCTTGGTGCTAATTCTTTAAATATTTGGTAAGATTCATCAGTGAAGCCATCTGGTCCCAGGCTTTTCTTTGTGGGAAGTTTTTTATTGATTACTAATTCAATCTCTTTTCTTGCTATAGATCTATTCAGATTTTCTATTTCTTCTTGATTCAGTTTTGGTAATTTGTGTCTTTGTAGGAATTTGTCCATTTCATCTAGGATATCTAATTTGTTGGCATAAAATTGTTCATAGTATTCCCTTGTAATCCTTTTGATTTCTATTAGTTTGGTAGTGATGGCCCCTTTTTCATTCCTGATTTTAGTAATTTGAATATTTCCCCCTTTTTTTTTCTTGCTCAGTCTAGCTAAAGGTTTGTTCATTTTGTTGATTCTTCCAAAAAAACAACTTTTGGCTTTGTTGATTTTTCTCTATTGTTCTTCTCTTTTCTGCACTGTTTTTTTTTTTTTTCCGGTACGCAGGCCTCTCACTGTCGTGGCCTCTCCTGTTGAGGAGCACAGGCTCCGGACGCGCAGGCTCAGTGGCCATGGCTCACGGGCAGAGCCGCTCCGCGGCATGCGGGATCCTCCCAGACCGGGGCACGAACCCGTGTCCCCTGCATTGGCAGGCGGACTCTCTACCACTGCGCCACCAGGGAAGCCCTGCACTGTTTTTTTTAAAAACAATTTCCTGTGAGTCTATAATTATTTATTTTTAAAAGTTCAAAAATGTATTGCTCTATGTGCTAGGGATATAGTGTGAATAGGATGGACGAGAACTTACAGGTTGGTGGGAGGAGACAGATCAGAAACAAGTGAACAAAATCACTTTTGATAGTGGGAATTGGTCTGAAGAAAATGAACAAAGCTGATGTGATAGAGACTGCCGTAGGGAGGGAACAGGACTCCTCCAGCTTGTAGATTCCGGGAAGGTCTTGCTGAGAAAGTGATACCTGGGCTGAAATCTGAGGGACGAGAAAGGAAGGAGCCACATGAACATCTGTCGGAGGGATGCTCTGGGCAGAGGGGGCGGCAAGTGCCGAACCCACAGGTGAGAACGAGCTTGGCAGGTCAGGGGAGCAGAAGGGAGCCCTGGTATGTGAGGCAGGCAGAGAGGGAGCTGGAGGTCGGTTCACAGACAGCCTCCAGGGCCACAGAGAGGCATCCAATTTTCCCCAGAAAGTCACGGCAGGGGTTTTAAGCAGGGGAGGGCTGCAAGCTGACATCTGTTAAAGATCCCTTTGGATACAGAGTGGAAAATGGAGTGGATGGGGGCAAGAATGGAAGAAAGGAATGAGAGAGGAGACCACTTAATAGTTCCAGTGAGAGGGGGCAGCTGATCAGACTTGGGAAGAACCAGTGGAAATGGAGAGAAGGGGCCAGATCCAGGCTCCATGTTGGAGGCGGAATCAATAGGACTTCCTGATGTGTTGGAAGGGGAAGGGGCGTGGGGCAACCAAGGAAGACTCTTAAGTGGTGGGCTTGGCAGCTGAGCGGATGGGGATGCCATTTACTGAGCTGGAGGAGGAAGAGATGACGGCGTGGGCTAGGGAATCGACATTCAGGTTTCAGGTCTCTGAAGTCTGAGATGTAGAGCGGAAGCTGACATTCAAGTCAGGAACTCGGAAGCAGGCAGGGCTGGGCATATAAATTTGGAGCCAACTTGAAGCCATGGGCCTGGGGGTGGCGATGAGAGAGATGGGGTGGGCAGGGCAGGAAGGAGGGTTTGCACTGACCATGGGGCACTCATACAGCCCCCTGCACACCCCTCATTCACCTACACTGAAGCAACTTCTCTTTCAAACCCAGACTCTGCTTTCAGGTATCTTCTCCTCAGCTTTCAGCCGAGCCCCACCACTCCACAGCAGTGTGGCCTGGACAAGTCACTCATCGTCCCTGAGACTTGGTTTTCTCGTTTATGAGATGGGGAAAGTCATCCCGAGGTTCACGTGAGGATTCAGTGAGGGATGCCCGAGACCCCAGTGAAACTGAATGGTTCTGAGAGGCAGTGTGTTCTGGTGGCCCCAGGCGTGGTTCATAGGGCGACTATCAGAGAGACCCCAGGCCAGGGCAGCAGGGGGAATCCAGCCCACCCACAGCTGGGCCCAGAGATCTAGCAGCCCAGGGTGAGACAGCTGCCTCAGGGCCCAAAATTAAAAAAAAAAAAAAACAAAAAAAAAACCCCAAAAAACGAAACCCACCCAAACCCTGGGCCAAAGTCCTCACTGCTATCCATGGCAATGCTCATCAGCCTCTGCTAAACAGAGAAAAGGGGAGAGCAGTCATCAGAGTTCGTCCCCATTAAATCCAGTGACGCTTGTTGTCGCCCCTGGCATGCTCTGTTCTGTACAGGAGGCTTCCAAAATGCCACTGCTTTGCGCACAAGGGGGACGGGAGAGGTTTAGCAAGGGCTGGTCCAAGCCTCAGCAGCATGCACAGGAGCCTACAGACCTGAAGCAGGGAGCAGAGCGGGGAATGCAAGGCCAGAGCGTCCACGTGGCCACGACCTGTTTCCCTCACGGTCCCATAGCTGCTGCTCTTTAAGTGGGCTCAGAAACCGTTCAGTCCAACCCTATGGACAGGCTGTGTTTCCTGGCTGTCTCACATCTACCCTGCCTTTCTTTCAGTAACAACCACAAATTTCTTCAGGGAAAATTCCCTCCCTGCCCCACTTGGGGCATCTTAGTGGAGCTGGCACCAAGGTGCCTGGCCCTCCTAGCCAGGTTGGTCCATCAGCCTTCCTTTCCTGGACTGGATGTCTCCAGCAGGAGGACAAGATGACAAACCAACTAACGAACCAATGAACCAACAAACACTGCACCCTCCCCGCCCCCAAAAAAGACCAAACTCTCGGTATTCACGCATCCCAGGAGGCTACCCAGAACCCCAAGTTGCTCATGGGGCCTGTCCTCTTTTGGCCTGGGTGACAGTGAACACACCAGCTACTCAAAAGCCTTGCAAAAATTTTCTTTTCAAAAATCTGCTAAAGAGAGCCAGACTCAGTTTCTTTTGCTGGAAAAATAAGAATCATACGAATTATCCAGGACTTCCACTCCCAGATTCTACAGGGGGCAGAAAAAAATGACTCTCAGAGAAGGCGGGTAAGATGCCCAAGGCTAGAGAGTCAAGACCAGAACCTGGGTCTCTAGAGCTGGGGACTTCAAAGCCCTCCTTTCTTGCTTCTTTTCCTTTAAATGGCAATAATATTTACTTCATGGTGGTATTACTGCTACTACGACTAGTAAGGACGGAAACAGTAACAGCTAATGTTTCGAAGCCCTTTCGAAGAGTGAGGATCATATTTACATGTGATCCTTAAGACATCGTATGAACGTAAGTATTATTATTCTCCCCATTTTACAGACGAGGAAATCAAAGTAGATGTTAGGTGAGCTGCCCACGGTCATGAAGCTGTAAGTGATTAAGCTTTGAACCCAGGCCTTTTTGCTTCTCCAGCCTGTACACTGTTTCGTTTATATAAGATTATATACACAACACACTTAGCATGGTGCCGGGCACAAAGCAAGAACTGAACATGTGGCAATTGTCTTCATTTTCAATACCTTTAAAAAAATTAATAATTTGTTCTTTGGAATAGCAAATACATGTATGTCGCAGGAAACTTAAAAGATGCAAAAAAGCATCCAAGCGAAAGTCTTCCTATTGACCCTGTCCCTTGCTCAGCCAGTTCCATGGCCCAGAGGCAACCTCTATTCCCCATATCTCGGGCCCCACCCAGAGGTCACGTAAAGATGTCAGTGCTGGGTAGTCTGTCTAGTCTCCTGTGTCCAGCTTGCAAGCGGCAGGAAGAGAAAATGTCAGTGCTTTTCGTTTTTTAACTTTCAGATATTTAAAAGAAAGTGATGTTCCACGTTTGCTGGGTGCGTACTCCATGCCCCAGGAAAGCAGGACCCTGAGAGGGTGCGTGGGCCCTGGGCCAGGCTGCAGGGGGTGCATTTGCACCGCCCCCCTCCCCGCTCCCCGACCTCCCAGCTGTGTGACCTTGGCCAAGTCAATGCCCTTGCCCAAGCCTTAGTTTCTTCATCTACAAAACATGGATGTTGCCCTCAATGACATCCCAAGGTCCCGTGTTTGGTGGTTACTATGGGAAACTGCAATGTAGATAAAGGGGGTGAACCGGCTCCTCTTTGGCCCCTCACCCCCCATAAGAACCCTCTACAGAGCAGGGATCTGGGCAAGAGCTCAGGGCGGGGGGTGCCACTGGAGGCCCCTTCCTGTACCTTGCCCTCCGGTTCCTCCCCACCCTGCCCAAATGAATGGCTGTGGACGATTACATCATCCTTCCCCCTGCTGCACCCACACCCTTATCGTGGGCTTATCGTGGGCAGAAAAAATGCATCAAAACATGTAGCCAAGACTCACACAAGGCCGTCTCCACTTACAGCTAAGTTCCTGCTGACCAGGTGGCCCGGCTCCCCGGGCGTGTCAGAGTTCCGGACAGCCACATCGTGAGGCGACACATAAAGCTTTATGTTGTTCCGGTCGAAGAATTCCACTTCCGTGAGACCCACCCACGATGCGCTGCCCCAGTTGGACTGGATTTCCATGGTCACGTAGACGGCCTCCTTGATCTCTTCTGCTTTCGGTCCCGATTTGTCCTTAGCGAGGAGAAAAGTAATGCCAAAGGATGGAAACACAACAGGTGAATCCAGCTCTACTGCTAAATGACAAGGTATTTAATCGCTCAGTGCCGGGTTTCCCCCTCTGTACAATGAGGATAAGAAGAGCACCCATTACAGATGGTTATCATGGAGATTAAATGAGCTCATGTTTCTAAGGCATTTCACACATAATTACTAGAGGAATTTCCTGGCGGTCCAGTGGTTAGGCCTTGGCAATTTCACTGCCGGGGCCCAGGTTCGATCCCTGGTCGGGGAACTAAGATCCTGCAAGCCATGCAGTACGGCCAAAAGAAAAGGTACTATGAACCCTGGCACTTAGTATTTTCTGTAAGAGTCTGCAGATAACAAAGAATGCTTAAAAGGCATCAGATTCTGCCTGAACACGTACTTTTCTCACCCACTACCAAGGGTTCATGTCCTATAGGCATGTCACAACTTATGCTGAATTGGGCTGGTGTTATGGGCAAAATTGTGTCCGCCACACACAAATTCAGATACTGAAGCCCAAACCCTAGTAGCTCAGAAGGTGACTGTTTGGAGACAGGGCCTTTAAAGGGTAATTAAGTTAAAATGAGGCCGTTAGGGTGGGTCTAATCCATTCTGACTGATGTCCTTACAAGAAGAGGACATTTGGACACCTAGAGAGACAGCAGGCACAGGATGGGCAGGCACAACACAAAGGCCGTGTGGGGAACTCAGTGAGAAGCTGGAGAAACTCGGCCTGCCAACACCTGGATCTTGGATTCGCTTCCAGAACTGTGAGAAAAGAAGTCTCTGCTGTTTAAGCCACCCAGTCTGTGGTACTTGATTGTGGTAGCCTAGCAGATGGCCTATCTAACACAGTAGATAACACAGGACCCTGGACAAGTCAGTTGACATCCCCCTGCCTGGTTGGGGATCAGGAGATGACACCATAGATCTGACAATCCTGTCCCAGAGATTAAGTGGGGTACGCACCCGGAAAAGACCCGGTCAGCAGTCCTGGCCTACGTGCACTCTCTAAGTGGCCATTTCCGCCCATTTCTCTCCTCCATGGATTTTAACGCCTGCCTCCTTCGCGGGTAGGTTGTCTGGTCTGAGAGGTCGTGAATGCCATCAATCAATGGCCACACTGTGGAATGGCTTCCCGAGGCCCCTTCGCGCTCCGACTGCAGTGCTGGTCACCACAGATCAGCCGCTTAGAAAATGGTACCTTCCCCGCACGCACATGCCCTCTCTTAATTAACACCATAATCTGTGATGGTTCTGTGAGCAGGAAGCTGAGCAAATGAACAGCAACTGTTCCCTACTTATTTTTTTAATTAATAGCCAGGGAGACGTGCTAGCGCTCTCAGCGTGTGTTTGGATGAGCCTTGATTGTCAGGTGATGGGATGGGGACACGCAGGGAGGGAAGTCAGCTGTCAGCTCCCGGAAGGAACGCAGGGGCTGTGTTTATCAGCAGACCCCACGGCTTCCTCCTTCTCTGCCGCGGGGCCTTGTGGGCCCAGGTCCAGCCCTCTGCTACCCTGGGCCTGAGTCCCAGGCAGGCAGGATGGTGATAAAGCTCAACTGGCCCGGCTCAAGCCTCGGGGATCGGGAGGTTAATGAACTTGTGCTTGGGAGGCGCGTTCCGCTGCCAGGTGCGCCCCGTGGGAGGCGTGAGGATGCGGCACTGGTCACCGTGGTTGTTGGCCGTTGGGAGGAGGCCAGACGGGAGGCGAGCTGCCTCGAGGAGGGGCTGCTGGATCTCACGCACAGTGCAATCTAAGATGTGCAAATTCCTGCAGCGGGGTTTCTAAATGAAGAAGCTGAAGGGTCTATCCACTAAGGAAGTGTCACAACTTGTCAGCATTGCAACCCGATGGCCACCCCTGCTCGAGTTAGGATCGAGGGGTCTGAGGCAAATGCTGGCTGGCAAGCTTCCGGTCCCTGGCGTTCACTGCCCCGCTCTCAACAAGACCACCTGCTTTTCCTTTGGTGAAGCTGCCCCTTCTCTTTTCTCAGCCATGAGGTATGGGGGATGGACACTTTCCTACCCCAAGGAGGAGATGAACTGGTCCAATTGATCAGTGTGTCCTGTCACCCGGGCCACCTGGAGGGAATGGCTCAGCGATGGGCACGTGACCCAGTTTCAGATCTGTGTGTGGAGAAACTGCTCTTTTCTCCTGACTGTGGAGTCTGAGGGTATAAGGGCAAGCGGTGGGAATCACTCTAGCTATTGAGGGATCACAGGGAAAGCGCAGAGCTGGGACTGGGCACTGAGGTGGGGGTGAGGCTCAGGACGCAGCTGACACGGTACAGACACAGCGTGAGCTTCTGGATCAAGCCCTGCTTGATCCTGACTACGGCATTCATTACAAAGAAATGTGTCATTTTTCTTCTCTTTTTTTTTTGTTTTTTGGTTTTTTTTTTGTGGTACGTGGGCCTCTCACTGCTGTGGCCCCACCCCGCTGCGGAGCATGGGCTCTGGACGCACAGGCTCAGCGGCCATGGCTCACGGGCCCAGCCGCTCCGCGGCATGTGGGATCCTCCCAGACCGGGGCACGAACCCACGCCCCCTGCATCGGCAGGCGGACTCTCAACCACTGCGCCACCGGGGAAGCCCTCCCTAGATTTTTTTAGACGGCATATTTCCTGATTCCTCCTTGCCTTGTGCCAGGCACCGAGCCATCTGCCCTTACAGACCTTTCCTCTTCCAGCTGCACAGTGGCCCCGTGGGCTGTGGATTATTTACCCCGTTTGACAGTCACACACCCCCAGGACCAGACAGCTTAAGAGGCTTATGTAAGGTCACACGACCTCTAAATGATGATGCCAGACTCCAAGCCAGAACTCCACTCTGGGCTGGAGCAGGGCTCTTTCTGCTTTCATATGAGCTTTACGTGTGACTTTGGGAGGGCTTCCTGTTAAGTCCCCATTGGCCAATCACAAGATGGGTGACCGATGAACCAAACAGTTATAAGAAAGGCTTGGGTAGAGGAAGAGATGAGAGGATGTGCTGGACACACACCTTCTGACCCAAAAGAGAAACGTATCATCCGCTATCCCTCCACCCTGATGCTACCTTGCCCTTTCACCGTTCGTGTCTCAGCTCCATCGACCCGCTCACAGCCATATCCTTGCCCGGTCGCTACAATCATATCGGACTCGATGAAGATGAACATCACTTTTTGCAGCTAACTTTATATCCTTAACATTTTCTATCCGCATAACCTCCATAATGAAGATTTCCATCCTTTTACACGACTGCATTGTGCTGGCGCATCATACTTTCCTGATTAACTCTACTACTGTGAGACATTTATGTTATTTCTGTGTTTTTTTCTCTCACCTTTCCCTACTTCCAATAATTGTGCAATAGACATTTTTGCGCCTATAGTTTTTTATTTCTGTTGAGTGATTTCTTCAGGGTAAGGAAGTGGGATTGTCAGGCTGGAAGACATAAGTATTTCTAAGGCTCTTCCTAAGAGCCTTTCGGCTTTTCAAAAGCTTTCCACCCATTTCTATTGCCGCCAGCAGGGTAAGACTGCCAGTTTTACTGTAACCTTGCCAGTGCTAGAGGTTATCATCAAAAATCATTTGTTAACTGAGGTTTGTTAACATCAAATGGGATGTTAAGGTTGCTCTAATTTTATTTCTTGATTACAAGTGGTGCTGGATATTTCTGTATGGGCTAACAGGCTATTTATATTTCCTCTTGTGTGGACAGGCTTCTGTCTTCTGAAACTTCACGCTCCATTACATGGATGTCTATGTGCTGGGGAGGAGTGGGGATGGAGGCTGGGGCAGAAAGATGCTAAGCTTACCACTGTCAGAGCAGCTCCCACCGAACAGAAATGATTGTACTGAGGGGCCCTTCCTCCCTCAGCCTTCAGGCAAGACATGAATGCCTTCAGAAACCCTCATAAGTCAAGGTTCTCACCTCTGGGTCCAGAACGTGCTCCTCAGTGGGTGAAACAACCTGGCTGAGTTGGGTGGAGTCACTTTCGATGGCCTGGAGGACTTTCAGAACCTTCTGCTGGTGTCTGAAATTGATTTTGTTTTAGCAAACAGGTATCTGATAGTAATGATACACAATAGAGAAAGTTTGCATCAAGGGTACCAGGCTTACTTTTCTATTTCAGACAGAAGTAACAATTTGAGATGAAAATACTCACACCCCCGCAGACAGATCAAAGGCGCACACCAGCTGGTTTTCTCCCTTTATAAATAATTGTACAATTAGCGATGAAAGAAGGGCCAAGTAAGAGAAATTGCTTGGGGCCAGATGGCCAGATGATCTCCTTAAGCTGACTGCTAGGCTGTAAGAGTCTAGAGCGGGTGTCTACACAGTACGTACAGCCTGCAGGTCAAATGCAAGCCGCAGCCTGTTTCTGTGTGGCCTGCAAGCTAAGAATGGTTTTTACATTGTTAAAGGGCTGTTAAAACAAACAAAAAGTGAAAAGCCTGAAGTATTTGCTATCTGGCCCTTTACTGAAAAAGTTTGCCAGCTCCTGATCTAGTGACCTGCCTTGCATCTCTAGTTTCTGAGGACACAGCATTCCAAACCTAGCAGAGAGCTGTCTGCAAACACACCCTACTTGTGCTGTTTAAGGCTGAGAACTCCCAAGACCCTGAAGCACAAAGGATCTTGATGATGAAGAAAGAAGCATTTGATGATGTGTGTGCTGCTCGTAACATATCCTGTATCTATATCTGATGTAACATATCCTCATGGCCCAGCCCTTTCACTCGTGGAGGAAACTCCAAGTTCTTATTCATGGCCACAGTGGTCCACAGCATGGTTTCCAATCTGGGGTCTGCAGACTCCTGGAGGAGTGGCTAGCACTGCCTTTAGCCTATTCAGAGTCTTTCTACAAATTATCAAAGGCAAACACCCTCTGGATGGACACAGATCTGGAGAGTACATAGATTGGCCAGGAAATTCCTCCTTTGTGCAGAGAAAAAGCCCCCATGCCTTTCGGGGCTGATGCAGCCTCAGGCCAGAGCCGCAGCTTAGCGACCACTGTGCAGGCCGGATTTCAGCTGCTCTCACCGCTCAGCCAGGCATGGGCGCTGCACAGACTACCACGCGCCCAGCTCTGCACAGCGGCCCGGGGAGCATGGTGGGGCTCAGATGTGCGCTTGAAGCTATTGGCTCGGCGTGGTGCATCTTTCTGAAGATCGGTGTTGCCTGATGACTACAGGAAAGCCTTTATTTGGATAATAAAACTTGACAGTGCCAATCACTGATGCTATGTGTGAACGGAAGAGAATGCTGCATTTGAACAAACTCTGAATAGAGAAAAGAAGGTTCAGAGGACACTGCCTTGGGTCACTGTCTGCCACGTGGGCTGCTTCCGTGGAAACCTTTGAGGAGACTGAAGTTTTACATGGGCTGAAGGGAACTGAACAAGCAGAGAGACATGTGTCTGAAAGAAATCAAGTCAATTTCAGGCTTTTGGGTTGGAGGGAGGGTGAGGGGGGATGCAGTCTAAGGGAGCAGTTTTAAATGGTCTGGAATCAAAATGCAAAGAAAAACCTCAGTTAATAAGATGCTCATGGCTGGATGGCTACGGGTTGCTGTTTTTGTTTTGAAGCTGCCTCGATAAGTACCTGCTCCCCAGAAGGCTGATCCTGTCAATGGCTTCACTGACGGCTCTGGCTCCCCCTGCTGCCCTGGACTGCTCCTGCGAGCTGGTCGCTGTGCTTGTTGCCGCGGTGATGGAGGGCAGCTGAGGGAGGATGGAAAAGCTTATTAAACAGATGTCCGAGGCGTCCCTCCTGGCCCAAGACACAGCAGAGCCACGGTCAAAGGGACACACTTCGCAGGCCATCAGTCTTGTTGCGGGAAACTGGGAACAGGAATGAGGGTGAAAGCGACTACCTGGGGCTGATTAGATCTAGAATCCCCTCACATCTTTGCAAAAAATGTGGGATCTCAGTTTCTTATGATCTGGGAGGTCCCAGGAAATGGTCTGCTTCAATGAGCCATTGAAAAATTTCTCTCATCAAAACCTTTCCCCTCCTCCAGTGAGCCTCTGTTCTGTTTGCTACAAAGTAATGGGACTCCATGGAGAATGCCAGTAACATTAGACCCTTTCATTTTTAATCCTCCAAGCCTTTTCCCCTTCTTTTCCATTTATCATTTAAACTAGAAATGTGCTCTGATCTTTATCTGCAAATAATTGTAGTCATTGGAAGCTCTGTGGATCAGGGGTCAGGTCATCCAGAAATCCTGGACCGCAGGGTGGGCAAAGTGGCAAACCTGTCAGAAATATTGGCTGGCAATGGTTTAAGATGACTGGGAAGTAATAGAAAAAGTAGGAGCGATGCCAAAAGAAACCCACTATGTTGCTCTGGGGTGCTGCCCTGCCCAGCACTCTGTTTCATGAGCGTTCTCTCCAATTCCCTACTGCCCACCCCTTATCTTCCCCTGTCCTCTTCTCCTCCACGACTCTCCCACTCCTGGAACAGGCCAGGCTCATTCCCACTTCGAAGCTTTTCCCCTGTTCCTTCCACTTGGAATGCTGTTCCTTTGTTGGCTGGCTCCTTCTTACTAGGCAGGGCTCAGCCTCAATGGGACACCTTCCAAGGGGCCTCCTTGGATCCCCCTGTGGGAGGTAGCCACCATCCTATACCCTGTCGCTCTCTCACCCATTAGCGCCTTGTATTGCCACCTCTCTCTGAAGTCACCTTGGTTATATACGGCTTTATTCGTATATACTCGAATCTTGTCTGGAAGCTCCCCGAGGCCAGGGGCTGCTCTGGTCTGCTCGGTCACCCCTGTATTCTGAGGACACAGCATAGACTTGTGCACAGTCTAACAGGTGTTCTATTAATTCACGACCGTATTTCCTGGGGCCATCTTTGCTGAGATTGGCCTAACTGACCTAGATAGGTGTAGATATAAATTTACTTATTTAGGATACTGAGATCCTTTTCTGTGTTATCTTGTCAGGAAATGGAAACGTAACAAGGGACTGGAATCAGCAGGCCCGGGTGAGGTCTGGCTTCCACTCGTAACCCTGGGCAACGTGCTTCAGCCCGGGTCTCTCCATCTGGGAGATGGGCAGAATGCTGGCGTGCTCAGGGAGCACAGTGAGGTCCTGCTGGGACCGTGTGGGGAAGGCCCTCTGGAGACTGTTGGCTGCTGTGGGAACGGGGTTCTGCTGTCCCTCTCTGGCCTTCACTGACCTCAGGGGTCTCCTCCTTCAGCAGACCGGTCCATGACTCTGCTGGTGGTCTCTCTGTGTCCTGGAAGGATGGAATCACATGATCTGAGGTCAGAATAAAGCCATCCACTTCACATCCTTCACTGATAGAGGTACAGACTGTCTTGAGGTCATAGACACAAATGTCAGGGGCAAAAGGCCGAGCACCAGGAAAACAGACAACAGATGCTGCTTGGTGATCACCCCAAAGAGCAGCCCGCCAACAGGGCCTGGGGAGCAACTAGCGGTGTGGACGGGGCCCTAGGCTTTCAGGCTGGCAGACCTCAGCCACTTCCACAGACATGCCATGAGAAAGCCACCCGGATTCCCTGGGTGCCATCAGCCATATCTATAAAACAGTGTGATGAAACCAGCCCTGCCTGTTTCAGGGCTACTGTGAACATCAAGTTAAGGTAAAAGATTTCAACAGGTGAGTCAGGGAACATGCTTCTGAGAAAGGATGTAGACATTGAGGGATGTCCAAGGCCTCCAGCTCCCCAGAGACCCCCGCTCCACCCCACCATCCATCCTCCTGTTTGCTGCTCAAAGCCGAAGGCTGCGGGCACCAACTCAAACACCTGTAGGGCCAGAGGGGTTTCCTGAGAAGGTGAAGCAGGCCAGGAGCAGGACGTTAAGGAGTGGTGAGGACTGCGGAGGCTGGAAGGGCTCATGCTCTGGGGAAGGGGGTCTTTCCAGAGAAGCCAGAGCTGGTTGTTTGCACCATCCTGTCTCTGACACACCAATGCTCAACTCTAGTTGAAGGTATTCAGGGTTTGTAAGGAAATCAGCAAGAACTGGAGGCATATTAGCGTCCAACTTAGGCCTAGGAAACAAAAGATGGAAAGGAGGTGGAGGAAATGGGGACTTCGACAGGTCAGTAGCAGCTGTGCACCAGACAGTGGATGCATTGATTGGTCTAAGGTCAGGGATGCCTCCACCGCTCTCTCTCCTCACCATGTGCTCTTGGCAAGCACCGCTCAGACACTGCCTGGTCCCTGAGTAGCCCAAGTCCTTCTCCATCCTTTCCCTCTGCCTGGGAACGCACCTGTGGTGGGCTGGCGGGGGGCTCAGCCTTTCTGCTGAGGATCGCCCTCTGCAGGGCTTCGTTCTCCACCTGGATGGCTCTGAGCACGGCTGAGGCATCCTCCTCTCGGTCCTCAACCTTGCACACGAGTTTTCGCGTTGCTGATAGGGGTCTCTCTCGGTGGCTTCCAGGTCCTGGGGGCAGAAAACAGGGGGTGAGCCTTTAGATTGCATTCTTGGAGGGCAGCTCCCAATCGATTAGACTCAAATTGAGGAACGTTCTATAAAAACAACTGGCCCATACTCTCCAAAAATGTCAAGGTCAAAAAAGACAAAGACAGCCTGGAGAGCTGCTCTAGATGAAAGCAGACGGGGCAGACATGGCAGCTGAACGCAACGGCGATCCCAAGGCTGGATCCTGGGTCGGCAAATATCCCTGTAAAGAACACTATTGTAGCAAGTGGAGAAATCCGAGTAGAGTCTGTGACTTGGATAACAGTATTATATTAATGCTAACTATCCTGAATTTCATACGTAAGTGCACTGTGGCAACGTAAAATGAATGCCCTCGTTCTTAGGAGATACATACTGCAGTGTTCAGGGTAAAGTGGGATGCTGTCTACAATTTAATCTCAAATGATTTAAAAATACACACACGCAGAGCAAATATAAAGCAACTGCGGCAAAATGTTAACAACTGGTGAACCTGGGGGAATGGGAGTGTCATTTGTAGTATCCTTGCAACTTGCCTTTACATCTAAAATTGAAATAAAAAGTTTAAAAGTTAGCCCTCTAACAAAGTGCCTATAAGGACTAATACCTGACATTGTGAAGAAGGATGGGTATTTGGGAATATTTTTGCTTTGTTTCATATTTACATGGGTAGTAAGAGTTACAAAGAAATTACTCCTCAACTGAAGAAAAAAAGTATTGCAAAGCTGTAGTCGGTTCTGGAAGTTCTAATGAGTGGAACACTGATTTTATAATATGCAAAAATATTTGCAATATATGAAAAAGTACCCAGCAAGACTGGTTGGAAAAAAATACATTATGGCATGTTTACCCAATGGAATACTATGCATTTGTAAAAAGAAAGGCATTAAAATATCTATAGATAAATATGGTGACCTGAATGTGCTTCATAATCACCTGGGGTATGGGTGTGGGTGCAGATGAAATTGGCCATCAGTTGACCATTGCCAAGGTCGGGTAATGAACATGGGGGGTTATGATAACATCCTCTCAAGTACTTATGTTTGGATTCTTTCTCTGTTAAAAAAAAAAAATCTCCATTTAAAAATAGAACTGCTCAAAATGTTTCCATTGGGATGTTTAAAGAGGCTTTAACCTACTGAATTTCAACCCCTCGGCAAATATTTATTGAGTGCCCCTCTGCCAGGCTCTGTTCTTAGCACTGGGGACACTGCAGCGACCATACAGATCAAGACCCTTGCCCTTGTAGAGAGAGGCAATAGGCAGAGAAACAAGAAATACTCTAGGGTGTTCCATGTCAGAAAATGATATGGAAAAACAAGAAAAGCAGAGCAGGGTAACAGAGATGGGGTGAGCAGGGTGGCAGGTTGGCCACACGGAGCATTGGGGAAGTGTGGTCCAGGAACCAGTGTGAAGTGAGAGGCCTGAGAAGGGGTGGGGAGGGCCAAGGCAGGGCCTTGGAGGACACTGTAAGGCCATTACTCCGAGAGAAATGGGGAGCCACTGAAGGCTTGAAGGCAGGGGACCTGATTTGACTTAGGTGCTGAGTGGAGAACAGAATGAAGGGAGGTGAGGGGGAAAGCAGAGAGGCCAGTTAGGGCTCCTGCAGCTGCCCAGTGGAGTGGGGACACAGAGTGTGGTCAGTTTCTGCGTGTATGTTGCAGACAGAGCCAGCAGGATTTCCTGACAGAGTAGATGTGGCTGGTGCAGAAAGAGAGTCAAGAACGATGCCAAGGTTCTGGCCCGAGGAAACAGATGATGGGATTGCTTTCAGTTGAGCTGCGGAGGGCTGTCAGAGGAGCAGGTTTGGAAGCGAAGGGGCAGCTTGGAGCCCAGAGGTGTGATTTTGGCATCAGGGTGGAGCTGTCGAGTTGGCCTGTACACACACACGAGTGTGGAGTTTGGGAGGGTGGTCTGGGCTGGAGATGTGAATTCAACCTAGGCAACTTCGTTGCATCATTTAACAATAGTATCAAAGACTGACATTAACGCTGGCCTATAACAAACTGGGAATTGATAGCTATGACTTCTCTGGGGAGATATAGATAGAGATATAGATAGCCTGGTACAAAGGCTTGTTAAAAACCAGCAACCTGGGCTTACCTGGTAGCACAGTGGTTGAAAGTCTGCCTGCCAATGCAGGGGACACGGGTTCGAGCCCTGGACCGGGAAGATCCCACATGCCGCGGAGCAACTAAGCCCGTGCACCACGACTACCGAGCCTGCGCTCTAGTGCCTATAAGCCACAACTACTGAGCCCATGTGCCACAACTACTGAGCCCACGCACCCAGAGCCAGTGCTCCGCAACAAGAGAAGCCACTGCAATGAGAAGCCTGCGCACCGCAACGAAGAGCAGCCCCCGCTCACCACAACTAGAGAAAGCCTGTGCGCAGCAACGAAGATCCAACGCAGCCAATAAATAAATAAATAAATAAAAATTGAAAACAAACAAACAAACCCCAGCAACCTTCCATCCTCATGACCTCAGTAAACAGGCACCGCTGATTATTAGAGATTTAGTTGGAGCCCTTTATCCTCCTGCTATGTTAGAATTTGCATCTGAATGAGGCTTCAAGTAGCAACACCAAGAATGGCTTTGGCAGGAGAGGGAGTATAGCCAGGTACTGGGTTGATGGAAAAGCTAAGCTAAAATGAGGGGACACCAATTTCTTCCAGGCATCCAGGAGAGGGGCTTTGGATGTGAATGCCCAGGGACCGGGCAGGCACTCTGAGTGAGTGAGACTGAACTCGGGGTGGGTGTGGGGGAGATGGGAGGCAGCTGAGCCACTGCCCAGCTCCAGCCAATGCCTGCCAGACAGAGCTGTGCTTCTAGTGTTGCCAGGTTTTTCTCTAAGAAAAGTTAGAATCTGAAGTTTATGTGAAATCCCCCTGAATTTATTTGTTCATAAAGTATTTCAGTTTTTAGGAAACGTGAAAGCCAACAGAACCCAAGGGCTGGTCTAATACAGGCCACGGCAAGTCCCAGCTGCTCCTCCAGGAAAGTCAAGGGCACCCAAAGGAAGCCCTGCATGCCTTCGGATGGCTGGCTGACCTGGGTGATAATGGCAGTGGGTCATTCTCTGACTTTGATGGACTCTTGCTGTGGCTCCATTACTGCTCCTGGGGACACAGAGTAAGGCACTGCTGGCAATGTGACCTGGGGATTCTGTTCTCCCCAGTCAAGGCTGCTTTAACTCTGTTTTCCTTTCTTATCAGCTACTCGACCTGCTCTGCAACTCGAGGGGTAAGAAGGTGAGTCCTGGAAGGAGCTGATGGAGGTGGGGATTCTCATTGCCATGGAAACACTGTGGGTCCAAGGGGTGTGGGGAGGCCACTGGGATCTTCCTCACGCAGGTCCCTGACGCAGCTGGGAGGACAGGAAAAGAAAGTGAAAGAAAAGAAGTGGCCTTGAGCCCGTCTGGAGCTGGAACTGAGGAATCCTGAAGCACCAACACACCCTCACCCCAAGGGGAGCTGAAGCCGAACTGGGTTCGCTGCAAGGCACGGGCATTAACGACACAGGCTCTCAACTGTCACTACACTGTGGGATAAGATGCTGCTCTGGGCACCGGGGTACAGACGTGGGTGGGAAAGGCATGTCCCTGTCCTCACAGACCTCACAGTCATGGGGCACAGACAGACACGGATCAGGCACACAGGACACGCCAGCAGCAGGTGATGAGTGCTGGGGAAAAAATCAAGTGGGATAAAAGCTAGAGGTGACAGGAGGGGGAAGGACACTACTTCAGACACTGGGTCAGGGAGGGTGACGTCTGAGCAGAGACCTGAAGGCGGTGACCTTGTGAATACCCACGTGGGGAGGCTGTTCCAGGCCAAGGGGCAGCAGGTGGCAAGGCCCTGTGGTGGGCGGAGCTTGGCACAGGGAGGACCGGCAGGGGGCTGGCCTCGGGAGCCACGGGAAGCCTGGGGGGCAGCGGGCGTGGACAGGTCTCATGGGAGCCTGAGGCCACGTAAGCCCCAGAGGCCTCCTGCTACTCCAGGAGGCCACGCCCACCTTGTTTGCTGCTATGCCCTGGCTCCGGCATTATGATCGTTGTCAAATGAATGGACGGAAAATGATTTCAGTTCCCAACCTTGTCAATCTCAGTATTTGTGAATATCATTAAAACATATCATTTCCTCCTCCATCTGCAGTAAAGCAGAGCTGAGAAATTTAAGGCCCCTTCAGATCCTACAGAGGATCCTACAAATAAGGGCCAAGGATCTTGTGTACAGCTAAACAAACGCGCCACAACTCTGACACTGGGGGTGCGAACCCCAGCATTAGTGCGAGGCTTGGGCAACGCCAGGATAAGCAGAACCTGAGATTCGTAAGCTCCTTCTGCATTTCCTGCCTACAGCACTCATAAAGTCAGTCGAAGGAGAGTCCCTGCGTGGTAACCCTTGCCTATTTATTGCCACTATGTGGGCAAGAGCCCCGTCCGCTTGTGCCTCAGTGGTCTGGGGCTATGGTGGAGCATCGCGCCCAACATAACTATCTGTTCTTGGCCACTACAACCCTGCGATCACCTCTTCTTGGAAAAGGATAATCAGGAAGGCATTTTCTTCCAGCGGGGTTCAGCTTTGTCTGCACAAACTTCTGCCCTGAGCGCCTTTCATCTGGGAGGGAATGCTCCTGCAACAACACGATCGTTGGGTCCTGCCTGTGCCCTTTGAGTCATATTAGGCTAAGAAGATGCTTTAAAAAATTAAATCAGGCTTTCTCTGAGTGAAGGTCAAGGCCACAGCTCCACCACCAGAGCTCTCCCCACCCATGGCTTCCCAGAAACGCGTGTCCACAGTGCCCGTGTCCTCCTGAATCACATCCCCGCTGCCCGGCTGTGTAGACTGTGCGTTTCCTCATTGCACACGAGGTCACTGCCTTTTGATTCCATTGGAAGTTCTCCTTGCTCGCTTGGGTGAGCCATTTCTGCACTGGCCTGAGCACCACGTGAGGGTGGATTTATTCTCATCACAGATCTGGAGAACGGTGGATTTATTCACACAATAAATCGTTACCACCAGCAAAAGCCAAATGGCACATTTTAATTTATCCCAAGCTGCTCTTTTCTGGTTGAAAACCACGCCTCTACTGTTAACTTCACTTTCTCTTTGCTTCACTAGAACTTGGCTTTCATCTCTCTTGCAGGGAAACAAAAGAGTGTATCAATTCAGGAGATTTACCATGAATGCAGCACATGTCACAAAGAAGACGTGAGGACATGGGGGCTGTCCGGTCAGCTCACCAGCCAGGTGGCTTCTTCCCACTCGCCAGCTATGACTCGAAAAGCTCAAAGTCAGCGTCTCAGCAAAATGACCCCTTCCCACATGCAAGGGACCTTTGAGATCACCTGGCAATCCACTGAAAAGGCAAACGTTACATCTGAGAATCACAAGGGTCTAACGTAGAGCTCATAGGCCGGCAGCCCAAAGGCTGAAGCCAGCCTGCAGGTTGCGTTGTGTGACTTTTTTTAAAAATTGGAAACAGATGCCAAGTTAAAAAAAAAAAAAAAAAAAGAATAGGAAATCCACCTGAAAATCGGGATTCCTGGCATCTCTTGAAAAGTCCTATGATCTGACGTGGCAATCGTGAGCTGGGGAGCAGCTCCTGCTGCAGGCGTGGCATCAGTGATGGTCACGTGCCTGTAAGCCCGGAAACTGTGCACGATTTCTGCCGTGAAAGGTCCAGGGAAACAGCTGGCTCAGCCCTGTTTTGTCCTGAGCAGCACATACTCCCTCTAAAATCCACCCAGGAGGGGAAAGGGGGCTGCCCGCTGGGACAGTAGCTTACATCTGAGTATTCCAGAGCCTCTGTGCATTTTAAGTTGGCTCAGCCTCAGCAGGCTACACGCTTCCCACAGCGTAGGAGACCGCGACAAATGGCCACAAATGCCTCCCACCTGCATCCCACCTGCAATGTGCCATATCGCCCTGTGACGCTGCAGCATCTCCCATCAAAAGGTGGGTGGAATCTGTTTCTCTAGCTGGGCATGGCCTGGTGACTTCCTTTGGCCAACAGGTCCTTAGCAGTCACGACCAAGCGGAGCCTAACTTAAGAAAGGACTTACATGCTGGGGTGTGTCCTCTCGGGCTGCCTGGAGACCACCAGGCGCTGGGTAATGAGACCACGTGGAGCAGAGACGAGGGGTCCCAGCTGAGGTCCTTGGGCCAGCGGGACTGCCAGACGCTGTGAGGGTGGCCGTGCGAGACCAGCCAGCCAGGCACCCGCTATGGAACCGGCCAGCCCCCTGCAGCAATAATAAAAGCATTGTTGCTTGCAGCCACTGCAGTGTGGAGGGGATTGTTAGGCGGCAAGAGATAGTTGATAACACCTGGCTTGTCCAGGCCTATGCTCTTCTCAACTCTGAGGCTTATGTGGGGGCCTCTCCACAGGCAGATGCTGTCTGTAACCCTTAATACTCATTCTTCTGCTGCTGTCTCTTCGTGAGCCCAGGAATGCACGTGATTTTTAATGATTTTTCAAGGAAGGCAGTCAGCCCCCATCTCCCCATCCCTGACTAAATGACTTTACTCTTTCCTCGCATATTACAGTCCTTTGCTCTGCACCCGGCCCCAGAAGAATTTGTAGCAAAGTGTCCTGTGTGGTTAATTTTTGTAAGAAATGAGCGGCAGTTGCTTTCATCCTCCCAGCAGCAGTGACCTTCACGGCATCCATGGTTCCCTTCAGGGAACCACCTCTTCTCCATCTTCTCAGTCTACATGCTTTGGATGGATCTGGATCTGCCCCCACTCCTGGCCCTTCCTGGGCCCTTGAGAGAACAGGTGCCTCTCCCTGACTACAGAGACTGGAGATCGGTTCAGGGTAGAGCTGGTTCTTGGACTCTGCTGGAACTATTTGGAGAGGAGCAGTCCCTTTCCCCGGGGGTTGCTAAGTCAGTAAATGCGAGCCTGGAGCCACCAGGGACCATCTCCGGGCCACGCCTGAGACTACAGATGTGGTTCTCAAAGTGTGGTCCCTGGAGCAGTAACATCAGTATCACCTAGGAACTTGTTAGGAATTAAAACACTTAGGCTCCACCCTAGATGCACTGAATTAAAATTTGGGCAGGGTCCAACAATCTGGTTTTAATTTGCTTGGCCAATAATTCTGATGCATGTTCAAGTTTGAGACCCACTGGACTCAAAAAGTAGAGCTAAGTGATGAAGAAACAGTTCCTGGTGATAGCATCATCTGAGTACCTGGATCCCACCATACCTGAGGGCAGATCTATAGTCCTGGACTTTTCAGGTCTCTGAGTGATACATTTTCCTTTGTTGCTTCAGCCAGTTTGCATTTCTGACACTTGCTATTAATAATGAACACTGACATATGTTATGAGACTCTGGACTTTGGCAGAATGGTCTTCCTGCTGCAGGTTTTCTTGACAGAAATGCTAACTGCGCTAACTGCAGGGCTGTTAGGGTCTTCTAATTCACTCATGCTGAGGGGTGTTACTTTATTTCTGTGGTTGGCAGCTTGTCTGGGAAAAGTGGTTCCGATATATAACTTCCCTAGAGCACTCTGACGACTTGGACAGTAAACTTTCTGCAGTAAAGACTGATCTTCTTTCACCTTCAACAAGACAACAGGTCTCTGGAAGTTTCCTGGAAGGCTTATTGATAGAGACCAAAGTAACCCAGGGCATGAGGCCCTTTCATTAGAACAAGAGACAGTTATAGTGATAGAGAGGAATTAAGCTCTCGTGGAGTTGCACCATATGTACATTTAATTGACATAAATTCAATTTTATGACCTTGGCCAAAGATAAAGGAGCAAGGAGAGAAATAACTCTTTTAAGAGAGCAGGCAATAGGTTACACTTATGGTAATGGCAGGCTATCTAATCCAGACCAACCTGTCCCTGGAGCACAACTAGAAAACCTGGACCAAATAGTAGTATAAAAATCTGTTTGTAAAAAGAAATCTGTTTGAAGGCATGGAGAGTGAACAGGGCTGTGAAGGCTTACGGGCAGGAGAACAGAAACCTAGAGAGGTTACCCCAGCACCTGGGAAGTGTTTCCCCTCAAGGTGCTGCTGATTCTAAGAGCTGTTGCAAGGCTGAGAAACTGAAGAGAGCTGGTGACAGACTCAGGGCTACAGTCTGAGAGTCAGGGTGACCTAGAAAGAGCCAGGCGTGAAGGGCACAGAAAGGTTAACAATGTAGGCAAATCTAAATTACTATTGACTATTTTAGTAATAATAATGATGTCTGGTGAGGTTTAATATCTAGAGAGAATTAAAATGCATGACAAAAATAGCATTTAATTTTGGATGGGAGTAAATGGAGTTACACAGTTGTAAGGTCTCCACTGAATGAGAAGCGGTAAACTTGCTAATTTAAAGTAGACTCTAATAAGTCAAGAATACATGTTGCAATCTCTGGTAATGACTAAAGAATAGTAAAAGAATGTATAACTAACAAGCTAATAGAGAAGAAAAAAGAGGGATAATGTAAAGTAATCAGTTCAGAATAGGGCAAGAAAGGAGAGAAAAAGGAACATAAAACAGGCAGAACAAATAAAAAGCAAACAATAAAATGGCAGATTTAAACTTAAATATATCTGCAATTACATTAAACGTAAATGGACTAAATGTGCCCATTAAAACACATCGATTGTCAGAGGATAAAAATAAAAACCAATTACATGGGGTTTACAAGAGACAAACCCCAATGTAAGGATGCAGAATGTTTGAAATGAAAGAATGAAAAAGGATACGCTACATAAACACTAACCAAAAGAAAGCTGGTCAACTTTAAGACAAAAGCATTATTAGAGTGAAAAAGAGACAACACATGGTGGTAAAAGGTTCAGTTCACCAGGAAGATATAAAAAGGCTGATTTTGTATGCCCCCCAGAAAGACGTCCCCCCCACAAACAGAAAGTAAAGCATCTAAGCAGTCCAGATTTTGCCTGGACAAGTGAGAGCTGGTTTGAGACTTCTGTCCTTTCATCAAGTCTCAGGGTCCTGTGCCTCTGGAGGAAGGAATATCTCAGTGACCTCAGCATAATGCCAGTGCTTAAAGTCACATTTTCCCTACAACCAGACCCTAAACAAGGCCAACTGCTTCATCTGGGGCTTGACCAAGAAGCTGTGATTGTCCCCACCCTGGAGGAGCAATGACTCTCTTGGGCTTAAGGAGAGGTGATATGGCTGTATGGGGTTTTCTAGATGGAGCCACATACGCTGCACTTGATCATCAGTCTGAGGGATTTTCAAGGGTAGCTTTAACCACCTGCACTTTTTTCTGACCTTTAGAACCTCATCCCCGTGGGACATGTGGCTCCAATGTCATCCCATTTCAGTATGAGAGTGGTAACAATGCCATGGTTTTCAACTTGCCTTTTTTTCAAATTTGGCCAATGTAGGAGCCATGTATACTTAACAGATAAAGGCTGACCTCCAAACCCGTTCAAAATGAGGATTCCACCACCTCAAACAGTGTCCTCTTTAAGGGAATCAATGGGACAAACTGAGAACCAAGTGCCAGGGACAGCTGGTAATCTGATTTTTACCAGATGGACCCAGTGACATGTGCTGTTTATGTGAATGCATTGCTTCCTTGCCATGGTGGTCAGGAAACTCAAAGTCATGAGTGTGACCCCCTGAGGCATTCATCTGTTCACCCCTTGGCGTCAACTTATTGTTCCTACTCTTGTTTTCCCTTTACCTTCATTTCCTTACATATTTGTTAAAGTCTTCTTGCACTACAAAATTTGTTAGAACATGTCAGAACTTCTTGGAGAAAGGCAGATTATAAATAATTAATGAAGCTCGACTTCTCAAAAAACTGTACATGAAGGTATGTGTTACAGTTGACTTGTTGAAGTCTTAACCTCCTAGTACCTGTGAATGTGACCTTATTTGGAAATAGGGTCTTTGCTGATGATCGAGTTAAGATGAGGTCATTAGAGTGGGTCTCAATCCAATATGACTGGTACCCTTATAAAAAGGGGAAACTTGGACCCAGAGACAGATGTGTATACAGGAAAGCACCAGGTGAAGGTTGGAGTTACGTTGCCACAAGGCAAGGAAATACCAGAAGCTAGGAGCGAAGCCTGGTGCAGATTCACCCCTAGTGCCTTCAGAAGGAACATGGCCCTGCTGACACCTTGATCTTGGACTTCCCAGCCTCCAGAAATGTGACACAATAACTTTCTATTGTTTAAGCCAATCAGATTGTGGTACTTTGTTACAGCAGCCCTGGGAAATGAATACAATATTTGAAATGATCTTAGCTGATACATGGTTTAACTTTAAAAATGTTAACAGCTATATATTTATATTAATGAACATTAGAAAAAACAGAACAAGTGACTCCAACCTGTGGATTTTAGGCATGTCATTGCTTCGAACTAGACTGATGTGGGTATGTTGCAAGCAAATAGCAGTTTAGTTGACACACGAGGGGCCATGCAGTGGAGTGATTGAGAACAGATACTCTGCAGCCAGGTTTTAAACACTGGCTTTATACTTACTGGCTGTGTGACCTTGGACAGATTCCTCAACCTCTCTGTGCCTTGGTTTCCTCTGTATAATAGTGTTGATAATAGCAGTACCTACTGCATGGGGTTGTTTGAGTGATTAAATGCAAGATTAACACGTGTGGTACTAAACACAGCCTGGGAGCTGGTTCAGTGCTTTGTAAGTGCTGGCTCTTCATTTTATTACCCAGAAACGTAAATATTTAGTGATCATGGCCAGCACATGAAGGAGGGAGATCCCAGTGAGCCCAGTAGGACGGCTGGGAAGGGTGCTTGACTGCCACCGTGCTGCTCCCACTCTACCAGGGGCTCTGGAAGTTTCCTGCACAGTGGCACTCCACCCTTGGTTTCATTTCTTTCAACAACTTGTCTTTTTTTTTTTTTGCGGTACGTGGGCCTCTCACTGTTTTGGCCTCTACCATTGCGGAGCACAGGCTCTGGACACGCAGGCTCAGGGGCCATGGCTCACGGGCCCAGGCGCTCCGCGGCATGTGGGATCTTCCCAGACCGGGGCACGAATCCGCGTCCCATGCATCAGCAGGCGGACTCTCAACCACTGCGCCACCAGGGAAGCTCTTAACAACTTGTCTTGGAGGAATTTTCTAAAAAGCCATTTAAAAATTTTTCACATAGAGTGAACACCAGCAGTACAGACTGGAGTCCTGTCAACTCGAGCAGTGGTCAGTGGAGCCAGTCCAGGTGTAGAAGAAACAATGGCTCAGGGCTTGCCCTCCACACTCTCCACCAGCTGACCCTGAACAAGCACTTGGTCTGAGCCAGATGCTCCTCTAAGCAGTCTATCCATCCAGTCCTTTAATCCTTATACTGACCCTCAGAGGACAGTCTTACTCTTATCCCTGTTTGGCAGATGGGAGAGTGAGGCCCAGAGAGGTTAAGTAACCTGCCCAAGGTCACAGAGCTGGTAGGTGGACGGGAACGATTTGTACCAGGTGGTCAGGCTGCAGAGTCTGCCAGGCCTATTTTCTGCCAGGGTTTCTGGGCTGGTGGGCTGTCAGCCCAGAGCTGCTGGTGGGCTGTCTCACCACCCTAAGAGCCTTTCTGAGAATGTAGGGCATAAAGGAGAAGCTGTGCCAAGAGGTGGGGAGAGGCAGACTGCTGACATACTTTAATTACTGGGGTCTGGCTGTGCCCAAAGATCACACCACCTTTGAAAGTTCATTTACATGGGTTGATGTAGATGCTTTTCCTTCAATCCACTCTTTTTATCACTTGCTATCTAAAAATGCTTTGCCTTGTATTAGTACGGTCTTTTCCCCCCATTAGTTTGCGACTTGATAAGGGTTAATCAGGGAATGCTTGGGTGCCACGTTAGCCAGACCTCCACCTGCAGCTCTGCCTCAGGGCTCCACCGGCACCCAGAGCCTCCTGAGCCAGGGCACTGGAGGGTCAACGCCACCAGGCACAGCCCACAACCCAGGACCGAAGGGAGGGTCCCTCATCCACCCCGGGGTGGGAGCAGGCTTCTGCTCAGCGCCGTCCCCTGAGCTCCCCAGCCAGGTGGAGCTCCACTTGCCCAGTGAACTTGCTTGGTGATGAAGCCAGTTTGGGCTCCTCCCCTTTCCTGTCCCCTTCCAGGGACCACCTCCCAACTAGATTACTTGTTCTGGAAACCTTATCTCAGAGTCTGGTTCTGGGGAATCCAAACAAGACAATATTTACATAGCAGGGAACAAACGCTCAGTAAGTGGAAGGATTGTTATCACTTCCTCCGCCTCCTTCCATCTGCCCTGAGCTGCTGGGAAAAGAGCTTCAAGCCTCAGGCCTCATGCACGGAGTGCACTGGTCCAGATCTGGGAACCGTGACTGTTTGGAGTAGGGGTTGCTTCCTGCCACCAAGTCCCTTGGCCCGTCCCTGCAGGAAACAGTCCCTCCAGCTCCTCAGTAAACGTGGATGGAATGTCTTGGCCACAGAGGTCACTCGTCTAACAAGGCTGGTTGCCTGGGGCTGGATTTTGCCCTAGGCACCCCACAGTTGCAAATTCTTAGGACACCAGGATGCCTTGAGCTCTCTGAGCTTCTTTGGATCACAGAAATCAGAAGCAAGTTGCCCTTACAGAGTCACTCCAGCCACTACTTTGGATCCACAGCATCAGACTGAGATGTTTCATCTGCAGCCTCCAGTGTGTGCAGTCTGCTGGTTAAGGACGCAGCAGTGGAGTCACTCCAGCAGGGTTTGAGGCCTACATCTGCTGCTTTCCAGCTGTGTGAATCACCTGCTCTGTGCCTCAGTTCCTCATCTGAGAAATGGGCACAATCGGAGAACCCACCTCAAAGCCTGGAGATAAGGATTATAATTTACCTACACATATAAATTACATATATAATTTACTTATACAGTAAGTCCCCTACATACGAATGAGCTGTGTTCTGAGAGTGGGTTCGTAAGTCCAATTTATTCATAAGTCCAACAGAGTTAGCCTAGATACCCAACTAACACAGTCAGCTGTAGTGCTGTACCGTAATAGGTTTATAATAATTTTCACACAAATAATACATAAAAAACAAACACAAAAAATAAAGAAAAATTTTTAGGGGACTTCCCTGGCAGTCCAGTGGTTAAGACTCTGTGCTCCCAATGCAGGGGTTGTGGGCTCGATCGCTGGTTGGGGAATTAAGATCCCACATGCCGTGCGTGGTATGGCCAACAAACAAACAAAAACAACAACCAAACATTTTAAATCTTACAGGACAGTGCCTTGAAAAGTACAGCAGTGCAGTACAACACCTGCCATACAGGCGCTGGCGTTGAGTGAACAGGCAAGAAGAGTTACTGACTGGAGGAGGGAGAGGAGGTGGGAGACGGTAGAGCTGAAGGATCGTCAGCAATAAGAGATGGAGGGCAAGCTGCAATGTCACTGAAGCCTGATGTTGATGGAATCCATGTTCACATCTTTGAAAGTTTGCAACTTGAAGGTTCGTATGTAGAGGACTTACTGCATATAGGTGAGTAACTTTCATATAGAATTTATATATATATATATAAGTAAACCATATAATGTATATAAGTAAATGATAAGTAAACACATAGTAAATTGTAATAAATAAAAGCTTACAATAGTGGCTGGCTCACGGTAAGCACTCAATCAATGGACCCCCTCATTTCATTAGAAGGGCGGCACACGGACCTTTCACCATAAACTTCTTTGTACCTTTAGAATGTCGTATCATCTGCATGTATTGTTACCCATATAAAGTAAGCAACTTCATTTAAAAGTAAAAACAAAAATAAAACAAATTTTCAATTATAACCACATCTTGGTTTTAGACCCAGAAAGTAACTGTGACAGTTAATTTTAGGTGTCCACTTGACTAGGCCATGGGGAGCCCAGCTATTTGGTCAAACATTATTCTGGATGTTTCTGAGAGGGTGTTTGGGAGTGAGATTAACATTTTAATTGACAGAAGAAAACAGCCTGCCCTCCGTAGTGTGGGTGGGCCTCATCCCATCAGTGGAAGGCCTGAATAAAACAAAAATGCTGATCCTCCCACGAACAAGAGAGACTCCTCCAGCAGACTGCCTCCAGATTTCATCTGCAACACTGGCCCTTCCTGCCTGATGGCCTTCGAACTGGAACACTGACTTTTCCTGGGTCTCCAGCCTGCTGACCCATCGTATAGATCAGACTTGGCAGCCTCCATAATTGCATGAGCCAATTCCTTACAACAAATTTCTCTCTGGGGGAGGGAAGGACTGGGAGTATGGGGTTAGCAGATGAAAACCATTACATACAGAATGGATGGACAACAAGGTCCTACTGTATAGCACAGGGAACTATATTCAATATCCTGGGGTAAACCATAATGGAAAAGAATATATAAAAGAATGTATATATGTGTATAACTGAATAATTTTGCTGTACAGCAGAAATTAACACAACATTGTAAATCAACTATACTTCAATAAAAAAAATGAAAAAAAAATTTCTCCACCTCTCTCTCTCTCTCTCTCTATATATATATGTATGTATATATATATGCATATGTATATACACACACATCCTATTGGTTCTGTTTCTCTGGAGACGTTGACCAATAATACATTTGCTAAAGGTCAGCTCAGGCCTTGGGGAGGAGGGTGATGAAGCAAGAACTCCTCCATCACGGCACCCCACTGACCCAAAGCCCAGTCCCAACTGCTCGGGGGTGCGCGCAGAACTCTTACTTGAGCTCGCCCTCTCCTGGTCTGGGAACACGGTCAGGGGCTGGGGGCTCAGGTTTGGCTCGGGTTTGCTGGGAATGAAGACCTCAGCGTTGTCCTTCCGCTTAGCAGACAAATTCCTTTCCTTTTTATTACCTGTAAAAACACAATAGTTTATATGTCAAACACTGAGTGCAGGCAGAGTTGGGAAATTCTGCTCCAGCATCTGTTTATTTGTGCGTTCACTTATTCATTCAACAAATATTGATGGAATCCCTGCTCTGTGCCAGGCACCATGCTAGTTTCGGATTTGTTGCAGACAACAAAACAAGTTTGCTGAGAGCCGTTATGTGCCAACTACCACATTTTGGTAAATAAGTGAATTCTTCTAGGACACACACAGGTTTTCAAGTTTTAACATTTCTGAATAGGGACAAGTCTTATAAACAATGGGGTACTGGGTTTAATTGGCAGCAAGATACATAAAATAATGATGTAACCAAGGATATGCAAGAGCAGGAAAAATAGAGTAGGACATGTTTGCTGCCCTCGAAGCACATTCTCGCCGAGGAAAAGGACGGTTGAATGGATAAGACAGCAGGGCTGGCACAGAAGAAGGGATCCAGTACCAGGGTCACAGAGGAGCATGCAGCCTGGAGGATGGGGCTGGCAGGTATGCAGCCGACAGTGAAGAGAACACTTACAGGTGACCAGGGTGTCTCCAGGGCACAGAAGAGGGGGCATTCAGACACAGGGAACAGTGTGTGTGAAGGCTTGAGAGCTGACATGCGTGTGGCAGGTGAGTGGCTAGGGTCTGGGCTGGCGAGAGGAGCCAGACAATGAAGGGCCCACGGGCCATGATTTATAGTCAGTGTTTCCCAAAGTGGGGTGCCTGGACCACTGGCTAAACAGGTGATGACTGGGACTTCCCTGATGGCTCAGTGGATAAGAATCCACCTGACAAAGCAGGGCACATGGGTTTGATCCCTGGTCCGGGAAGATCCCACATGCCGCGGAACAACTAAGCCCGCGCGCCACAAGTACTGAGCCTGCGCTCTAGAGCCCGCGAGCCACAACTACTGAGCCCATGTGCCACAACTACTGAAGGCTGCGTGCCTAGAGGCCGTGCTTTGCAACACGAGAAGCCACCACAATGAGAAGCCCGCACACTGCAACGAAGAGTAGCTCCCGCTCGCCGCCACTAGAGAAAGCCGGCGCGCCGCAATGAAGACCTAACGCTGCCAAAAATAAATAAAATTTAAAAAAAGAGGGCTTCCCTGGTGGCGCAGTGGTTGAGAGTCCGCCTGCCGATGCAGGGGACGCAGGTTCGTGCCCCGGTCCAGGAAGATCCCACATGTCACGGAGCAGCTGGGCCCGTGAGCCATGGCCACTGAGCCTGCGCGTCCGGAGCCTGTGCTCCGCAACGGGAGAGGCCACAACAGTGAGAGGCCCGCGTACCGAAAAAAAAAAAAAAAAAAAAAAATTAAAAAAAGGAAAGCAATTATCTATCTTAATGTGTATGGGAAAAAAATAAGCAACCAGTGTATCAAACCTTGATTTCATGTATATTATTGTGTGGAACAATCCTAGAATTACGGAAGAAAAGAAAGGAGTGAGGAAGGAAGGGGTGAGGGGGTGGAGAGAAAAGGAAAGAAGAAAGGTGACTGGTTTAAATAACAGCTAAAAAATAGTATGAGTGGTCTGTGAATTTGGCAAAAAAAAAAAAAATTGTTGGGAAGGTAGAAAACCTGGGAAGTGTCTGCTCAAATTCAAAGGAAATCCTGGGGCCTGTGGTGGCCCAAAGGAGGGAAGCCCCGGAATCAAGGGCGCTATGGGATTCTTGGGAGGTCAGGGTAGATGTTGGGGATGAGTGTGGGGTCTGTCCGACTTGCACTAACCTCTCTGCTATCCCCCCTTGACTTGGCAAAGGACACGTGTTTCTCTACACTTTCTCAAGTGGCTGCTCCCTGGTTGGCCTGATATCCAGGGCCCAAGGGCAGACCTGTGTGTGAGCGAGAAGCCACCATGTCCAATGGGACAAGACAAAGAATGGAGAGAGGCCAATGCCCAAACGGAGATTGGCTGTCTAAGTGCTGAAAATATGCTGATGATGGTAAGAACGACAGCCAGCATGTATTCAGTTCAGCCTCCTGAGTGCCCAGGCACCGGGACAGGTCCTTGGCACACACTGTCTCATGTGTTTCCCCAGCCATCCTAGTGGGTGGAGGGTAGGTAGAATAATGGACCTCAAAAATGGCCACGTCCTAATTTCCGGAAGCTGTGGATGTGTTAGGCTCCAAGGCAAAGGGGAACTGACTGTGCTCATCAGCGGACCTTAAACTAGGGACGTTATTTTGGATTATTCCGCTGGACCCAATGTAATCACAAGGGTTCTTAAAAGTGGAAGAGGGACAGGGTTTCAGTTTGGGATGGTGAAAAACTTCTGGTGATGGATAGTGGTGATGGTTACACAACAATGTGAGTGTACTTCGTGACACCGAATTGTGCTCTTAAAAAGGGTGAAGACGGTAAATTCTATGTTATGTATATTTTGCCACAATAAAACACATGTGCGTGAGCAGCACACAGGTGGAAAAGTGCTGCAGAAGAGGAAGATCAGAGGGAGACGTCACTATAGAAGAAAAGCACAGAGAGATGCAACGTTGCCAGCTTGGAAGGTGGCCAGGAGCCAAGGTATGTGACAGCCTCTAGAAGCTGGAAAAGGCAAGGAAACACATTTCCCCCTAGAGCTTCCAGAAGGAACATAGCCTTGCTGACACTGTGATTTTAGCTCAGTGAGACTCATGTCAAACTTCTGACCCACAGAACTATAAGATAAAAAGTTGGTATTGTTTTAAGCCACCAAGTTTGGGCTAATTTGTTATAGCAGCAGTAGAAAACTAATACATACTATTGCAGAGTAAGGCTCTGAAGTTCAAGTCGTTTGTTCAACAACACAGAGCTAGGAAGTGAGGGAATCAGGATTTGACCAGGCCTGCCTGGCTCAGAGCCCTGCCCTTAACCACTTTATTCCCCTCCTCCACTTTATGGCTCCCTCCTCTCCTTAAGACTGCCCTCCAGCAACTCTGGTAGAGGTCTGCCTTGGCCATCAAAAGTCTATACAAGGATAGTTCTTAGGGCACCAAAGGACCCAGACTCTTGGTGCAATCCTAAACCATCAGGTCTTCATGGAAAGTGGCCTGGGTTCACTCATTTTGTACCACCCTCCCCCCACCCCTGGCCCCGACTCACTCGGCTGCAGCCATACTGGCCCTTTCTCTGTACTTGGGTACACCAAGCTCTTTCCCTCTCCAAGCCCTTTGTGCTTTCTGATCCCTGGACCTGCATTGCTGTTTCCATGGCTGCTTTCTCTTCCTCATTCCTGTCCCAGCTTAAACATCACCTCCTCTGAGAAGGCTTTTCTGACCATTCCAGCTACTAGCATCCTTCTGTGACCCCCATCGCCCAACCAGTGTCCCGTTTTATAATCTTCACAACTTTCAAGACCATCAGGGTACCATTCTCTCCTCCCTGAATTCCTAACCCATGACCCAGCCCTCCCCTTTCCAGTTAATAGAAGAATAACTTCTGCTTTCTCTGTGCCGCTCATTCACTGCCCCTTGCTCACAGGGAGGACAAACGGGATGGGAGAGAGTGGGGGCAGGAAGCCGTCGGGGCTCAGCCCAGGCCTTCCTTCTTCCCTCTTCTGTGGGTTGGGGTGGGGGGGGTGGGGTGCCGTCAGGTCACATGGCCCCCTTCTACCATGCTGATGCCATCAGCGGTCCAGCTCTGCCAACATCTGGGGTCAGGGGTCAGTCTACGGCAGAGGGGCAGTACTTTCAGTTGGAGAGGTAATCATTTGCTCACCTTCCATCCATGATCATTTCTCATTTGTTTCACAATTTAGAAGGGAAAGCAGAGCGGGGTGGGGTTACTTACTGGCTCCTCAAAGCCCAATTATCACTTTGTAACTTCATCTGGTTTATTTATTTAGCCTAAAGATCAAGAGCGCAGGCTCTGGGCTCAGACTGCTGCAGATTCAGTTCCACTCTGCCCTTTCCTAGCTGTGTGGCCTTGGGCAAGTTATTTGACCTCTCTGTGCTTCAGTTTCCCCTCTGTAAAACAAGTACGATGACAGGACTTCCCTTGGGGTTGAGATTTAATGTGCGGGTGAGGATTTAATGAGGGACATAAGTAAGGCCCTTGGAATAGCTCTTGGCTCACATTAATAACAACTCAGTAATGTTGGCAATTATTATTTATGTAGTTATGTGCTTATTGTCTGTTTTCCCTGCTAGGATTAAATGACGTGGAATGAGTGGGCTCATCTTGTCCCAGCACAGTGCCTGGGGCATGATGCGTGCCCAGTGCATGAATGAACAGCCCAGAACCAAGCACATCTTTTCAGGTTACTGCTGACTGTTCTTGAGTAAACACTCAGGACCATCTCAGAACTCCAATCCCATGCTGGGGTCTCGGAGACCTTGTAACAGGCCCCTCAGCCTCCTTCTTGCTCCCCTTGGTGGGAGCCTGTCTCCTGCTGGGGCTGAGAAGCCAGCCAGGGGCTGCAGATGAAAGGGGCGGCTGAGAGCGGCGGTAGGGGGTGTTCGTGCCGCCCTCGTGTACGGCAGACTGGGCACCCGCCGCCTTCAGCAGACATCACCAGGGTCAACTCGGGGCCTGCCGAGCAATCTAATTGTTAAAAAATGTAAAATGGCAAGAAAGTGAAGTTCTCTCCTTTAGCTTTATGCCCAGTATCACTATTAAACTGCCTGGGGTCCAATTGCTCCCCTTCTGTGGCCTGGTCCTCCACACCCGGAAGTGGCTGTCATACCCACTCCCACCTCCATCCCCACCACACCCCCGTTTCCAGGGCAGGGGCCCAGTCAACCCCCTCACAGCACTTCCCTTCCCCTTGGAGGAAACACAATCCACAGTAACGATGCAGCCCCAGTGGTTCTCCTTCAAAAGGGCATGTTCACTGCTGTGACCACCAGATGCTTTAGCAGGTGGGCATAGTCCTTCATTTATTTTAAAGATTTCCCGAATGGCTTGAATGTGCCAGGTGAAGGCTGCAAGCTGGGGATGCAACAGAGGGGAAGAGCTGGCCTGTGCCCTGGCAGAGCTCACAGGCCGGAGGGAGAGAAAGGCAACTGCGGGCACTGAGACTAGTGCCATGATGATGCTACAGGAGCAGAGCAGGCACCGACCTAGCTGGTCAGGCTGGGAGTGCCAAGAAGGCTTCCTGGAGGAAGCAGCCTCTGAGCTGAGTCTCGAGGAAAAAGCAGGGAGCCAGGTTTCATGGGTCAGAGGGGAGAGGAAAGGAAATGTGGTGATCTAGGTGGAGGGAACAGCCCAGCAAGGAGGTGAGAGCATGTCGGAGGGACAAATGTTCTCTTCACTGGAGACATCAACCGTGGGGTGTAGATTTTCCAGAGCTGCCCATTATTATGTCCCCCCAAGACTCATAGGTTCAAGTCCTAACCCCCAGTACCTCAGAATGTGGCTGTATTTGGAGATAGGGTCACTAGAAAGGTAGTTAAGGTAAAATGAGGCCTTCAGAGTGTGTGCTAAGCCAACATGACTGGTGTCCTTATAAGAAGAGGAGATTAGGACACAGGGACACACAGAGGGAAGACCATGTGAGGACACAGGGAGAAGGTAGCCATCTGCAAGCCAAGGACAGAGGCCTCAGAAGACACCAAGCTTGCCGAAGCCCTGATCTTGGATTTCTAGCCTCCAGAACTGTGAAAACAATTACATTTCCGTGGCTGTTGATGCCACCCCTGGTCTGTGTACTTTGTTACGGCAGCCTGGGCAGACGAATATTCTCACTGCCTGATTTCAAACATTCCCTCATTTCTCCTTCCTTAGGTTCACTCATGCTTCCCCACTGGTTGGTCTTGGTATTTGGTTCAGGAAATACGGCACCTCCAGCTTTGGGGAGAATGCCCTAACCGTAACCCTCCTTGCCACCCACCCATTGTTCTGTTGACTCTACCTTCTAGGGTGATTTCTGAAAAACCTTCTCCAGTGGACAATTGCTGTTGGTGCCCAGCTGCTTTCCTTCTCCTTCAGATTCACCTTAATTTTCCTTTGGAAACTACTATCTCCGTCCATGTGGTTTGGGTGGCGATAACCGCACCCCCAGTCTTGTTGGCCGGACCTGGCCAATCAGAGCCACAGTGACTAGTTCAGAGATGTGACCCCACGTGGGTTCAAGAGCCAAGTCTGGGACTTTTGCTGGAGCTTTTAGGAAGAGAAATCCACTTTCCGATGGAGTTGCAAAGCCAGTGTCTCAATTCTGCATCTGTATCTGGAAAGCCCACTTTAGAATGGTGCCAAGACAAAAGAAGGAAGAGAGAAGAGGGAGAAAAGGAAGAAGGGGAGGGGAGGGGAGGGGAGGGGAATGGAAATGAGTCCTACTGCAGCCCTGGACTCCTTAGTTATCCAAGTCAATAAACAGTCCCTTTTGCTCAAGTCAGTTTCACTAGCCAGTTGCCGCATAGATGCTGGTAAACTTCCTACAATGCACAGGACAGCCCCCTACAACTATCTGCCAGACATTTACCATCTGGAATTTCAGGGTCGTCTGTAAGCTTCTGGGAGCCTTCACCTCTTGCAATCAGCAGAGACCTGAGTGATATATACCCCGGCCTGTGAGATGGTCTACCCAAAGCTGAATTCAAAGTACCACTGGAAATTTAAGTCCTATTATTAGATCCAGAGACATCAAAGGCAAAGAAATACCACATAAGACAGAGCTTACTTTTGGAAGCTGGGTTAAATTCCAGCACTACGAGGGTATCTGGGCCCTGGGGAGGGCGTCCTTCTGTCTCCTGGTCCTCGGAAACATTCTTCTGCACGGAGTCCCCACTGGGAAGAGGGGAGTCATCTCTAGGACGGCCCACCAGCACCTGGTCCTCAGGCTCCGGCTCAGAGAGTACATCTTCTTCGATAGAGTCATACTCATCACTGGAACCATCCTCTTCTTTCCTTTGTAGGTTGACACTAAGCTCCAGGCTTTTTCTTAGCTCCTGCCAAAAGTCAAGAAGAGAAGCGAAAAATGAAATATGTTCCTTTGAGGAAAAACTCTTTTGAAAATAGATCATTAGAATCAAAGAACTAGTCCCATGAAGCTAACATTTCCCAAAACCATCTCAACCCACGTGTTATCCTCACTTTGAGGATGAGAAAACAAAGGGGCAGGGACAAATAAGAAACTCTCCTCTGGATGGAGCAGAGTTTAGTTTTATAGTATTAATTGTGGTTTTCTGTAGCTCTTTGCAAATTTTTTCATACGTCTTCTGCCTCTAAGAGATTGTAGATTTACAATCTTAAGACCAAGCATTAAGCTATACTTACAGTGATCAAAAAATTTATCACTGAAGCCAGGATACTTTGAATTTATTTATTTATTTATTTTTGGCTGCATTGGGTCTTCGTTTTTGCGCGCAGGTTTTTCTCTAAGTCATGGAAAGCGGAGAGTGGGGGCTACTCTTTGTTGTGATGTGCGGGCTTCTCATTGCGGTGGCTTCTCTTGTTGCGGAGCATGGGCTCTAGGCACACGGGCTCCAGTAGTTGTGGCTCACGGGCTCAGCAGTTGTGGCACACAGGCTCTAGAGCGCAGGCTCAGTAGTTGTGGTGCACGGGCTTAGCGGCTTCACAGCATGTGGGTGGGGATCTTCCCGGACCAGGGCTCGAACCCGTGTCCCCTGCATTGGCAGGAGGATTCTTAACCACTGCACCACCAGGGAAGTCCCCAGGATACTTTGGAAGGGGAAATAAAGGCACTACTACATTCACACTGGGACAAAAGTGTACACTGGACTGTCTGGGGAAACCAGTATGTTTGGTTAGCCTCGCTATGCTATCCCTGTAGCCCTTGTAGTAACTAACATAGTTGTGAGAGCGTGAGAAGCAATCAAGTTTACGGTTGACCATAAACTTAATAGTTGTGTGGTAGGCTGAATAATGATTCCCCAAAGATGTCCAAGTCCTTATTCCTGGACCCACTGCATTAGTGAGGGCTCATGTACAAGTGAGAAGCACCACATAAAAAACTTTGATCATCTTAGAGAAATCATCCTAAAAAGCCCAATGATAGAAATACGGACATCAAAGGAGCTGCTGGTGAGGGCTCAGGAGATAAGGACCATGTTATTGGGAACTAGAGGACAGATAATCCTGTTATGTGGCAGCAGAATCTCAGCCAAACTGTGTCCTATAGTTATATGGTAAGAGGAACTTGTAAATGATGAACTTGGATATTTAGCTCAAGAGAGTTCCAAGCAAAGTGTTAAAGATACAGTCTGGTTCCTTCTTGCTGCTTAGAGTAAAATGCTAGAGGAAAGGGACAGACTGAGAGAACTGTTAAGTAAAAAGAACTGGGAGCTGATGATTTGGGAAGCTCTCAGCCTACTGCAAAAGATGCTAAAAAAAAGCATGAAAAAGCCAGGGAAGGGTGCTCTGGAGAAAAAAACGAAGGGTGTGGCTGCACAACCTTTTGCCAAAACCTCAGAAGGATCTACAGTTTAGAGCAGCGGTCCCCAACCCCCTGTCCATGGACCAGTACCAGGCCGCGGCCTGTTAGGTGAGGTGAGCAGCGGGCCGGCAAGCAAAGCTTCACCTGCCATCCCCATCGCTCACATTACTGCCTGAACCATCACCCCACCCCGTCCGTGGAAAAACTGTCTTCCACGAAACCGGTCCCTGGTGCCAAAAAGGTTGGGGACCTCTGGTTTAGAGTATTCAATCACAATGAGGGCTCTTTGAAGAGATTAGACATGTGACTCATGAATCCCCTTAGACATCTCAGCAGAAGCCAGGAAAAGGGATGGGATTATCCAGGAAAGATTTGTGGAGGAGCCTCTTTTCTAGCGGAGTGAATCCTAGAGACATACAGAGGAGATGCACATGGTTTTTGAGACTGTTATACCAGCAGAAACACTGCCAGCTTGGACTCAGTGGGAGAGAAAAAGGACAAAATTAAAGCTGACAGGCTCCCAAAACTCTACAGGCAGGAAACAGGTTAATAAAACTATGTAGGTGCAAACACATGCTACCCTTCATGAAAGAGGAAGAATGACTCCCAGGGTGCAGCCATGGGCCCAGAGGGCGGAATCCTGAGCCACAGAGAATTATTCCTGTGCCTTGAAACCTAATGGAGTTTGCCCAGTTGGATTTCAAAATTGATTGGGTTTGGTGACTCCTTTTTCCCTTTAATTTTCTGTCTATTGTAATGGGAATGTCTATAACCGTTTTCCTGTGCCTGACCCACCACTGTATTTGGGAGCAGATAACTTGTTTTCTAGTTTTAAAAGTTCACAGAGGGAGAGAAATTTTGCCCTAAGATGAGTAATACCCATAGACTCACCCCTAGCTAATTTAGATATAGATAATGAGCTTTGGGAGTTTTGAGCAGATGAGACTTAAATGATATTTTGCACTTAAGTTGCTACTGTAATGGGTTGAGACTTTTGGGAAACTTGGGATGGGATGGAAGTATTCTGCATGTGTGGTGGACATGAATCTTTGGGGGCCCGACAGCAGACTGCTGTGGGCCCCAAAGATGTCCATGTTCTAATCACCTTGGATGGTGAATATTACATGGCAAAGGGACCTTGCAGATGTGATTAACGATCTTGAGATGGGGGATATTATCTTGGATATCTAGAGGGGCCTATGTAATCACAAGGGTCCTTCTAAGAGGGAGGCAGGAAGATCAGCATCAGAAAGACAAGATATAAGGGTGGAAGCAGAGGTTAGGGAGGAGAGAAGATGCTACCCTGCTGGCCTCGAAGGAGGAAAGGGTACAAGCCAAGGAATGTAGGTGGCCTCTAGATGTTGGAAAAGGCAAGGAATCGGATTCTCCTCTAGAGCCTCTAGAAGGAACATAGGTCTGCTGACATCTTGATTTTAGACCAATGAAATGGAATTTGGATTTCTGAGCTCCAGAACTGTAAGATAAACCATTAAGTTTGTGGTAAGTTGTCATGGCAGCAATAAGAAACGTTTTGTTTTTTGTTTTGTTTTTTTAGACATGCCTCACAGCTTGTGGGATCTTAGTTCCCTGACCAGGGATTGAACCCAGGCCCCTGGCAGTGGAAGCACTGAGTCTTAACCATTGGACCACCAGGGAATTCCCCAGGAAACTAATATAGCTATTGATCTTTTATAGCTCTCTCCCTCCCACCCTGCCCAATATCAAGTATTACTGAGCAAACAGAACACTGCCTGGCACATAGTAGATGCTTGACAAATACGTGCTGAATGACTGATTTATGTCAGTGACTGGGTAGAAGCTGTAAGCAGGGGTGGAGAGCACCCACCCGCCTTGGCGGTGGCATTAGTGATGTGACTCTTAGAAAGTTACTTAACTTCTCTGCGCTGCATTGTGCCACCCATAAAAATGGGTTAACGAATCCCAACCTCACTGAATTGTTTTATTAAAGTAGTGGTGTGAAGTGGGGATGATGGTGTCCCCCTCTCCAGGGGACATTTGGCAATTATTTGGAGATGTTTTTGGTCAGAACTGGGGGAAAGGAGTGCTAGCGGCATCTGGTAGGTGGAGGCCAGGGATGCTGCTAAACATCCTAGAATGTACAGGACAGTTCCCACAACAAAGAATTATCTGGGCAAATGTCAACAGTGGTGTGAGTGAAAAGCCCTACATTAAAGTGAGCACGTATTCACCAATGGCATTTCAAAAGATAACAGCAAGGTCTTCTAGTTGAGTGTATTGACGTGATCCATGCAACCTTCACGGAAGCCGGACTGAAGCCACGGCTTGTGTCTTCAAAGTCTGACTGTGGTCGGCAGTTGGAGGGCGAACAGGTTTACTGCTCCTCTGTGGGGAGACATGAGTTCCTGGGGGGCCTGCTGTTTAACGGCAACTGCAGTGCCTGTAAAGCTAGTAATCCTTGACTTTACAAAACATTTTCAACTCCCTCCCCCATTTGATCCTCACAGTGACCCTGCAACATAGATGGGTGGAGTGCAACTTGCTTTGGTGATAACGTGAACTCCACTCCGGCCACAGCAGGATAAGCAGTTGGTCCCGGTTCCTGGTCCACCCCACCCATCTCAGATGGGGTCATCTTCAGTTCTCTGTTCCGCAGGGGTGGAGGCAAGGCTAGGTGAGAAAACAGGGGGCAAACCCGGTATTCTCACCCAGTCATGGTGGAAAAAAACGATAAAAGCAATGCCAGCTAAACTGGGAGATTCCCGGATGGGAGACTGCTGTGACTGTCCAGGAGATGTTGGTCAGTCCCAGGGCCCAGAATCCTCCCCACTGATGCCTAAGGCCGAGTGGAGCTACCACCCACTGCCAGTTCCAGGAAATAGCTGGATGGGGCATTAGGATTCTAGAACCCACGGTCAGCTGAGCAGGTTCCCTCCAGCCTCTTCATCACCTTCACCCTGTGGTAGCCCCATATTTTAAGTGACTGAATTTCTGGAGTCCCCACAAGTCGGAGGACTGAGGCCTAGAGCCTTTAAGCTGGTCCGACCTGTCACAATGATTAAGTGGCAGGGTTGTGACGTGTGCCCTCAGCCACAGCTCCCTGCTCCTTCTAGACTATCCAAGTGTAAAACAGACTCACTTTTGTGGTCCAACCAATGGGGAAGAAGACGCGGCAACTATTATCATGTGTTTATTCACACACGCAGGTGTGCTGCAGGCGCTTCGTTAAGGGCTGAGGTAATGGTGGGGAGTAAGATGGCAAAGCTTCAGGCAATCAGTGCACAAAGAAAAAGAATCAGGGGCATTTCAGATGTGGCCAGGACTGGGAAGGAAAGAGCCTGCCTGCATGACGGAACCAAGAGTGAGTGGGCTGAGGGCAGCCCTGTTGAAAGCTGGTCACGGAATGCTGGGTGATAAAGAAACGCCCAGTGAATGTCTGGGGCACAAGGTGTGTCAGGAGGAAAAGCAGAGGCAAAAGCCTGGAGGCAGCAATGGCTGGAGGGCAGCGGGTACCAAACACACTGGGAGGGGAGGGCAGGGAGCAGGAAGGGGGTCACAGGGGCAGTGCCTTGTAGGCCTCGGAGCAGAGTCTGGATTTTCTTTCATGTACCATGAGAGGTCACGAAGGGTGCTAAGCGGAAATACAACATTATCTGATTTCTGTTTTTAAAGATCACTATGGCTCTTGGACACCAAGTGGATTTTGAGAGGCGGGGCCAGGATGCAAACAGGACAGACAGCAGACAGCTGCACCTGCGGTAGCAGGTAAAGAGGAAGGTGGAAGCAGAGGTGGGGACAGGAGATGCATTTTGAGATGTATTTTGGAGGCCGAGATGACAGAAATGTCTGACTAGAAATTAACAATGTGCATACCCTTCACCCCAGCCCTTCTAGGAATTTACCCTTCATTCTTAAGGATGCAAAGATCATTGAGGCATCATTTATAAAAGAGAATGACCTGCATGTTCATTAGTAAGAGATGGGTTAAATTACTAATAGAGCAGGCGTTGACGGAGCCCCAGGCAGCCCTTACAGAGAATGAGGTAGGTCTCATGCACTTATTCAGAAAGACAGCAAGATATATGTTTAAGTAAAAAGAAGCATGTTGGAAAATGTACATATAGTATAAGCCTGATTCTTTTAAAAATTATTATATTAGTATGTATACATATAGGCATACAAAAAGTCTGGAAACATCAAACTCTTAACAATATTCTCTCTGGGGTGGCATTATGGGGACTTTGTTTTCTGCTTTGTTTTACTTAATTTTTTATTATAAGCATGTTTTCAATTTTATAAATAGAAAAATATCAGGTATTTACATTTATGTTTAAATCCTTACTCCTGAAAATAAATAAATTCCATATTTATTTATTGGAATAAATAAATTATTTATTGGAGTGGTAGGAACAGTGGTGTGGAGGACCCTGAACGGCCAGTTGTCTGATAGTCACTGATCTCTAGCCCTGCCTGGAACACATCTTGTCCCCAAAAGAGGGATTCAAAAATGGGTGAGCTGCGGCACTCGATGCTGGCAGGTGATGGGCAGCATCTAACTTACTGTATCCACTCAAGTGGTCCAGATTTAAAAGTAACAAGCCACCAATCTCAACAGGGAGAAATTCCGGTAATATAAATATAGCACCCATAAGTCCTTCTCAGAAAAAAACCTCCAGAGGACAAAATCCAAACAATGAAAAGTAAAATCAAAATAAAGAACACAGACCAGGAGACCCTATGATAAAAGGTCTAATGGTGAGCACTGAAGACGCTTAGAGACTAAAGAAATACAAGTGACCCTTGAACAACACGGGGATTGGGGCCCTGCCCCCCATGCAGTCGAAAATCCATGTACTGCTATCTCTGCCTCAAAAGCAAAGGAATTGATAAATGGCTCACCCAAGGGCAGGAAGCTGAAACAGTATGGAGAGAAGAGGACTCAAATCCCAGTTCTTTTGATTTCGCATATTGTGATCTCTAACCGAACACAAACTTTTCCCCATACTTAAAGATCTGTCAAATGAAAATACAGGAACTATATTTATTGAAAAAAAACCCCACGTACAAGTGGAGCCATGCAGTTCAGACCCGTGTTATTTAAGGGTCAACTGTATTAGACAATTGTATGTATCCGGGTTATGGACCAAAATGCAATGTTCTAAACCTAAGCTCTTAGCAAAGCTCACAAAAACCACAAGAGGGGGCTTCCCTGGTGGCGCAGTGGTTGAGAGTCCGCCTGCCGATGCAGGGAACATGGGTTCGTGTGCCAGTCTGGGAAGATCCCACATGCCGCAGAGCGGCTGGGCCTGTGAGCCATGGCCGCTGAGCCTGCACGTCCGGAGCCTGTGCTCCACAACGTGAGAGGCCACAACAGTGAGAGGCCCGCGTACCGCAAAAAAAACAAACAAAAAAACCCAGAAGAGGGCAGGCAGTGTGGGTGCAACCTGGCCTCATTTTCCATAGCAGATTAGTCAATTCATATCCATCTTAAATGGAAACAACAGGGTTTTAAAAAATGGCAACTCCGATCTCTTAATATTTTGTTCATAATTTATTAAACGGACGGGATGTTTTAAGAAATCTCTCTTGTGATAAAGAAATCTGAATTTCAATAATTCTGTTTCAATTTGGTTTTGCTTCTGGCAAATTAATGCAAATTTAAATGCCATAATTGTATTTACTATAAATATATATAGTAAATATATACATAAAAGAAGCCTAGATTCTGCATTACTGCTATCTTGTTCACAGAGGAAAATAATACATTTACTTACACTGGGTGAGCACACTTTAAGAACCTAGACCCTTATAATGCCCACGTGATCTAAAACCATCTGTTCTAGGGGCAAAGGGGAGATGAACTAAGTCGCCACATTCCCTCGAGAAAGCTGTTCAAATCCTTTCCACCTGGAAAGATGAGGACCTTGGGTTGGTCGCTTTGAAAGCCAACCTGCCGATACTTCAAAGGGATATCCTGCTAGGGCATCTACCAGTTGCTTTGAAGCTGTCATCCAGAAAAAGCTCTGTGAAAACTTACTTTATAGCTTTGCTTTAAAACCTTGTTATATGCAATTTCAATGCTCAGCCCTTAAAATGTTCAGTTCAAGCCCTTTCAACAGAAAGCCTTCTGCATGAAGGCCAGGCTGCAAATACCACAGGTGGGGAGCAGATGATGGGACTGTATACAAATTGGCCTTCTTGCTAGAGAGCCAGGGGGAGGCGAGGGAAGGAAGGATGCTGGACCAGTGACTAAAACGCAGCCGAGGTTTCATGGTCAGTGGATTAGTGCCTTACATGCCTGATCTTCCTCTTTTCTGCTGGGCTGGGAAAAGAGCAAAACCGGGTCACCATAGCACATGAAATGTCTGCAACAATAGCAACCACAACTGTAATAACAATGGCGGCAGCCGCTGATTACAAAGCCTTTGCTACATATCAGGCACCAGGCTAACCCCTCTACACACCTCATCTCCCTGCAGCCTCCCACCACCCCTGTGTGTAGGTGTCCTTATCTTATAGGTTCAGGGCACTTAAATGGCAGCCCCAGGTCATGCGGCTAGAAAGGGCAGAGCCAGGGTTTGGATGAAGGACTGTCTGACTCCAAAGTCCAGGTTTTTTATTCCGTGCCCACGTTTATTCCCTGCCTGGCATCAATGCATTGGAAGCCAGTGGTCTCTAGAGCGAGATGAAAGTCAGGTGCTCTGCGATCACCCATTGGCTTACACGAAATTGCTGACACCTGCCTGTAAGAGCTTTTGACACAAAGCTGCCATGAGGCCACTAAATGTGTTAAAGTATGTGTTCGGTGTTAGTGGATGAAGCATTAAACCTCTAACTCCACTTAGAAAAGGGAACAGCTTGGTCTAAGTTCTGGGTGTGGGTTCCAGGCCCGACTCCAGTGGCCCTATGTCCCCAGGCAAGTCTCTGAGCCTCAAGCCCCCACCTCTCATGTGGGAAAATGTTCCCTGACAACCTGACAAGTTTGTGGAAGGGATGCAATGAGATAATAGCTATGAATTAGTGTTTCGTGATTGCTCTAACAGAGGTCTAGGTTTTACAGAAAATTTAACATTGAGATGACAGCATATTCTTTTCTATCTCTCAGACCCTATTGACACTGCCTACAAGAATATCAGGTGTTTAGCCCATGAAGCCACACTGGATACTTTGAGTCCTCAAGAGGAAGCAGCAGTCTCTGCGGTAGAGGTCACGGACATGCCGCGAACCCCCAATGATGTCCTCATTTGATTGGCAATTTTATAAAAGTGGGATTTGCATGCACTGTTAGTTGCAATAATTCCCACCAACTCCTATTGCCTTATATGAGCCATTTTACATATATTAAACTGCCTGACCCAGAAATGACTTTTACCCTGCAATGAGGGGTTAATTAACTAATCTGTCCTTCTTTTCATTCATTCATTTAGTGTTGAATATATGTGTCCCCGTAAGCAGGTCTGATTGCTAAGTGCTAGGGATAGAGTGAGGAATAAGACAGAGTCCCTGTTCTCATGGAATTTATAATCTGGCAATAAAGACAGCCATTCCATAAGAAATTACCAATATAACGAGAGTCAAGAACCCACATCTGAGGCTTACCAGTCCACACCTCAAGCCTGGTGGCATCTAGATCACAAACTTTCCAGAATAAAGTGACTTGAGCTCTAACTATAGGGTCCACGCTGTGTATTTTATTTTTTTCTTTTTTTTTTTTTGTGGTAGGCGGGCCTCTCACTGCTGCGGCCTCTCCCGTTGCGGAGCACAGGCTCCGGACGCGCAGGCTCAGCGGCCATGGCTCACGGGCCCAGCCACTCCGCGGCATGTGGGATCTTCCCGGACCGGGGCACAAACCCGTGTCCCCTGCACCGGCAGGCGGACTCTCAACCACTGCGCCACCAGGGAAGCCCCACGCTGTGTATTTTTTAAATCACATTTCCCCACATCTATTCTGATGGAACTATGGCTAGGAAAATATGAGTTTTATCTGAGCTTCAAGTACCTGTGCGATGTTTTTGGTTTTCTGCTACTTACTGCCCCCTTTCAACCTTGGATTTTCTTTCACTGATTTTCATTCAAAGCTAAATTTATTTGTGAAGCCCCCTAGAGTTCAGTCTCAAATGTCCACTATTATGAAGAAAAAAGCCATCCTTGTCTTAAGGAGTGGAGTGATATAAGAGGAAGAGCACAGACTTAGGAAGCAGAAGGGTACCATTTCCTAGCTATGAGGCCCTGGGCAAACCCTGTGGCATCAGTGTGCCGTGGCTGCCTCCCCTGAGCCTGCCCAGAGCAGGGGTGGGAGGGTGGCTTTTGATCTTTCGACCAAGAGAAGGAAATCAGATAGGGATGACAGGATAGAGACCAAACAACACAGAATGCTGCTGGATCACTAGAAATTTTGAGGAATTCTTGAAAGGCAAGAAAGCAGAGATCACATCTATGAAGCAGTAAAAGCAGAGGAAACTATGGACCAAAACAAGGGCAGTAAAATTTTCCGTACAAGGAAGTGTGGGTGTGTGTGTGTGTGTGTGTGTGTGTGTAGCTGAGTCCAGAGTCAAGGTGGAGTGAGAGGAAGCCCTGGGGCGTTCACTGGGGGCTGCTTTTAGGGCTGCTGGCCCCTCCCCAGCTGTATTAAGTGCACACAGGCTGATGCCTGGATGTGGGCAATGCTCCAGGAGGCTGTTTTCCCCAAAGTAAGCTAGGAGTTCCCATACCTGGTAGAGGAGCTAAGGCACACACCCTCCTGGAGCATGTTGTGCCCCAACCAACATCAAGGTCAGGTTATATTAAATAGAACAGGCAGAAGTAGGATTCTCAAATACAAAGATGAGCAGACAACCGAGAATGACCAAACATTTGGGAAAACCAAAACTCTGAAGACTGGCACAAAATTTAATTAACAAAAGAACGAACACCCAATGAAAGCGAGTTAATAGAATAAGCAGAGGAAGACTTTAGAATCCTGAAAATTAATATGCCTGGAGAGATCTGAGAGGACATTTCATCCATGAAAAAGAAACAGCTAGAGATCTCAAGTTTTAATTTTATCATTAACATTTTGGAAAAGATAAACTAAGTACAGAAAGAGCTAAAAGGTGACAAATTAAATGTGCTAGAAATTCAAGCCAAACAATTTCACATGGTAACAGTATAAAAAGACAAAAAGAGGGCTTTCCTGGTGGCGCAGTGGTTGAGAGTCCGCCTGCCGATGCAGGGGACACGGGTTCGTGCCCTGGTCCGGGAAGATCCCACATGCCGCGGAGCGGCTGGGCCCGTGAGCCATGGCCGCTGGGCCTGCGCGTCCGGAGCCTGTGCTCTGCAGCGGGAGAGGCCACAACAGTGAGAGGCCCGCATACCGCCAAAAAAAAAAAAAAAAAAAAAAAAGACAAAAAGAAAAATATGAAAGAAAAATTAAGAGACTTGAAGATCTAGGCCAACACTTGTCCAGGAGAAGTTCCAGAGGATAGAACAGAAACAATGGAAAATAACAACAATAATAAATGAACATTTTCCAATGCTAGAGAAAGACATAAGCCTTTAGACTGAAAAGGCCCACCTAGTGCTTTAAACGGGACAAAGAGAATGACACTGATATATTCATATGGATTAAACAAACAACCTGTCAGAAAACATCTTGACTCTATATATACAAAGTGACAGATTTGAAATGTATAAAGCAAAAACAGAGAAATATAAGGGAACATTGATAAGTTCACAGAAATCACCCAGATTAAATAGACAAAAATTAACTGGGGCTCTATTGCAGTGGTTTGCTAATGAGCGTAAGAATTTTCTGGGAGTCCTATTAAAAATGAAGATTCTGGGCTTTCCTGGTGGCGCAGTGGTTGAGAGTCTGCCTGCCGATGCAGGGGACACGGGTTCGTGCCCCGGTCCGGGAGGATCCCACATGCCGCGGAGCGGCTAGGCCCGTAAGCCATGGCCGCTGAGCCTGCGTGTCCGGAGCCTGTGCTCCGCAACAGGAGAGGCCACAACAGTGAGAGGCCCGCGTACCGCAAAAAAAAAAAATGAAGATTCTGAGCACTCCATGCCCCCTGTAAACCCAGCTCTATATCTTTGAACAGGGTATGAGAATTTACATTTTTAATAAGAAGCCAAAGTGATTCTGATATAGGTGGTCTGGGACTATACTGGGACATACATAATTGCCTGGTTAAATAACATAATTAATAGCTTGCTTTAATAGATATACTGAGAACTTTATACCAAAAAGAGAATGATTATTCTTTTGAAATACCGTAGAGCATTCATAAAAATTATCTGGTAGACCACAAACAAAGTCTCAAAAACTTCCAAAACAACAGAAATCAAACAGACCAGTCTCTAACCATAATGTAGTAAAATTAGAAATTAACATAGAAAGATAGACAAAAACTCTCTACTTAGAACATTTGTAAAACTCTTCCAAATAAAGAGAAAAAAAATCCCTAAAATCACAAACCAAAAGAAGTAAATGACAATGAAAACACTACATCCACGCAAAATTTGTGAGATAAGGACAGAGCAGTATTCAGAGGAAAATTTATAGGCTTAAAATTGCTGTATTAGAAAACAAGACTGAAAATAAGGCAATTAAGCATTTAAAGTAAGAAGCCAGGTTATGGGATGGGGGTGGGGGGAGAATCAAAGCAATAAATTAAACCAAAAAGTTCAGGGAAGGAATCAAGATAAAAGCAGAAATGAACTGAAATAGAAAACAGTAAATGAATGAATGAATGAATGAATGGCAAAATAAATAAAGTATGCATGCTCAATAGAACTGAAAGCTGGGCCTGCTGTGCCTGGGCGGTAGAGAGAGCTTTTCCTATTTTACTCAGTTTACTTCTTAATTGTTTGAATCTTTTCTAATGAGAAATCACTCATGTATTAGATGTTATATAAAATGACCAAATAATGTGAAAATACCTAAGAAATTCTAAGTAGACTATAAATGCAAGAAATAAAAAAGATTATTTATTCTGGTATTGATTCAGAGATCATTTGAAATTTTCATTAAGATTGAAAAGGATGCTTTAGGAAGTCAAATACCATCCAGTATCCTCACTTACAGGGATGCTCTATTAGGTGAAAGGATTACTACATCTCTCAGTTCTGGACCTGTATTTTATGGGTAGTTGGTGCTTGTTCAGCATCATTCCACACAAATCATTCATGCTCATCACTGACTTATTCCTGCTCAGCTGGCTTTGTGCTGTCTGACCTACCTGCGCAGGGACCTTCCTAATGCCATTAGTCAGGTGGACCTTTGGTCTGAGCTATCCAGCTGGGCATCTCTGGGTACATTCAGGATGCCATGCTCCTGATGGTTCTTGGTATAAGAGGGGCTAACTCAAGTGTCACTGGAAAGGAAAAAACCTCTTTCTCTTCTCTTGTCAGGAGCTAACAAAGTTTTCATTGTCTAAATCAAAAGTTGCAAGCTGGTGGTCTGAAGACCAAACCCGGCCAGCAGGCACATCTTGTTTCGTTCATAGAAAATCGTGAATTAGTTACCAACATAAAAAAAATGGGAGAAATCAAACACAAACAAGCCCAGATACTTGGCTTCTCTTAAAATTAGAAAGTCTGGCGCCACCGGGCCCCTATGATGACAGTCAGCTGAGCTGTGTAGAGACTGTTCCCTACATCCCCACTAGTTTCTACCATGCCCTGACACCCAGGCCAAGTGCCATCCTTGGTACTGCCCCCCAACCCCCCTCACTCATGCCATTTAAATTTTCATTTTAATTAGCACCCTCTGCCAGAAATCCCAATATTTCAGAATCCAAGCTGTATCTCCCAAACTGACACTTCTACCCCAAGTAGCACAGAAATTCTTTGTCAGATTATGTGTCCTGATTCATAGTTTGGAAAATACTGTCATCATAATTATAACTTAGCGATGTGATAACTGAACTCAGCTATGTGTGGGCTGGCCAGGGTACCTAATCAACCTCTCTGCCACGCTGGCTCATTGATTCAATCAATCAACTACCCAATGCACTTGCTTAACAGAGATTTGCAAACTAACTCTACGCCAGGCACTTTTCTAGGGACCAGAGACACGGCAGGCAAGAGATAGCACACGTCTCTGCCATCATGAAGCTTAGATCTGGGATGCGGGGGGGAGGGTGTTTAAGCTCTAAATATGTAACTTGCAAACAGCCTCCAGAAATGGTCCTTGGATGAGTGGAGGGCTCCATGAACTACCACGTATCCTGTGTTCTTGTGGATTTTGCAATATGGGAACTCCCCCTTAGGATGTATGATTTCAGAGCTGACAGGCACAGGAAATATCTAATCTATCACTTTTTGTTGTAGGGGAGGAAATGGGGCTCTAAAAGAGTATGACTTAGCCAAGTTCCCACAGAGTTTATAGAAAAGCTCAAACTACCCTCTCCAGACTTGCTGAGTCACAGTCACTGGTTCTTTTTCCTCCCTAAAACAGGAGCCACGAGCTCCCTACATCTTCAGAAAATGTAACGTCGTGTGAAACAGCAATGGGAGACAGTGTCAGACAACAGGGAGAGGTGAGGACTACGGCAGAGTGAAGGGTGCATATGCTCAGAATAAAAGTTTTCTAATTCAAAATATTGGTTTGGCCAAAAAGTTCGTTCGGATTCTTTTCCAGTTTGGCCAAACCCATAAAACAGCAAAAATAATGATTATAGCACAACACCAGACCAGCCAATGAAACACACCCGTGAGCTGAAGCTGGCCCTTGAGGTCACGGGTCCAAACCCTCCCCTTTGGATATATCCTCTTCCATTTATCACTATATTTCTACCCTTATCTTGAATTTAAGCATAACTTTTTCAAGTCGTAACTAATAAGAAATCCTCTCTTACATGCCCCTAGTTTTTCTGAATTTTTTTCCTCAAGTTTTAGACCTATTTTGAATGTGCGATATATTTTGAATGTGACCGAAGTGAGAAAACCAAGTATGAAGGGTGCATATTCATTTTCTTAATATAATAATGCCTTAATAATATAAAATGAATTTTCTATTTATCTAAAATTCACCCCTTTAAATAGTCAAAAACCTAAATAAAATAATTTTAAATGAAAGTACTTCTAAAATAGATAAGACTTCCTTGTCTTCTTAAAAGAATATGTATATTAAATATAATTTAGTCTTTTCTTAATACGAATGATCAATATTCTGGATAGAAATTGATCTATAATACAGGAGATATTGCCAGGAGCTATTATGCTTTCGTATCTTTCATTTATTAAGTGACATCCTCTCTTACCCGAGTTTCCAGAAGTACAGGAGATGGTTTGAAGACAAGGGAAGAGCCCCATCTCATCCCTTTCTGGCTTTTGTGAACCTCCAGATTTTTGTTGTTATTTTATTTTGCTTTTTACTTTACAGTTATCTTAATTTTATCTGACATATGAGATCTTGACTTCCAATTTTAACATTTCTTTCTTTTATAGTCCCCAAATCAAAGCCACAAAGTCCGAATGATCTCGAAAACTTTCCTTCCATTAGAGAGAGACTCTAATCTTCAGACCTTCTGATTCAGAATCCCCAGGAGTTCATCTGTTAAAAACTGTGCTACCTCCTGTAAACAACTCTCTTAGCACAAAAATTTGACCTAAAATATGCATTTAAAAAAATATCGTGGGACTTCCCTGGTGGTCCACTGGTTAAGACTCCATGCTCCCAATGCAGGGGACTCGGGTTCAATCCCTGGTCAGGGAACTAGAGCCCGCATGAAGCAACTAAAGATCCCACGTGCCGCAACAAAGATCTCACGTACCGCAACTAAGACCCAGCACAGGCAAAAAAAAAAAAAAAAAAATATATATATATATATATATATATATATATATCCTTAGTGATTCTTTTTGTTGTTGTTGTTATTTTTGTTGTTGTTATTTACTCTTCCCTTTTATTTTTTTTAAACATCTTTATTGGAGTATAATTTCTTTACAACGGTATGTTAGTTTCTGCTTTATAACAAAGTGAATCAGCTATACATATACATATATCCCCATATCTCCTCCCTCTTATGTCTCCCTCCTACCCTCCCTATCCCACCCCTCTAGGTGGTCACAAAGCACCGAGTTGATCTCCCTGTGCTATGCGGCTGCTTCCCACTAGCTATCTATTTTACATTTAGTAGTGTATATATGTCCATGCCACTCTCTCACTTCATCCCAGCTTACCCTTCCCCCTCCCCATGTCCTCAAGTCCATTCTCTATGTCTGCATCTTTATTTCTGTCCTGCCCCTAGGTTCTTCAGAACCATTTTTTTTTAGATTCCATATATATGTGTTAGCATACGGTATTTGTTTTTCTCTTTCTGACTTACTTCACTCTGTATGACAGACTCTAGGTCCATCCACCTCACTACAAATAACTCAATTTTGTTTCTTTTTATGGCTGAGTAATATTCCACTGTATATATATGTGCCACATCTTCTTTATCCATTCATCTGTTGATGTACCTTAGTGATTCTTGTGTATATCAAATTTTAAGATCCATGGCTCTATCTTTTCCTTATAACAGTGGTTCTCAAATATTGCTGCAAATTACAGTCACATGGGGTGCTTAAACAGAGGAACCATGTCTGAGTCCAAATCCAGAACCAGAATCAAAACCTCTGGATGATATGACCTGGAGATTTGTGTTTCTTTTATTTAGTTAGCTTTTTACTTTTTGTTTTGAGCTAACTGTAGACAATACAGAGCCATACCATGTACCCTTCATCCAGTCTCCCCCACGGTAACATCCCGTATAACAACAGCACAATAGCACAGTCCAGAAACTGACATCAATACAATCCTGCTAAGCTTTTTAAACTAGGTCTCCTTTGTTTTTACTTTTCTCTATTTCTTCCTTTGCTGATGCTTAGCTCTACTGAAGCAGCTTATCTCCTCCTTAATGTACTGGCTTCTTAAAAACTTGGTTTGAAAAAATGTAAAACCCGTAGAAAATTTATCAGCATAGTATAATAGAAGGGTATAATGAATGCCCAAATACCCATCACCTATATTCAACAATTCTTCACCAATTCTCAGAAACCTGAGAACAGGGACCTTTTCCTACATAACCACAATATAATTACCGAATTCAGGAAATTTAACATCAATACAGTATTATTTTCTAATATAATATGATTTCATTAATTTTTCCAAACCATCCTTAAATTTAGAGCAATCCCCCCAACCTCCTAGGATCTCACATCACATAACTGTGGTGTCTCTTTAGCCCCCTTTAATCTGTAACAGCCTTTCTCTGTCTCTTATGCAACTGACATTTCTGAAGACTCCCGGCCAGTAGACTGTCCCTCAATTTGGCTTTGTCTGGTTGTTTCCTCATTGGACTTCACTTTTGAAAAACATTTTTCATCAATGTTCCCAGCTCGGGGTTCACTGGGGGAATATTTGTCAGAGGAGAGGTCTTCTCCAGGTTGTTTAAAACAGTTAAGCAGAACCGATGGATGGCCACCTCTGAACACCTTCCTCCTAGGCAGAACATCAATGATATTCACAACAGACCCTGCCCAAAAACAGCTCAGCGCAATTCCCGGCCTGTGATTGTTAATTTTATGGAACAAGGAGTCCTGGGGTCTGGGCTTCCAGTCTGCGCTTCTCTGAGGCCTTGGTGAGCAACATCAGTTCTCATCCCTCGGTTTCCTCAAACTATAAAATGAGAATGAAAATTCCTAGCAAGTAACTTGCAGGGTTAATGAATGCAGTGATGGATGTTATACACTCCACACAGTGCTAGGTACTGAGTAAGTGCTCATTTAACGTGAGCTTTTACTATCATTAAAGAAAATAATGGTATTAAGTCAAGCCTCTTGTGAGTTGTTTGAAATCTTCTGGTGGGTAGGCCAGAGGTTTTTTGTTAACATCCAATCCTGTTGTGATCTGTGTTGTTTTCCCAGGTGTAAATGGAGGCTCTGTCATGGGGTCTATCCTATGGCCCAGCTGCTTGGTATGAAGACCCTGGCCCCTGACAGTTAGGATGTGAAAGTCCATCTTATCATTACATCCTGAATAGTTAAGAGGATCCTTTCTCTGTCTATACTGCTTGGAGGGTTGGGGCGTCCATGTACATTCAGAAGGGAGAAATTAAAATCACAGGGCGTGGTGCTGATGGGAGATTTGGTATCCTAGGGGCAAGCAGAGAGAACTGGGCGTAGTAAAAGAAACTTACGTCCCTGGAGATGTATGGGGTCCTCTTTCTCTCTCTTGGTCTCTATGCCTCCCTAAGTCATTCTCGCTCTTAAAGCTCATCTGATCAAACTCATCCCTGATTTACCAACACCATTGCAGGAACACAGGTAAGTGGTCCGGGATTCACACTCTGGCCACCAACAACCTAAACAGTGCTCAGAGCCACGGGGTTCAGAGGGCTGAGTGAGTACTGGTGTGGTAAGATGGCCCTGGCATGTTGTTGATTAAAAACAGTGGGGCTATCAAATAGCCTGGATAGTATAATCCCATTTATGTGGAAAGAACAATAAAAGATCAAGAAAAGGGACTTGCCTGGTGGTGCAGTGGTTAAGAATCCACCTGCCAATGCAGGGGACATGGGTTCGAGCCCTGGTCTGGGAAGATCCTACATGCCACGGAGCAGCTAAGCCCGTGCGCCACAAATACCGAGCCTGTGCTCAGGAGCCTGCAAGCCACACCTACTGAGCCCGCGTGCCACAACTACTGAAGCCCGCTCGCCACAACTACTGAAGCCCGCTCACCTACAGCCCGTGCTCCGCAAGAGAAGCCACTGCAATGAGAAGCCCGCGTACCATGACGAAGACTAGCCCCCGCTCGTCGTAACTAGAGAAAGCCCGTACGCAGCAACGAAGACCCAATGCGGCCATAAATAAATAAATAAATAAAATTTTTTAAAAAGGCACTCGCTCAAAGGTTATTTATATGGCAATCTGAAACAGCAGAAGTTCCCAAGCAATAGAACTGCCCTAAAAAATGATCCTTCCTTTTTTAAGTCTCACCATTGAAATTAATGAAGGGTGACTGAAGGGATTTGCTGAGGAGCCCTGCCGGGGACAAAGTGGGGCAGGCTGGTCCACTGAGGGATGCTCCACCAATGATGGCACAGCCCCATAATCTACACTGTACCGACAGGTGGGTGAGCCTTCATGGACCACAGCAGAGTCCACATGTGGCAGCCCTGCTGGTGGCACATGGGTTAAGACAGGTCTTTAGTTGTTATATGTGTCAGTAAGTAACAATGACTTCAAAACATTGAATTGTAATTGTGGCCAAATATCCAATTCACGCCACTCCAGGATCTACACAATGGAAAGAAAAACTCAGAGAAGGTATTCCAGAAGATGCCGGAGTGGGCCAATCTTCTTCCCATCACCTGTCGTGCTCTCAGGGACTGATAAGATAACGCAGAAAATACCACTCATTGGGAACAGGCCAGGACTGGAACATTCCAGATCAACTATCTCATCTTGGATATAATTAATATATACTTTCAAGGAAAATAATGAATATATGCAATTTTTAGTCTGGATGGTAATATACCCACCTATTCACGGCACTAATCTCTGGGGCAGTGGGATTATGAGAGGACTTTTATTTTCTGTGTTATCATTTCAATTTTTAACATTGATCATGCATTGTCAGGAAAAAAAGGATACCTTAATAATAGAAAAAAAATGTGTACTTTCATTCCTGGTCCTTAAACGGAGCCGAAAGCATTTAAATGGAGCCTTATTATCCATTGTAACACATACCCCAAGGCAAGCCAACATAACCAAGACCTGGCACTTAGGCAGAACTCTCTGGAAAGAAAGAGGTGTTCTCCTTTCCCTGGAGTTGTTAAGCTACAATGGCTTACAAAACCCTATGATGGCTTCTCCTCTGACTCAAAGTAGAATCCCTCACCTTCAGCGCAGCCCTCAAAGCCCGGTGCCATCTAAGCCTTGGCTACGTCTCTGGCCTCACCCCCTCTTCCTTGTCCCCTTGCTCACTCACCTCCAGCCACACTGGCCTCCCTGCTGTCCCCCCTCCTCGGGGCCTCTGCACCTGTTGCTCCCTGTGTGTGGAAGCTCTTCTCTACCTACTCACTCCCTGGCTTCCTGGAGGCCCCTGCTCACACAGCACCTCATCAAGGGTAAGCCCCATCCTCCCATATCACATGGCAGCCTCTGCCCACATTCTCTAGCCCCTTACTCTGCCCTAGTTCTCTTACAAGCCCGATCATCTGCTGGCATATTATGTACTTGTCTGTTTTAGCTTCAGCGTCTAGATGGTGCCTGGGACATGGTGGGAACTGTGGTACATGCAGCACACACTTGTCTAAGGGGACAGCTACCCCCCAGCTCCACTCGCGGCTGTCATTTAAGAATGTAATTCCTAAATCTTTCGACTTTTCAAGAGAAACCCCCAATTCAGATTTTGACATGAACTCTCCTGATTCTTAAATGTCAGCTAGTAATTCACATCTTTTAAAAAGGCACAGTCAACGGGGGTGAAGGCCAACAGAACACGCCTGCATATGCTGGTCTGTGAACTGAGAGTGCCAAGAAATTGAAGTTCACTAAGGATCTGATGGAAGGCGAAAAGGCTGGTGTGTTTCAACAGTGAAGGTCAGATGAAAAGTACACATGCGGACAGCAATTCCTTTTGCTCCATTTCAGACTGCACTTGCAAACAGTGTGAGGGGGGCTGAGTATATGTAGCCAGGCATTACTTTTCCTTCTCTGTTCAGATTGCATCTCTTAAGGCTTCTGTCTTTGCCGAAAACTGGCATGGCCATTTCACTCTTTCACTTAGCAGGAAAATAACTCTAGGGGGAAACTGACTGTGAAGGCTTACGGAGTGCCCCCTCAAGCTGGGGAGAAAAAGGGAAGGAAGAAATACAATCAGGCACTCACGGTGGAGAAAATTAACTGCGGGTGAGCAGGGAGATGCTGATTCAGAGCACGCTCACGCAGGAACGCTAATGGAGCTTAATAGCTTGTGAGGGACAGGCTGCGTGGTGTTGCAGGGAGCTTGGAAGCTTGCAAAGGAAGGAAGACTGTATATGTTCAATTAACAGGCGGTACCAAATGGCCAAAGGAGGAGAGGACGAGCATGCCTCCTGCTTGAAGGGCACGCATGCGTTCTGAGGCAGGGGGCGGGGCTAGGGTTGCAACTGACTGAACTTGGCTTCAAACCAGCCTCCCTAAGGGAAGCTGAGGGCTGTTTGCACAGACTGATCCTGAGCAGAGAACCTTTTGGTTGATTCAAAAGCATGTGTGTGTGTGTGTGTGTGCGTCTGTCTGTGTCGTGTGGGAGGTGCGTGTTGAGGGCAATAACGTCCACGATTTTTCCCACTGTAAAAATCCCATTTCTGTGGACTGTTTTTAAGGAAACAAGGTCTTTGGGTCCTTCCATAGAAAAGGACTTTTTTTTTTTTCCAGGAAGACAAAAATTTGCAATTAACTTTAACTTTCAGATTTTTTGCAGCCGGAATGTGAAACAAAGTGATCCCCTGCTCCTTAAATCGTCCTTCCTTTACAAGCAAAGAAGGAAACACCAACATGCAATGGTGATCAGAGGAATGTTTCCTGGATGACATTCCCATCTCCTTTTTGAGTCGTTTTCATTTCAGAAAAGCAGGTTTTTGGTACAGAAGGTCACATGCGGAAGGAAGTCTGTCCTCCTGGTGAGGCTCTGGAATCTGCAGCCCGGGTCTGTGGCTGAACAATCTCATTCTGGCAAATGGGGCAGGACTGGCTTAGCAACTTGACCCTGCCTCCTCTCTAAAATTTAGCTTGTATATAACCATGGAGATAATTTACATACTCATTCTAATTAGAAGAGCGATGCCCTTGAAATAAAATTCAACTCTCCATCCCTACCCGTGCCAGGTCTGCCCCTCTGCCCCGCCAACCTCATCGCCTTCTAACTCCCCTTGGCTCACATCACATCTACATCATGCACCCTTGAACAAGCCCAGCCTCAGGTCATCCGTGCCCGCTGTTCCCTCCGCCTGGAATGCTCTTCGCATTGCTGTCTCCAAAGCCGGCTCCTTCTTATCCATCAAGTTTCAGCTGAAACATCATACCTGAGAGAGGCGTTCCTTCCCTCTCTACCATCTAATGTTCCCTCTCTCCCATGCTGTCTGATCTCCTGGCTGTCCCATCTCCCCTTTCTGTTTTGTTTTCCTAGAACGTATCAATACCTGAAATCGCATTATTTATTTCTTGGTTTTATTCTTCATTGTCTGTCTCTCCCTCGGGAACATGAGTTGTTAAGAATAGGCCCCTTGTCAGTTTTGTTCATTTCTGCATCTCTGGTGCCTAGGACAGAGCCTGATCCTCAAAAGTAGGTACCCAACAAATGCTTGTTGAATGGGAGACTGGGGTTTACTGTTGCAATTCCAAGGATTTCAGAAATGAAATGACAATTTGAGGAAGGGGAGTGAAACACCCCATGGTCAACCCTGTGAGTTGCTACACGGCCAGGGACTCTGAGCTACAGCTACACAGGGCCTCTGGGTGTTTCCATGTGTGGTTTCTGGTGCCGTGGCAGGAGGGGGAGGGGGCGCAGATATTCAAAAGATTTAACAACAGGTTTAGGCATACAGATGTGGACAGGCTGAGTATCAGCTCGGCTTACCTATCCTTACCTCCCTGGCCCTCACACTCTTATCCAGCTTTTAGGAACCAGGTAAATGTCACTCCCTCCAGGAAGCCTTCCTAGATACTCTCTCTCCTGGTCCCACTACGCCCTGCCGCACCTCTCAGCTCCCTCTTGCAGTAAAGGGATTATATGCTTTTGCCTCTTTTGGGTCAGACACCAGCCTTGCTGACCTTTGGACACTGGGTCCCTCCCTAGCAGAGCGTCTAGCACAAGATCTGTCTGCTTGTTTAAGTGCGGGAAATAAATGCAAGAGTGAAGGAAGGCAAGAGCTCACAAAGGAAGGAATAAGTAACTGTTAGAAAGCGCCCCCGAGAGCCGCTATAGCCCCGAGCTGAGGCCAGTCCTACCTGTGGACGATCCCCAGAAGCATCCTCTGCCTTGACAGTCACACCCCCACGTGGCTCGCAATCTTCAGAATAGTCCAGAGGAGGCTCGATGTGGAGCCGCGGGCCAGCTTCCGTTCTGATCTGCACAGATTTCTATACACAAAAAGTCAGACCGTTTCAGATACAGTGAAACGAACCTCTTGTTTCCTCCGAGGGGCAAGCACTGTAGGGGTTCGCTGCACATGACAGCAGCCAGGTCGGGGTGCACCTGGCCCGGCGTCATCCCGGGAAGGCCAGCTGGATGGGTCACGCCACTTCCACTCAAGCCTTTACTGGTTCTTACTGCCCGAAGTGTGTGTTCAGTAGAATTTTTCAGTAACGTTTTTGGTTTGAAATAACTTATCGGTAGAATTTTAGTGGGTGCTAACCTTCCCCAAATGGGCTTTGTGATCTAAATAAGTTTAGGAAAGCCCGGGCTTTGGGCCAGGACTTCTCAGGGCCTTTAATGGCCCCCTCACCCCCTCCTCCACACACACTGTGGATATCCTAAAACAGAATACAGATGGAACATACCCCAAACTTTTGGGGCCATGGAAACTGTGTGGTGGGGCCTCTTCCTCCTAGCACTCCCTGGATCATTCTTTAGGATACCCATCCTTTGGCCTGGTGTGGCAGCCCACAGGCTGTCCCTGGAATGTCCGTTTCCCCTTTCTCTCTTGTACTGAGTCTCCAGATGTTCAAGTGATGCTCCCAGCATCCCCTGCGGCTGGGAGGGAGCAGGTGAACACGTTCTGGTCCGTGATGTGTGTGGGTGGGTGAGAGGGGCATGTACATCTTTGAAGTTGTGCCCGGAAAGGGAAGGGGAGAGCCCCCCCCTTGCCCTGCCCCCCTTCCTGCCAACTGGAATGAGGAGGTAGCAGCAAGCCGCTGAGGACTGTGGGGAGGGGGCGACAGCTGGAGGATGCTGGAGTGACAAAAGAGGTTGTGCTGGGGTTCATCCATGAACTCTCAGAGCAAGGTGACTGCCCACCGCTAACCTGTGTCAGAGACATCAACTTTCATGTTGTTTAAGCCAATATTTGGATCTCCTTGCTTTAGGAGCCAGACCTGTACCCTAAATGGTGTATACTTGGCATGTGAAGGTCTCTACAACATGGCCCCAACCGATCTTTCCCGCATTGATTCCCACACATACATTCACACACCTGACACCTGGGCCAAGCAAAATTGCTTCCTGTACCCCGAATATTTGCAGCTTTGTCAGCCCAGCACCCATTCCCCAGCCTGCAGGAAAGGTCTCCCTCATTTTCCTCCAGGCCCCATTTCCCTCCCTGACTCAGTCCACATGTGGCCCAAGGGAGGGTGGGAATGTGACTCAGGCCTGGCCAATTAGCCCATTCCATCCCTCACAATATGCCTGGCCAGCGGTTCAGGGACGGGAATGGACCTAAGGCAGCCAAAGGCAGTAGCTCCTGCTACAGCTGTCGGAGGAGGTGCTCTCTTCCTACAGGGGTGCTAAGCTACAGGGAGGCACCCCAGGAGCTGCTGGGGACCATTGTGCCCCTTCCACAGAGATAAAGAGAGCTGAAAGAGTGAAGCAGAGTCCTGGTGGATTTGTTCAGAACCCCTGGGTCCAGCCATGCCTGAAGGAAGACATCGCTGAATCTTCCTCTCTTTTGCTTAAGCCAATGTGAATAGGGTTATGTTGCTGGTAACACAGTCCTGACTCTCGCCTGGGCCCCAGACTCCCCCACCTCTGTGCCTTTGCTCACGCTGTTCTCCCGACCTTAAGGCCGTTCTTTCAAATCTTCTCCATGTACCCAAGTCCTATCTAAACTTTGGAGACACTCCCTGACCACCCAATAGCTACCCATGGCCCTCTCCATCCTGACTTAATGGAACCCCGATTCTATCGAGTTGGCATTGTGTCCCTTTAAGATGGTCATGTCGCTGGAGGCCCTTGCAGCTGGGAAGGCGTGTGAGGCAGATGTGAGTGGCTGGAGGAGCCGCCGAGGAAGCCACTGTTTCCCTGTTAATCAAGACTCACTCAGGGGGGCTTCCCTGGTGGCGCAGTGGTTAAGAATCCGCCTGCCAATGCAGGGGACACGGGTTTGAGCCCTGGTCCGGGAAGATCCCACATGCCGCAGAGCAACTAGGCCCGTGTGCCACAACTACTGAGCCTGTGCTCTAGAGCCCGCGAGCCACAACTACTGAGCCCGTGTGCCACAACTACTGAAGCCCGTGGGCCTAGAGCCCGTGCTGTGCAACAAGAGAAGCCACCGCAATGGGAAGCCCACGCACCACATCAAAGAGTAGCCCCCGCTCGCCGCAACTAGAGAAAGCCTGTGCGCAGCAACGAAGACCCAACGCAGCCAAAAAAAAAAAAAAAGACTCACTCAGGGACACAGGATTTTTGCCCATTATCTTTCCATCCTTCTTCCTGATGGAATGTGGATGTAACATTTGGCAGCAGGGTAGCCATCTTGTGAGAATAAGAAAGAAAGCCACGTGCTAAGGACGGCAAAACCGAAGGAGCCTGGGTCCCTGGGGGCATCATCCACCCGTCCAAGCAGCCTGGCTGCCTCCAAATGCCTTGTTCGTGTCAGAGAAAGAACGACAACAGTCTTTAAGCCCCAGTGGTTCAGTGTCCATTCCATGCAGCCGAGCTGCACCCCAGGGGATAACCCTCCTTTGGGCACCCGTCACTCGGTGGCTGTTCTAGAGTTGCTCACATGTGGTTTAGGGCCTGGGCTCTACACTCAGGCAGACGGGTTCGACCCCTGGCACTGTGGTGACTGTCCCCTGTGCAGCCCTGGGCAAGTCATGGACCCTCGCTGGGCACCGGTTTCCACATCTGTGAGAGTGGCACTAATGTGATCTTCCTCGCAGAACTGCCACGAGGATGACTCGTGGTGATGGGCTGAGCCCTTGGCGAGGGGCTGTGATGAGCAGCGCAGTGGGGCTGCACCATTCACCTTAGGTGGCATCAAGTCTACACAGGGGGCCAGACCTCCCCCCAAGGGTATGTTTCATCCACCATGGACCCAGGACCAAAGTGCCTGGGGAGTCAAGGAAAGAAACCACCACTGGTCCAGCATTGGCTCTGCTAGACTTGGTAAGCAAGGCTGGGGCCTGTGCGAGGCGAGCCAGGTGCCCAGGGAGCAACGTCTAAGGAGGTGTTCCCTACGGGTGAGGCCGCGCACGTGTACAAATCCGAGAGCCAGGGCCTCCTTAAATGTCACTCTGAGAGTCAGAAGAGGTCCACCAAGCCATGTGGACTGGACCTACTTCCCAGCCGAGGGGCAGTCAAGGGTGATTTAGAGCTTGCATTTCCCCTGGTGCCCCAGCGTAAGAACCCTCCACCCCTGGGGTGAGATTCAGCTTCCCCACAAGCTTAGTGAAACGAGCTATTATTATATCTAGATGATGAGGATGGTGAGCCTTGCTGACCTGCGGGACTCTCGTGGGTTAGGACGGAAGTTCTTTCTCATCGCGTCCACGCCGCCCGCACTCCCACCCCACCCCCTGCCGTCACCTGGAGCACCAAGTCACTTAATGCAGAGCGGGTGCCACTCCAAGAGCTTCAGGGGCATTTGCTCATTTAGTCCTCACAGCCATCCCAGGGGGAGACCGGGGCACAAGGGTGTAAGCCACGTGGCCAAGGTCACACAGCTAGGAAGCCACGGACCTGGATCTGAACCCCAGCAGCGTGGCTCCAGAGGCCTTACTCAAAAACAGGGATGAGCCAGTTTCCTGTAAAGAATAAATATTTTAAGGCTTTGCCAGCCCTGTGGTCTCTGCTACAACAGTCAACTGTTCCACTGTAGCTCAGAGCAGCCCTGGACGATGCCTACATAAATGGGCATGGCTGTGTCCCCAGAACACTTGATTTACAGAAACAGGCTGTGGCCGAATTTGGCCCCGGGGCTGTAGTTTTCTGACTGACCCCAGTCCTGCACCTTGACGCTGTACTGCCCCCAAAAGGCAAGTGAAGAAGAAATGTATCCAGCCTGGGCTACAGTGGCCTTTGGGGAGAACAAGGAGGGATTCAAGAATTTCCTGAGACTATTTAACACTAAAGGGGCAGGGGCTGGGCTCTAGATCATTCCAGGAAAAGGCCTTGGAGAGAGTGTGTAAGAGGCAGAAAAAGGCAGGTAGGGAGCCCCCCATCGGAGAACCGGGAGGCAGAGGTGCACGAGGAAGGGGCCCTGGGACACTTTTCCTTCCACGGGCAATCCCGTCTTGTGGCGATGTTCGCCAGACTCCAAGTGCGCCTTGCTCTTTCTGGAACTGCACCTTCCACCCATCTTCCTTTTGGCCGTCGGCCTCGCTGCCCTGGGCTCTGGCCTCCCGTGTGGTGTCACTGCCTCCCAGGCTTTGTCAACTCGCTCTCAAGAGAGTCTGTTGGCGCCAGCAGCGGGCACCACGTGGAGGGCGGGCACCACGTGGAGGGCGGGCACCACGGAATCCACAGGCCTGGGCCTTTCCAGGCCAGGAGGCTCCTGGGGGCTTTCCCGCCTTGGACCAGGATGAAGCTGTGAAGGCTTTGAAGTTCATGGCTAGGCTGGGTGTTCCACGATGTGCTCCTCCCTCCTCCCGGAAACCACTCAGTGACGTTCAAATGTTGGGAAGGGGCTTCCCTGGTGGCGCAGTGGTTGAGAGTCCGCCTGCCGATGCAGGGGACGCGGGTTCGTGCCGCGGTCTGGGAAGATCCCACATGCTGCGGAGCAGCTGGGCCTGTGAGCCATGGCCGCTGAGCCTGCACGTCCGGAGCCTGTGCTCCGCAACGGGAGAGGCCACGGCAGTGAGAGGCCCGCATACCGCCAAAAAAAAAAAAAAAAAAAAAAAGTTGGGAAGAAACAGTCCAAGAGCGGAGGAGGGAAGGAAGAGGGGGAACAGAGCGAGGACCACTGGGCACGGGGCCCAGACCTGGGGCGCAGCCTGGCTCCTCCATGGGTTTCTGTTCCTTTCTCTGGAAAGGGAGGGCTGGGACGAGGATCCAGGGACCAGCACCATTGGCTTCTCCTAGGAATTTGTGAGAAATGCAAAGTTTCAAGCCCCACCTCAGATGCAGGGATCAGAATCTGCATTGTACCAAGAACCCGGGTGATTTACATGCACATCAAAGTTGGCGAGGTGTGAGATCAGGAGGTCTGTGAGGTTTTGTGGTGGGCACTATTGCTTCTGCCTGTAGGGCATGCATTCCCCTGTCTTCTGGTAAAAGTACCCTGGTTTTCTTTTGGGAAATCCTCCCTTTCCCCACTCCCAACCCAAGCATTCATGTGGAACTGCATCCAGGGGTGGGTAGAGCACATGACCCAGGCCTGGCCACTCTGAGCATTAGATCCTGCTGGCCCACGGTCTCTGGGTGATTGGTTTAGGGAAGCCAAAGAAATGTAACAGCAGGTGAAAGAATGTAAGTTGGGAGCTGCTTGTGGCCACCTTGGTTCACCCAGGGCAACACGGGAAAAAGCAGAGTTGGGTGATGGTGAATGAGCCCTGCTACATTGTCTGAGCACCTGGATCCAGCCATATCTGAAGTGGGAATTCCCACTGGCAAGTAAGAGAGTTGGGATTAATGCAGCTCTACTGGTCTGATCTTAATTATAAATACGAGAAGGCACTCCAGCATTCAAGGAGAAGAGTCCATGTGTGTCTCTCTGTTCTGCAGCTTTTCCACCCTCCCTCCAAGGAGCTTAGCACAACTGCTCACCTCACCAAGATATCAGGAGACAGGTTTGCAATAGGCATTAAGGAACAATCAGCAAGTCCTTACCAAGTGCTAACTGCATACTAGGCTCTGGAAACATGTCAAGATATAAAATAATTTTAAACCAATGTCCGGGCCTCAAGGAACCCACCCAGCACACATAACGGAAAATGTGTTTATGAAGCAACATGTGACAAAATTAATGCGGTCCAGAAAGAGTGTCTAAACACTGAGTGGGTGCTGGAGAGGGAAATAAATAGTCTCTCCATCTGGCCGGCTCTCCCGCCCCAGCCCCAGGGAGGTGCCTCTACCCACATCGGGAGGAGATGGCAAGCAGCCCCGCCCATACGAGGACGCCCACCTGCTGCTGAGGAGCGCGAGGTGGCAGGTTCCAACCCAGTCCCTGGGCTCACCCACCCGCTCCCTGTCTCCCACCTTCACGCCCTTGCGAAGATGATGCCCAAGCTTCTGGCTGGCTCCCCGCTCGGCACACCACTTTACCCAGAGTGGGTGTTTCTAAGCGGCTGCTCTCTCTTGCCTACTCGCAAGTGCCCAGACCTGATACTCCCTTTTGGTATCGACCATATACTGGAACAGGGTTTAAAAGCCCTCATGCCTAAACACCCGTGTTCCAGTTTGCCAGCCCAAGGCCAGCTTGTTCTGTACTCAGCCACACTCAGCCCAGTGTCGTGCTCAGAGTTTTTTGTGTGTATTGCCACCCCTCTTAGCAAAGTATTCTAAGAGGTCTGCATTAACGCTTATGATGAGTTAGAAAAAAAGAGCAAGGCTGGGGGCTGCCCTGGATGGTTGCACAGGTTGTGCAGTATGTAAACGGCTCCCTCTAGAGGTGGGAGAGCTCTGAAGATACTGACAGAGCCAGCTTTGGGTTGGGGTGGGGAATAAATCGACCTTATTTGATATGTTCTTCCCGGATCTGTCTGATCTCTTACAAATAACAGCATTCGCGTTCTGACAGTCTGTGTCAAGCAAGGTCACTGTAAAGCCTGATGCTTTATGGGTTGTTTCATTTATTGTCCTCACTGCAGGGGTTTTCAAAACTCAGAAAAAAAGAAGAAAACAAAGGGAAGGGCCCCACACGCTTCACGTTTTCACTCACGAGCTTTCCTGGAGGTGTTTAAGCTGCCTGGCCCCCAACAGGAAAGCGGATATGGCGGCAGAGCGAGGACAAAGCCTTTGCTTTAATAACTGCAATGAGCTTGCTTTCCAGGCCTTTAAGGAAAGCCCACCCCACAGTAAATCGCTGGAAGGCCAATCCCTTCACTACCAATTTAATGCTAAGAGCCGATGGCGTTCATCAACTCTGACAGCATTTTGGTAAACGACGGCTCTGGTGATTAGGCCTCTGTCCACCCAAGTATTACAAGTCTGAGGAAGCCATAAATCTTCATCCACTGATAGCAGCAGAAAGATCTAAGGCCGAGAAGCAGTGGGGGAAAAAAGGACAGCATCAACAAGAGCCATTTATCACCACCAGCCCGATCCACAGCGCAGGCGGCCGCTCGGAAGCCCAGCCCAGTGTCGCCAACTGCCTCCCTGGCTCCCCCAGCACTGGAGAGTCAGGGAAGGGTTTTACGGGTGGAGCGGTCAGCATCTCGCCCAGCATTTGGATGACTCTCTGACCTTCTGGCCCAGGTATCCTCAGGCCCGTGCACCTGCGGCAGCCCCTTCCATCAGGGCAGCTCCACCCAAAAGCGCTTCCTAGTTGGTGGGCAAGACCCTAAGCTGGCAACTCTATTCTACTGGAAGAGGCATTGGGCTTGGTCAGTGGAAAGGTTACGTGGGACTCAAGAGAGTTTAGGGGGCCGCTCAGAGAAACGGGCAAGGTAACAAGTCGGAGGGGGCGGGAATACAACATGGAGGAAGTGGTGCTGGCTGGGGGCTGGCTGTGACCGCTGTGTCCCCTGCTGACCCGGCCACGGCCTGTGTGAATACACCCAGTGACTCTGTGGCCCCACCTGTCCCTCCTGCTGGGCACAGCACACAAGAGGACTGGGTCAGGGCTGTGGTCCCTCTCCTGATGGGGTGGCTTTTGAGAACTGGCGACCAGTGGCCATTGGAGATTCTGCTGCCTTGGCCACTCTGCCTGACCTTGGCCACCTCCAAGGGCAGTGGTACCCATCCGAAAGGATGGAGATAGAGAGACCTCTCTATCCTTCGCACCCCCAAATCTGTCTCCGTGTACTTTCCACCATGGAGAAATTTTCTACTTTACTCCACTTCTTGGGGCCAAAGGAAGCCAATCCATTCCCTCTTCCTCTTGACAATAACAGTGCAGTTGGCAAATCGAGTCTATTTACTGTCCTGCCTACAGCCTCCTCGATGAGAAGGTGGGGACCCAGTCCCTGCTCAGGGGACAGCTCTAGGGCAGGTAGGCTTTGAATCGTCTGACCTGGTCCCCACCTCCAGTCCCGGCCGACTGAGGCCTGAGCGGGCGTCTCGTCAGGCTGACCGGCAGGCCAGGCCGTGACCCGAGTAACAAAGACAAGCTGAGAGACTCCGAAGTTCTCTCTCTCTTGGAAAATTTCAACAAACGAATACTGAGGGAGATAAAAACTGTGACCTGGATAAAGCTGAAATGAGAAGGGGAAGCTGGGGGAAGGGAGCAGGTGCAAGGGTGGGGCTGGGGAAGGTAGGGAGAGAGAAAAGGCCCGTCAGGCTTACGGGGAGCCCTGCTTCACAGCCCCCACCTGGTCCTTCCGTGCAAACGCTGCCGATGTATCCAAAACAGCAGCCCAACACACAACTCTGCTGAAAACCCTCCAGGGGAGTCCTCACGTGTAAGATGAAACGCAAGCTCCTTTCTGGGGTCTTCTAGACCCTCTGGCCTATGAGCCCCGACCCGCACACCAGAGCTGGCCTAGCCTGCCTCACTCACTGCTCTGATCCCAGCACCTGCAAGTGTCCAGTAGATGGTCCTGGAAATGACTGAACGACTGAACGAGTGGAGGAAGCCTCTGGAGTGAAGAGCCGCCCTCGGCATCTGCCTGCCTCTCAGCTGATTACAACGGTCACTACCGTTTACTGTCGGCTTCCTCTGTGCCAGGCACCGGTTGGCGCGTTCTACAAACACTGGTTCGCTCACTCAGTCCTCAGCAACTACCTGCTGAGGAGGGTAACATTACCAGCCCCACTTACAGATGAGAAGACAAGCCACTTATCCAGGGTCGTACAGCCAGCAACTGGTAGAGCTGAGGCTTTGAACCCAGGCCGCTGGGTTCCTGAGTCTGTGCTCTTAACCATCTGGACTTGTCTGTCACCTGCCTCCAGGTGTTCCTACCTGAGGGAGCCGACAGCCCCTGCTGATGGACCTCCCGTGACACATACTATACACACATTCCTTCCCAGCAGCCCTGGGAGGCTTTATGGGTGCTGAGCGCAAAGCTCAGAGAGGTCACGTGGCTGGCTCCAGGGCACACAGCTAGTAAGCTGTTTGTCTGACTCCAAAGCCCATTCCCTTCTACTCTCCAGGGGCCCAGGTTCAAATGCCCCAGTGAGCCAGGTGGGGAATGGCAAAGGGGGAGGCTGCTGGGGATAAGAGAAGGAGCAGCCAGAGCATGATGACAAACTGCAACTACCACTCGGCCTCGGCGCTAGGGCTCTAAAGGGAGTGGTGGGGACAACGGCAAACAGGAGGGCTGCTCGATGTCTAAACTGGGAACCGCCACTCGGCTGCCACTGACGGCCGCCTTCTGGGCGGCGGCCCAGCACGGGGGCCAGATCTTCCTGTCTCCCTAGGCAAGGAGGAATCGAACTTTTAAAAAAATGTGTAAAATCTTCTGTATTTAAATGTTACCAAGTGATTAAGTCTTTTTAAACTGTGTGAGTCCAAAAACCATTATCTGGGGGGCCAGTTAACCCCCAACTTTCAGAGTCTACCGGGCTAGCCCTCCGTATGTTGGAGAACAGCTGTTGCACCTTCCCCCCAGGATAAGCAGTGCCCATGTCTTCACAGTCAGTTCTTCCAGGGCAGGAACTGAGCCTGATTTTTTTTTTTTTTTTTGCAGTACGCGGGACTCTCACTGTTGTGGCCTCTCCCGTTGCGGAGCACAGGCTCCGGACGCGCAGGCTCAGCGGCCATGGCTCACGGGTCCAGCCGCTCTGCGGCATGTGGGATCTTCCCGGACAGGGGCACGAACCCATGTCCCCTGCATCGGCAGGCGGACTCCCAACCACTGCGCCACCAGGGAAGCCCTCCTGATTTTTGTTTTTTAACCCCAGAGCCTTGCAGAGTGCCTGGCCCGTGGTAATACATGTTCGTTAACTTAATGGATGACTTCTCTCATCATATGGCTCCCAGTCCACTCACCACTTCTAAAGGTTCCCGGGTTTGTCTCACTCTGAGGGCTGGTCCCCAAAGGACTGTGCGTGGGTGGAACAGAGTCGACGCGAAGGTGGGGGTGTGGCCCCCCAGCACCCATTCCGCTCTCCTCCAAGGGTGCCTCTCAGCTCAGTAGAGGCTGGAAAGCCAGACAGTGCATTTCCCAGCCTCCCTCCCAGATGGGGTCTGGATTTGACATGGGTGTAGCAGATCAGATGGCCTCATGGAAGGCAGGGACAGCAGAAGGAAGTGACGTGGGAAGGAGGGGACGCACGCTGGCTGTTTCTGTGCTAAGCACGTGGCAGAGGCCATGAGTGTTTTCATCCATGTCCCACCCCGGCTGGATGAGCTGTGAGCAAGGTCTTTCTTCAAAGTGTCGCTCTAGCAGACACAGCATCAGTCTGAGGCCAACGGATGTGGCACTGGCTTCCTGATTCCTGGATCACAGCTCAGGTGACACATTCCTGAGGCTGATCCCCACCTTCCCTCTGGTGTCCTAGGTAGCAGCTTTCCTGGTAGGTCCGCGTTGGGATGCTGGGTACCATTCCTGGAGGCCTGGCTCAGAGCCCATCCTCTCGCTGGATGCAAGCACCCAATTCCCTGCCTTCCATTCATTTATGCTTCAAATAGCCTGAGAGGTCTCTGTTGTTAGCACTGACTGACCCCTGACGATTCGGTACAGAAGGCCAATTACAGCCTTCATGGCATCAGAAAGCCAGGAAATTAGCCATGATTAGGCCCTGTGAAGTGTGGGAGCACAGGGAGAGACTGCGGAGGGAGCTAATTAATCTTAGGCCAAGTCTTTGAATTGCACAGACTCTGGGGTCAGCCATTAAGTCACAGTCTAAGATGCAAATGTGGCTCCTGATAATAGAAGGCACTCAAAACAGCTAGGAGAACTCTCTGAAGTGGGAAGTGGAGAAAGGCCTCATTATTGGGAAATTAACATTCATTGCTGGGGACAAAAGGAAGCCTCCAGGCTGTGTGCCCTGAAGGCCTTGCTCATCAGCATCGAGATGAGGTTTGGGAGTTAGCTGGCAGGAACACCCCTCCCCGTTTCATCAGAGACCCACAGACATCCCTGCAGAGAAGTGAGGACCGCTGCGTTTGGAGTCACAGGTCCAGGGTGCAAACCTCAGCCTACGTCCTCCCTCAGCATCTACGGGAGCAAGTCACCTTATTACCTCTCTGCTCTCTGGGCCTCAATTTCTTCAGTGGCACAATGAGGATACTTACGTACCTCCAGGGTTATCGCAAAGATGGCGGATAAAGCGTAGGAAAGTATTTACCATAGACCCATACGTATGGGCAGTGTGAAATGTTATAAAGCAGTACTTCCCAATCTCGGTGAACAAAGGATTAACACACACACACACACACACACACACAGATATATACATATATGTATATACACATATACTTATATGTGTGTATATGTTGCTTAAGCCTCGTCTCAGACCAAGTGAGCCAGAATCTCTGAGGGTGGGGCCTGAGAATCCCAGGTGATTCGAATGTGCAGTGGGGGTCCCACGGGTCCCAAGTAAGGCTGAGTAACTGCAGGGGAAGGTGTCAGGTCTATATGAGCAAGGACACCGAGCTCGGAGCCACAGATCTAGATTTGAATCTTGACTCTGCCACTTCCTAGTGGTTGACCTTGGAAAGCTCACTAAACTTTTCTGAGCTCTCGTGTCCTCAGCATCATGAAAAGAGGAAGGACTTTGGAATTTATCCTATAGGTCTGCTGTGAGGGTAAAGGAGAGGAGTCACGTGGGAGCTTAGCTCACGCCTGGTACTGGCAAGCTGCCAGATCAGCAGCATCGGTAGCAATCCGAAGAGCAGCTCAGGTCTGTGGGGCAGCGGTTTTGTCTTATCCACCCACCGCATCCATGGCATCTAAGACCACGCCTGGCACATCACAGGTGCTCAATACAAAACAGCTGTACGAATACATCATCATGACAGGGCTGTGAGTGACCTGTGATGCTCCCGAGTGGGGCTGGGGTGGCCCCAGCCAGAAGGGAGGATCATGCCACAGAGTGGGCTGGAGGGTCCCCAGGGCTCCTTTGCTCTCCAGAGGCCAGTGCCACAGGCGGAGAAGGCACCATGGCAGTGCCCAGCCAGACCCAACCCCTGCCCGTGGGGATTCCAAATGCTCTGATTATGTTTCTATTCTCACAATAACCCTGCTGCTTATTCTAAAGTGTGAGCTGGGGCCACCGCCTTGTCTCTGCCCAGGGTTTCCACACCTGGTGCCATCCTTGGCGCTGGACTTTGCTGGGGGCCGTCCGTGAATTGCGTCTTAAAGTTTCTTCAGCTTCTCGAAACAGGGTTTTTCGTCCGCAATCTGCACCAGAGATGAGGGAAAGAGACTTGGTGAGGCCCCGGTGACGAGCCCACACTGATGGTGGTTTTGTAACTTACATCTACGATGCCCGTCAGGGTGCCCAGAGTCTTGTATGTGAAGCAATACACTTTTGTAACACTGTTTGTAGCCAAAAGGCATCAGAAAACAAGCTAAATGCCCAACAAAAAGGGATGGGGTATCAGTCACAGCACCTCTGTGCTATGAAACAGTAGGTATGTTCCTGAATTGGGCAGGTCTATGTACAAAAGGAACAATCTCTAAGATACAGAAGCAGGGTACATAGGACAGGGTGCACAACAGACCAGCATTAGTATAAAAGAGGGGTGAGGGGAGAGAGAGATGTTGAATGAGTAAATATACTGCTGGGGACCCAAGTACAGAGATTCCTGTTATCTGCACCTCCCTGAAACCTGGACCAGGAAAGGCTAGCTTCTCCTAACTAGCAGGTCAGCCAGACTTCTCCCCCATGAAAGCTAGGAGAGTCCATCCCATTTCCCTCTTTGCCCTGGGGGCTAGGAAACTCATGCCAAACTCTAAGCAGAAATGCAGTGGCTCTCCTAGGGGAAGATTTGAAGACACCACTTTCTCCTTTTATCCCCTTGTTGTTGTATTGACTTTTACTGTCTATTAATAGCTTGGGATCTTACCATACCTGTGAGGCAATGAATTAGAACACAAGTCAAGATTATTGTGTGCTGGACACTTTACACTTCTTATGTTGTCTAATCCTCCTGAGAAGCCTGTAAGGTGGGCATAATTACTCCCATTTTACAGAAGAGGAAACTGAGGGTCAGAGAGGACCCAATTGCCAGAGGTCTCAAAGCTAGAAAGTGGCAGAACAGGGTTCGAACCCAACCCTGCCTTGTTCCAAATCCTCTTCTTGTAACCCAGTAGCACACTGTCCTCTTAGACAAAGTGACCCGCCTTGAAGGGCACTCTGGCATTCATTAGCTCCATTTTAAGGATGAGAAAACAAAGTCGCAGAGAGACAAAAATGGTTTCCCCAAAGCAATACAGCCAAACTGGTATCTGACGCCTATGCACTGCCATTTCTTTCATTCATTCAACCACCACCAAATCATTTTCGGTGCCTATATGGGGCCAGCCACTGTGTCGGGTGCCTTCTAGGCCACTTCCCAGATTTTATTTCATGTGTCCTTTATTATAGGACACCTGAAATCCACTTAAAGTCTGCAGAGTATGTATTAACTAAATTCAGAAATGACCAGTGGAATCAATTATCACCGGGGTTAGGTACTGAAGTTAAGATATAGTGAGTGAAAATCAAGTATAATCAAAATTATCCTTGACATTTCCTTAAACGACTGGCACATGAGACCTAGGAAATGTAAATGCCAGGAATTGACTGCTCTGGCCACCTTTGCCCTGGGCAGGTAGAGGCCGAGACTAGTTTAAAAAGAAGTGGAAAAGGATTTCTCTCTCTCACACACTTTCATGTTCTTTCTTTCTGGCCAAGTGGGTAGAGTTAACTTGTATAGGTTAACTAGTTTCTGTGCATGGGGTGTGGCTCCACTGTCCCTAATTTGTCTGCAGAGCTGTTGCTGGCCTGTGCTCACCGTGAGTCCCCTCGGTGTGGGAGGCACTTCTGGAGAAGCTGGAGTGGACGGCTTTCCGAGAGGATGTCTTCAGTTCAGAATTGGCCCCGTTGACGTAGACAGAGAACCCGTGTTCCAGGTGCTCCAGCCTCAATTGCATGGGGTCCTTGGCTTTCAAATGCTTTAATATCCTGGAAGAGAAACGATTGCTGGCTTCTCATTCTAGGAGCCTGGGCCACCGCCCACCCCCATGCGGGGAGGGACCTGCTGCTCTGACAGCCAAGTGTCTCTAATCCGAGGCCGGGTGCCCGGTGCCCAGCTGTTCATCCATAAACAGCCCTGAGAGGCCCATTACACACATGCAGGAGCGGCGACGGGGAGGCTGTTCCAGACCCTGTAGGGGTGTTTCTGCTTTTCATTCTGAGGCTCAGACATACGTTAGCAAAACCTTGGGCACCCAGCCTTGCCCCCAAGGTGGCTGAGACAAAACAGGCATGTGTGCACGCTGCTATACACAGCCCGGATCTCCAGGGATGATCCCAATTTCGCGCATCTCAACTTTGCGTGGATAGCAGCCCTTTGTTCCACGTGTAACAAAACGCGGTCTAAGCCTGTGTGAGAGGGATTGCACGGAACACATACACACATCAGGAAACAGCCGTCAACAGGCTAGGTGGACTGATTTTTGGCTTCAGGAAATAAATGTGTTCTCAAACACTCACCCCCTGATATCCCAAATGTCATTATTTTATATTCTGACGCAGTTTAAAAACACACCAGTGCAGGCTTTGCTCAAGATTAATGATGTGGTGATCACACCCTTCGGCTAAAAGAGTCTTGGCGTGAGCACGGCCGGGTCTGTTGTTCAGCTTTCTCTAAAGCCCGACCTCGCACCCTGGCTTGGTCCTTTTCTCCCCAGTCCTGACGTTCATTGCCATAAACGGTGTGCAGTGTCCTCTTTGGAATTGCTCTCGTGTGACGCCAAACCCTTCAGCGCCTTTACAGACGCTTTTAGGCACCCCGCACAAACCAGAGTTATTTCCGCACAAGAAGAAATACAACCAACCAACCATCATGGCAACAAATGTGAATCCTCTTCAGTGATTAAGTTCCCACCAAATTAGCAAAATGTAAATTAAAAAAAATAAGAGTAATGGTAATCACATAAACGGTAGAAGGCCAAACCCTGTTCTAGATGCTTTGCGTATAGTATAGTCAGTTCTCATTATTCACAATAGTTATGTTCCATAAAGTTGCCGCAAACACTGAATTAGTGAATACTGAACCACTGTTCCTAGGGGGAAAATACAGGATTTGGTTCCTGTGAGCCTCTGGTCACAACATTTTCATCAGGCGATCAATACAAAACCTTGCTTTATGTGTGTTTCTGTTTAAAGGCGCCTTATTTAATATGTACTTAATACAATAACACCGAACTCATGCCAGCAGCACTTCAACTCATGAGTGAAGGAAGCTTATCTAACACGTGTATTTTCTCCGTAAGGGACATCATAGCCTTCTTGGGCTTAGAAATAAATGCGAGACACCACTTTACCCCTGTGCCAGGGGGGCCAGTTTAAACAGCAAAGTCATCAGTGAAAAGCACAAAAATATAAAAAACATGGTGAAACGGAGCAGGACCCTATGGCCTATGCCCCCAGGTCCTCAGCCTGCCTTTTGTCTGAGGAAAAACTTTAGCCAAAGAATAAATTTCATCAGAGAAGTGAGAAAATGCAGAAACAAAGGAAAACAGTCCAACAAGACCTTTAGCTCCTTCTCAAGGGCTGTAGGTAATATTCTGAGCCATATCCACTGAGCTGTCTTATAGATACTGAAAGCCCCACCAGGTGGAAGAAGTTAACTACATGATGACAGGACTGTAGCCATGACATAAGCTCCCACAATTCCAAGAACTGGCCTCCAGGAAATGGGAACAAACCGACCCTGGAATTGAAGATTAACTGTACCTAAAACAATCAAATGACGCTGGTCAGACCACCAGTGACCAATTTCAAGGTGACTGTCAGAGCTGACTGTGCTGTTTCTGCCTGTGGCCCCCTTCCTTTGTCTATAAGAGCTCTTGCCCACTGACTGTCAGTGCAGGGGGAGTTGGCCTTTGGTCAGAAGTCCGCCCTCCCCTCTGGTTGCCAGCATCTGAAATAAAGCAAACTTTCCTTTCCATCAACCTGGACTCTTTATTGGCTTTTGGGTGGTGAGCAGCTGGACCCCACTTTCGGTTACAACAGCACTAAGTAAAACGTGAAAAGGACACTTTACATTGTAAGATCTGAAACAAGAAGGCAGAGTGTTCCCTTGTTCTACCTTAGCTGGGAACGTGTGTGCTGGGCAACTAAAATTTTTTTGCCATCTGCATATGCCTTTGAGTGACCACAAAGGCATTGCAAGTATTGATTTGGAGGTTACAAATAAATTTTAGTGAGTGGGTAAATTTGCAAATATGGAATCTGTGAATAATAAGGACTGACTGTATTAAGACTTTAATCTTTACAACAACCCTGTGGGGTAATTACTTTTCTTAACCTCATTGAATAGATAAAGAAACTGGAGCACAGAGAGGTTAAGTAACTTGCCTAAGGTCACACAGCTAGTATGGTATCAGGGCTAGGATGCAAATTGAAGCAATGTGGCCCCAGAGTCTTCACCACAACAAAGGTGACTTATAAAGCTAGCAAGCTGAAACTGGCAAACTTAGACATTGCTGGAAACTCAGAAGACCTTCTCAGAAGTAATATGAAAATAGAGAAAATGCCACATGCTTGGTCTTTGCCCAGTAAGCAAATTGTTTCTGATCAGGAACAATGGTCAGCATTCAGTCATAACAAAACCATGAAAGCAACTTGAATGTCCAACACTAGGGAAGTGGAAGCCGGGATCTCATGCAGCTGTTAAAATTACGAAGAGTCTGTCAAAACATAGGGGATTATTTGTGATCTGTTCAGTGGGGGGTTGAAAAAGGAAGGATAAAAATGGTATATATGGGCTTCCCTGGTGGCGCAGTGGTTGAGAGTCTGCCTGCCGATGCAGGGGACGCGGGTTCGTGCCCTGGTCTGGGAGGATCCCACATGCCGCGGAGCGGCTGGGCACGTGAGCCATGGCCGCTGGGCCTGCGCGTCCGGAGCCTGTGCTCCGCAACGGGAGAGGCCGCAATGGTGAGAGGCCCGCGTACCGCAAAAAAAAAAAAAAAAAAAATGGTATATATGTGATAAGTGCAAAGTTGGAAAAAAGTGTGTTTGTGGACCCATAGTGGAGGGTGATAAATGTGAAAATTAAATCAGCTGTTGAGGGAGGGTGGTGGTATTACTGGTGATTTCTTTGTTTGCTTTTTAAATGTTTCTTTAATGGTTGATACATCCATCTTGCCAATCGTGGCAGGAACGTTTATTACAGACTGCTTATCTCTTGCCAGCCTCGGAAGCCTGGGAGATACCTGATTGTTGGGCAACAGCATAAAACAGAAGGAAAACACAAGTAACTAAGAGACAATTTCCGAACACGGCAGTAGCTGCATTCTCTGGAGCAAACAATCAAAGGGCGCAAGTGGGTACCAGCAGTCCCCGGGGAGGGAGAACAGGGAGCCCAGGGAGGGGCGGCACGAGGAAAATCTGACCGTCTAGCCAGGAAGTGCCTGCCTCAACTTCCTTCCGGAGACCACCCTGTCTCCTGATGCTACCTTAATGGTCACGGTGGCATCCCGTTATCCAGGCTCTGTGGCTGGCGCTCCACACAGGTCTATCTTTAAGCAGTGATTTATGAAAATGTGGATTCATGAGACTGATAAATGAGGAGATAATTATTCAGAATCACTAAAGGAACTCCCCTGCTGCAGCTGAGCACATCAGCGGTACACGTGTGGCATCAAAGAAAAGCGGGTGTTTTTTAACGGATAGCTTACTTTGCATAAAAAGCTGCCTTTAGTGTCAGGGATTCAGAAAAATCAGATTAAGTCCCTGCCCTTTCGGAGATGGAGCCCCCAGCCACCCACTGCCCTGTCACTCTCTATTCCCTTACAGATTCTGTTTGTTTCAGAGCACGTGTCTCCCTGCCTCATGCTATGGAATAGTATCCGTGTGCCTGTTTATTCTCCCTTCCTGCCCCCTGGGTGTGGGGTCCGTGATGAGTGTGAGGAACGGTGAGGAATACTCTCAATATTTCTGGAACTCAAGGTCTAGCAGGAGAGAGAAGGCATGGACGCGCACCCTAATACAGCCACCGTGTATCTAACCACGTCACAGGCATCGTTTCCACTTATCTCGTAATGACCTTTGGGGTCACTTGTACAGAGAGCTCTTCTGTTCAGAAGAGGAAGTGGAGGCACTGTGAGTTAGAGCACAGGGTGTCACGTGAGGGACTGTGACGGGGGGTGGGGGGGAGACATGAGATGCTTGATGGCTGGGCGGTCAGGGCACAAGCAGGGGTCCAGGTGGTGAGGGGACGTAGCTGAGCTCAAAGGGCAGGCGGCGTGTTGCTCACGGGCCTGTGACCGGGTTTATGACTGAACCCTCTCGGTCTCTAAGCGCCACAGTTACTGTGTGACTGTGGGCTGGCCACGTGCCTCCTCTGGACCTCATTTACCCCCGGGATCAACTGAGGGGTTCTCTGAGGGTCAGGCATTCAAGGATCACCTGGACATCATCTGAGAAGGCAGGTTTATCATTAAAACGATGGTGATGACGACGATGATGATTACGATGATGATGGAGAAAGTATACTTGGATGGGTGGGCTTACTGTGGACCTCCAAGCATCTCGTCCTGCTAAATCCTTCACTGGCCCAGGGATTAAGTTCCTACCATTGATCTGTTTTATAGATGAATTTGCCCAAGGTCAGAGAGCCGAGGAAGCAGCCAGGATTTAAATTCCGGTCCATGAGCCTCCAGAGCCCATCTCCCAGCCACATCGCTGTGCCATTGCTTGTCTCCTCACCAGGCATCATGCTGCAGGGGCTCCAAGCAAGGAGAGTCCAGAGGAGAAGCAGCGGCTCCCAGGTGGGGGCTTCCTGGAGGTGGTGTCACTGTAGTACAGCCTTGAAGGATGCAGAGGAGGAAGGCAGTGGTGCAAAGAGCCTGCCATTCCTCCCAGAACCTGGGGGCCCACAGGCTCTGTAATTTGTCTTCTAGGATGTCACCACCCCCCACCCATGTGGGTGGAGGACAGAGCTCCGTACTGGAGGCTCTGCCATTTCCCAGCTTTCGTGACCTTGGGCAATTCCCTATACCTCCCGGGGCCTGTTTCCTCTTCTGTAAAATGAGACCAAGGATGCCTGTGGCTCATGAGGATGGAAGGGGATACCAGATGAATCTCCAGCTCAGAGACGGGCCTGTGCAAGGCCCACCTTGGGTGCTGGTTCTCCCCTTTCTTCTTTCTGCCTGAATCTCCTCTTGGGGCAGTGGGTTCACCTCTCATATGGGTACGTTTTCCTATAAATTTCCCTTAAACAACCTTTTTCAAAAAGCAAATACTGGGCTTCCCTGGTGGCGCAGTGGTTGAGAGTCCACCTGCCGATGCAGGGGACACGGGTTCATGCCCCGGTCCAGGAAGATCCCACATGCCACGGAGTGGCTGGGCCCATGAGCCATGGCCGCTGAGCTTGCGTGTCCGGAGTCTGTGCTCCGCAGTGGGAGAAGCCACAGCAGTGAGAGGCCCGCGTACCACACACAAAAAAAGCAAATACCATTGCTGGATTCTTAGATCTTAGATCTGCCACATCTAGAGCGTATATTACAGTCCCTCTTGGCCGTTAGCCCTTAACTGTTCCTCATATCTCAGCCCTTTGATGATTCTGGTTGCGTTTTCATGAGTCCTGTTGGCCGTGATTACATCTTTCCTGAAGCTGAGTGACTAGAATCACTAAGCACCCTCTGGGCGAGGGCTGTACGGGGTGAAACAGGGTGGCCACACCTTCTCCACTCTCCCCGGTCCTCTCCTGGAGCACATGACCACTTTCTGCGCTTCCGGCATAGTCGCAGGTGGCCTTGTGCTCACCTGCCGCTGCCTGGGGAGTTCCTTGAGGGCCAGGGCTGTGTGGTGGGCACCTGTTCTTTTTGCCTGTCCAGCAACTCTCCCCCATCTTCCAAACACAGCCCCTCACGTTCCCCTTGGGAACCGCTCCCCTCCTCCTCTTACTCCTCGTGGTTTGGGTGAGACTCACACCGTCGCCCAGGTTAATGGGGTGGCCCAGGAGTGGCCAGGCAGACCCTGCCACCCCCACCAGGCACAGGGCGGCGATTGACTCAGGGATGGGAACAGGGCCCCAGCCAGGCCTACGGGGGCCCTCCTCAGCGCTTTTGCTAGAACTATTAGGAAAGATGTGTTCTCTTCCCCTCGAGGTGGGATGTGAGTGTGGGGCTTCCAGTGGCTGCCTTGACCTCCGTGAGGGAAGTACCTGCCTGAGATGATTCCAACATGAGAAAACAGAACTGAGAGATGGAGAGTGACTGCTTTCAGTAACCCAGTTTGAGTGCCTGGATCTAACTACGCCTAAAGCTAGTGTATCATCCTGGATTTGTTAATTTCACAAGTCAGTACGTTTCGTTGTTTAAAGTCATTTACCTTGGGCTCCTGTCCCTTCAAGCAAAGGAGCGCTAACTACTACAGTCTGTGTCTCCCTCATTGCAATGTTCTCCTTCATACCAGTGGTAACGCTAGGCACTGAGAAGGTACTCAATGGAATCCTGCTGAATGAATAGAAGAACAATGTCACCAGCATCTTGTGGGCAGCTGTATTCTGGGCAGATGTCTAAGAACTCAGCCCAGTGATTGCACACCCCCTTCTTGGGTCACAAGGCAACGCAGATAAGCAGCCCGGGTTTTCACCTTCCTCTATGCCCAATATAAAGTTCAGAGGCTGGTTTTCTACCCAGTCTTGTAACTACCTTTCCAAGTCAGTTTCAGTTTATTCCCACAAAACTCCTCCGTAGTGAACTTAGAGCCATTGGCAACCCTGGCAGGTTTCTCTCCTTTTGATTATTGATGACAATGTCAAACAAAACATAAATAAGAAAGTACGGCCCAGCTCCACCACTTCCTGGCTGCATGACCGTGGGCAAATTGCTTGCTGTCCTGGTCTCTGCTTCCTTACCTGTAAAATGGGTGCAATAACTGCACCGATGGGGTTGAGGTGCCTGCCACACAACTGGCACTCCAGCAAAGGTGCCTTTTCAGGCTTCGTCTGATGACGGCTCAGGGGCACTCCCACTCTTCAGGTCTCCATTTGGAGGTGTTCTAGCTCTACTTTCTAACTTCCTGTCATCAAGCCAGCTCTCTCTTGGTGACAACACATCCCCCAAATTTTATGGCAGCTCCATGTTGACATATTTTTTAATGGCCTTTGTGCTGCAGCCTCATCTCTGGATCTGTTCAGCTATGTTATTGGTCTGCGCCCTTTGATCACGCACGGATTGATCTCTCGATTAATGAGAAGCAATTTGCTCATAAAGAACTATGACAGGGGCTTCCCTGGTGACGCAGTGGTCACGAGTCTGCCTGCCGATGCAGGGGACGCGGGTTCGTGCCCCGGTCCAGGGGGATCCCACATGCCACGGAGCGGCTGGGCCCGTGAGCCATGGCTGCTGAGCCTGCGCGTCCGGAGCCTGTGCTCCACAGCAGGAGGGGCCACGGCAGTGGGAGACCCGCGTACCGCAAAAAAAAAAAAAAAGAACTATGACACTCTCCTCCCAGACAAGTCACATGTATATGATTCAATGATTGCCCAGGTGTTCAGTGGCACCATCCAGCCTGCCAGAAACTGAATAAAAACATTCTGTTCCTGGCATTAATGATGATAAAAACCCACATAGTATCAGCACAAGCCTGGGTTTGAGGCTGCCCCTGGGGTGGAGAGACATGAGTGCAGAGCAGCTGGGCACATGGGGTGTTGCCTGGCATTTCTGGCTGGTCCTGGAGAGTTGATCTATTCAGAAGTTCTCTATGGGGGGCGGGACCACCTTGCAAGGAGGCATCTGGAATGCGGGCAGGTATTGTTGTCATAGATACTGGGGGTCTTAGTGGAATTAAGTAAAGGGGTGGGTAGGCAGGGATGCTAAACTCCTACAACACATGGGACAATCCCGCACCATAAAAACTTGCCCCATGTGACATGCCACCAGGGCCCCAGTTGACAAGCACTGGGAATCCAGCCCATCACACGAGGCTGAATTCACATTCAGAATAAAAACCCGCAGACTCTCTTACCTACAGGACCCCAAGCCCAGCCCACAACACAAAGCCCCACATTAGTACCCCTGTCCTTCCCCCTCCTGCAGATCTGTCTGGGGGGCCTACGGAATTCCTCTGTTTGTTTTGCGCTTTGATTTGAATTCATTACCAACATTTTAAAACTCAGAGGAGACTTCACCACACAAATCCAGATTTCCAGCTTCTCTGGCCACCTTGGAGGATATGGACCCCTTGGCCCGTGAGAGTTCCAGGTGCCCACTGTCCCCACTGAGCCCGCTTCACTCCCTGACTGTCCCCTCCTAGCATCGGAGTTTGCAAACCCAGCTTTCTGTAAGGTTCCAGGCCTGAAGACAAACCACAGTGAACTGCAAATGAACTTGCGCAGCCCTGCAAAGGCACGGAGGACACAATACCCACTCTCTTTCAAACCAGACCACAAGCCTTGACCCCAGTCACTACACGTGGCATGGCTGCAGGCTTTTGTAAGAACCAGCACTCCAGAGTCAAAATCAGGACTGACTGAACTTTAAATGACATCAACCAACTTCAAACACAAGTGTAAAAGGACTCCTCCTTTATACAACAAGGCATGATTACAGGCTCAGATTTCCAGGGACCTTCAAAGCCTGTGAGATCACAGGTTGGCCTATTCAGGTGACTAATGCACAGGCCCTGCCAAATTCTACCTTTTCATAGCAAACCCAGCTTCTCCCAGAACCGAAGCAGGGAAGCGAGAGGTGGCTCTGACACGTCGAACAGTTGGCTACAGCTCAATCAAAAGATGCAATTAAATCAGTGAATGGAGAAATAGGAACTGGGATGGCAGATATTATTCCAAGCTTCTGAGTGGAGGGTGACTGCATCCCATTCCTTTGTGAGAGAGCCTGCATGCTGTTAATAAATCTAAATAGGATTTTGATTTGGCTAATATGAAGGGCAGCCGTTGAGCGGCTTCATCTTACCGGTTCCTCTGCTGGAGCAATATTAAATACTCGTCGTGTTTCTCATCAAAGTCTGTCACCATGTCCTTAGTGTTACCCTGAAATGAAGAAACAGAGCGGTGTGATATCGGAATGCAGGGAAGCTTTACTGAAGCCTGGGTACAGCACACACCACACAGGAGGCCGAGAGGCAGAGAGGCTGACCTTGACGAAGGCCCAGCTCCCTGGGCGCATCACCCTGGTGACCCAGAGCCCCAGAGACTGTCTGATGGCCCACTGGGTCTTGAACATACACAGCTAACAATCTACGAAAAGGAGAAGGTCGATTCCCCAGCATTGCCACTGTTCTTTCCTCCCATGTCCTATAAAATCAAGGACTCTGAGAAGACTTGGGCTTTACTGTTTTCTCCACACTCATGATTTTGTGATCTCAGTTGTCCCAACCAGATGGAACCCAGATCAGTTGTTTAAGAGCGCAAGCTCAGGCTTCCCTGGTGGCGCAGTGGTTGAGAGTCCACCTGCCGATGCAGGGGACGCGGGTTCGTGCCCCAGTCCGGGAAGATCCCACATGCCACGGAGCGGCTGGGCCCGTGAGCCATGGCCGCTGAGCCTGTGCTCCGCAATGTGAGAGGCCACAACAGTGAGAGGCCCGCGTACCGCAAAAAAAAAAAAAAAAAAAAAAAAAAAAAAGAGGGGAAGCTCATCTTTCTCTTGCCATTGTAAGAAAAATGCATGCTTATTATAAACAACTCAGTCATTACAAAAATATATGACCCCCCCCAAAAAAATATATGACCCAGAGAGTGAAGGCTCCTTTAAAGCAGACATTTGTGGTTTCCTGCTTCCTCTTCCGGCCACAGAACTCTGAATTTCTTCGGGGGAACCATTCAGCCCCCTTTTTTCAGTTCACTGGCTTCCTTAGATGCCCGTGAAAGTTCCTTTGGTCTCCCGTTGGGTCACATGACCTTGGCCTTCGTCTCAACCATCAACATAGTTCCTCCCTCAGCCACAACGATTCACTAGTCTAGGGATGAGCCATGGCCTGAGCACGGCCCTTGAAAGTCAGCCCTGGGACTTTGCTAATACTCCTGGGGAAAAAGCTGTTCTCTTTCCACTGGGGTGCTAAAGCGATGAGATGCAGGCCTGGAATTGCCTGAGAATGAAGTCAAGGAAGAAGACAGCAGATCCCAGAGATGGAGAGGAGAGATTCCCAATAACATAATTTGAGCCCCTGGATCCACCCATGCCTGAAGGAGTACTGGTACAACTTAGTTATTGCTTTAAAGTTTCAGCTGAGTCTCTGCCCTTTGTAGCCAAAAGAATTATAAGTTCTATACCATAACCTGACCATTAGAGATAACCCCTATTAGAATTTGTTACAGCTTTATGGAGGGATAATAAATGTATAATAAACTATACACATTAAAAGCGACATGTATATACCAGTAAAACCCCCATTACAATCTGATACATATTTCTCTAGATGTTTTTGTTTACAATATACATATGTTCATATTTATAAATACACACACAAACACACACATTCTTTTAAACAAAAGTAGGATTATACTGTAAACAATGCTTTGTAATTTTCTACGTTTCTTAACTAACTTTTTGCCAAGGAATGGATTAAAGGGACAATATCAGCTTCATTCTAGTCACAAGTCACAGGGATTAAGTGTTAAATGGCAAGTAAGACATTTGTAAGAGAAACACAATTTGTGTGAAAATCCTAACGATTATCATGGGAAGAAGAAAAAAAAGAATCTCCATCATTCTGTTCTTAGCGCCTCAAAATCTGGCCTTAACCCCACTAATCTACCAGAACTCGCCCCAAGGGTGACTCATAACCTCCTTAAGCAAATATAATAGCTCTTCCCAACATCATCCTTTTCGACTGCTCCGGGCCATGGGGAGCTGTTCCCACCCATCCGTCCCCAAATTCCCCTCCTGTAGCTTCTGCGGTTCTGAATGAGCCTCCCTTCCCTCCTGCACCTTCTCTGGCTGCCCTTCCTCCTTGGCCTTGGACGTGGATGGTCACTGTCTCTGTCCATCTCACCTCTCTGGGTCTCTCTCCCTCTGTCTTCTCTTCTTCCGATACAAGGAAATGGGTCCCCTGGATGGGGAAGCCAGAGAGTCACTGCTAGTCCATGGCTGACAGCCCAGTCCCCTTCTCTCCCCTTTTCCTATAGGACTCCAGGTTGTGGCCATCTGCTTCCCTCTTTCCCTGTCACCCCCACTTTTCCTCCCAGGCTCCCCTCTCTCTGGGCCACCTGGGGACAGGATGCTGTACTCCCATCTTCTCTCACCCGATGTCTCTGAAGCCTCTGGATTTTCCTGGGGGTTTCCGGCTTAACTAATCTGGCCAATCAGTGGCCAATCAGTGGGGAATAATAAGAAAGGGTGATTTTATGAAATCATAAGAAACTTAAACAAACTAGCAATAGGTGTTCCTATTCCTATTTCCCTGGCTTCCTGAGATGCCCAGAGATGTTCCCTTGTCCTCCTCGGGACTGAGCCCTGCCTCACCTTGACTGTGAGAAAAGCACTGTGACCTCCGCCCTCTGGACAGCTGGTTGGTTGCGGGACACTGGATCTGGAGAGGGTTCACAGTTCCTTCCACAACAACACGTGTACGATGCGGACAGTTGACGCAGCAATTCCATATACATGATTCTCCTTTGATCTTTGCAGCAGCCTTTGAAGTGGTTATTATTACCCCATTTAAGATACAAGGAAACCCATCCCATGCATCTCCCCGGAATACGGATCCTACTCCATGGCAATTTACATAACCATTTTGAGATATTAAAATGACCACTGATACATTATGGTATGTAATGAAATAGTCAATGACATTTTTAGATGAAATATGAGAGTTCAGAGAAATCTCAGCTTGGGGTGGGCTGTCCTGGGCTTTTACCTCAAACCCTCAGGGAATACATTTGTTTGTCTCTGCCAGGAGGGAGATGCCACAGGAAAGATCTGAAGAGCTCAGGCATATACCCAGCCAAACTACTCACCAGCCCCGTGCTTCTCAAATGCTGCTGTGAACACAAATCACCTGGGGATTGTGCTGAAATGCAGGTTCTCCTTCCGTAGGACTGGGAAGGGTCCCGAGCCCACACGTCTAACAAGCTCCCAGGCAATGCCCATGGGCCACACTTAGCCAGCAAGGCCCTAGACCAGCCCAGCTTATTCCCCACTATTCACAATACGCCCACCTCTAATCAGATCAGCACTGAACTTGAGCTGTGAAGAATGTGAGCTTTGGAGTCCAGGCCTGGCTCCAAGTCACAACAGTGCTGTTTGTTTCCTTATCTATCAAATGGAGGTAGCAATAGTACCTGTCTGGTTGGATTTGTCTTTCCCTCATAGGGTCAAAGGTGGGTTGGATGCAAAAGCAATAAAAAAAAACATAGCACAGTACCTGGCACTTGGGTAGCTCTCAATGAACGTTAGTTACATTTGCGTTTATGGAGTTCCATTATTTAACTAGTACTATCCTGGCCCCTCCCCACTCCCAGCCAGCTCATCGCTATCCTGATCCCCTAATCATTCGATTCCCTTTCCCTCCAGCCTCCACCCAAATCCTCTCCAAGGCCCAGCTCAGCTCCCCAATTCTCCACGAAGCCTTCCCCTACCATTCTCACCCCCGCTCACTTCAGCTCATTCTGAAACCCTGCAATTAGTATTAAATTATATACAATACAGTGTGAAATCATATATAATTAAGTGCTACATTGTAAGCCTTTAACTATATCTATTGCTCACTCATTATCTGGGGATTTGGAGACCTGGAGGTGAGTCCTGAACTCTGCTACTTACCTTCTCTGAGCCTCAGTTTCCTCATCTGTAAAAAGGGAATAGTCATAAGGTCTACCTGGCAGGGCTGCTCTAAGGATTAACTAGGAGAAAAGTAGAAGTAATTTAGGATCCGTTTCTTTCTTCTTCTTATTGATTCCCCAACTGGATTATAAATTCCTGGAGCACAGAACTGGGGAAGGAGGGGACCATCGTGTGGGGAGCCTGGAGTCCTGGGTTCGGGTCTCAGCTTCAACAACATCCAGCTCCATGATCATAACTGCTAAGGCTGACCAAATACCCACCTGGTTAACCCTCACCCTGGTCAGACGTCAGACACTACTTCTCCCCAGCACGGCATATTTCACTTTGCCAAGGCTTTATTTCTCAGGCTATAAAGCGGAGGCATTAATTAATATTTAAGGCATCCCACAAAGGTGGGAGAAACTTAGAAAGCGCCAGGTTTATCATCACTGTGTTTCAGCAAACACTGATCAAGTGTTTACTGTGTGGCTGTTACCTATGCAATGAGGGTTTAACAAAAAACTGACCCAGCGTGCATTCAGACTCCAACGTACCTGCAGACAGTACCCAACTGCCAGCCAGGGCCCGATCAGCACAACTCTGCCCCCATTCCTGTTGTGTGCGGTGTGAATGGCACCCCCTGCTTTCATGTACCCAGTCAAGCAACACACACTGGCCAGGGGTCCCTAATATGGGGGATGGCCCGCAGGGGGCTCTGGAGACATCGATTCAACTGAAGGCACAAGGGTACTATTCTGGAAGGAGAGTCCATAACTTTCAACACCAAGGGTGTCTGAGGCCAAAACAAAGAGACGAATGATGACAGCGAAATGTATAAAATGTGATGCTACGGATCTGAAGGAGGGAACAGAGGCTCCTGAGGGCACGGCCAGGCCCAAATCCTTGGGAGTCATCTTGGAAGCGTAACTCACTAACTCATTCTCCCACTCCACGTCCAGTCCATCAGCTCCATGTGAAAAATACCATGTATCCAAAAGCTGACCACTTCTCCCCACTTCCCCACTACCACACTGGTTCAGGACCCCTCACTGGCCTCCGGCTCCCGCCCCCACCCCTCCAGTCCGTTCTCCTTTCTACAGCCGGGGGTCCCGATGAAAGGGAAGTCGAATCATGTCACTTCTCTGCTCTGGACTCTGCACGGGTCCCAGCGGCCACCAGGCCCTGCCCACTGGGCCTCCATCCACGTCCCTGACCTCCTCCCACTGCTCCACCCTCCTCCTCATCGCTGCAGTACCCGCAACACCCAGCATGTGCCCACCTCAGGGCCTTAGACCCACCGTTCCTTCCCCCAGGTAAATACCCAGATTCCTCACCTCCTCAAGGCTTGTCTTAGATCTTACCTTCTCGGGGAGGTCCTCCCCAGCCATCCTATTTAAAATTGCAAGCTGTGCGTGCGCGTGTACGCACATGCGCGCGCGCACACACACACACACACACACGCACACACACACATACACGTACACACTCCCAGCCACTCACTAATAATCTCTACTTTATCTTATTCATCAAGCCTTTTACTTATTGGGCCATCCCCTGCACTAGAATGGAAATTTCATGAAGGCAGGGACTGCAACTGTTTTGATCACTTGTGTATTCCAAGCCCCTAGGACATTGTCTGGCACACAATGGGCCCTAAATGAATAAATAAGGAGACATCTGAGCTGAGATTTGAAAGTTGAAAGGTTTGCTGGGCAATAAGAGAAAGGCATTCCAGGCAGCTGGAGCAGCACAGGCAAAGGTTTGGGGACCTGAAAAAGCCTGAAACGTTCATGGATTGGCCAGAAGTTGGGTCTGACTAGAGTGATGGGTGTCGGGGAGGCGTGAGTTAAGTACGGGAAAAGGTTTAAGGAATTTGGACGTGATGCGAAAGCAAAGTCCCACTGCCATTATTGTTATCCTTATCATCTTTATCCCTAATGCTGGCCCCAGAGATGGTGCAGAATTTTATCAATGGCCATATTATTAATTCTCTCTGGGGGAAAAAGAAATGGAATTGGAGAGAAATGCCAAGAATCAGTTATGCTTAAAGGAACTCGACAGAGTCTATATTTCAGGGATCACGTATTCCTCTGAGGCCAGAATATTGGAATTCTCCTAAACAGGGTTGATTTAGCGAGTGCCAGAGCCTGAGCTGCGTTAACAAGCAGCTTAGAGCATAGGGCTGGTTTCCAGGGCTGGAGGACATTGAGGACCTGACTTTGTAGGTGTCGAGTCCCAGCGGAGAAGAACAATAACTTGGAATGGTCTAATAATGAGCTGTGAACACACTGTGTGGGGGCACCACAGAGTTCTTGAAGCACTTCCGCACACCTGACTGACTACTCCACCTGTCCTGCCCCTCTCCCTCCCCAAATGCCACATCTTAACTGAGGGATGATTTATGAGCGACAAGCAAGGTTACTGGAGTCCAGTCTTTGGGCCACTTTAATGACCATTTATGATGCTCTCCGCGGTGCTTATTGTGGCTGTTTGCAATAATGCTATGCCCTGGGGTCATTATCCCCATTTTACAGAGGAGGAAACTGAGGCTTTGAAAGCTGAAGCGAATTGCCCAAAGGCCATGTCCAAGTGGAGACAGTGGACATTTGTTGTTTCTGTCGGTTTAGCATCTATTCATTTTCTTCTAGTTACATCGTCTTTGTTTTCCTTTGGGAAACCACCTCTCCTCCACTCCCAATCCATGTGGTATGGGTGGAAATAACACTGCTGGCACTTCAAGGGCGAGCACACGACAGAGGCCTGGCCACTCAAGGCCAGGCTACTCTGGCTAGTCCGTTTCCCTGGCCATGTGACTGGTTTAGGACTAGGCACATGCCCAAAGCCAGGCCAACAGACTCAACCCAGGGATTGGTTGAATCTGCTGGAAAAGTCCGTCTTCCTCTTCCCCTGGAATTATTAGCTGATGTGAGCGGAGAGCTACAAGGGCCACCAAAAGGAAGAAGTCATTTTTTTAATTTATTTTTTTGGGGGGGTACGCGGGCCTCTCACTGTTGTGGCCTCTCCCGTTGCGGAGCACAGGCTCCAGAGGCGCAGGCTCAGCGGCCATGGCTCACGGGCCCAGCCGCTCCGCGGCATGTGGGATCTTCCCGGACAGGGGCACGAACCCATGTCCCCTGCATCGGCAGGGAAGCCCAAGAAGTTATTTTTTAATCAACTGATTAGGTTCACTATTATGAATGTTCTTCTATGTTCCATGAAGAGATTTGTCCAAGAGTGACAGCAACATAGAGGGAGCAGAACTGAGGACACAGAGAGACAGACCAGATAGAAAGTAGAACTTCTTAAGCGTGTTCAACCCTCGTAACCAGCCCCGCGTGGAGCCAGCACTATCTTGGACTTTTAAGTCACAAGAGCTAATACATTCCTTTCTTTACTCAAGCCACTCTGAATTGTGTGTGTGTGTAACTCACACCTGAGTGAGTTCTCGGTGGTACAGTGGAAGAACTAATACTCAGAGGTGTCTGAATCTGAAGTCTGCCGTGTCCTACAGCCAGAGGAGCATTTAGTAGAGGATTAAAATAATTCCTTAATGAATATTCTCAACGATGGCCCTAAGCCCACAGAAAGCGATGATCCAAATGTATCTCACAGTACAAAACTCCTACTCTTCCTTCAAAACCCACCCCAGTGTTCTCCCAGTGATTCTGTTCTTTGTGTCCCGGTGCTGTATAGTAAGTCCTTAATGAATATTAGTTGAATGAAAAGGTATAGTTCTGAGTTTGTTTTTTGCGGCTTTTGCTGACATATCAGATGTACTCCCATCCTCAAAACAAGAACAATAAATACTCCGCATTTAGTATGCTTACATTGCCAGACCTAGAGCAATGGCTGAGACTGCCTCCTAGAGGTGGATCAAAACAACACAAACACTGAAGCAAAGGTTGGAGTGTCGCATGCCCTGGGTAGATGTGCCAATAAAAATCACGTGCTATTCGCATACCAGGTAGATAATCCAAAGAAGACTTCGGGTTATTTCTCAAATACCTATGCACCATTATTTACTGCAACCAATGTACACCTTGAGATTTTATACTTAGTTTCAGGTTTGTAGAATATTGACACAGATCCAGAATCTAGGGCTTCCTCCTGGTCTCCAGGACATGGTACGCTGTATCTTTATGAAAATGTTTTTCTTCCACGGCTATCTAAAAAATCATTTTCAATACGTAGCCACTAGAAGATAATGAACGTTTCTTTGTATTCTCAGAAAAGTTTCCTTGTAAGACGGCAATATGTATTATAAGCTATCTTTTTTTTTTTTTTTTTTTTTTTTCAGTACACGGGCCTCTCACTGTTGTGGCCTCTCCCGTTGCGGAGCACAGGCTCCAGACGCACAGGCTCAGCGGCCATGGCTCACGGGCCCAGCCGCTCCGCGGCATGTGGGATCTTCCCGGACCGGGGCACGAACCCGTGTCCCCTGCATCGGCAGGCAGACTCCCAACCACTGCGCCACCAGGGAAGCCCTATAAGCTATCTTTTAGGCTGGCAAACATAGAGTTTTCTTTTTTTAATCTTGAATGAGCTTGCTTCAAAAAGGAAACTTTATATTAACGCCATAAATGGAAAATCATTATCGCCTGCCATAAACCGAAGGCAGACAGAAATACGGCCCTGCTGAAACAGCACGTTTACATGCCACCTGCAGTGCTGTGCAAGTGTGCAAACCACACGCTGGGAAGCTCGGTGCCCGAAATTCCACGTCCACACAACCCCGAGAGGTGGGAGGTGCTGACCTCATCTCCCCAATTCATTTGTTCACTCAGTATTTATTGAACACCTCTTCTGGACACACAGTGGGCACATCAAAGTCTCCACTATCATGGAGCTCACATTCTAGCAAGAGGAGACAAGTAATTTAAAAAAAAAAAAAAGTAAATATATAGTATGTCAAATGATTCTCAGTGCTATAGAAAATAGGAGGTAGAGAAAAACAGAGGGAGTGGGGAGAGAGGTGCTATTTTAGCCAGGGGGTCAGAGAAGGCCTCTGGTGAAATGACTTTTGAGCAGAGACTGAAGGAAGTGGAGGAGATGAACCCCTGTGGGAATCTGGACAAAGGGGGTTTCCAGGTGGCAGGAACAGCAAGTGCAAAGGCCCTGAGATGGGGGGCGGAGGCCATGGTGAGGACTCTGGTCTTACTATGAGGTGACCAGGAGGCTAGTGGAGGGTTTTCAGCAGACCTGCCATGGGCTGAGGCTGTTCCCACCGTCCACCCTGAGAAGAGCTTGGGAGGGGACGTAGGCCTGCAGGGCCCACTGGAAGCCCAGTAGTGTAAACAGCCTCTGGCTGCTAAGGAGGGAACAAGGCACGCCTGCCCTTGAACTCCCAGACTGGTGCTAGACTGATTTAGGGCGACTGTTACCTGTCAGAGCCTCTAATCCCACAGCACCCGTCACTTGGCCTGATGAGAGGAGAGAGGCGGCCTGGGTGGAATTTTCCCTCCAATCTCTGCCTCCACCACTTGATTTGCATCCGAGAATTTTTCCTTCTAACGGAATGAACCTCTCACAGAGCGCATCCATCACCAGGACCTTACCTATCACCTCCTGCCCAGCAAGCTGGGCTGCCTGAGTGGACCCTCTCCTCCCAGGGCTGCCCCCCGCCGCCCCCTAAAAGGGGAGCACTCAGGGCCCCTCCCCACTGATTCAACAAAGACTCCTTCAGCCTCTCCTATGGGTTGGGTGCTGCGCTAAGGGCCCGAGACAAAGATGGATGTAATCTGGCTCCACCACCCTCCTGACCTCATTCCCACCTCTTGCACCCCCCTCAGCCCAATAGCTCTTCAGGCTGTTTCTCAGAGAGGCCCCTTCCTCCTCAGGGCCGAGGTACTTGCTCTTCCCCCTGCCTGGATGGCTTCCTCTTATTCATGGGCATGTGTGGCCCTTCTTGGGGCCTCTTCTGACTGTCCCCGGCCCTCTCAGCCTCATCGACGTGGCAGTACTTCCCTCTTTGGAAGTATCTCTGTTTGTTTGTTTGTGGTTCCCCTGCTGGGATGCCAGACCCATGAGGGCAGGGCCAGCGTATTTGTGGAAAGGAAGGGATGAAGAGGAAGAGCGAGAGAGGGAGGCAGGAAGACAAGATCCCTGTTCTCAAGGAAATTAGAGGAGCAGCAAAGACACTGCTCTGAGGCCATGGAGTAGGTGCTGTGCCGGGGGCAGTGGGTGGAGAGGACGGGTCCTTGGCATCGCTCCGGGGTGGGACAGGCCCTGCAGAGGAGAGGACAGGTGCCGACGCTAAGGAGCTCAGAGGTGGGCGGGGTGGGCAGGGCATCCGGGTGGGAACAGCGTGTGCAAAGGCCCAGTGCCAGGAGACCCTGGGAACTCATCTCGGGGCTGGGATGGAGAGTGGTCAGAGCATGTTGGTTGATCGCAGGGGAGAGCCCTGGCTTCCGACATTCCAGCCAGCTTAAAGCCCGATGAGGGACAAGGCCTGTTTGCGCCGATGACAGGTGCTGAGTGGTGGGGAAAGCCAGGAAGGGAGTGAAACGTTCTGCTCAAGGCTAGGGCGGTGCAGTGGGGCTCAGGGTCCCCATTTTGATGTTGTCTCACACACTAGTCGAGATCTCTGCCGTGTGAGATCTTAGAGATCCAGGAATGTAAAGGAGATGGTTCGCCCCCATCTCCTCCCTGGTCACGTGGGGCTGTGATCCTTTCCTCCCTCCCTCCGTCTCCCCTTCCCCCCCTTTAGGTTGACTGAGCACCTCCTACTCCCCACGGGGACAAGTTCCCTTGCCTTAGGGAATGGACCATCTAGGGAGGGAGGCCAACTTTAAGCAAACGACCCCACCACCAAAGTACATCGTCAGCCATCTCTGGAGGTAAGTGCATGGTGCCTTGAGAGGTTTTCAATGGGAAACACGACTGTGGCAGGGAGGGGAGGTGACGCTCCATGGAAGGGTGACAACAACCACGATGTGAAGGACGAACAAGTTAACTTACGGGCGCAGAGCGGGGTGTGCTCTAATCAAAATGGACGCACGTGTGAAGGCCACGTGGTGAGAGGGAGCAGAGAGTAAGAGTGAGACAAGCTGGGATGTGGGACCCTTTGCTGCAGTGCTGCAGTGCTTGCACCTGGACAAATGTCTCCTCAAGCTACAAATTACAAAGAAACTATAAGGGACTAAAAATAACTGCGTGCATGTGCAGTTGGGGCAAATTATAGACAAAAAGATACAGAAAGACCAAAAAAAGCCCCAAATGACACTTCTGAAGGGCCGGGAGCAAAAGCAGGGTACTGCGCGTGCCCCCTGCACTCACCACCTAAGGGGTGGGCAAACCACCTAAGCCACGCCTCCGACCCCACCCCTGGACACACCCCTACCCTCACCCCATATAGGGTACCGGCTCCCCGCCCCCACCTCGGGGAGCAAATAAGGGGACCTGTCACTTGTTCCTGCTCCTTCCGGCGGCTGCAGGGGCCTCAGTAAAGCCTTGCCTGAATTTCTTGTCTGGCCTCTAGTCAATTTCTATTGCTTGGGGAAGGCCAAGAACCCTGGTCGGTATCAAGAGGGACAAGGAATGACAGAGGGGCTGGAGCCGGGGGGCAGGGGAGCAGGGGTTGACTCAGGACTGAGCGGGCAAGACCACCATGTGGGCCACAGCAGGGAGTTTCTCCCTTAAGCCCAGACCAATGGGAAGCCACGTGGGGTTACTGGGGTAGAGGGTGGAGGTTGGAGTGAGAGGCAGCCGGGAGTGGGTGCTGCGGGTGTTCGGACAAGAGGTGTCAGCCACATGGAGGAAGCAGGGAGAGCATGCTTCCAAGGTGAGGGCGGGGGACTTGGTGATGGGCTGGAAAAAGGAGGCGAGGAAGAACGAAGTATTGATGACTGTGCAGCCTCTGGCCTGGGTAACTGGAGGGGCGGTGGTGCCATTCTCGGAGAGGTCAAGGCTGGAGGAGGGGCGGGGCTGAGTTTGGTTTGGAGCAGTCGTGTGGCTACTCTGAGGCACCCAAGAGGCAGAGTTCGTGGACTGGCGGTTGGAATGCATAGGTTTGGGGTTCAAGGTGCATCGCACAGTTAAGATGCCCCTTCCTCCCTGCTCACCATCCCAGGCTGGGTTACACCCTCCCTCAGCTGTGCTCCTGAAGCACCTTCACAGACTGTTCCCTGTCAGGACACTGATGAAAGCCACCATGGACATGGGCCTAGGTGTGTATAGTGGACTCTGTGCTACGGGCCCAGATCACCCACTCACACCCCAGCTGCTGGGAGCTGTGTCCCTTCCCAGAGAGAAGGCTGTCTTGCCCCAGGTTATACCTGATCTCTGATACTGATTAATGACAAGGGTACAAAGACCCAGGCTCCTTGCCTCAACTGGGAACATCTCTGAAGGGCCACCCATCCCCACAGCTCCCTGTGGGGTCAGCAAGGCCGGCATCACAGTTCAGCTACTCCCTCTGTCCAACCCTGCTTCCCTCATCCTCACGGGTGTTGCTCCTGAGAGCCCTCCCCAGTCAGCCTCCTGCATGCACAGCTCCATCCCACAGTCTGCTTCCTGGGGACCGACGGCAGTTACTTGACCATGAACTCCCAGGGCAGGGCTGAACCTTGTTACATCAAAGGCCATTGGTAAACGTAAACTGAATTGAATGGACAGTCCTGACTCAGCCAGGACTTCCCACAATGGTCCTGAATTCAAACAGGACAGACCCAAGTCCCCCAAAAATGAATTCCTCAGACCACGGGGCCCAATATTTAATTCTGAAACATGGTTGCCATGAAGGTGTGTGACATAGGTCCTCAATTTCCAGGCCTTAGTTCGACAGCTAAACAGCCAAGTTGGGTGGTCAGGACTCAGCTGTGAACCCAGGCACCTGGGTAAGAATCCCATCAGGCTCTTTTGAGTGGGAAAAGATACTTGTTCCTAAGTTTCCTCAGCCGTCAAACTGGGATGCCGTTCTAGCGGTGTTGTTCATAATAGCCTCAAAAGTGGAAGCAACCCGGGCTTCCCTGGTGGCGCAGTGGTTGGGAGTCCGCCTGCCTATGCAGGGGACGCGGGTTCGTGCCCCGGTCTGGGAAGATCCCACATGCCGTGGAGCGGCTGGGCCCGTGAGCCATGGCCACTGATCCTGCGTGTCCAGAGCCTGTGCTCCGCAACGGGAGAGGCCACAACAGTGAGAGGCCCGCGTACCGCAAAAAAAAAAAAAAAAAAGTGGAAGCAACCCAACTGTCCATCAATGGATGAATGGATAAACAGGCTGTGGCATATCCATACAATGGAATATCATCTGGTCATAGAAAGGAATGAAGCACAGGCACACGTGACCACACGGCTGACCCTGAGAACATTATGCTAAGTGAAAGAAGACAGACATAAAAGGCTACATATTGTATGATCCCATATATATGAAAGGTCCAAAATAGGCAAATCCACAGAGACAGAAAGTATCCATAGATTAGTGGTTGCCAGGGAACAGGGGAAAGAGGAACTGGGAGTGACTGCTAACAGGTACAGCGTTTGCATATGGGGTGATCTAAATGTTGTGGAACTAAATAGCGGTGATGGTTGCATAGCTTTGCGAATATCACTGAATTGTACCCTTTTTTTTATATTTGCTGCACCGTGAGGCATGCGGATCTTAATTCCTCGATCAGGGATTGAACCTGTACCACCTGCGGTGGAAGTGCAGAGTCTTAACCACCGGACCTCCAGGGAAGTCCCGGAATTGTACACTTTAAAATGGTGAATTTTGTGTAACATAAATTGTATCTCAATAAAAAAAAGTGGAATGACAATTAAAAGCATCCACCTTATAAACACAAAATATTTAGAATATTGCCTGATGTGTAATACATGCTCGATAAATGTTAGCAATGAAGATGATGCTGATGAGAAATATTTCGAAGTTTCTAATTACAATGGCACAAAATCTGAACTTGGAGTTGACCCTAGACCCAGTTCCCTGAGCTAACCCTAAAGGCATTTTATACCACAAAGTTAACACCCGCCTGAAATTCATGCAAAGAAAAGATGACGTAACTTTTCAAAGGCTGCAACTTTCCTTTTCCCGTGTAGGAAGGGGAGAGCAGCTGGGTGTAGGATTCGGTCTGCCTCAGGAGTGGGACTGCAATCACACCCTCGGAACAGGCGCCAAGCTGGTGACAAACACAACCTTGGTCGTGCACCAGCCCTTGAATGTGCCGTCGAGGGTGGCAGGCAAAGGATGCTATCAGGCTGGGGTCAGGATAAGGGGCCCACTGATGGAGGAGTTGGTCTGCTCTAATAAAAATAGCATTTTTATAATGTCTTGATTGGTGTGTTTGTCAAAAGGGGAAGACTTCAAGCTGGTGAGGAGGGCTAGGAATAGAAACTGGCTGACAGGGAAGAAGCCAGGCGTGCAGGCTGCAGGAGAGATGGTATTTCATTTGTGCTAATCTATTTTCAGGAGGAAAGGAAGGGATTGGGAGCATCTCTCCCAGACCCTAAAGTAGCCTGTGTCCTCTCTGAATGTGGGTTCTTAAGAGCAGAACAGCAGCCCACAAATTCCCTTCTCGGCTTCCTGCTCGCTCCTTCCAACCCACAGCCTGCCACTGTGCTTTGCTCGACAACACACATCCCTGTGGCCTCCCTCATGAAAAACCTGCCACAGCTGGCGAGTAAGGTGACAGAGGCACTTCAGGAAGCAATAGCAGTCTCCACTAAACAAGACAAAACAAAACCCCGAATAGCTTCGGTCTACTCAGACCCAGCCATTTCACTCCTTGGAATCTGTCAGAAAGACTCACACAGGTGCCAGAGGAGGAATGTACAAAATGCTAATGCCCTCCATCTGGAAAATGACTAAATAACCCACAGTCTGTCCATAACATACCGTAACAAGTTTAGAAAAATCTGGGTTTGTTTGTAACACCGAGGATGGATCTTGAAGACACAGTTCAGAGAAGAGAGGCAAATGACAAGTTACGAAAGCACATATGACACGTTCATTATGACACCGTTTTGTTAAAATACACACACTCCCCAAATACCACGTATATTTTATGGATACACTCGAATATGTGGATGTGCAGAGAAAGGTCTGGAAGGATGCATGCCAAGCTTGCGACAACAATTAGTCCAAGAGGGGAAGGCTGGGATTAGGGAGGGTTGGGAATTGGCACAAGGGACTCCAGGCTTATCTAGAGGGTGAAAAATATTTTCTTAAGGAAGCTGTTTTCTTGTATTACTTGCCTAACTAATGACCTCCATCCACCCATTTCCCTTCTCCAAAAAAGTAAGAAAAAAAAAAGATCAATAGTACCAACATTCCAGACAGATGCAGCCTGACATGACTTTTCCCCAGAATTCCAGATTCCCATACCCAGCTGCGGGTTTAATCGAGGTCTTAACAGGGTTTAAGCTGAATTCCTGATCTTCCCCCTAAAACCCGCCCCCACTCTCGTGCCCATCTTAGGAGATGACCAATCTCTCTGGTTTTCAGACCAAAACTTAAAGTCCTTCTTGACTCCTCCTCTCTCTCCTCCCCACTCATATCCTGTCCAACCACAGATCCAAGCGACTCCATCTTCACAATGCTTGGGACCTGGCTCCTTCTCTGCTCCTCCACTGCTGCCCCCTCAAGTCCAAGCCACTGTCACCTCCACAGAGTTTCTGCAACAGCCCCGACAGGTCTCCCCATCTGCCCTTCCCCACTGTCTGTTCTCCACATACAGACAGGGAGCGTATCCTGCTAAAATCGGGTCCTGGCCCTTTTTCACTGAAAATGCTCCCATGACTCCCCTCTCACTCAGACGGAAGCCCAAGTCCTTACTAACGGCCACAAGGCCCTCCACGACCTGGCCTTTGCCCCTCTCCTCGCCTCCCACCACCCTGCCCCTCATTCCCCCAGTTCAGCCTCCACCCTCGGGCCTCTGGTCTTTGCTGTCTTCTCTGCCCAAAGCTCTCCCCTCTCACCTCCTCTGGTCTCTGCCAAAGGACCTATGTAACATAACAAGCCGCCTAGAAGCCCCCATCCCGCTTCCTTGATTTATTTGTTTCCCTGCTACCCTTTATATTTTACTCATTTATTTGCTTTGGTGTCTGCCTCTAACCACTGGAACACAAGGGTGTGGATTTGTGTCTGTTTTGTTCACCACGAAATCTACAGGCCCCAGGGCAGTGCCTGGCACACAGTAGGTACTTGACAAATATTTGCTAAGTGGACACATGAAATGATTACTCTATGCTGGCCATATGTGGTTTACACATATTATCTCATTAAATCACCACCACAACAACTAACAAAGTAGGTGGTATTACCTCCATTTTACAGTTATAGAAACTGAGGCACAGAGAGTCACCAGTGAAAAAGTGGCAGAGCTGGAATCTGAACCTAGCTTTACTGGGCTCCAAAGTCTGTGCTTATCCTCTTAAGTATCAGGTCCCTCATCAAAGTTGTGTGTGAGTCCTGTGATGGCCAGCACTGAGGCATCTGCCGCGTCACCAAAGAAACAAGCAAACCAACCAACCAACCAAGGGTCTCAGAGCCCTGATCTGGGACATGGTGAGGCATCAGGTGGGTGCTTGAGCTGCCCCGCTAGAGACATGGGCCAGCCTTCACCACAGGCACCGCCCTGGGATCACGTGGCCCGGTGTAAGGAACAGAGCATCAACAATGCAAGCTTCAGCATCAGATCAACCAGGATTAAGTCTTGATTGCTCTACTTACTTGCCATGTGACTCTGGGCCTTCCTGTCATTTTAAACTGTGCAAATGTCATGGGGCAGGACTCTGGATGTCACCTGCCCCATGGCCACCAGGTCATAGCACTGAGACTCCTGGAGGTAATGTCCAGAGAGTGTGATCCCACCACTGCCCAGGAGCAGGCACCTGACCCAAGCAGAGCCAATAATCCCGGGGAATTGGGACTAACAGGCTCAGGGAAGACCTGGCTATTTTCTCAAAGGGGGTAACATGAACTCAGAGTTGCTGGTGGGATTATGTTCTGCCAGGTGAACTGAGAAACAGAGAAAGCTGGTTTGTACCAAGTGAGAAGAAGGACACAGATACTGACAGATATTAAAGATAAGAGCCATAGAGAGAGGATCTTCTGGGACCTTAGGGGCCCCAGGCATGGGTTCACCATTTTTGACACCGTTTTTGTCCTCGTGCCACCCAGATGCATCCCTGCCCTTGGCTTCTGGGAAGCACCTACTCTTTAGAGCTTTGTAATGAAGTAACAGAGTTAAAAAAATAAACTCTATCTTTAGCAGAACAGGGACTAAGTCCTAAGTAATACAAATGCTTACCTTATAGACTTGTTATAAGAAATAAAAATAATATATGAAAAATGCTTACCTCAGTGCCTGGCCTGTAAATAACACCCAATACATGGTTGCTAATATTATTATTATAATCAAGCCACAAGGACAGAGTATTACAGGAACTGGACAAATTAACCATCTTGCCCAGTCATCTAAATTACTCTTCCCCTGAGGGGCGGCATGCCGTGGGGCTCTGTCCTTGGTCGTATCCCAGGCCAGAATTTTATCAATGGTCAGATCTGGCTGTTGAAGGCTGTTTATTAAGTCTGCAGATGATATTCAGATGGGTAGCACACAAAGTAAACTGGATGATGGAATCTGGGCTCAGGTCAATTTCTACGGGCTAGAGATGGATCAAGAACAGGTTGATAAAATGCGTCACGGCCAAGGTAAAGGTCCTATACCAGGAGAGGCACTGGAAAAGTCTGCTTGAGAAAAGCTCACGAGACAAAGGCAGGGCTTTCAGCTAATGTGTTCAGTATGAGCTAACAGGGTGACGTGGCTGCCAAAAACGGCCACCACCACAGCAAACATGATGAGTGTGTTAGAGATTTTGTCAGGATCAGAGAGAAGAAGGGAACTCACATGCTTCAGCACCTACTGTGTACCAGGTCCCACCTTAAACACTTGACACACTATTGCAATTGATACTTTCATTAACCTATGAGGGGGGTGTTATAATCATTATTCCCATTTGACAGGTGAGGAAACTGAGGCTTAGAGAAGTGAAGGGACTTGACCAATGTGTTGATAGTAGAGACCAGAGTTAGTATTGGAACCCAGTCCTTATTAGAAAGTACACTCCATCTCCATAGTCTACACTGATCTGTTCATAGTTGGAATATTCAGTTTGGTTCTGACACAGTGTATTTTTAGAGAAAGATGAACTTGTCCGGCTGAAGGTGACCAGGAAGGTGAAAACTCTAACGAGAAGTCACCTTGAGATTGAATCAAGTTGGGAAGACCAAGAGCAAGTACACACATCAGCCTCTTCCACCCAAGTTCACAGAAATGACACCACTTAAAATTCATAAGAGCACAGGAAGATATGGAGGGGTACTACTGGCAGCTTTAAAATGTTGAGAAACTCCTGAGAAATGGATGGCAGACAGAACTGGATTAATGAAAAGAAGCACAGGCCAAATCCGAAGCTTGAAAGGACTGCTGGGATAGGGGAAGGTGGTCTTAGGCTGCTCCAAACCTAGAGGCAACACATTCTCCAGGGAGAGGAGGGGGCCTAAGGTCAAAGGTCAAACAGACTGATTGAGAACGCCTGTGGGGATGCTAGGAAGTGGCCCTTGAATCCACCCAGCTTGTAGGAGCTGTGACTGTGGGTCTCTGGGACAGAAAGGCAGGATGTGTTCAGAAGGAAAAGGAAGATTCTGTGCTCAGAAGATACACTATTAGCATCACACTTCTTGTGGCAATTTCCACCCCTCTGTCCACAATCACTGGCAGCAAATTCGAGTAAAAAGAAATAGCGTCCACAGAGAAGAAGACAGGGGATCAGGTTACACAGAAGAGCACATATTCACAAATCACCAAACATTCCAGGAGAACTCACATCATGATAGCATCCACAGAGAAGAAGACAGGGGATCAGGTTACACAGAAGAGCACATATTCACAAATCACCAAACATTCCAGGAAAACTCACACCATGATAGCATCCACAGAGAAGAAGACAGGGGATCAGGTTACACAGAAAAGCACATATTCACAAATCACCAAACATGCCAGGAAAACTCACACCATGAAAGAGAAGAGCCAACTCAACAAACGGAACTAAAACCCAAAGAAACAGAGATAACGATGCAAGCAGAGACATTAAAAATACACTTAATATTCTTAGAGAGATAAGAGAGGATGTTGACTTCATCAAACAAGAGCAACCTACTATGCAAAAGAATTCAAAATCATGAATAAAATATTTAATCATCAAAATAAGAAAAAAAAAATCAAAAGTTAATGAAGAACAGAATAGATACAGTTATAGAGAAAATTACTGAGCTGGAAGATCAGGCAGAGGTATTTCCCCCCAAAACACAGGAAAAACACAAAGAGTACTGGCAAAAACAGCATAGGTTGTTAATATCCACTATTAGCAAGGTCTTAGAGAGTCCAGCATTCTCAAATATTTTTAGCAGGAGTATAAATTATTAGCTTTTCTTATGAGGCTATTTCTAGATTTCTTGCCACATGAGCCAAACAAATCCCTGTTGTTAAGCCAAGGGTCAGCAAATTATACCCCACAGGGCAAATCTGTCCCACTGCCTATTTTTGTCAATAAAACTTTACTGGAACACAGACACACTCATTAATTGACATATTGACTATGGCTGTTTTCATACTACAATGACAGAGTTGAGTAGTTGTGACAGAGACAGTGTGACCTTTTACATAAAAAATTTGCTGATCCCTGGTTTAGGCCATTGTTAGTTGGGTTTCCTGTTCTTTGCAGCCAAATGCACTCCCAACTGAAACAATGACTAGAATTGTATAAATAGAAAGCCCAGAAAGATGAACATCCTACTGATAATAGGTTGTTTCTAGAAAGGGGAATTAAGTTGGGGTATGTTTGAGAGCAAAGTTTATTTAATGAGCATACTTGAAAATTTAAAAATAATGACAACTAAATTATTTTTAAAATTTGCAATTTAATTTTTCTAATGAAAGAATAACTGAAGGTTTAATACAACAGTGGTAAAGAGTGAATTACTGATACATTTAATAACATGGGGCTTCCCTGGTGGCACAGTGGTTAAGAATCCGTCTGCCAATGCAGGGGACATGGGTTCAAGCCCTGGTCCAGGAAGATCCCACATGCCGCGGAGCAACTAAGCCCGTGTGCCACATCTACTGAGTCTGCACTCTAGAGCCCGTGAGCCACAACTACTGAAGCCCGCATGCCACAACTACTGAAGCCCACGCACCTAGAACCCATGCTCCACAACAAGAGAAGCCACCACAATGAGAAGGCTGTGCACTGCAACGAAGAGTAGCCCCCGCTCGCCGCAACTAGAGAAAGCCCACACGCAGCAATGAAGACCCAACGCAGCCAAAAATAAATAAATAAAATAAATAAATTTATAAACAAACAAACAAACATGGATGAATCTCACAGATATGTTTAACAAAAATAAAAAGACAAAAAAAGTGCTTACTCTGTGAATCCATTTATATGAAGTTCAAATACAGGCAAATCTATGCTATTAGACCCAAGATAGTGGTTACTCTTGGAGAGGTGTAGTAACTGGGAGGTGGCATGAAGATGCCTCCTGCATTGCTAGGAATGTTCCATATTTTGATGTGGGTAGTGCTAATACAGGAGTATTCATACATGAAAATTCACAAAACTGTATGCCAAAGATTATCCCCTTTATTGTATATGTTATACCTCAATAAATAAAAAGAAACTGATAAAGAATAATAGAAGGTAGGCATTTCTAATTGTCTCTTACTATGATCCTAATCCTGAAATATATATAGTTGCATAGGGAAAAGCTAGAAGGGAAAAAAAAAAAGTAAGAGTAATTATATAGGTGGTAGGATAAGGACTAATTTTTGTAGCTTTCTGCTTCTTCTATTTTTCTACAATCAGCATGCATCAGTTCTGGAATCAGAAAGAGATTAAAAATGTCTAATGTTGGCCCCACTGAGGTAAATGCCTACAAATGTGACCCTGCCTCCCCCAGCTACCCCAGCTGATGGAACATTCTATGAAGGGGATCCAGTGGTGGGGCTTGAATAATAGCATACATTTAAACGGCACTTACAGGTATGGTCCTAAATACTTCATGTGTATTATTTAATTCTCTCAGCAACCCCATGAGGTGGCACTATGCTTTCAGCTCCATTCTGCAGACAGAAACTGAAGCACAGAGAGGTTATGTAAAGTGTCAAAGACCTCACAGCGAATTAAGAGATAGAACCAGGATGCAAACCCAAGCAGTCCAACCTGGACCCCTTCCCTACCCTTGACCAGTCTTGCCATTCCATCTCTCATGTGCCAAGCCATCTCCCAGGGCATCAACAGAGCATGAGCAGCCCAAAGAAAATTTTCTGAAAGAGCTTAGGCTTCTGTATTAAAAACATAAAGGCAGGACTTCCCTGGTGGTGCAGTGGTTAAGAATCCGCCTGCCATGGCAGGAGACACGGGTTCAAGCCCTGGTCCAGGACGATCCCACATACCACGGAGCAACTAAGCCCACGAGCCACAACCACTGAGCCCGCGCGCGCCTAGAGCCTGTGCTCCGCAACGAGAAGCCACCGCAATGAGAAGCCCGTGCACCTCAATGAAGAGTAGCCCCTCCTCACCACAGCTAGAGAAAGCCCGTGCGCAGCAACGAAGACCCAACGCAGCCAAAAAAAAACCAAAACCAAAAAACCATAAAAGGGCATCAAAGTAGTCATCCTGGGAAAAGAAATGGAGACGTAGTGGGGGGTGGGGAGGGGCACATAATCTCTTCATTGGCCTCTAATGGGAATCTAGCCATCATTAACAGCGTTTAGCTGGAAGTCAGTGTCAGACTATCTCAGCCCATCAGGTGAGGAAACCGAGGCTTCCATTTATCTGGCAGTCACTGCCCTGGCCTCCCATTTACCCGCCCAGCTCTATGGTCCCGGGAGCCTGGGGTCCCCCAGTCTAGCTCTGAGCCGGCAGCAGGGTCCGTGGGGAGGAGAGGGGAGAGGCAGGGGCGTCTTGAGAGGGGCTGGGTGTCCCGTGTTTATCTCCCTCAGCCTCACTGAGCCCTCAGGCACCTGAGGAGGAAGGACTGGTAACGCCCATTTTACAGCTAAAGAAACTGAGTCTGGGAAGGGTGAAGAAACGTGCCTAAGCTCCCCCATCTGCCTCCACTTTGCCACGTGCACAGAACGTGCGGGATCAGCTGGGCCCAGTGCTTTCTGTGTTAACTGGGGCAGGTGGCCTCCTTGCCCTGAGCCGACATTCCTCACGTGCGAGATGAGGATACTATCGCTTACCTCACCGAGTACTGTGAGTATGGACGTGAAAGCAATTCTTTATTTTTTTAATAAATTTATTTATTTCATTTATTTAGTTTTGGCTGCAATGGGTCTTCGTTGCTGTGTGTGGGCTTTCTCTAGTTGCGGCGAGCAGGGGCTACTCTTTGCTACGGTGCGCGGACTTCTCATTGCAGTGGCTTCCCTGGTTGCAGAGCACGGGCTCTAGCTGCGTGGGCTTCAGTAGCTGTGGCACACAGGTTCAGTAGTTGTGGCTCACGGAATCTAGAGCGTGGGCTCAGCAGTTGTGGCGCACGGGCTTAGTTGCTCCGCGGCATGTGGGATCTTCCCGGACCAGGGCTTGAACCCGTGTTCCCTGCATTGGCAGGCGGATTCTTAACCACTGCGCCACCAGGGAAGCCTGAAAGCAATTCTTAACAATTGTGCTATTTGTCTGCTTTACCACACCCACTACACAGTGGCCAGGTGATGGACAGTGGCTGGGCTTTGCCTGCCCACCAGCCTTTCCCATTTCTTCTGGTAACTGGATCTTAATGGTACTTTGGGAAAACACCCCTTCCTTACCATGTGCTTAACATGCGGACTCTCTTTTGCTGAAATTGCTGGGAGAATTGTAATAATGCCAGGAAAAAAGTAAGAGAAGAGGAAGAAGCCTCTGTCACTCACTCACTTACTACATGTCAGGCACCGTTCAGAGTATCCCTGACAACCAGCAGAGGTAGGTGTTGCTCTCATCCCCATTCTACATATGAAGAAACCAAGGCTCAGAGGCAGATAAGCGCTTGGGTCAGTGATGAGTCAGGATTCGACCCCAGGCTATCTGGCTCCAGTGCCTGTGTGGTTCCCCCCACCGCACCCCTGCACCCGTGAGCTATCCAGCCTCTATGCGGTCGGCCTGGAGCTGCCAGTGGCCAGTTTACACTGAGCAGGACCAGAAGCTGCAGAATGGCCACATCTTGGAAGAAGGCACGGTCAGAAGGACTGAGCCAGAGCGCCTGGATCCAGCCATTCCTGACGTGGTCCACCCCTGAACTTTACAGCTAGGTGAGGCAAAAAAGGATTCCCTGTTTTGCTGACGCTGGTTTGAGGAAGGCTTCTATCACTTGAACAGAGCCTAAGAGACACAGCTTGTGAACCCTAATGAAGTTGAAGTTCACAGGACCATTGGCTCTTATCAGACCCAGAGTAGTCACAGAGGAAACGGAGGCCCAGAGCGGGGAGAGTGAGTGTGCCTACCGTCAGCCACGGTGACTCAGGACTGGAGCCCAGGTGCCCTGGCACTCTTACAGCCCTCGTTCTGCTCCTCCAGAGGTGTCCCCAGACCGAGGAACAATTCTATGGGTGCATTTTCACCCTGGACACATACCTTTCATCAGTAATTTGCAGGAACCTTCTTCCTTTAGATAGTATCATTCTTTTTTCTAATCATATTCTGTATTCTATAAAGTGATTTGGGGGGGCGGTGGAGAGGTGAAGGGAGACTCTGGGCAATTTCATGCCTAAGATCTGAGGATATAGGAAACTTTGATGATGCTCTGGTAAAGGGCGCAATGCTTATCCAAAACCGACTCAGGAAGAAGAAGCTGTCAACATTATCTCCTTCTGGTCACAAACTGCAGCTCTCTGATGGTTTTTTTTCTCCGAGTTTAATCTTCTGCTGGAAGCTCAGCTGATACCAGAAAGGTTTTAGACATGTCAATCTCCTCCCTGGCATTTTATCAGAAATTGATTCTCTTTGCTTTTCGAAGCTCAAGTCTTGGCCTTGCTGTTTAACTTGGGTTACGGGCACGGCATCTGTATATATGCTTCCTGCAGCTCCCAGCCTGATTGCAGGGGTCTGGGAGTAGGTGGTGATTCAAGGGCAAGGTAATTCTCACAGGAGGGATTATGTGCTGTTCCATCACCCCGAAGGGGTGAGGAACAATGGCCCAATCCGTGTCCTGCTTTTTTGTAGAAAGAGTTCTCATCCACTTCCGACTCAGAAGGGATTAACGAGCCATTTTGCCCTCAATATAATACTTATTATAATACCAGTCCTAAATTATAATACTCAACACTTATCGAGTTCCTAGTAAGTGCCAGGCACTGTTCAAAGTACTTTACACGCATCAGCTCACTGAATCCTTACCTCACCCCTAGGCTGCAGCTTCTATATTATCCCTACTCTTTTTTTTCTAATTTTTATTTTATTATTTATTTATTTATTTTTGGCTGTGCTGGGTCTTCCTTGTTGTGTGCAGGCTTTCTCTAGTTGTGGCAACCGGGGGCTACTCTTCACTGCAGTGCACGGACTTTTCATGGCGGTGGCTTCTCTTGCAGAGCCCGGGCTCTCGGCGTGCGGGCTTCAGTAGTTGCGGCGCATGGGCTTAGTTACTCCGCGGCACGTGGGATCTTCCTGGACCAGGGCTTGAACCTGTGCCCCCTGCATTGGCAGGTGGATTTTTAACCACTGAGCCACCAGGGATTCCCTATATTATCCCTACTCTTTAGAAGAGGAAGTCAAGTCACAGACAGGTTAGGTATCTTGCCCAAGTGATGGCACGAGCCTAGAAATCCAGGCTGTTTGGTTCCAGGGCTCACTTCGCTACGATGCTTCAAACCCTGCCATGTGAATGCCCTGCCCTGCAGAAATCAGAAGCTGTTCATGTCACCAGGGCCCCCACTTGTCCAAGGTCTCAAAGCAATGGAGACCAAGAGCACAAGAAGCAAAAAAACTGACAATGGTAACTTCGCAACTGGGAACACATTTGGGAGTTGGATGTAAAATAGATTTAGTTCTTCTCTGCCCAGAAATGTGAACTTTTTCCAGGAAAAGTGCAGATTTGGAATGTCAGCTGTCACATCAGACAGGCTCTTGTAATGTAGCACCACCAGCTTACATCGTCTTTTTTTCTCTCCCTTCCTTAAAAAAAATTGTTTTTAACATTTTAAACAAAGCAGTGGAGATCTGTAAATATGCAAGGGGCAGCTCCTGATTCCCCCAGGAGACGGAAGCTGCAAGAACACTGAGAACTGAAATGAGGAAAGGGGAGGATCTCCAGGCTAGTGGGGTCTGAAGTTTACAAGAAGAGTCACCGGTCCCACTGGCCTCCTGCAATTGGCCAAGACAGGTGCTTGGAGTTGAGGGCCCGTGAGAGATGGCGTTCAGAAATCGAGGTGCTGGACATGTCCCCAAGTCCTTCTCAGGACAATGCCCTGCTCCCACTCCCTGCTGAGGAAAGTGGGCTGGGAAACTACAGCAGAGGCCACTGTGTGGGTGCCTCAGCCAACGGTAGCCACACTTGAATCTGGCCAGAATGTTACCAGGTGTCTTGGAACAAAAAACTCTGCCCACCTCGTGCACTGCTACAAAACAAATCAGAAGCACTCATCTAGGGCTTCCCTGGGGGCGCAGTGGTTGAGAGTCCGCCTGCTGATGCAGGGGACACGGGTTCGTGCCCCGGTCCGGTTGGATCCCACATGCCGCGGAGCGGCTGGGCCCGTGAGACATGGCCGCTGAGCCTGCACGTCTGGAGCCTGTGCTCCGCAACGGGAAGGGCCGCAACAGTGAGGCCCGCATACCGCAAAACAAAAACAAAAACAAACACTCATCTAAAAAAGCATATCCCCTGTGATCCCTTAATTCTATTTGCAAGAATTAACTTTTGGCTATTCCTGCACAAGTGTACCGAGATGCCTGCTCTAGAATATTCTTTCCAGTACTCTTATAGTAGCAGAAGACTATTGATAGCCTAGATTAGTCATTAACCGGGAACTACTCATGTATTTATGGACAGGCCCACGATCCTTTATATGTCATTTTTTTAGAAGCAAAACCAGATCTGAACTGACATGAAATTTAAAGTCTTGATTTACCCCACATAGTATGAATATTCTTATTTGCCTACAGATATATTAACATATTTGATTATAGAGTGCTGACCCAGGCCATAGTGGGATGGTATTACTTTCTAAATTCTAAAAAAATGAAACACATTTGGCCCCAAAGATTTCATATAAAGGATTGTGTTTCTGTGGATTCACAGTGGAGTACTAGGCAGCCATAAAAAAGAATGGATGAGGGACTTCCCTAGCGGTACAGCAGTTAAGATTCCACACTCCCAATGCAGGGGGCCCGGGTTCAATCCCTGGTTGGGGAACTAGATCCCCCATGCCGCAACTAAAGATCCTGTCTGCCGCAACTAAGACCCGGCGCAGCCAAATAAAAAAAAAAAAAAAAAAAGAATGGATGAGGTTTGTACTATAGAATGTTTTCTAAGACATGTTGTTAAGTGAAAAGAAAAATCCAGAACAATGTGTATTGCATGCTATCATTGTGTTCAAAGGCAGGGGGTAGAGGTAAGGGCAGAGGGGATAGATAGAATATTTCTGGAAGGACACAAGAAATTGATTTCAATGGTTGTCTCTTGGGGGGGCAACCGGGGGGCTAATGTTGAGTACCGTACCCCCTCAGTGCCCTTTAGCATCGATTAGCCAGGTTGATTAGACTCTCTCTCTGGCCTCTGAGCTGAAAGAAGGAACAGCTGGGAGAGAGGAGCATAAAGACGACAATGAGGTACAGGGAGGGACCAGAGGGGAGCAGAGGCGTGTCCGTGGCGGCACACGGAGCGGTTGTTGGGATAGCCCCCTCCCTGGAGGCACCCTGGATCCTGGCCTCCCTCCTTTGCTGTGTTCCCCTGAGAACCCAGTCTCCTCCCTTGCTTGGCAAGATGAAAGGCATCTCTAGTCCTTGCACCACTAGGCTCTGCTTAATAGCAGGAAGTGTTCGTATGTGTGCACGTGCCCGTGTGCACCCTTATGCGTGCGTGCAAAGGGAAGGCTTAACATTTTCTAGGAGGTTGAGTTAAACGACTTTTTCAGTCCTGTACAGAGTGAGCTCAGCAGAGGGTGCCGTCAGGAGCATTCTGCAGAATCTCCCATCAGCTGCACAAGGAGGCAGTCCACCATCACAGAAGGCCTTCAGAGTGGTTTACAGTGGGGGCCCCAGAGCTAGCCTGCCTGGGGCTCGCTTGCCTAGGGGCGCACAGCCAGGAGCCTGGACGGCTGGAATGAGCCTAAAGTCCAGCTGAAGCAATGGAGACCCCTTCAGTACTAAGTGAAATTGTGCTGCCTTTTCCTTCCAAGGCCGTGACTTGTCTCTCCGTTGAATTCTAAGGAATGATTACAATTATGTAGCAACCAACATGTACGGAATGTTTACTATGTGCTATGCTAGGCACTTTATTACTGCCTTGACTCTGTATACTGAGTCTCCAAGGTGGGAATTATCAAATCAGGTGTGAGGGGTCAAGAGACTCATCCAAGGTCACCTGACAAGGATTTGAGACAGCAGCCCATTGTGGGCACTAATTCACAGAGTTGCCTGGGGCCTCCATGCCTCTGTGCAGTAGCAGAACATGTCCCCAGCGCCATGTCTGTGAGCCCCAAGGTGCCATGGCCATCAGTGTGGACCCTAGTGATGGGTGGGGGGTGATGAATAAAGATTTCTTCCTCCACTGCGGTTTCCTGGTTTTTTTCTTTTTTTTGACACTGTATAATAAATTTACTTTCTAATGATTTTTGAGTAAACTACAATGACCACGATTTCAAAACCATTAATAATTCATGACCAAGGGCCATAAACACTATATAATCTCTTGCTAGAGAAGAAGTGGAGAATACTTTTACCAGCTCCTTCAAAAGTATCTACCGACTTCAAGCCAACCATCAAAAGTACATTTTTTCAGAAATGACTGTAACCCTTCCAAAACCTCGGTTAAAGCCGCCTCTTCCAGGAAGTCTTCTCTCTCTCCTCCAGCACCCGCTGGGGCTTTAACTGGGTCTCCTCTGTGCTGGCTGTCATTCTCTGCTATGATCTGTGCCTGTCTGTGTCTGTGACAGGGCTTGAGAACCGAAGCATCCTTGGTGCAGGGCAGGCATGCAGTGCGTGGGGAAGCACTGAGAACCAGGGGTTACTTAATAACCCATAAAATGCTGGTTCTTATCCATGGTTGCACGTCGGAAGCACTTGGGAAGATTAAAAAATTCTGATGCCCGGGTCACACCCCCAGACATTCTGATTTAACTGGTTTGGAAAGAGGCCTGGACATGGGGGTATTTAATAGCTCCCCGGTGACTCTAACGTGCTGCAACGTTTGTGAACTGGTGACATCAAGCACCCAGCACAGGGCCTGGCAGCATGTGGGTGCTGATACCTGCTTGTTGTTGAGCAGGTGGGGGGTCGGGGGGGACAGGGAGGGTCCCATCAAAAGGGGGATATGTCCTCATCAGAAGCCATTGCCCACTGTTATAGGAATATTCCTTATAGGAATAAGGAAGGACTCAGTGTTGTCATTCTCCATTTTTCCAGAGAAGCCAGAAGTCAGCATTTTAATGTGAAATCTCCTAATTTTTGAATGCAGCTCCCTAATTTTTAAAAACTGTAGTAGGGTATGGGCCCAATAAAACACATCTTTGGGCTGAATGTGGCCTGGCAGGCTCACCGAGAACTTCCCATCCTCCCTTTGCTGTGCTGGCCCATGACCATGCAGGATGGTACCCAATCCCCACCCAGGATGGAAACTGCACATCCACCTGCCAAGGTGTGAGCTGGCCCGTATACCCTACCTCCGAAGGAACATGATGAGTGTCCTTGTCTGCCTGTTCTAAGCAGCTTGTCTTTTCCTTGCCTTTCGCAAGGACAAAGCTTCCTCTATACCTGGCATCCTGTGTGAGCACAGAGTATCAGGAAGTGCAGATTTCACAGACGACAGAGGGGGGGGCGGCGGGGAAGGATGTGGAAAGAGGAGGTGGGTGGAAAGACATGTTATAATATATCAAGATGAGCATCCTGGCAGCTTGCTATTAGTTTCTTTCTCTTGTTTTTCTAACCACACGAAAGCCTTGTTAAGAAAGCACTCTGTTTCAGAGGGCCTGAAACCATTTTAAACATCTTTCAGGGTTAAACTCAGATGTTGTGATAAACAACCCCACTCTCCCTTTTCCCTCATTCAAGCATTTTTCAGAAGAGTGATCTGAAATGCTCTCGGGTGACTGGAATGATGGGAGTAGCCGGGAAAGCGGCAATTAGGGGAGTCCTGTTGCCAAGGAGAGAGAGGAGGGGAGGGAAAAAGTATCTCTGCTAGTTACCGGCTGCCCTGCTCCATCATGTTTCCAGAGAATTTCTTAATGTGGATAAATCGGATGCTGTCATTCTGCAACCAGAGGCCTCAGGCTTAAACAATTCATTCCTGGCCTCGGGGGACTGGTCCCCACTCTTGGTTACTTTTTTAAAAAATAAATTTAATTTATTTTTAATTTTTATTTATTTTTGGCTACATTGGGTCTTTGTTGCTACGGGCGGTCTTCCTCTAGGTGCAGCGAGCGGGGGCTACTCTTCGTTTTGGTGCACGGGCTTCGCATTGGGATGGCTTCTCTTGCTGCGGAGCACAGGCTCTAGGCACATGGGCTTCAGTAGTTGCAGCATGCGGGCTCAGTAGTGTGGCATGCACGCCCTAGAGTGCAGGCTCAGTAGTTGTGGAGCACGGGCTTAGATGCTCTGCAGCATGTGGGATCTTCCCGGATCAGGGACTGAACCCATGTCCCCTGCACTGGCAGGCAGATTCTTAACTACTGCACTACGAGGGAAGTCCCTCACTCTTGGTTACTTAATCGAGGGAGACCTGGTGCCTGCAGGTCTGCGCTCACTCCCATTGTGGCTCCTCCACCTTGAGGTTTCTGGAAGGACTTTGTGGAGACAAGGACACCTGCTCCTGCCTCCAGAAAAACGCCTCCACCAGAAAGGAGTGGGAAAACCCACCCTGGTTCAGCTTCTAGAGTGTCCACTGGGGCTGACATGGAGGTCTTTGCAGCAGCATCCAAGTTCCTAAGTTATCTCCCAGCCCTCATCCCAGGCAGGTTGATCCAAGAAGGAGGAAAGCCACACTGGCTCTTCTGGCTACAGCTGAGAAAGGAGGCAACAGGAGACAGGATGAAAGTCACAGCAAAGCACACAAGGCCCTTTGCAAGCCAACACTGATCTGCCTCCTCAGAGCTGGCTGGGGTGAGGCCAACACCGAGGAAGCAGAGCCATGAGCTGCAGACAGAAGGATCAAGTCTAGTGGCCATTTTTGAGCCGCTGGACCCAGCCGAGCCAGAGAAATTCCCTTTTGTCTTTGGAATCAGGTCAGTTTACAGTCAAGAGTGTGAGTACTTAGGTGTTGACGAATTTCAGGATTGGTTGATACTGATGATGAGCAAGAAGGCTTCACACTCCTGCTCCCATCAGCCGCTAGGTAAGACTCAAATGTAAACTCCCACAAGCTTGGGTCTTGATTGAAGGGCCCTTCAGTAATTCATGGGTCCTAACTGCCACTTCCCACCTCAGGCTCAATGATCTTGCAGCTTTCCTTATTCATATATCTCTGCCTTTGTATACTTATTTTTTAAATGTATTTATTTATTTATTTTTGGCTGAGTTGGGTCTTCGTTGCTGCGCGCGGGCTTTCTCTAGTTGGGGCGAGCGGGGGCTACTCTTTGTTGCGGTGCGTGGGCTTCTCATTGCGGTGGCTTCTCTTGTTGTGGAGCATGGGCTCTAGGCGCATGGGCTTCAGTAGTTATGGCTCGCGGGCTCTAGAGTGCAGGCTCAGTAGTTGTGGCGCAGAGACTTAGTTGCTCCACAGCATGTGGGATCTTCACGGACCAGGGCTTGAACCTATGTCCCCTGCATTGGCAGGCGGATTCTTAACCACTGTGCAACCAGGGAAGTCCCATCTCTCTGCCTTTGACCATGCTATTTACTTGGCCTGGAAAACGACTCACCCTCAAGAGTTGGTCTTTACATCCGCTTTTCTGCAAAGCCTTTCTTGATACTACTGGCAGAGGTAGGTGACCCTTTTTCCGTATTGAAATCCCACTCTTTGTCCTTCTCTCCCTGTACTGGCACTCTCACACTGTATTGTAATGATCTCATTGCACATCCCTTCCAACTACGCCGTGCACACCCTGAGTCAAGGACTGTCTCTCATCCCTCCCTTAGTCCTGGCCCTGGTGCCCAGCACAGCGCAGGTGGGCTCAGTGTGGTAAATTTCAAAAATTTCAAGAATGTGGTATATTTCAATATTTTGTAGCTCTTCCCATTAAGAGGTGAGGCCTATTCCCCCACCCCTTGAACCTGCATTGACCTTGTGATTTGCTTTAAAGAACAGAAAGTGGCAGAAGTGACACCATGCCAGTGCTGAGCCTAGAGCTCAGGAGATCCTGCCTCTTCCAATCTCATGCTCTTGAACCCCTGAGCCCCCATGTGAACAAACCTGGCTGGCTTGCTGGAGGATGGGAGAACATTGGAGGAGAACTAAAGCACCCTAACTGATGTTCAGGCAGCCCCAGGGCAACACCTCTGTTAACTGCAGATGCATAAGTGAGCCCAGCTGAGGTCAGCAGAGCCTGGCCCATCAGCAGAACTGCCTGGGGAAGCTGAGCTCAGATGACTGACCCTCAGAATCATGAACTAAATCTGTGGTTGTTTTGAGTCACTAAAATCTGGGTGACTTGTTACACAGCCAAAGCTAACTGATACATTCGGTAAGAGATTATTACTATAAGTGACACTGGGTTGATAACTCCAGTTGAGAATGAGAGAAAAGAACAGGAGATCCAGGGATACTTAATCACCAGCCCACTCCCTCAGGTCTCTTTAAATAGAGTTGCCTCCCACCTGCCCTCCCCAGTGACTCATTTACCTCCTTTTTCTCCCGGGACCGGCTTCTCTCAGCCTTCTGCAGAGTCTGACCTGTAGCTGTTCAAAAGCAGAAACAGAGATTAAGGCTGTTTTAAAACAGCTAGTTTATCACCACAAAAGCTTTTTATTTGCAAACCTAATAGATGGGACCAATCGCAATCAAGTGATTTTAAGAAAATGTAGCCTATTATGATAATGGGAAAATGGCATACTCTTGAAATAGACCAACGGCAATGAAATGGTATTTCACACACTCATATTATTTGACTGTAATGAACAAAGCCTCCACTCTTTAATCTGGAACATTATCTGCACTCTGCAAGGGCTGACAGACTAGTTTTTCCCAGTCGAATTACATTTTTATTAAATTGGAGTTATATAAAATGCCTTCCACTGTGCACATACACATAACCTTTGAAGAGTGTGTGCCAATACACTGCACCAAACCCCCAAACTCGCCACATAGGTTCTGGTGCAGATGTGAATTAGCAGTAATCACCTGCATTTCACATGATGGGGCAATTTCAGAGAGAATTGTTGCTTTTCTCAGAAAACTAGAAAACTAACATTGAAGTTATGCATACATTTCACAGATGGACATCAGAATGTTTAAATATGTTGTTCCAAGTGCAGTTTTTACAACTTCGATAGAAGTGTCCATTATAAAAGGAATCCTTGATGGGAAATTAATGGATCGCCTTGGTTTTAAAACATAAGATGCGAGCCTCGCTGCACGTTGCCAGTGTGTCTCCCAAATTGTCCAGCTTCACTCTCAGGTGGCTATTTTCTAGAGTGCCACAACCATATGTCCCATTAGCCAGGAGCACTCTGAAGGCAGCAACAAAAAGGCTTAGTGATGACTTATTGAGAGGCGAGAGATGGGGACCGAGTCTGAGAGGAAAGATGCTTGTCTTTGGATGAGGTCACTTGCAGAGGGGCTCACAGATAGTGATAAAGCTCAGGTCAAGGGATGATGCTCTTTCCAAAAATGTGAGAATAAGGGAAAGAGCAAAGGTCCAAAGATGAACTTCTGGCACTGGCCAAACTTGGGGCCAATACATAAGAGGATGTAGAGAAGAGGCTGCTATTTATAGGAGACCCCGGGATGTACAGTATCATGGTATGGTAGACATCTTTGGGGGTATCTGCTCAGCTCATAATGACACCCTAGACTGCTCCCTTCTCTCTTTTCTTCCTCCCCATCACCACAGTGGGGTCCTGTGGCAGCCATGACTGTACATGACGCCATACCCTGAACTTCATATGCTGCACTGGGTATGGGCACTTGACCCAGTTGCAGCCAATCAGAATCCCAGCCCCTAACACTGAAATTGATTCTGAGAGAGAGAATAGAGGGCCGGAGCAGGGCTACCTCCATGTGTGAGCAGCCACCAGCCACTGGCCTTGGGGACAGACTAACACAGAATGCCAAGACAGAATGAACAGATCTGAAACCAACTTCATGCTTGCCTTTGTGTTCCACAGACACCCACTTAGATTAGGTTCTCTCTGTGTGTGTGTCTGTTGCCTCTTTTTTTGCCTTAAGACAAAGAAGCTAGGGCTTAAAGATGAAAAAGAACCCAGGAAAAGATACCACTGTGATGGGGGATGTCGATAGTGGGGGAGGTTTTACATACGTGGACAGGGGGTATATGAGAACTCTCTGTACTTTCCACTCAATTTCGCTATGAACCTAAATCTGCTCCATAAAATAAAGTTGATTAACAACAACAAAAAAAAAGCCCGGGATTTAGGGATCAGGTGATCCGGGTTGTTGTCAATCTTATCGTGACCTCCTGATCCCTGATGCTCTAGGGCAGGAGCTTGGGTGGACAGCTCCCCCAAACCCTCATCCACACCTGCTCTGGCTGTCAGTCAAGGCCTCAGGGTAGGCCCTAAGGTCGACCAGAGAGGATGACATACCAGGTAGTAGGCCACGCAATGCAGGGCCAGGACCTGGGAGGTGGGTCTGGAGCTGGAAGGGCGCAGAGCAGGCTGGAGGGCAGGAATGCTGTGCTGGCAGGCCAGGGTGCTCTAGTGGCAGAAGCAGTGTTGAGGCAAGTAAGACGTCAGCAGAGGCAAGTAAGACGTCAGCAGAGCCAAGAAAAGCCCAGAGCAAGGGTAGGGAGCGGGAGGGAAACAGTGCTAGTTCGGGGGTGAACACGGCAGACCCCAGGGTCCGGCTGAGGCCCTTCCTGTTCTGGTCAGACTCATGCCTGGGGATCCAGTCCAGTGGATCGCTGACCAGTTATGAGATCTTAGATAACTCATGAGATCCAACAGGTTCTCTATGGGCCATATTTTGTTCCTATTTTTTTAAAATGAGGATTAGACTGAATCATCTCTGGGTTTGCTTTCCATCTCTAAAGTTCTTTTATACTAATAAAGAACAGTAAAAAAAAAAAAAAGATTCAGGTGAGCCATAAAAAGAAAATATTAATGTAAAGAACAGAGAGCTTAACCACTGAAATTTGCAAGCAAATCTCTCTACTGGAGTTAATTAGAAGCTCCTTTATTCATTAAATTGGAAAATAATTTGCTTATTTTCCAATGAAGATAATTCACTCTAATTATGCACATTTGTTATCGAATGCCTCTGTCCTCGCCCCACTGAGCCCCTCTCTCCTCCAGGTAGCTCGACATGGAGACGACTCCTTCTCCCCAAGGACAGAAGGGACCAGGTTACACTGTGCCTGTCTACTGCACTTAGCTTCTCTGAGTAGCTAGCTTCCTACCTAGATCTCATTTTATCCTCACAGCGACTTAGGGGTAAGAAGGTGACATTAATATCAATATATGCTGCTTGCAAAATTAAGGGGGTGTTCCTCTGCATTTTGCAAGGTGACCTGCCAGCTTCAGCCAGGAAACAATAAATAAGGCCACATGTAAATACCACGTGTACACCTCACTTTAGAAAACAGATGTGTGCCTGGGGAAAAGAAAAAGGGACTGCATGGAATTGTCGTAAATATAATACCGGTCTCCCACTTAGGATTTCAGAGAGATTTTATCTGCACTTAGAATTAATTTTCAGTGGTCAGAAGATTCTGACACTTTCGTTTTACTTTGCTCTGGATGCAGATAATAATATTCATCACTACCATTTAGAGGGAAGTTGTGTCTTCCTTGGATGTTAGCTTCTGAAGTCCTCAGGCACGGGAAAATCAGTGTCAAAATTCCCCTTGGGGAAAAAAAAAAAATTCCCCTTGAAAAAGAGCCTTAAACCTCCTGTAAAGTACAGCCTCCAGGACACAGATTTTATATCCACTGCTGTTGACTAATGTGCACGTGTAATATCTGGTGCATTTGGAAATGCATGGTACGTGGTAAAATACACATGCAAAATATAATTTTACGGTATTTCTAATTAAGCTATTGATATTGTAATTATTCCCTCTGTTTTTCATCTTGGGGTAGGAGAGGGCGGGGGCGGGGATGGTGGCAAGAACCAGGCACTGAGCTCCTGAAGCTTAAACCCTTAGTTGATATAGCTCCACTGTACCAGACACCTGCTATGGTCCAGGTTCTATGCACAGGCTTCATCTCCTGCATCCTCACAGACACTCCTTTAGATCAGGGGTCAAAAAACTTTTTCTGTAAAGGCCCAGAGAGTAAATATTTTTTTAGTTTATAGACCATAAAGTCATGAGGTTATAAGGTCTCTGGTGCAACTACTCAACTCTGCCACTGGAGCGTGAAAACAGCCATAGACAATATGTAAACAAATGGGTGCGGCTGTGTTCCAATAAAACTTTATTCACAAAAACAGGCAGCAAGCCAGATATGGTGCCCAGGCTGTAGTTTGCTGACTCTTGTTTCAGGTGGACAGAGCTATTCCCATTAGAACAAGCCAATGAAGAAATGAGAAACAAACTGAGGGTGAGTGATTGAGATGCTTACTCAAGGCCAGAGAAGGGTAGCTTGTAGGTGGTCAGGCTCAGTGTGCTCCCAATGGCCATCATCACCAGCACCAGCACCAGCGCCAGCATCACTATCATCATCATCATTACCACATGAGCTCACCTTAGTCAGGGTTTCTTATGTGCCAGGCACTGAGCTCCAAGCTAAGTACATGAACCAACCCATGTACTCTTTTCTTTTTTTTAATTAATTAATTATTTCATTTTTTGGCTGCGTTGGGTCTTCGTTGCTGCACACGGGCTTTCTCTAGTTACGGCGAGAGGGGGCTACTCTTCGTTGCAGTGCACGGGCTTCTCATTGTCATGGCTTCTCTTATTGCCGAGCATGGGCTCTAGGCACGCAGGCTTCGGTAGTTGTGGCACGTGGGCTCAGTAGTTGTGGCTTGCAGGCTCCTGAGCACAGGCTCAGTGTTTGTGGCGCATGGGCTTAGCTGCTCCGCGGCATGTGGGATCTTCCCGGGCCAGGGCTCGAACCCATGTCCCTTGCACTGGCAGGCAGATTCTTAACCACTGCGCCACCAGGGAAGCCCCTCATGTACTCTTTATAGCTACTTTATGAAATAGGTACTATTATTATCCCACTTGTCCAAGGTGGGCACGGAGACCCAAAGGGGTTAGGAAACTTGCCTAATATCACACAGCTAGTGAGTATAGGAGCCTGGATTTGAATCGGAGTAGTTTCGCTCCAGAGCCTGCACTCCTAACCACTAGAATACACTGCCCCTCGGTCAGGTTAAAGACAAGTCTGAGAAGGCCAGCATGTACTAGAGAGGGAGTCTGACTTAAGGATTTCTTTCTGTGATGCAGCTTTTTAATGTACTTTGGACTCCTAGAGTAATTAATAAGGGGATTAGAACAAAATGATTCCCCAAGGGTCAAGGAAAATGGAGTTCTCCATTAGCCAGAAAACTGCCATTAAGTGCCAAATGTGGAAAGGCAGGTTGGCATTAGACACTCACGCCCATCCACTCAGGTACAATGCTCAGCCTTGGCAAGCAGGGTTGGGCTTTGGAGAATAAAGGCAACTCAACGGAAATCCAAGACCATGCAGGGACCTCCCCATCGAAAAGGAGTTTTAAATGAAGAACTTGTTTCTCCCAACTGGGGTGATGGTGCTTCTACTAGGTTACTAAAACGAGCTTATTTCTTCTGCAGTCCAAATATAAGGGCTCACCCTGTTCTCATTTTATATATCTATGTAATTTAGTTCAAATGGCAAATATCCCAGAGATGCCACTTAATCTTACCCATTGGATTGGCAAAATTCCAGAGGTTTGACAATGTACTGTTGGCAAGATCTGGGAAGCAGGCATTTTCAAGCACTGCTGGGAGAAATATAAAATGATACAGGCTCTGTGGAGGGGATCTCGGCAATATCTTCAAAAAGGCTTTTGGCAGTATCCCTTTAAGCTAGCAATATCACTTATAGGAACCTACCGGGAAGAAATAGCTCCACAAATAGGAAACAAATGCATGCACAAGGTATTCACTGCATCATAATTTGCAATGGAAAATATTAGAAGTGACCTATAAGTCTATCACAGTGGGGACTGGCTGGATCCACACAACGGAAATGGAATACTGAGTGAAAGAATGGCAAGCTGGTAATATGACCATATGTTAAATGAACTCAAGGGGGAGATAGTTGACGTAGTATGCAATTTTTTCTCTACGAAAGAGGGAAAATAAGAATATATGCTCCTGGGACTTCCCTGGTGGCGCAGTGGTTAAGAATCCGCCTGCCAGTGCAGGGGTCATGGGTTCAATCCCTGGTCCAGGAAGACCCCACATGCCGCAGAGCAACTAAGCCCATGCGCCACAACTACTGAGCCTGCGCTCTAGAGCCTGTGAGCCACAACTACTGAGCCCATGCACCTAGAGCCCGTGCTCTGCAACAAGAGAAGCCACTGCAATGAGAAGCCCGCGCACCGCAACGAAGAGTAGCCCCCACCTGCTGCAACTAGAGAAAGCCCGCGTGCAGCAACAAAGACCAGATGCAATCAAAAATAAATAAATAAAATAAATTTTTTTAAAAACAAAAAACACCTATAAAAACAGATTTCTCTAAAAAAAATGGTACAAATGAACTTATATATAAAGAAAAGAATATATGCTCGTATTGGTTCTGTTTGTACAAAGAACCACCTGGAAGGCACATGCCCAAGAGCGACTTCTCAATGTAAACTTTTTATATTGTTTTTATTTTTGAATGATTTAGTTGGAACTTCTTCCTACTCAAGAAACTAAAATAAACTTAAAACATTAAATGTGGGGCTTCCCTGGTGGCGCAGTGGTTGAGAGTCCGCCTGCTGATGCAGGGGACATGGGTTCGTGCCCCGGTCCGGGAAGATCCCACGTGCCGCGCAGAGCGGCTGGGACCCTGAGCCGTGGCCACTGGGTCTGCACGTCCGGAGCCTATGCCCTGCAACGGGAGAGGCTGAGGCAGTGAGAGGCCTGTGTACCGCAAAAAAAAAAAAAAAAAAAAAAAAAACATTAAATGTCCAAAAGGGCTAGTTCAGATTTTTTAAAAATATAGTGAGAAACGCTGTGGACACTCCCACCTAAGGTCCAAGGGTGTGGTCTGCCGGAGGGAGACAAGAGTAGCCGCCATGGACCTCGGAACCCCGAAGCATGCTCGAAAGGACAGTATTTTCGGAGGACAAGCTGCCTTCTTTTAAGAGATCAGTCTGTAATGTGTGAGAGTTAAGAATGAAATGATGACAAAATATGGTTCCTGGACATTGAAACAACAGTTTCTGAGCTAAGCCAGTAGGCTGGTGGTGACCTGCTCGTTTACTTGAGGGCTAAGTTTTTTTTATGAAACGTCTAGACAAGATGAGAAAGGAAAAAGAAAAAAAGGAAAGGAAGATTGAGACCTGTCCAGATGGCTTGTCTGGAACTCGTGGTTTCCTAGTGTTTACCGGGCATGGTCAGGTTCCTCGCCAGGTGATAGTTCTTGGGATTCCCTCACTAGCATATGCAACAACAAAGCCACGAGGCTCAGAGGAGCAGAGTAACTTGCCCAAGGTCACAGAGCAATGAAGAGAAAGAACTGGGGTTAAGAAGCCATCAGCTAGCTGCTAATCCCATGTTCACTACATCCTGTGGCCCGCCTGCCTGCACACCTTCTTCACCTCCAGGAATGCCAGAGCTCCAGCCCCACTGGCCTTTCTACGCCACCCCACACCCACCTTCAGCCCCATCCCAGCCTCCTGAACCTACAGCCTCTGCGGAGACACGTGTGGCAGGGTGGGGACAGGGCAGTCTGGCAAGCACCTGCCCAGCCTAAAGAGGAAGCACTATTCGTCTCCAGCTGCAGGTTTCCAGGCAGGAACGTGGGCTCAGTTTTGTTGGGTGAGATTTTTCCAGAGAAGTCCAGTTGTATGAGAAAGCTTCTAATCTTTAAATGTTGACAAGTAATTAAAAATTTTTTTAGAGCTCTGGACAGGCCCAACAAAAGAGGCCTCTAGTTTCCAACCTAGTAGACAACTAGGCAGAAGATGGGAAAATCTCCCACTCCTCCCGTTATTTCCTTAACTCAATGCCATGGACCCTTTTTGGGGAGGGGGAAGCAAGACCTCGTTAAGGAAATATCATCATTAGAACAGAATCTATTAGACAAAGAGCATGACTGTTTGGGAGCCAAGTAAACAAACACTGGCTCTGAGACACATTTTTCTCTTCAAATACTTCACGTGCGCCTCCAGGCTGGTTCTGGGCCTTTAAGTTACATCCTGTCTTCTGAAAGCCTGAAACAATATCCCTGTCACTCTTCCTTTGCATTTTCTGTATAACTCAAATTCCCAGGGCCCAGTTTACTGCCAAATTACCTGAGATAAACAAGTCATGCTAAGACTCTCTTTTCCTTTCCAAACCTAAACAGCAGCTGGCAGCTAGAAATGGTTATTTATAACCTGCACACCGTTCGGCGCATTTGCTTGGTTTAGAAATGCTTAGCCGTGCATTCTTCAGCCAGCTTCATAATCAGATGAGAGCCTGGGGACGATGCTGTGCGGTGGCTGAGAGGCTAGGCTCTGGGTCAGCCTGTCTCACTCAGCCACTAATTACCTGTTTGGGAATCCTAAGAGTTCCAATTCCATTTTTAGGGTTAAGATAGTACACGTCAAACACTTAGAACACTGCCCTGCACATAGTAGGTACTCAGCAGTTAGCAGTTTCCTTCCGCAGAAACAGCTGTTTGTGGATCTGAGGGAGTTCCACTGAACTCTGCTGCCCAAACATATCCTGAATCTGCTCCTTCCTCTCAGTCACCCCTTTGTGTGCCCTGTCATCTTTCCAATAGCCACCTGATAGGTCTCCACCCTCCACTATTGCTGGCTTTTCCCACTGCAGCCATCGAAAAATAAGGCCAGTAAGTCCAAGTGATGACACCTGCCTGCCTGACCATCCTCTGGTGTATTTCACTTTGTACATTTCCCTTTTCCCTCCCTCACATTCACACCTCTGCAGCCCCCAGTCTTTCTTCTGCACCTTGGACTCAGGATCCATTCCTGCCTCCGGGCCTTTGTCCTCATCCCCCTAGGTCTTCTCATGCTGGCTCCTTCTCATCAATCAGATCTCAGCTTAAAGGGACCCACTTGCTCAGAGTGGGCTAGCCCCCAATCCTCCCTGCTTCAATCTTCTGTATAGCACTTATCTGATCTTTATTTGCTGATGTAGTCTGCCTGCCTCACTAGATATCAGCTTTGTGGAATCAGAGGCTGCTTGTCTGGCTTTTTTATCACTGAATTTCCACACCTGGAACGGTGCCTGAAATGGAGTAGGCGTCGGTAGACATTTCTGAAATCGATGAATGAGTGAATGACCAAATTTCTGGATGGACAATGCTGGAAGGGCAGGAGGCATGATTATGAACTGCTGTAAAGACTTCATCTTCTCTTGCAATGTGCTTTCCTGACCCTTTCCCCCTGCTCTTTCTGGGATGGTGAAATGAAATATGACAAAGTTAGTTTAATACACCATTGGAGCGCACAGCAACGAAGACCCAACATAGCCAAAAAGAAATTAAGTTTAAAAAAAATACACCATTGGAGATAATTGGAAAATATTGATTTTTTTCATTTGAAAGAGTGAAGATTAGTAAATGCCACACATCTGTAATCTAATCAGTGGTCTACGTGATGACACGCTTCCCAGGCTAAAATGGACTTTGATCTACCTCTGTATCCATCATACAAGCTCCCAAACGCACTCCCACTCCAAACCCCACCCAGCCCTCTCCTCCCATATCCCAGCTCCCCATAGAACACAAGTGAGGACACTGACCGCATTTGTGGAAATATGTGTATGTGTGTGTATATCCAAATTCAAGTATCTTTTGAGTATTTTCATCCCCCTCCAAAAAATGATCAGCCAAACAATCTTGGAAAACATGAGACTGGTTCATGAGATCCCCGGAATCCTAAGGAAAAAGATGCATTTGTTCCTCTGATAGTTAATTGTTACTGAGAGCCTATTAAGTGCTGGGCACCATTCTAAGGGCTTTAGATAGGATGAATTCACTTGGTTCTCAGAGCAGCCCTATGGGAAGGTCCTACCGTTACCGAGTCCAAGCTTGCTCTGCTCGCCGCACAACAGGCCAATAAGTTGGAGATGAGGTGTTGAGGCAAGGGGTATGACTTTATAAGGAAAGCCAGCAGACCAAGAAAATGACAGACTAATGTCTCAAAATAACCATCTTATGGGGTCTGGATGCCAGTTTCTTTTATAGAATCAGAGAGGGAAGTAAAGTAAAAAGGCATAATAGAGAGGGAGAGGTGGTGAGGAAGTAAAGTAAAAAGGGCCATCAGTCTTGCAAAACATCTCCTGGAATGGCCAGCTTTGGTGAGGGGACGTGTTAATTTCAGCCATTCACAGGTAGGCAGGGTCAGATTGTCTCCCTGTGAGCTGAACAAAGGCACTTTAGTCCAACTTTCAGGCAGAGGGGCAGAGTTCCCTGAGTCAGGCCATTGTGTATGATTATAACAAAAGCAATGAAAAGCAGAGGTTAAAGTCAAAGAAACATAAACATGGAGTCCGATTTAGCTCTTCCCAGTTACACTCTATTAATCTCCGTTTTACAATTTAAGAGTCTAGGTACTGAGATGAAGTAACTAACGCCCCTCCCCCAGCCGGGATCACGTGGCTGAGAAGAGGAGAAGCCCTTTTTTTTTTTTTTCTTTTGCGGTACGCGGGCCTCTCACTGCTGGGGCCTCTCCTGTTGCGGAGCACAGGCTCCGGACGCGCAGGCGCAGCGGCCATGGCTCACGGGGCCCAGCCGCTCCGCGGCATGTGGGATCTTCCCGAACCGGGGCATGAACCCGCATCGGCAGGCGGACTCTCAACCACTGCGCCACCAGGGAAGCCCCTCGAAGCCCTTTTGACTAACTCCATGAGCTCGGCTCCTTCCACTCCTTTCCAGGATGAGGAAGGCTCAGGTGAGCATCAACATGAAGAGAGGGAGAGGAGAGTCTAAATTCTTGGCCTTGGTTTTCATAGTTCCACTCTGCAGGCTTAAAATGAAATCTCCATCCCAGTGGAGGCAGTAGGCAGAACTTCTGCTGCGCAGGCTCATTACGAGAAAGGCTTTGTGGTATGGGTAGGGGTGCCGGACTGAAAGCGATCTGAGCCTTGTTCACCTGCTCTTGGGCTGCCCATCGGAGGCCCCGTGCCTCGGCCTCCACATCTGATAAATAACAGTGATCAGACTACATCCAAAGTCACTCGCTGGCTGAACCCAGCCCATATACATTTGTCTGGTCTCCAAACTGTTAAGAAAGATTTTTTTTTTTCCCAGCCAACATTTAAAGCTTGGGAGATGATGAGATGATGTCACATTTAAAAATCCTGAGTTCTGGATTCTTTTGAAAAACTGAAAAATCTGTCAACACAGGACCTGCGTTCCTGTCTGGCAGCCATTGTCAGGAGCTGAGGGCAATGCCCACCAGATGGCATGGTGCCCTCCCATCCCTCCCCGTTCCCCAGTTGCCTCCCTATCACAGAGGTCAAGTCCAAGTTGCCGTTATCGGCAGGTCCGAGGTTTTTCCCTACAGTAAAGATGCAAGTGAAGGTTCATGTGTCCACGTCTCCAGCAAGAGTGAATCAACATCATTATCAAAAGTACTTAACACATGTACTTCTCATGTGCCAACCCCTGATCTAAGGGCTTGGCAGCTACTAATGTATTTAATTCTCACAACAACCCTAGGAGGTGAATACATTTATTATCTCTATTGTATAGATGACAGAGAGATGGAGGAAGACACGTACTTCAAGAAATTAGTAGAGGGACTTCCCTGGTGGCACAGTGGTTAAGAATCCGCCTGCCAATGCAGGGGGCACGGGTTCGACCCCTGGTCCGGGAAGACCCCACATGCCACGGAGCAACTAAGCCCGTGCACCATCACTACTGAGCCTGCATGCTGCAACTACTGAAGCCCATGCGCCCTAGAGCCTGTGCTCTGCAACAAGAGAAGCCACCACAATGAGAAGCCCGTGCAACGCAATGAAGAGTAGCCCTCGCTCGCCGCAACTAGAGAAAGCCTGCACCAAACAACGAAGATCCAACACAGCCAAAACTAAATTAATTAATTAAAAAAATTAGTATACAACATATTTCTTTAGGAAATTCCCAGATATGCAAAGTGTATTTAGGTGTTGAAAAAGCCCCACGCAAATCAGCATAATGAAATAAACCCTGGCCACTGCCGCCATTATATTACCTGCCCGGTCCCTGCAGGCTTCTAAACTTATGACCTCTCTACAGGATCCTCAGTGTTCTGAGATATATCAGCATTCTCCAAATGGGATCCTGGACTAGATCTGTCAGTCCCTTCCAGCTCTAACCTTCTGTGATTTTATGTCGGTTCATACAATGTTATCTAATTAGTTTGGGACCCTCTGGAGTGGAAACACACACACACAATGCATTGCAAGTTCACTTAGAGTTTAGAAAAGTGTTGTAGTCCCTGCAGGGGACCTGTGGTTGGTGACTAGACATCTGTGATATTCCAACTTCCTGCCAGGTGCTGCATTCACCTGTAACTTTCCTATCCCCTAAGGACATAAGTCAGGGGCTGTGTCTGGAGAATCCATCAGCTAAGGGTGGTCAAGGTATAATAGCATCGGACTCCAAAATGAGTCGGGAGGTAGGAGTGACAGTGACTTTACTGGGATAGGGAATGGGGGAGCATAAGAGTGCCAACTGAAAAGCTGAGGAAGAACAAAATAAAACTAGAGGCTCTGGGGTATAGTAAAGGTAGCTAGGCTAGAGTATATTATTAGGACTGCATTGAATTGCTGCAAAAGACAGAGTCTGGAGGAACCATACTTGTCCACCAGAGAAAGAAAAACCAGCTGAGGTCTCTGGAACTTCGCCTGGAGGCTTGTCTACAAGGGCTTTTTCTCTGCTTAATGGAGACCAGCCAGCAATTCACTAAGGAACAAATGGATTCATCTCTTTCCTGGTTACAATGTCAACCCAGCAAACACTCATGGGCATCTCCCTGTGCCAGTCCTTGGGCCAAGTGTTGGGCAGGCAAAGGAACAAGAATGTATCTCTACCCACAGAGGAGAAAGGCGTGGAGCCCAGTACCTGTGATACAGCACCATGCCTGAGAGGCCACAGGATTCCACGGCGTGGGAGGAATTAAGACTGCAGGTGATGTTACTCACAGTAATCTACAGTGTGAAAGTGACATGAAAGAAGGGCACGGTTGGCAGGGAGCACAGCAAAGGCGAGGCAGGGAGGTGGGCAAGGATACGGGGTGCTCAAGAGACGGCCAGCTTTCTGAGGTGGCTTGGCTAGGGGCTGAAATCACAGATGCCTCTAGGGTCAGGCCAGTATTCTCAATGCAAGAAGTAAACACTTAATGACTGGCACCACCAGCCAGAAGACTGACTCAAACTGTTATCACATGCCCAAGGTCAAGGGGGTGGCCACTGGGGCTGTGTGGGAAGGCAGGTCTACATAGCCCCAGGGCTAAAGCTCCCTTTCATCAAGAGACTGAAATGTCCAGGTTTTTATGGGGAATTATTATTTTTAAATGTGGGAAAACACATCTGTGGACCCAGTTCAGCCCAGTATAAAACCTCTGGGCATGAGAGTGGGTGGGTGAGTGTCTAAAGATGAAGAGGGAGACCAACAGAGGGATAGGGGAAAGGAAGGGGACTGCTTCCCCAGGGAAATTCTCCCATTAAAGGTGCTATGTCCACAAGGCAATTGTTAAGGTTACAAGGGTCAGGCTGTTCAAAACCCCATGGGGTGGACTTCCCTGGTGGTCCAGTGGTTTAGACTTTGCCTCCCAATGCAGGGGTGAGGTTCCATCCCTGGTTGGGGAGCTAAGATCCCACATGCCTAGCGGCCAAAAAACCAAAACCTGAAAGAGAAGCAATATTGTAACAAATTCAATAAAGACTTTAAAAATAGTCCCTTTAAAAATAGTCCACATGAAAAAAATCTTAAAAAAAACACAAAAAAACCCATGGGTCACCAGTAGTCAGTCCAGTGGTATTAACGGATGCTTTTTTTTTTTTTTTGCGGTACGCGGGCCTCTCACTGTTGTGGCCTCTCCCGTTGCGGCGCACAGGCTCCAGACGCACAGGCTCAGTGGCCATGGCTCACGGGCCCAGCTGCTCTGCGGCATGTGGGATCTTCCCGGACCGGGGCACGAACCCGCAACCCCAGCATAAGGCAGGCGGACTCTCAACCACTGCGCCACCAGGGAAGCCCCAACGGATGCTTTCTTATTCCTACATGAAGTGCTCTGTGAACAGCTCCAAGTTCCTCCTTCCAACCAACCATGTTGCTCCTCGTAAGCCCCTCCTACGTGGACAGAGGAGCAGCCACAGGGTCAGATCCAGGAGGGAGCTGAGAAAGTAGTAGAGGACAGTGTCTTAAACCAGCCTAACGGGCAAGCCTCACCCGCGGACTCACTCCCCAGGTGTGAGAACCTGGCCACACACTGGCAGGGACAGGGCTGGGCTGGGTCTTTGATGACACACTAGAGTGTAGACTTTATTCAGCTGAGTCCCGCTTCTGCCACCAACTAGCTGTATGGTGTAAAATGAGCACAATTACAGCATCATATTGAGCTGTCTGAAGGACCAAACTGGGTCTTCTACAGCAGAAGTTGGCAAACTTCTCCTGTGAAGGGCCAGACAGTAAATATTTTTGGCTTTGGGGGCCATCTGTTCCCTGTCACAATGAGTCAGCTCTGCCACTGAAATATGAAAACTGCCATAGAGTGTTGGCGTGCATTTGTACGCAAATAGGTGTGGCTGTGTTCCAATAAAACTTTATTTACAAAAGCCAGCAGTGGACCAGAGTGCTTTGGGTGTGGGGAAGACCTTTACAAATGTTATCTTCCGGGGACCCCCATGTTGGACTATAGTTATCTGTTTATGTCTGGCTTTCTCACTCGACTATGAAGTTCTTCAGTGAAGAGAATATATCCCCCCCCCACTTTTTTTTTTTTCCAGATTAAAACTAAAAGAACAAGTAAAGCACAGTATGGCACACAATGAAGTACGTAGAGGTTTTCAAAATTGTCCCAGTTAATACTAGAGCAGGACTGTAACTTCAAATGCCTTCAGAGGGGACTTCCCTGGTGGTCCAGTGGCTAAGACTCCATGCTCCCAACACAGAGGGCCTGGGTTCAGTTCCTGGTCAGGGCACTAGATCCTACAGGCCACAACTAAGAGTTCGCACGCCACAACTGAAGTTCCCCGCATGCAACAACGAAGATCCCGCATGTCGCAACCAAACCCGGCACAGCCAGATAGATAGATAGATAGATAAATAAATATTAAAAAAAAAAAAAAAGCCTACTGGGGCCCAGGCAGGTACCAGAGGCAATGAGGGAAGCCAGCCAGGTAGAGGCTGTGATGGATTGGAAAGGGCACCTCCCTTCTAGGGGGCAGTCTCCACTTAGCTCCAGCTGAGGGAACTCTTGCCATGCAGAATTTCAATTCAGTGTTAACTTTATTGCTTTTTATTGAGATTGATAAATTGACTTTACTGATATTTTAAAGAAAACACCATAATCAGAGATTTATGAGAAATCTCCCAATTTTTCAATGTTGACAACTAATTCAAAAAATTAAAAACCATTATGGGCCAAATAAATATGCCCATGAGCTGACTCAGCCCAAGACTCTCAGTGTGCAACCTCTGATATGAAGACTTCATTTTTAAATTTGCTACATTTCTATTTTTTAGGGTTAAGAATTTTTAACTTACATGCTTTTGAAAAATCAACTTTAAAGAAAATTTGGAGAAGACTACAGTAAACTCCCATCTACACTTCACCTGGATTCAATCTAATTCATCTTGATATTTCTGGATCCCAGTGCACAGAAGGAGCTGAATGTGGTAACTGAAGGAATGCCCCCAAGAAAAATAAGCAAAACAGAGTGTGCCAAGTTCCTGCCAGCTAAAACGACAGGATGGAATGAATGCTGAGGAACGGCAAGGGAAAAGAAATCAATCAGATAAAAGGATGGAAGCAAAGGAGGAAGAACGGACACAAAGACTACATGGACCACATGTTTATTTTGCCTGCTGAATGCTTTCTATGTTTTATTTTTTTTTGCTTGGTTTATTTTGAGTAGGAAGAGAAACAGACAAATCACCAGGAGCCCAGGTAAACACAACACAAGAACAGAAATGATCAGACAAGGTGACTGGACTTTCAGCAACACCTAACTAATTCAACCGTCACCCATTTTGCAGTTTGGGATTATTTAGACAAGCTAGGCTAAATTTCATCTTGGCATTATTAATTCTTTGAGAAAGTCTGCTAGGCAAATGAACAGTATAAACAGGGGAGACATTGAATACTTGCTCTGGGGGGAACCAAAGCAAACGCCTGGCTTTAAAATCCTTTCTAATTATCTCCATGTGCTGAACTTTTGTCTAATTATTATGTTCTTGGAAAGCTGAGTAGAATTTTTTTTTTCTCGGCCATCTCATATTTTAAAAGCAATGGGGGAAATTCAACTTTGACATAAAGGTGAACATTTACATAGGCAGGAGACTCACACATTGCCAATTTACTTTCATGTAAATAAACATAGGCAGGAGACTCACACATTGCCAATTTACTTTCATGTAAATAAACCATGTCAAACACTGGGTTTTCTTTTAAACAAAGAGTGAGCTAATTGCAAAGATTATGATTTGTTAGAGAGCTTCACCATATCCCCTCCTTCCTCTTCTGTCAGGAATGCAGAAGAAGTCTGCACATTGGCAGGTAATGACAGCATCAGCTACCACATACGTGTGCTTTTTATACGCCAGACTTGGTGTTTAAGTGCATTCATGCATAGTCTCATGGAATTCACAATAATAGATTCACCAACAGATGGGCACACAAAACAAGGTAAGCTTCATCATCATCTCCACTTTATTGACAGGAAAACTGAGTCTCAAAGAGGTCAGAGTACACCCCTGGGATTCAAATCCAGGGCTATTTGGTCTGCAAAACCTATGAATATTACACCACGCTGCATCGCAGAGCCAGATAGAACCTGCCAAGTCAAACCCAATGGGCCAGAAAAAATGTTGTGAAAAGCTATGCTGACTAGGACAGGAGGAATAAACCAAACTACAATCCAGTTTGGGGATACTTAGCAGACATTTAAGCTTTTGTGGGTTTAGGAAGTAAACATCTTTCTAACAAGGCTGGACTTGGCTTATCTATCTAGTTGGCTAGAATCAAAATTCATCACGGTATGCCTCACTTTACCCAATAGATATATGCCTGGAAAATTGTGCAGAGATCAAAGTTTTAAAAATTGCAAAGGAAAAAGGGATCCTTTGAATGCTAAATCTAATCTTAGGGCAAACACTTTCTTAGAACAAATTTTTCCTTTTTGTAACCAATCTGAAAATGGACAAATTCCTCCACTGGGCCATAATGCTCAGGAGCACTGAGATGATAACAGAACTGACTGAACAGACTTCTTGAAAATGGTCTACAGCAATGTTTCTCAAAGTGTGTTCCACAGATCCTGGGAGGAAGAGGGGTTCCCAAGGACAAGTATTATCTTCATCATAATTCGAAGACTGTTTCATTGTGTTGGTATTTGCACTGATGATGCAAAAGCAACAGTAGGTAAAACTGCTGATAGCTTGACTGGCTACAAGGCAGCGGCACCAAACTGTATCAGTAGTCATTATACTCTTTAGTGCCATGTGCTGACGATAAAACAAACAAAAAAACATTTTCACTTAAGAATGTCCTGATGAAAATTAAATAAAAATTAATTTTATTAAACCTGAACCCATGAGAACACATCTTTTAAATATCCTGTGTGAAAAAATGCAAAGTACACATAAAGCACTTCTGCTACAAGCCAAAGTACAACAGTTGATCCTACAAAACACTTGTGTGTTTAAGTTGCCAGCTGAAGTAGCCACATATTGTATCAAATGTCATGTTTACTTGAATGAACAACTAGTAGACAAACTATAGTTATTCAGACTTGAGTATCTGGCAGACATTTTCTTAAATACAAAAGTGAGCATGTCACTTCAAGGAAACAACTGATGGTATTTGTTGCCAATGATAAAATTCAAGCTTTCAAGTGAAAACAAGTAGGAAACTTGTTTCCAGTACTTTGAGTTTAATAGCTTCCCAGTACTTAAACTTTTTTTTTTTAAAAAGGGATACTAAGGAATGTGATTTTTTTGATATTGTGTAATGACATGCCATTTAATGTTGTATTTCCAATGTCAACATTTAGAAGATCTGCATAACTCAGTGAACTTTCCAAATGCCTAATGTTACGGAATCATACATGGGTAAACTATGCAATCAAAGGGTGAGATAGACCAATGGGCTTTAATGTAACAGAGTACAAACAAAAGTTCACCAATATGGTTTCAGATGCCACATTGTGACTAACCTTTGAGAAATTACCACTTGCTAAGTTTCAGAATACTGTCAAAGAAGAATGTTTACAGCTATCTGAAAAGACAATTAAAATACTCCCTGTTCCCAAAAAAAATGTCTGTGTGAGGCCCTATTTTCTTCAAATATATCAGCCAAAATAACAACACAACAGTCTGGTTGCTGGAGCAGAAACGAGTCTAGCTATTTCCTATTAAACCGGATATTAAAGAGATTTAAGAAACTCTAAAACAATATCATGCTTCCTACTAACCTTTCTGGTAGGAAACATAGCCACTTTTCAATAAAAAGTATTATTTATGTTCAGAAGTAATGCATATATTATTGCTTTTAAATGAGTTGATAAATGTCTCAAGATTTTCTTGGCTTTAATTTCTGATATGGTAAATATCATAGATACAATACACACAAAGCTCTCTTGAGCTAAGAGCATAAAGGCGTCCTGAGACCATTAAGATCTGAGTACTGCTGTTCTACAGCAACATTACATTGACCTTTCCACTGGGCAAACTGGTGAATGCCATTTTATACTACCTCAGAAGTACAAAGGGCAAAGATGTCTTTTAAGCACGTAACAGATTGTTCAATTAAAAATTTTTTCCACACTGTGTTAAGCAGATATCACAAAGGAACAACATTTCCCAGAAGTTAGGGATGGTGGTATAATGAGAAAAATTATGTGGATTCTGGCCGACTCTTCCCATTTATAAAATGAGATATCAGGGTAGCCTATTTTTAGAATCATAGAATTCTCTGATTCTTATGGGGATCCCTAAATGATGGCCCACAGGCTGCATCTGGCCTTCAGACTGATTGGCCATTGTGGCATTTTGAGAAGCACCCCAGGAAACTAACTGGTTGGAGCTGAGTGAGAAGCTTCCCTTTCAGAAAAGAAATTGACTTTTAATCAGAAAAGAAATTGACTTTTAATCACAGCCCAATCCAGCCCACCAGACCTGCCCCTGCAAATATCTGCATTTGCAACTTCTGGAATGAAGGGCTTCTAAAATCCCTTCCAAATCTCAAACTCCCTAATTCAGCTCCAGAGACAGTGTCCGGGTTCCTTACTCACTCTGTCACTTGACGACTTTGATTTGGGGCAAAAGATACTTCACTTCTCTGAGCCTCAGTGTCCTCATTTGTAAACTGGGATAACACTGACCTCAAAAGACTGTTATGAAGTTTATCGAGCTGCTTGACAACATTTAGAGTTCCGGGCACCGAACAGTATCATTAATATCAAAGCACAGAAAGAGTCTCCCCCGCATCCCCCTTACCAAGTCCCATCTCCCAGTAGCTGAAGACTGCATTCCCATGACGATGCTTACTTCCATACCAACTCCCGTATTCCACATTTCCACGCCCCAGGACACACAAGAACCCCACCCCCCACCTCTATTTGTCTTTCCCACCCTAAACCCTGACAAACGGAATATTTCCTGCCACGTCAGTAAACAAAGGATGTCACAGTCCTCAGCAATTGCAGCCCACGAACCGGAGCCGGTGAGCCCTGAGGGAACTCAGGAAGGAAAGAATACCTGCCATCTAGCACCCATCAGACTGCGGCCACTCCCTACATACTGAACCCAAATAGCTGAGGTGCATATCAAAGGAATGATTTCTGAGAGCCCAGCCTCTTGCATCTTCCCATACATAGAAAAGCGCTAAATGCCTTAACTTGGGATATCTGGTTTTCTTTAATTAACAATAATCTTTCGACGTTCAGACTCTTGCATCTTCCCATACACAGAAAAGCGCTAAATGCCTTAACTTGGGATATCTGGTTTTCTTTAATTAACAATAATCTTTCGACGTTCAGACTCTTGCATCTTCCCATACACAGAAAAGCGCTAAATGCCTTAACTTGGGATATCTGGTTTTCTTTAATTAACAATAATCTTTTGACGTTCACACTACCTGCCCTATGTTGCAAAACTCCTATATATCCGGGCTCCCCCAACTTGCCTCCTCTGAGCAGTTCTCTCAGGATTACTTGAGATGCTGCCTAGCGGGGTTGAAGTTATAAAAACTCCCACCAAATGAAACATAACTCTCAACTTTTAGGTTGTGAATAATTTTTCAGTCGACAACCTTTACTCTGATGCCCTGCCCAGTACGGGGTTCCAACACAACCACAAGCAGCATAGTGACCAAATCACTGACCACTCCCCCCAGTCTCCTCTTCCCATCCCGGACCACTAAGGCTCCCTTTCCCTCAGACGGAGACCACGTTGGGTCAGGCAGTGGTGGTCCAGGGTTCTGTGGCCTAGGGCTCTGCCCGGGTCGGGGGGGCCCTCAGGAGGGATGGGAGAGTAACTGCCCGACCTCCCGGGGGGGCCCACGGACACTCACCGTCCATCCCTAGAGGCGGCGGTTCCGGGTGCTCGAACCGGAAGCGGCCTCTACACTGTTTGCAGTTCCCCTGGTTACTGCGGGGTTCCGGACCAATGGCAATGGAGTTTTACGGAATGAACCCTCCCCCAAAGGGAGTGACAGCACGACCATGCTCTGGAACTCCTCCTCCGGTCCCCGGATCCGCCCCGCCTCCCTGGCTGCCAGTCTTTGTGCGCAGGCGCTCTGAACGAGGGCCTTTGGCGGCGTGGTGCGCAGGCGCCCCGGTTGCTGCCAACTGAAGTAGCAATGGACGCACTGGAGTCGTTGTTGGACGAGGTGGCCCTGGAGGGGCTTGATGGCTTGTGTCTTCCCGCGCTTTGGAGCCGTCTGGAGACGCGAGTGCCGCCCTTCCCGCTGCCTCTGGAGCCCTACACGCAGGAGTTTCTGTGGCGGGCCCTTGCCACGCACCCGGGCATCAGCTTCTACGAGGAGCCTCGGGAGAGACCAGATCTCCAGCTCCAAGACCGGTCAGCGGCCTGGCTCTGCGGGCGGGCGGGGGCAGAGACCCGGGTCTGATGGAGCTGCGAGAGGGCCAGGTTCTTACGGGAAGGGAGAAAAAGAAGTGGAGCGGAAGAAAGACCCGGAGTCTGATGGAGGCGCAGAGAAAGGCTGATTTGGGGTCCCTCAGGCCTGGCAGGACCCAGGCGTATGATGGAGTTGGGGGGGGTCACCTGGTGATGTTCCATTATGTTCGTGTGTGTTTGGGGTGCTGGTGAGCAAGACTGGGAGGATATGCTTTGTGTTTCAGAGAGTATTTCCTCCGAAGTGGAGCTTAGGATTGGAGCAGGAAGGCTGTTCAGTTCAAGACTGGAGACAGTTGAGTTCCACAGAACAGCATTCATTCAGTGCTGGATTAGAGAGCCTAAGGCAACTAGAGTCTTCACGTCGGCCAGCTTAGCAACAACAAGAACAATAATGATAGCTAACATTTATTTAGTGCTCGTTATGGCCTCGTACTATTCTAAGATCTTGTTCCTGGAGTTTCAGGAGACAACCCACTTCATTCTCACAGTGACACTATGAGGAAGGTGCTCTTATCTTCCCCATTTTTTTCTTTTTTTGGCTGTGCCACAGGGCTTGCGGGATCTCAGTTCCCCATTCAGCACCGAGTCCTCACCACTGGACTGCCAGGGAATTCCCAGTTATCTTCCCCATTTTGCAGAGAAGGAAACTGAGTGGTAGAGATTAAGTAACCCGTCCAAAGTTATGGATATTGTAAGTGACTGAGTGTTGACTCAACCCAGGCCGTCTGTCTCCCAAGTCTGTGCTCTTAAGCCATATAGTGAGGGTCGGGAGAGGTTCCCAGAGGTAATACTGTCTAAAACAAGACTTAAAGGTTGGATTTAGGTAGCCAGTTGGCAGAGTATTCTAAAGGAAGAGAAGTACGTTAAGTTGGGTTGAAGTGTAGAACTGGAGATAGTGAGTGAGGAATAATAGTTCAAATTTACAAATATGCTTATTGTAAGCAGGAACTGTGCCAAGATCCTTACGTATAGCAAGTTATTTAAGTTTTACAACAACTTTAGGAACTGGATATTCTTATCCCCATTTTCCTGAAGAGAAAATTGAGACGCAGAGAGGGTCATCAACCCAGAATCTGAACCCAGACTGGGAGAAAGTGGTACCAAGGAGGGGAAGGAGGGACTTTATTGTAGGTGGGGAGTGGCAGTCATAACTTTTTTTTTGTTTTTTGTTCTGTTTTGTTTTGTTTTTTTTGCGGTACGCTGGCCTCTCACTGTTGTGGCCTCTCCCGTTGCGGAGCACAGGCTCGGGACGCGCAGGCTCAGCGGCCATGGCTCACGGGCCCAGCCGCTCCGCGGCATGTGGGATCCTCCCGGACCGGGGCACGAACCCGTGTCCCCTGCATCGGCAGGCGGACTCTCAACCACTGCGCCACCAGGGAAGCCCATAACTTCAGTTTTGATCTCATCAGATCTGAGGCATAGACATTTGAAGGCAGGATTAGTGTTTGGGGGAAAAACAAGACTGAGGATTTGATGGTGAGAATTGTTAATATGCAAGTGATAATTGAAACCATAAAAATGGATGGAAGTACAAGAGGGATAACTAAAAAGATGTGGAAAGGTAACATCTTAAAGTAGGGAAGCCTTGAGTCATTAAGTCCAAACTTGATGGTTTGGAGACCAGGCACTGGATTGGGGGGAAAACAAAAGGCCATGACTTGGACCAGGAAGGTGGTTCAGGTTTCAGCATTCAGCGTTCCAGGGTGGATTCAGAGACTCCTAGAAAAGTCTCTTGTCTGGGATAGAGAGGCAGGGACGCTGCTTGTTAAGATGACCTGCGTTTGGAAGACGGGTGCAACCAGGTGATCGCACTTCCTCTGTCCGATCTCTGCCAGAGGTTGTCAGAAGAACACGCCAAACGGGTTATTTCTGAGGCTGAGCTGTGGTTTGATATCTGTGATCTCCCCCTTAGGTATGAAGAAATTGATTTGGAAACTGGCATTTTGGAGTCCAGGAGGGACCCAGTCCCTTTGGAGGATGTCTACCCCATTCATATGATCTTGGAGAATAAAGATGGCATCCAGGGCTCATGCCAGTACTTTAAGGAGAGGAAAAACATCACCAGTGACATAAGGACCAAGACGTTACAGCCCCGCTGTACGATGGTGGAAGCCTTTGGCAGGTAACTGATTTGCATCATGGGAAACTTGTGGGCATCTTCCTGCTTTAAGTTGGGGGTGTGGTCAGAGCGCCACAACTGGCGTGCCGCCCTCGTGCCCATCAGAGTGCGTCCGCCCTGCCCCAAGCCAGTCCTTTACCACTCCCCTCCTCTTGGGGCTAGTTTTGCTGGGGGCGGGGGTGGGGCACTGCCTTTCTTTTCCCTTTGTGTCCTCAGGCCGCCTGGCCCTTTGGGCAGGGCAGGCAGCTGTCATTTGGATTGGTGCCTTTCGCTCTCTTGTCCAGGCTGCGTCCTCTGCTGCCCAGCCGTACTTTTGTGAGTCTTCAGTCAGGGTCCCAATTTCCCAGGCTGTCTCAAGCCCCTCGCCCCATCCCTACCTCCCTTCCTACCTGACGGAACAGGGAGAAGCTTCCAGTGTGAACTCTCCTAGTTGCCACCTTCTTCCTCAGCTTGCAGGTTTGCCCGGCTTTCTCTCCCCCTCCCTCACCTCAGGGGAGACAGGAAGCCTGGCCCTGCCTCGGGCTGTCATCTGGATGCTTCTCTTCCTCCGTTTCCCCCGTACCTCGTGCTCTTTCCAACCTCTGTCAGCTAGCTCCTCTTTCTCCTTTATTTGCAGCTTTTTGCCTGTTGACCAGTACTTTCTCGTCAGCCCATTACCATGGCGCGTTCATCTTAAAACAAGACCTCTTGGCCTTGGATCCCCCGTAGCTGTGATTCCGTTGCTGCAGCCATGCTTCTTGGAAGAAACAGCTATACTCACTCCTTCTTCCTCTTGACCTCCCCTCCCCTCCTCTGGCTCTGGAGCTTTGCAGCTTCTGCTTGCTGACCCTCCCCCACCCGGCTTCCTGCTAGCTCAGGAAGAGCTCTCCCTGGTGACTGCACACACGCTCTCTTCACACACATAGGCCTGAACTGGGGCTCCTCACACATGTCATTCCATGACCTTGACCACAGTTATCGAATCCCAGAGTAAGTGTTCATTTTCTTGTCTTTCTCTTCAGTAGACTCTGAGCTCCGTGAAGGCAGATGCCATTTTTATTTATCTTGGCATCTCCGGTACCTTGCGTGGCACTTCATCAGTGTTGGATAACATATGTGATGACCAGGGTCAGCAGAGTGGGCCTCGGGCCGGAGTCCTAGAGTCAGCTACTGGGAGATGTTGGAGTTCTGATAGGACAGGAGTAAGCCACCCTGAACACATTCTTAAAGCAGCAAATCAGCTCTCCTGTTTTCAAACTTTTCTCAACTGACCTCTTCCAATTTAACGTAATGAGCCTGTTTCGAGACAGAGAACACAGGTCCTATGTTTGTGACACACAGACACAGAAAAGTAGACTTTCTGTCCGTCACGTGTATTCACAGCCTAACATTCTTTTTTGAAGATGGACCATACAGACCCTGTGACTATGCAGAAGACTAATTATGGGTCACAGGCAACGTGAAAGAAGCTGCAGTTAAATGAAAATGTAGACATGGCAATGGGCAGTTCCTCCTCTTTTTCCTTTTTGCCTCTTCAGTGGGAGCAATGAAGTCATCTGGTATATTGGGCGGCAAGGGGGGGCCAAGAGGAGGAACTGTCAGACTGAGCGATGTGACTGAAGACAGGCCTTGCGATCAGGCATCTGTAAACCACAGGCTGGGAGCAGTAGATGGTGGCTATAGGTGGGAGAGGTTGGGAGCCCTTGGGCTCTAATATGGACCCTTGGTGACTCATTCCCCTGGGAGAGGGAGCTCCTCCAACTGGTGCGTCTCGATGCCAAGGAGTGAGTGGGGATAGCTTCTCTGCCAGCCCACCCTTGTGGGATCTCTGGCAGGGCTAGGACCTGAGACAATCTGCCCAAGATGGCCATTTAAGTCAGCAGGTAAGGCGCCAGGGTGGAGTCTCCATCTTCAGCGCCGTAGACTGTTAGACCTCAGCCAGAGAAGTCAGTTTTCCCAGCTGCGACATCTCGAAGCACCTGGCTGGGAAGTGTTCTTGGCCTCTTTTTCGGGCATTATTTTTCACACGCCAAGACAGTAGGAGGAACTAATGATTTGTCCCAAGTCTGGTCTCCAACAGACTGCAGGTCCACTGATGACACAGGGCACTGTTTTTGATTCTGAAGTTTGTTTGATCCATCCAGCTCAGTAGGTGAGTTTATTCACTTATTAGACATTTACAGAGACCCTGCTGTGCACCAGAACCATTCTAGGCCTGGGGATGTCTTGGGGACCCTGATGACAACCTGCCCCCTCTTAGGGCGCTTATTGCAGAAATGTGTGCCCCAAAAAGCGGCCATTTCTGAGAGTGCCAGGTGCTGTGAAGAGTCTGGAAATGGTCAGAGGTGGGGGATAGGCTCTGGTTAGCATTTTCAGGAAGACCTGAGGTGTTGGTATCTGAGCAGTGGCCTGAATGATGAGAATCAGTGGCCTGAAGACGTGAGGGCAGAGCAGCTGGGCAGAGGACCAGCGGGGCGTTGTGGACGCAGGGCAGGGCCGTGGGGGTGTGTAGGATGGGCCAGGCCCTGGTTGGGAGTCGGGGGTATGGCCTGAGGGCCCTGGCCGGACGGGGAGGGCTCTGAGCAAGGAACTGGTGAGACTGGCTCTGTTCCCCCTGAACACTCTGTGGTTCTAGGATGGAAACCTCATTAACTAGGGGATTGTGAACCTCCAAGAAGAAGCAGGAAATGATGGTTCACTAAGGTTCTGCTTTTTCATATTTCGATTTTCTTAAAAATCAATTACAGTTATTTCTTCCTGCGGTGGCTTCTGATTTGCAGGTGGCGGAAGAAACTGATCATTGTTGCTTCCCAAGACATGCGGTACCGGGCCTTGATCGGCTTGGAGGGTGACCCCGACCTGAAGCTCCCCGACTTCTCCTACTGCATTTTGGAGCGATTAGGCCGGTCCCGGTGGCAAGGGGAGCTCCAACGAGACCTCCACAGCACTGCTTTCAAGTGAGGGGATGCTTTGCTTCTCTGCTGTAAATGCTGGGGCTCCCTGATCATTGGGCCCTGCCACCTGGGCAGTCCCCACATCCATGGTGATTGGAAGCACGATGCTTTCTCATTGAAGAGACCCTGGAAAAAAGACCAAAAAAAGGGGACTCCCTGGCAGTCCAGTGGTTTAGACTCTGCCTTTCCATTGCAGGGTGGCATGGGTTTGATCCCTGGTCTGGGGAACTAAGATCCTGCATGCCTCATGTTGTAGCTGAAAAAAGAAAAAAAGAAAAGAAAGAGAGAAAGACCCTGGGGTGACCATAGAATTTATTGTCCAAACCAGACATTTTGAGAGTGGAAGGTGGAGCTGACCAGAAGGGACACCAAGGCAATGGGCATAAACTGAGACCACCTGGCGAGCCAGAATGCATGGCAACCCTAGTTATTGGCCGCTATGTGATTAGAGACCCACGTCTGATTAGCTCCTTGCTAATATAACCCTTACTGTCTCCTGCGCCAGCCATCCTTTCCCACTCCATTTCCCCTCTCCTTTACCCCCATCTCCCCATCCACCTCTCTTGGGGGTCTGGGGTGTGCCTTAGGCTGAGGCACGGCTGTTCTTTCCAAGGCCATTGTCACATAGCGACTGTTCTCTCAGGTTGGCTGGATAGGAGGTGTGTGTCTCTGGTGTTCACGTCCTCCACACTGTGTGGGGTGAAAGCAACCAACAAGGCAAAATGACCGCCCACTCTCTTCCTCTCCTCCAGGGTTGATGCTGGGAAGCTCCACTATCATAGGAAAATTTTGAACAAAAATGGGCTCATTACGATGCAGTCACATGTGATCCGATTACCCACCGGAGCCCAGCAGCACTCGATTCTCCTCCTCCTGAATCGGTTTCACATGGACAGGTACAGTGTGAGACACCAGAATGCTCCCTTACCTCTGTCTTTCAGCCATGTGTATTATACCTTTAAAAAATCCTAGAGGCCAAATCAGAATATGACTAGCTTTAAAAAAAAGATGTTTACCAACTATTTTGGATTATGAGAATAAGTGTTGCTTATTTAGAAAATCCGGAAATTATATAGAAAAGAAGGGCAAAAAATGCCTATCACCCCACAGCCCAGCAATAGGAACTGTTAACATTTTGGTGAAATTTGGGAGTGTAAAAATAAAAGTAAATAAGTCAAATTTGATTTGTTATGGTGACAGGGTTCTGTGGGTAGAAGAGAGAACAATGGACTAAGTCAAGATCTGTATTCAAGTCTTTGCTCCTGATTTGGGCACCATCACTTGACCTCTGAACCACTGTTTCCTCTTCTGTAGAATGGCCATGACAAAACTTGGTACTAGTTCATACGCAGTGAATATCTGTGCCTTCATCTATTCTTTCATTCATTGAAAGGCAGTAAAAATGGAGAAGTGGGCGTCTCTGGATCCCATATATACATATGCCCTCCCTGCTGCTAAACCTGTGGGCAGTTAAAGCCAAGTTCACCTTCCCCAGCTGCGTGACAATACCTTCCTCTCTGCTCCTCCTCCAACACCCCCCCACCCACACACAGCTGGGGTAGCCCTTGGCTCCTTTAATAGCTTCCTTTGGCGTCCATTAGCTTGTAAGCATTTATTATGACATCCACTTCACAATAAAAATGCAAAGGAAGGGAAAGTCAGTCATGCCAGCGAAGTGAGAGATAGAAACCAGGGCTTCAGAATCAGAGAGGTGTCCTGATTACTGCAGAGGGCACTGTATTTCCAGGAAGAAGACCTGGGTTCACATTTTGTGCCTGCATTTTAGAAAAGCTTAACTTCTTTATGAAATAATCCCTATCCTTTCTTACCAAGTGATTTATAAGGAAATATGTTGGTGCTTCCTAAACTTTAAGGTATTGTCAACTCAAAAAATAATCACAATCTAAATGTTTTATTCGGTGGGAATTTTTAGGACTTCAAGCCCAGGGCAGGTAATCTGAACGTCAAAAGATAATTGTTAAAGAAAACCAAGTTAAGGAATTTTCCGCGTTTCTGTGTATGGCCAGGTGCAAGAGTCTGGGCTTACTGAAATCATTCCTTTGATATGCACCTCAGCTATTACATATATATATGGGGCCAGTATCCTGTGTTTTCACATCCTGAGTTTCCTCTGGGCCCACCATGGGGAGTGGCCGCAGTCTGATGGCTGCTAGATGGCAGGTATTCTTTCCTGAGTTCCCTCAGGGCTCACTGGCTCACTTTGGAGGGCTGCAATTACTAATGACTGTGACATCCTTTGTTTACTGATACGGCTGGCAGTACTCCATTTATCAGTATGATCAAAAGATGTAAGGCATTTTAAAGAATCATTTCATGACAGTTTTAGCTGCGGAGGCTAGTCTGTACACTGCCACTAGTTCGATGACCTTGGCCGTGAGACTGAACCACTCAGAGCCCCACTGTTTCCAGCTGTAAGGGACAAGGAGTTGGGCTGGATGTTCTCTGAGACCTAAGACCACAAGGTTCTGTAGTTTGATGTGTTGTCATTTAAATCTTGTCATCTTTAAAAAAACAGGCAGTCTTTAGCAGTAGGTCTGGAAGAAAATGAAGTGTTGTATATTTGTCACAGGAGGAGCAAATACGACATCCTTATGGAGAAGCTCTCGGCTGTGCTGAGTACACGGAGTAACCGGACAGAGACACTGGGAAAGCTGAGGGAGGAACTGGTGAGCCGCCCTGCCCGTGTGGGAGGCTGGGTCCGTTTGTAACGCAGTGGGGAGCATTGTCAAGTGTAGATTTCAGTGCACCGCAGTTGAAAACCCTGTCGTGGGCTTGACCATCCCTAGCTGTTACCGAGTCCAAGCCCGTTCTGCCCGCCGCACAACAGGCCAGTAAATCGGGAGACGAGGTGTTGAGGCAAAGGGATAATGACTTTATTCGGAAAGTCGGCAGACCGAGAAGATGCGGACTGGGGTCCCCACAAACCATCCTATCCGGGTCTGGATGCCAATTTTTTTTGTAGAACAGAGCGGGGTAGGAGGTGAGGAAGTAAAGTAAGATGGCCATTAGTTTTGCCTGACTTGGCCGGCATCAGGGAGGGGATATGTTAATTTCTTTTGTGCAGCGATTCACAGGTGAGCAGGGTCAGATTGTCTCCCTGTGAGCTGAACAAAGGCACTTTAGTTCAACTTTCAGGCAGAGGGGCAGGGTTCCCTGAGGCAGGTCATTATGTATGATTATAATAACAAAAGCAACGAAAAGCAAAGGTTAAAGTCAAAGAAACAACAACATGGAGTCAGAATTGGCTCTTCTCTGTTAACGTAGCCATGAAACAAGCAGAACTTTGCTTTACAGAATGAAAAAGGGGTCAGTCTTTAAGTCCTTCCTGCTCTTGGGTGGCCTCCAGTTTTCCCGGGGATTTGCGCCAAGTCCTGCTATAAAAGTTTCTGTGGAATGGTGAATCTGAGCATTTAGATTTACTTTCATAATCAAGTTTGTCATTTTGTTCCCAGTGGTTTTATGCTCAAATAACAGAGTGACTACTGAGGAGGAGAGACAACACAGGGAGAAAAGCACTTATGAACCTGCTTCATCTTTGGGTCCAGGAACAGAGGCAGTAATGAAGTGAGAGTGGGAGGAAGAAAGCACAGGGGTGATGCTGCTTCCAGTCTGATTTGAGCCGTCCGTCCTCCGTAGAAGTTAGGAAAGAGCCATCACTGGAAACGGGAGGAAAGTACAACTGCCCTGTAGGTGAAACAGTAGGATTTGAAGTCAAGATTTGGGGGTGATAGTAATTAGTCCCCAAAGGAGCATGGCTTGGAGTCTGGTTGTAGACGCCAGGTTGTAGACTCCAGGTTGTAGGCTCCAGGTTGATCCTTCTTGCTCCTCACCTTGTGCTGCCCCCAGGGGGCTCTGGTCTCTGATTTCACTGCGCTGAGGGAAGGGCTCTCGCCCCTCCTGCTAAATGCACTCTATGCCCAAGTCTCTTTAAAGCAGAGGTTATAAACCAAAGCTTGTGGGTCGGATTCAGCCTGCACATTGTTACAAAGAACTTTGACCTAGCATCTTTTAAAAATTGAGATTTTGCCTCAAAATCTAGGTTACCGGCTTCCCTGGAAATATCAGAGGCTCTGGCCAGCCTGGGCCCGTGGTCTCTTGTGATAGCAGTTATCTGGAGCTGGCTGTGTGCTGGCTGCCCACCCCAGGCCCCTTCCCTCCTGTCACCTCTCAGATACGCAGGCAGTGCCATTTGTCACTCTATGAGCGCTGCTGTTCAGGAGGAGAGAAATATTTCTCGGTATCTGAGCGTCTGTCAAAAGTGGGGAATAAAAGGTCCACTGATAAGGCCTCTTCCTGAGAGGCCCTAGTCAAGATGAAGGAAACTCCTACAAGCGCAAAGAAACATCTGCCCGCTTTGTTCTTTATATTGTTCGTCCAGCCCATGCAGACACTGAAGATCGAAACCCTCTGCCCTGCTGAGTCACTCAAGGGTAGAGAAACTGAGCATCTCAGGTCAAGCTGTGGACGATCTAAGTGACAAGATTTAACTGATAGAGGACACTATTTATTTATTCATTCAACAAATACTTTAGTGAGTATCTATTTGGAGTCAGAACTGTGGTTCGCACCACCATGGCAAAAATGAACGAGGATGACAGTCTTACGCTGCCGCAGAGCAGTCTAATTGGAGGGGCTGACGTGTGAACACACACTCAGGCCAGACTGCTCCTTGGAAGGATGTGTTTGAGTTGCGTGAAAGGAGAGATGGGAAAAGCTCTGTAGAGCCAGTTCCAGTTGAGCTGGGCTTTGAAGATGAAGTCAGCATCGTCCGGCAGAGGAGAGACCATCTTTCAGGCGGAGGAGACGGGCTGGAGCAAAGGCGTGGAGCTGTGGGAGGTGATGGGGTGTTTCCGAGGCTGGCAGTGACACAGGGGGCAGCCAGGCGGCAGCGTGCCCGGCGAGAGTAGTAAGAGACGTGGCTGGAAAGGAAAGTTGGAGCCAGATAAAGAAGGTCTCAAGTGCCAGGCTGAGGACTTGGGTTTCAGCCTTTAGCCTGGTGAACTGCAGTTTGAGTGTTGGGGAGATGAACTGATGGATGGGGAGGGGATTGGAGGCAGGGCGGAGAGGTGGGTGCTGTGGCCTCAGGTAGGGTGGGTGACGCCTTGAATTGTTGGTGATATTTGGGGGGTGGCACTAGCAGGACTTGGTGAGTGACTGAAGCCAGGGTGTGGGTGTCGGGTGTGGGGAGCAACGAAGGAGAAGGAGTCTGTTGTCTAGCTTGAGTGGCAACCCCTCCCTGGGGTGGACCAGAGCTGGAGGGCGGGTACCTGAGGGCAGGGATCGTGCCTGCCAACCCCCCACCATGAGGATGGCCTGGCCCACGGAGACGCTGAGCCCAGATTTGTTGAATGAGTGCGCAATGAAAGTACAGAGTTCAGGAAGAGGAGTGAGTTTGCCTGAGATTGAGGCACATGACAAATTTGATTTTAGGATTTATTGAGTATGAAGATCTTCTCGGACTTTGACTTGGTGATGTTTAGTCAGCAGCTGGAAGTAGGGGTCAGAGAAGGCTGAGCAGGATTTAGTGAATAATTAACCTCTGGATGAGGTGGACGCCGTGAATATGGATGCTGTCTTTTGCGGGGAGTGGGGAAGGCCACTTTCTTTAACTGGGCAGGTTGTGCGAGTCCTCAACGGTAGGCCCCCCGTAAGGGAAGGACTATGTCATCCTTCATCCTCTGGGCAGATTATGTGAGTCCTCGATGGCAACCCCCCATAGGATGGTCCGGGGCTCAGGGCCATATGTTGAGGGCTAGGGTTCGATGGATGCGTTTCCATAAGGTCTTTCCATGACGCTGGGGGCACGGATGGATTAACAAGAGGTGCCATTTACCAGCCAGCGGGTTAAGTGAGCCGTATGTGAGTTGTCTGTATTTCTTTGATAACAGTATGTTCTGCCCAGCAGTTAGCATACTGGCTCCTCCGAGAGGTGATCACACGTACGTGGGTGGTGGCAGCAGCCCTCAGACACATGCTGCCTGTCTCTGCCCCAGAGTGTAAAGAGGAAACCTGGGAGGTGCCATGCACCACTCTTAGTCGCGAGTGCCTCCTGCTGTTCAGGTGGTAACCTGCCTGGCTCTTCCTGTGGTGGCAAAATCAAACGCTAGTAGTGGCAGGAGGGTGGTATGGATTAGTGAAACAGGCCAAGTGTAAAATAAATTTTTGAGGGAGTTCCCTGGTGGTTTAGTGGTTAGGATTCAGCGCTTTCCCTGCTGTGGCCCGGGTTCAATCCCTGGTTGGGGAACTGAGATCCTGCAAGCCCCGTGGCGTGGGCAAAAAAAAAAAAAAAAAAAATTTTTTTTATATCAGTGGATTCAAGAATTATTCAACTTTCCTCTTAACTATCATGAGAGAAAAGCAGCACAAAAATGGTGGTAAACAGGAACTGACCTTCGGCCTCACCATGTAAGGGGTCTGATGGGCAGAGAAGGCCAGGGCGTCCGGGTTGGGCATGCCTGTCTGGAGGGAGCAGCTGGTCCTCACCTCCCTCTGGCTGATGCTGGGAGGAACCGCAGGCCTAGGATTTGTTGCCAGATCCTGTTTTTCAAGAGAAGCCAGAGTCTGGTTTTTTTAAAATGAACTCTCTCACTTTTCAATGTTGGCAAGTAAGTTACTTTTTTTTTTTTTGAGGTACACGGGCCTCTCACTGTTGTGGTCTCTCCCGTTGTGGAGCACAGGCTCCGGACGTACAGGCTCAGTGGCCATGGCTCACGGGCCCAGCCGCTCCACGGCATGTGGGATCTTCCCGGGCCAGGGCACGAACCTGCGTCCCCTTCATCGGCAGGCAGACTCTCAACCACTGCGCCACCAGGGAAGCCCCGTAAATTACCTTTTTCAAAGAAAACTTGTAGATGACAAAACACGGCCTGCACTGGAGGCTGCTCGTTGGTAACCTCGACAGTTACGAACGCTTTGGGTCATTTTGGTTGTGTTGCCTCCTTGCAGAAATGTGAGTGACGGGGTGGAGGTACTCATCCTCATTTTGTTGTAACTTCACAGATACACTAAATTTTTTTAAAGGTCTTAAATTTAATTTTTTCTTTTCTACTGCCTGTGAGAGAGGTGTGTGTATGTATGTATATATCTATTAATAATTAATAATACACTTACTTGTTTAAAAAAACCAAAACAAGATGCGACGGTATACAGTGAAAACCTTCTAGTGCTGCCCCCATCTGCCTCATTCTCACCCCTTTCAGTGGGAGAATCTCTTCCCCACTCATAATCAAATGGATGGTTTATATGCTGCTGCAGACGCGTTTTGTTCCCTGGACAAGGTAGCTTGGCAGTATTTTCTCATTAGTGCCTCCAGTGATTCCTCATTCAAGATCATCAGTTAACTCAGGTCCCCGCTTGTTCGTGTACATGACCCTCCAATAGTTTCAAACACCTTGCTCCACCTAATAGCAGCGTTTCAATTTTGCAGGGGCTGTGCGAGAGGACATTTAAGCGCCTGTACCAGTACATGCTGAATGCGGGGCTGGCCAAGGTGGTGCCTCTTCCCTTACAAGAGATCCACCCTGAACGTGGACCTTGCAAGACCAAGAAAGGTAAAGGCAGGCTCGGCTCCTGCCTGGGCTACACGGACAGTTTTCACTTCTCCCCTCTAAGTGCCAGCCTGTCCCTCTTACCATGTTCTGCCCTGAGGTAGGATGATTTCATGTTATTTTTTCCACTCTATTCCTCAGCGCCTGGCCCAGGACCTTCTATATAAAAAGCGCTTGGGAAACGTTTGCTGAATGAAACCCATTCTGACTCCCAGCAAACATCTCTATATGGATGTCCCTCCAACATCTCCCATTCCTGGTGTCCAGAAACCGAAATTTATCTTTTCTTTCTTATGCTAAGCCAGTATTTTTTAAGTACCTGATCTGTGCGTTGCATGATTGCATTTTCTAGCCCTGCAAAGTAGGTGGTATTATTACCATTTTGCAGGTAAGATTAAAGTTAAGAGATGCTGAGTAACTTGCATGAGGTTAAGCAGTCAGGAAGTGGTGGAGGTGGGATTTGAACTCCTAAGCAAGTTAAACTAGGGACAATAGACTATGAAACTTTAAAAACCTTCCTTAGTCCTTTATTTTTCTCCGTTCTTGATTTTTATCCCATGCTGTTTAACTCCTCCTGATGAACCAGAGTTGTTTAAAAATCTTAGGGTCAGAGCTTTCAGTAAAAGATGACAGAAGGAATAGATGGCGGTTTTCTGCACTCTTCCAACTCCTTCCTAGTGATGATAGGCTATAAAAGGAGTAAACCTGCAAGTGCAAAGAGAATAGGACAGGAAGTGACAGCAGGGAGAGTTGTCTACATTTTTGTGCTCAGAGGCGGATGTACAAACGGTAACTGACCGAGCAGACTGGGAAAGCTGAATGCTTGTGTGGGGCAGTAGCCAAGAGTGGACACCTCAAACCTGAAATAAACCGGGGACCTCTGAAAGCACCAGTTTGGATGGGGCTAGAGACAAGAGGATTGGTTTATAGTCTGTGAAGAGCCATTGCACCCCCCAGGTCCCCTCCCCTACTTGGCATAGCCAGGTAACAGGCCCTTTCCCACAAAGACAGAGGTCTGGACTTTGTGACTTAGCAGTCTTTCCTCATTAGTACCTCCAGTGATTCCTCATTCCTTGGACTTAACCTCAAGAGAAGATGCACTGGAGGCTTTTGAGACTCAGACATGAGATGCAGCTGGGGACAGGGTGCAGTACTGATAACAGGCGGTATGAGATAATCTCTATACACAGTGAGGTAGGAGTCTTCACTGCCTTTCCCCCGTGGCTCCTAAAACGCTGGCAGCCGGGCTTACAGTCCCTAAAGCCAGAGGCTGGAGACTTCTTTTCTGCAGAAACTGACCAGTCCGAGAGAAAAGTCTTCTAGATCCTGAAATTTAGGGGATTCCTAGCAAAATAGCCAGCCTCTGCCTGCTCACCCTTCATGGAAGCCCACACAATGGCAGCCTCTCCCTTTTTCTTCCTGACCCTGCAAAACACAGGACTTTTGATGTACAGCAGTATCTTAATGAAGCATTTTAACTTTTTTTTTTTTTTTTTTTTTTTTTTTTTGCTGTACGCGGTCCTCTCACTGTTGTGGCCTCTCCCGTTGCGGAGCACAGGCTCCGGACACGCAGGCTCAGCGGCCATGGCCCATGGGCCCAGCCGCTCCACGGCATGTGAGATCCTCCTGCACCAGGGCACGAACCCGTGTCCCCTGCATCGGCAGGCGGACTCTCAACCACTGCGCCACCAGGGAATCCCCAGCATTTTAACTTTTCACCAAGCATTTGAGAACTCTAACATGAATGTAAGAGAAACTAACTTAGGAAATGGAACCAAAATGAGGAGCAGAAGAAAAGGAAAGGAGAGAAGGAAGATACTGCATCATGAAACCAGAGCAAGAGGCTATAAAGGAGAGACATGCAGAAAATAAAAAAGAGCTCTTGGAAATAAAAGAAATATGACTATTGCAATAAAAGATTTGGTGGAAGGAAAGATAGTGAGATAAAGTTGAGAAAATCTCCTGTAAAGAACAGAAACTCAAAAGGGATGGAAATAGGAGAGTTTTAAGTTGAAAATAAGAAGCTGAGTCTAAAAGATCCAATGTCCACACAGTAGGAGTTCAAGTTCACAGTAAGGGGAGGGAGTGTGTGTGCAGGGGAGTAGAAAGGAGGAGATGACGGGAAATGACACGGAATTTTCCCAGATCTGAAGGATGTTAAGTTCTAGATCAAAAGACCTAGCAGATGTCTAGCATGATGAACATAAAGAAACCCACACCAGGATCCAACAGCCTGAGACTTCAGAAGTCTGGGGCTTGAAGAGCCTCCAGAGAGGAGACATCAGACTTCCCAGTAGTAACGGAAGCTAAAGAGCTTGGAGCAACACCGTCAACTTTCTGGATGGGATGGACTTTCACCCTGGAATCTTCCAGTCAATGAGGTGTGAGGATAAGGACCTCACACATTTTCGTACATGCGGATTGGAAACAATTCATCTCTGATCTCCCAAGTTCCCTTTTAGGAAGCCACAGGAGGATGTACACCATCAAATAACAGGCTAAACCAAGAGACAGGAAAGCATGGGGCCCAGGAAGAGGGGGGACAATGGAAACCCTGGAGAGATGATGAAGGGAGATCATGATGACAGACGCGGGGTGGGTGGGGGACTGAAGTCCATGCAAAGGATCAGTTGCTTAGTGCCTGTGAATGTGTGAAGGGAAATTTGTATGCTAGCAAAGAGTCTGAGTGTGAATTCGATATGGGTACAGAGAAAACCAAGCAAATGGAAAAAAGTAATTAACGCCAGGTAAAACTAAAAGGTGTGTGATTTTAAAAAACTTAAGGCCTGTGTGCTTGACTATGTGGGCATAGCAAGTAACCTGTGGAGGCTGGCCCCACTAACAGCTCCAGAGAATGTTTGCTGGATGAAGACAGACCACGGCATCCCCAACACTTGGCTTGGTGCCTGCAGGAGGGAGGTGGTATGCTTGCTGAGTGACCGAGCTGCCAGTCTGAGGGAACTGTGTCTCTTCCTTTACTTCCTCATTTAGTTAATGGAATCACTGCCCACCCTGTCTGACTTCCCTGTGTCTAAGTCTTGTGGAGGAGATGGTAGCGCACAGATACTACCACACAACAGGTGTATAAAAGGCAGGAGCCCCTGGAGGTAGGAAAGCCCCCCAAGAGCAGACTTCATCTTTGAGTGTCTTAAGTGCTGAGTAGATGTGTGACTGGTTGAATGACTGGAGTTCCTCAGGGGAACGGGTGGGGAGCATCAGCCTTTAAGTAGACAGGAAACCAGGAAGTTCCGCTGGGTCCTGCGGCAGGGAAGAAAAGGCTTCAGGAACTGAGAGGTGTGCTGGGGATTCCCACCTAACATTTGACTTGGAAATATGATTATCTGAAGGCTTAAAATATCATGACCTGTGGGTCTAATAAGCATTTTTATTTCCTGGCCTATTGAAAGAAAGGCATTAAAAATAAGCAGATGAGTAATTTTTTTAGAGTAAAGAGAAATTAAGAAAGAAATAGCCTTAAGTAACTCTTTTTGCTGGGCTTCTCCATGGCTTGAGGTCCTTGGAAATTCAAACTAGCCCCTTGACACTGTCACACCTGAATGGACTTTTGATGTAAGACAGCCTGGGTTAGAATTCTTGTCCCGTCATTTCCTGTTGGGGAGTCCTTCAGCAAGTTTTGACCTCTCTCTGCCTCAGTTTCCTCATCGGGATTATCTGGAATAATATATCTTTCCAGAGTGTCGTGGAGCTTACAGGTGACAGTGTACACAGAGCAGGGCCTTTAGGCCACATCTGGCAGTGTATTTTGTTGGCCTCATGGTGCTTGTTTTAATTGTAGTTGATGGCATTTAAAAATCAGAAATTTCACCTACAAAGTCAGCCTTTCAACTTTTCTGTAGAAATAAAACTAGGCAACACTGAACTGCATTTCTTTAATAGCAATTGGTGAGGCAGAGAGGTGTGCCACCCTCTGTTGAGGGCACCCACCTTCCGCATTCACCTTCCCCATTCATTCAGCTGCCGTTTAACCCGCAGCTGGCCTCAGTCTGGGTATGTCGTCTGCCTAACCCTTGAAGGTGTGTCCTCATCACACCATGCGTGGTCCTAGTTTTCTGGAGGCCCAGTGCTGGGAAGAAGGATCAGCACGCCTCAGACTGGGTACTAAGGATGTCAGTGGTGAGGTTAAGAGGGCAAATACCCAAGACGATGAGATGACAGTCGGCGTGTTTAGATTGCCACGCACACGCGCAGTGAGCCCGTTTCTGACTGTTCGGGAGGCTCATCTCATCCCCGCATGGTCTTGTCACCACCTCTCAGGACAGGCCTGCCATGCTGTGTCTCAGCTATTTATCTGTGTGACTTTTTCCCTTGAGGGTGGTGGCCGCACCCCTCACATACTTTCTGTCCTTAATGTCTGTGCATTGTCTGCTGGAAGCAGAGTAGGTGCTAAGTAAACGTTTAGCCAATTTAATTTAGTTAGGTGCCCCTCCAGTGACTTTCCTGGAGCAGGAGACAAGGGATGAATGCACAGCTTTTTAGTCTTTTCTTGCCTTGAGCTGTGTCTTCCCAGTTTGCAAAATTGACATAAAACCTTCCCTCCAAGCTGTTACGGAGTAGACAAGACTTAAATAAAGATGGTGTATTGCTTCATGTAAATTTACAGGTGCGCCTGGATATATATGAGTGTTTCTAAAAGGATATAAACAAAGAGTTTGGATTTCAGCATATTTCAAATGTGTTACAGAAAGCTGCAGTGATCTGTTTTGCAAATGGCAAAAGTATCTTGGTAACGAAAACAGTCACCTGCACTGATGTGTTTTGCAAATTTGGATTATTTTATTCAAGTGTTTAGCAGTCGTTCTGTTTTATTAAGTTGTGCTGAGAACAGAAGGGAAGAGAAATAGAAGTTAACTTTGTAATCCCTCGGAAAAGGATCACAGTCGAAAGCAATTGACAGAAGTTGGACTCCCTGGGGCTAATGACTGAGACAGGCATTTAGCGGGTTTCCCGGTTCAGTGGCAAGGTGAGTCCAGCTGTGAAGAGGATGGGGTAGTTCTAGTGTCTATACCTCCCTGTTTATGGTGTGGACTCTTCCCCCAAGCTGCTGCCCTGTGACTTTTCAAAAATAAAAAACAAGTTCAACAGGATTGCAGGACAAGGTCAATATACAAAAATCAGTTCTATTTCTTTACCCTTGTAATGAACAGTCCAAAAATGAAATTAAGAAAACAGTTCTGTTCACAATAGTATCAAAAAGAATAAAATACTTAGGAATAAATTTAACAAAACAAGTACAAAGCATATACTCTGAAAACTACAAAATATTGACAGAAACTTAAGATCTAAGTATGTGGGAAAATATCCCCTGTTCACAGGTCAGAAGACAACGTTGTTAAGATGTCAGTACTCCCCAAACTGATCTTCAGATTCCACGCAATTCCTGTAAGAATCCCAGCTGACTTCTTTGTGGAAATCGATAAACTCATTCTAAAATTCATATGGAATTAGAGGGTATGTAGAAAGCTAAAACAATCCTGAAAAAGAAGAATCCAGTAAGAGGGCTCACACATTGTAATTTCAAAACTTACTACAAAGCAACAGTAATCCAGACAGCATGGTACTGGCACAGGGATAGAATTAGAGACTGATGGAATAGAATTGAGAGTCCAGAAATAAACCCACACATCTGTGGTCAACTGACTTTTCAGCCAGGGTGCCATGATCATTCAGTGGAGAAAGAAACCAATCACAAAAGGCCATGGCTATGGGATTCCATTTAGGGGTGAGTCCAGAATAGGACAGTAGATTAGTGAGTGCTTAGGGCTGGGCTGGAGGCACAGGGGTGATAGCTAAAGGGTTTGAGGTGACGAAAATGTTCTAGAACTGACCTGTGATGGGTGCACATACCTGTGAATATGCTAGAAGACCATTGACTTGTATAGTTTAAACAGGTGAATCGTGTGGCATATGAATGATATCTCAATGAAGCTGTTAAAATTGCAATAAAAAATGAAAACCAAATCCAACAAACACAACAGGGTACAGCAAACTAACTTAGGATCATTAAAATGGCAGAAGGGGACATTTAAAAAGTTACAGTAGGATTAGGCTTCCCTGGTGGCGCAGTGGTTGAGAGTCCGCCTGCCGATGCAGGGGACACGGGTTCGTGCCCCGGTCCGGGAAGATCCCGCATGCCGCGGAGCGGCTGGGCCCGTGAGCCATGGCCGCTGAGCCTGCGCGTCCCGAGCCTGTGCTCCGCAACGGGAGAGGCCGCAACAGTGAGAGGGCCGCGTATCGCAAAAAAAAAAAAAAGTGAGATTTCTTTAAGTTAAAAGTGATAAGATTGATTAAGGGACTCTAGCTAAAATATGAAGATAATTACTCATTAATAATTAAGATGAATAAAATAGACCTTTTAATACGGCAAAAACTATTAAAGGCAGGAACTTAAAAGAGTAGAGAAAGTGGTGGAATCCTCAATGGCATAAATTCTGGGCCTTGGGTTATTTCACTGGGGTGGAGGCGGCTCTCCTGAGGGGGCACAGGCACCTGGAGGGTGCCCTTGTGGGAAAAGAGTCCTTTCCTCTGTGTCCCCTCCAGGAGGCAACACGGGCTCAAGCCTGCTGGCCGCTCCATCGACCCCCCTGAGCAGGGAGATGGGCCTGCCCGGTCTGTGGGGTGGAAGGAGCGGGCTGGCAACGGGGGCAAGGGCAGTGAGGTCTGGGGCAGAATCTGGAGAATGAGAGGGGCGCAGACTACAGTAGATGTGCCTCGGAGGTGAGGGACTGGCGACACTGTCCTTTGAGAACTTTCTGTGGTATGATCGAGGGATGAGGAGGGGAGGCTCCCCATGCTTGGAAGAGCCCGAAGGCAAATGCTGGGACCTGTGAGCACAGGGCTGGCCTGCAGGTGAGCAGGTATTGAACGGTGACTGAACCTCTAGACCGAGGCCGTTTCCACAGATTCCTGTATGAGCCCCGTGTTTGCTACTGTCAGGACCCGCGCTGCCTTGCACAGTTAGCCAGAGAGACCTTTGACTCTGATGGCTTGTCCTAGGGAGTGAAAAAGAGGAAGGGGCTAGGGGAGATTCTGCACTTCGTTAGCCATTCTGTGCCTTGCAGATTAGTGGGGTTCTTTGACTCTGATCCCTTTATCACCCCATCTTCTCAGTGCTACTCCTCACTGATAAGCGACTAAAGCACAAATCACTTGCCTAAGGTCACAGAGCTGGGAAGTGCTGGTAGGGGAGTGAGCAGAGAAAAGTGTGGCTTTTGAGTCTGCGGCCATCAGGCCCCTCTGCGGCCTCCGCCTCCTGAGAGGCTGGCCTGACTGACAGGAAGTGCAAGCAGGGTTGTGGGGCGGGCTGAAAGCGAAGGCGAAGGAAGGCGGCCTGGGTGGCCGGGGGCAGGAGACTCCTCCATCAGCCCTTCTTACACACCCATCGGTAACTTCCCGTCATGCCTGCAGAATGAAAAATAAAACCTCTGCTCGGCTAGAGACCATCTGCAATCATCTGCAATCTCCATTCCCATCCTCATTCCCGCCTCTCCCACCAGCACCCCTTCCCAAATGGCCAGTCCTTTTCCACCTCTGTGCCTTTGCTGGTGCCCTTCCGTCCTCCTGGAATGCCTGTCCTCTTCTGCCAAGACAGTTTCTTCCGGATCCTTTAATATCCCACCCAGATGGCCCCTCCTCTCTCCCTTCCCCTGCGTAGTCTTTTTGTTTGCCAGCTCTGTGGGTTTTCGAAGCAGAGCCCTGAGTGCATTATAGCGGGTTCCTCTGTAGCCATCCAGCTGGATAGCGTGCCCTGAGCACTTAACTCATTCACTCCCTTAGTCCTTACTCCCAGGTTAGTCTAGACGCGTTGTAGAATTATCCCTGCCTTGTAGACGAGAAGCCTGAGGCTCAGAGGTTCACAGCTTGCTCATGGTAGAGCCGGAGTTCATGCCCAGGCCTGTGTGAAGCCCAGTCACCCTGTCCGAGGCTCCCTGGCCTCTCTCTCAGACACGGTCCTTTGCAGGGGTGGGAACCCTGTCTTGTCCTCCTTTATGTGTTCTAGGCGCGTCACAGAATAAATGCTGTGAAACTGAGTGAAAGGCCCCAAGCAGCCTCCTGACATTTTCAACACCGGTGACTCCGTCTGACACTTGAGCCGCCAAGCTCTGTTTTTCTGAGGTTGTGGAAATGATAACGGTACTGATAAAGCAGTAGCAAGCACCGTCCTGAGCACTCTGAGGAAGAGGCTGTTCTTGTCCCCGTTTCGTAGCTGAGCAGCCTGAGGAACAGGGCTGTGGGATCACTCAGCCATGCTGCTCAGCCAGTGAGGGGCAGAGGCGGGCTCTCACCAGTTCCAGCGCCCTGGGTTTGGGCTGCAGTACCCTCCTCCATCCTTCTGGGTGCTGCCCTGAATGCTGTCCTTGCATCTCTGGTTAGGCCTCTCTGCCGGTACCCAAGGCAGTCACCTCCTTAGAATGTCCCATGGGCTTGCTTTTAGTTTCAGTTTCTCAGACTCTCCAGCCCTGACCAACCCAGCCCCATTCAAGTGTGTGTGTGTGTGGGGGGGGGGGGGGGGGTGAAAGGGGTAACTTCCGCTTGGCTTGCTAGTAGGACTGTCCCTTTGTCTGTGACCCTTTAAGAGGAAGTCTGTCCTGGGGGCTCATTTGTTGCTCTTCTTCCTTCCGGGGTTGATCACAGTTCAGGGTACCACTCTGCTAGGAGGCCGGATGAGATGTTTCTTTGGGAATGTGAGGCACACGGGCTGTTGGTTCTGCGTCACAGCCGCCCTGGCTCTTCCTTTACAAGGAACTTTCTGATAGAAATGTGAGATTCAGGCCCAACCATGTGGCCTAGTGTGGAAGGAAGGCCACTTGCTGGGTCCAAGGCCACTTGGATCACTTGAGCCCTCTGAGCTTCCGTTTCCTTTTCCTTAAAATGGTGATAATAACTTGCAGAATTCACACGATGATTAAGTAAAATAGCCTCTGAAAGGACCTAACACAGCGCCTGGCCCATCCCAGGTACTCAGTAAAGATTCTGTCCTTCCCCTCTTCCTTTTTAGATCTTCAGGATGTCTAAATTAAGGCACTTTTCGTGCTAAGGTGGAGCCTTTCCTGGATCATTGACACAGAAGAACCGCGTGGTTCCTTGGTGTAGAAATGCTGACCTTAGTGCATGCCACATGTTCCTGCGTGTGTAAAATGCCTAAAATTTTGTGTGTCTGAGAGCGTGAGAGTGATCTGGCCGGTTGTATTTCTCCTCCCTTTTGTTCCTGGAAAGAAAGCCCTGCACCCAGGGGTCAGTGGCCGACATCAACGGGACCGCGATTCCTCCAGGGCGGTTGCAGGTAACCGAGGTGGCAGCTCAAATGGAGTGACAGGCCGCGTTCACCTGCGTGAGTCTGCCGACCAGTCTCACTCGAGCCCCTTCTGCTTTGACTTCAGCTGCCTTGTGCTCTAGGACAATATCCTTAAAAATAGCAAGTATGAGGGACTTAATTCCCTGGTGGTCCAGTGGTTAAGACTCCCCGCTCCCACTGCAGGGGGCCCGGGTTTGATCCCTGGTTGGGGAACTAAGATCCTGCAAGCTGCGTAGCACAGCCAAAAAAAAAAAAGGCAAGTTTGAGCTGAAGGGATTTTAATAAAAATAGAAATTCTGAGTCTGGAAAAAACTCTAGAACTATGGGAAATGCATAAAGATCTGGTGAAACGAGTTCCAGGTGGTCCCTTGGATCATGAAGTTCAGGCTGCACTGTGCCGCATCCTGTACCTGCTTCTCCTCCTGCGTCTCTCCCCCAGCCCCACGAGGCTGACATTCTCATCAGCCCTGGTTTGCGGGCGAGTCGGTGGAGGCGGAGGGAGGTCGACCAGCTTGCCCAGGTTCCCACACCAGCTCCGGCAGAAGAGTCCAGCTTCTTAACCACTGCGCAGGCTTGCTCTCACGCAAGGTTTTCCAAAGGAAAGATGTAAATGACATGGCCTGAGGAAGGGGAGACGTCGCCGCCATCAGGGTGTTGGGTGAATGACCAGGGCTTACCTCTCTGACGGATACAGAGACAAGTGCAGTTGGGATTCAGGGCAGAGAAGTCAGCTGTGTCCAAGCACAGGCAGAGCTGCAGACCCTGTGGCCGCAGGCCTCTCCAGGCGCCATCTAGATACGTCACAGCAGCCTCCTTCTCAGCCCAGCCTTAGATGCTGGAGCTCACCCCTTGCGATGTGTTGAGACTCGCCCTCCCCCCACTGGGTCGCATGCTCCTTGTTGGTCGTGGGGCTCACGGTTCCCAGTGTAGTCGCAGGGAGCAGCCTGGTCTTCCGCGTCACCCTCCGCCTCCCGCAGCCAGCGGCCTGCCTGCCTAGGCGCTTTCCTGAGCCCCATGCTCCGAACCAGAGCAGGGGACAGTTCCCATGGGACCCAGGAGCCAGGTCACCCCGACCGTGGGCCAGTTGTGGGGCTTTCCTACCTGGCAGGAAGGGACCAACCATCTTGAGTTCAGCGTCTATCTGTCATGCCTTTGCACGGTGCTAGGTGCCGGTGATGCCATTAAAAGCAACTGCTATGTTAGTTGAGAGTCAGACAGCCTGGGTCACACCCTAGCTCCGCCACTTCCCAGCTCCATCGCTTTGAGCACGTCGCTCAACTTCTCTGCGCCTCAGCTTCTGCGTCTGTACAGTGCAGCTTACAGGGCCCTGCCCGCCTCAGATCATGAGGTTTGACGGGTTAGTTTGTGTAACGCCCACAGCACAGTGCCTGGCCCGTGACTCCACGCCAGCCTCTGCACAGACGTCATCTCGGGTCTCGCTGACACTAACCCGTGAGGGAGAGAACATCATCATCGCATTTCACTGAGTGGGGAACAGAGAGCTACAAGTCATTGCCCCAGAGTTACGGAGCTGAGGTTGAAAGCCACGTGTGCCTGACCCGGGAGCCCGTTCGTTTATCCCCACTCTCCTCTGAGCATCCTTCCGTCCTGGCTGCCAGCAGAGGGTTCAGCTGTGCCATCAGGGGAAGGCTCTGACCGGGGACAGGTGAGAACAGCACTGCTTGGGCATGAGGAGCAGAAGGCTGATGGCTGAGGGCGTTTGCCTTTGTTGCCTTAGCGTCCATGAGTGTACTAGTAACGTTTTTCCTCTTCCACTTAGCTTATTTTGAGGGCTGTTCTGTGTATCATTTCTTGGCTAATTAGCCCGTTAAGGAAGTTATAAAAGTGTGGGAAAGAATCACACTGGGCTCTTGCCTGAGAGCCAGTCCGTCGGCCTCCATAAATGCTGCGTTGTGTCGCCCCTCACGCGGGCTGGCCCTTGCCCCGGGTCACCCGCTGTTCTCGGTCACATGGGCATCTTTGAATTAGGGGCCATACGTCATCAAAGGTTTAGGGCTTGGGCTTCGAGGCTGGACTGCCCAGTAAATCCCAGCTCCTCACTTGCTAAGGGATGGGAGTTTGGGCAGATCTCTTCGCTCCACACATTCTCAGGTATGAAACGGGGATGGTAGCCCACCTCCTACGGCTGTGATGAGGGCTAACCCATATAACCCGCCAGGAGAGCTTAGATCAGCGTCAGGGACCTGGCAGGCGTCCTAGGAGTGGTGGTGGTTTTATTGTTAGGAGAGGAGGTCGCTCTGTGAGTGCCAGCTTAGGGGTGAGAGGGGGGCTGAGGGGCTTGGGAGTAGCTTAAGGTAGAGGACAGAGAGGAAGACCAGGTGGCAAGTGGCTTGGCGGCCGGTGTTCTGCCCACGTGCTGGGGGTGCTGGCCACAGGGAGAACCCAGTCCCGGGCCCCGGAGCCTTGAAATAGTTCTCACCCATTCAAATGGCCCAGGAGTCCCCTCGTTCCCAGGTCTTCCCTCTTGGGAGGGAGAGGCCGGGGCAGGCACCGGGAGTGAAGCGCAAAGCTTTGGAAGTAGGAAGGGAGGACCTGGCAGGCGCAGAGGGAGCCAAGGGCAAAGAGGCTGTGCCAGACGCGGGCTTCATGTTTCTTCTCATGAAAAGTCGAGAACTGGGGGATTTTCTCTCACTGGCGGGAGTGGAGGGGAATCAGCTGGTGCCCGAGCCCTGCGGACCTTTGGCCCCAGGCCAGCCCTCCCGGAGGGTTCTGGTTGGTCAGCCTCTGCGGACCTGACTCTGAGGGTCAAGTCTCTGATATCAGGCCCCTGAGATGCTTTACTGTTTGTGAACTTCACTTGCAAACCACGTGCTGTGTCCCCCACCTACAGAGAATCCCCTGCCCGAGTTGGGGTGATGGGACTTGATCTGCTCAGACGTCAGTCTGCGCCACCCTGCTGTGGGTGCTCCACACACCTTCACAGCGAGGCCCTCTTCGGAGGGCCTGTGGCGCAGCTCCTGCTTAGGAGGCACTGGGTTGCAGAGCCCAGCTTTACTGCCACTGCTCCTTGCCCTGGTACCCGAGGATTCTACACCTTGGTGTGCTGACGGACGCTGGCGGAGAAGCGGCTGATTGCCCTGCTGTAACAATTACTACAAATACAGTGACTTAACACAAACTCATTATTTTATCATTCTGAAGGTTGGAAGTCTGTCATTGGACTAAAATCGAGGTTTCGGCAGGGCTCTGCTCCTTCTGGAGGCTCTAGGAGAGGATCCATTGCCTGGCCTTTTCCAGTTTCTAGACTCTGCTTGCATTCCTTGACTCGTGGTCCCTTCCATCTTCAAAGCCAGCAGCGAAGCGTCTTCCAAGCTCTCACTCTGATTCTCCTGCCTCCCTCTTACAAGGACTCTGTGATGTTATACTGGTCCCAGCCAGATATTTCAGGATAATCTCAAAATCCTTGACCACCAGCACCACGACAAAAAGCCTTAACTTAAATCATGCCTGCAAGTCCCTTTCGCCACATCAGGTAACATATTCATAGGTTCCAGGGGTGAAAGCATGGACATGCTTGAGGGGCTGCTGTTCTGCCTCTCGGCTGTCAGTATCACAGGACACCATCTCTTCCGTATCAGAGACCTGGCACCTGCCGGAGTCACTTAGCCCCTGTCACAGGCTGCTGGGAGTTTGGGCAAGTTAGTTAACGCGTCTGTACCTCAGTTTCTTCATCTGTTTGCCTCCTAGGGTTGTCAGGATCAAAGGAGTTAGCACACGGAGTGTCGAGATGTCTTTCCTTTTCCTTGTACCTCTCGTGTTACAGCCGTAGGCGTGAGCTTGTTATTTTCCCCACACGGCGCTGCCGTAGGTTGAGAGTACCAGTGCCTGTGATTGTCTGAAGGCAGGCGCTCACCTCCAGAGTGTGGTGCCTTGTCCGTGTCCTGCCCCTTAGTCCTGGCCGTTGTTTATATTCACAGAAGCTGGGTCTATAAAGAGCTCTGGGTGGACCTCTTACTATTGGCATTTTGCCTCCTTTTCAGCTATTTCTTGCAGTAAATTCCTACCCTTGGAATCATGGAGTTAAAGGCCTCGCGAAATGCTCTGGAAAGGTCATAGGACTTGTTCACACTGCTGCCATACCTTAGTGGCAACGGGTATTGGCTTAAAAGGGAGAAGACTATTCATCCTTTCAGCAATACCGCCCGTGTGCCTGCTGTGTGCCAAGCACTCTTCAGGGGAGCGGGGGGCGGTGATGGGAGAAGACAGGCACGTTTCCTGTAGTCATGGAGCTTGTCTGAAGCACAGGCTGCTGTTTATTTAACAGGCCCCTCATTATTCCTTTCATTTGCATTTCTTTGTTCACTAATAATATGTTTTTTGTCTTTAAAGCAATTTTATGGAGTCAGTATTCAGGTCTCGTGCCCCAAGGTGTGCAGTGTTAAATGTTCCAAACTCAGATGCCCTGTGCGGCCTTTCTCGGGGCCTCTGGGTCTGCTGAAGCCGCCTCCCCCAGGGCCGCACTGATTTGTCATCATGGAACCGTGTGCCTGTGTTCCCAGGGACTGATGTCATGGTGCGCTGCCTGAGGCTGCTGAAGGAGTTCAAGCGGAAGGTCGAAGACCAGGACGACGACGAGGACGAGGAGGCCATCTCCAAGGCCGTGCCACCGGTGGACATCGTGTACGAGCGGGACATGCTCACACAGACCTACGAACTCAGTAAGTCCCATTCTCCTACCTGCATATAGACAGGGTTCCCGAGCTTTGACTTGAGGTGTGTTTTGGTCACATGTTGAAAGAGGGCCCTGCTGTCGAGAATGTCACGCAGCGGGAAGCCCCCTGGTCCCCTTGAGGGTTTAGGCTTTGGGGTCAGATTTGAGTTTGAGTCCTTGCTCTGCCCCTTGTCCGCCAGCTGAAGACTTTAGCAAGGTCTCCGAGCCTCAGTTCCCTCTTTAAAATGGGGATATCTCCCCTAGCACGTAAGAGGACTGAATAAGTAGGATTAAAACATCTGGTGTAGTGCCTGGTACGTAGAACGCACTAAAAAAATTACCTACTAATATTACTACTCAAAGATTTGAGTCACCTACCAACTTCTAAAATTGGTCTGGAATCATTGCAGCCTGGGCATTGTTGTGATGAAGGGGGAAGAGACGTGTCTCTGTCCATTCCTCCCCCTTCCCCTAAATCCCCTAGAATCTATGTAAGACAGCAGTGACCCAGTGCCATAGATGGTGTGGCCGCAGGTCGCCGTGGAGCGGAGGATGTCTAGAGTAGAAGGGGAGGGGCTGCAGGAGATCTGGTTCAGCCAGCAGGTACGAAAGCACCTGGCGAATCAGCACAGCCTTTAGGGAAGGCTGTTTCCATCAACTCTTCAACATCTCTCAGGATCTGTTCCTCAGAACACAGTTTGAGAAATGCTGTCCTTAACCCTTTCGTCCCCGCTTTTAGCATGTTACTAGTTTAACATAGGAACACATTCTAGTCACCTCTTTCCATTCTGCTGTTTATTTTTATGCATGGACAATACAGCAAAACTGCTTTTATCCAGATCGGTTTTGCCTGGCGGCCTCAGGTGTATGCCACATCAGGAAATAAAGGGGAAGCTCTTTCTGAACGGTCCAAGAGTGTTGCCCCGAAGTCTGCCCTGTAGTATTTTACTGGAGGGACTCCCGCCCACCGCCACCCCACCAGGCTCCTTCCTGGAGTTCCCAACCCCTGAGTAGTCCGAGTACATTTGAAAGGGCTCATTGGAGGAAGATACAGTAATAGCACAGCGTGTAGCAGGGCAGGAGCTGACACACCAGACAGAGCAAGTAACAGAGCACAGTTGCCTTATCGGTCATTTATTACGGGGCCAAATAGCATTATTTCCTTCTGTGGCCCCTGCTGGCCGGCAGCTGTTACGGGATAAGGCAATAATCGGTGTCCGTAGTGCCTCCGAGTCTACCGAGAAGGACGGGAAGATGTTCTTCCTTAAACATTCCTTCGGTGCTTCTTAAAAGGCTCAGTTGAATTTCGCTGAGAAAGTTCGCTCACGTGGAAGCACACGTCCTGCTGCAGGATAAAACAGCGTCCCTGGAGCTCGGTGGGTCAGGCGTTGATTGCTTTGGCGTGGAAGAGTCAGATAGCGAGCGCTGAGAAATGAGCAATGAGTCGAGTGGTCAGAGCCTTGGGAGGGGGAGGGGGAGGGTGGGGGGAGGCAGGTGTCTTACTCTGTTTGCCGGTCTCCCCGCATTGAAATGTCTGGGAACGGACCTGACCTGTGCAGAACGGCTCCGTGGTGGAGGCTGGGGTTCAAGTGTATTGTTTCACACAGTTGAGCGTCGAGGCACGAAAGGCATTTCCCAAGCTGAAATCCGAGTGGCTATGAACGTGGGAAAGCTGGAAGCCAGAATGCTGTGCCGCCTCCTTCAGAGATTCAAAGTGGTCAAGGTAACAGCGTGAGTTCGTTGCCTTCGCGTGCGCACACGGCGTGGTTCTGAGAGCTGTCTCGGACATCGGGAGCCCAGGCCGGCCTTCCGTCTCGGCTGCCAGAGAGGGCGGGAGTGCTGAACGCAGCCCACAAGTGTGCCCCACCCCTCCCCCACCGTGGATTTTGTTGGGTTTCGCTTTTTGAAAATTGAATGAGTTGTCAGCATTGAAAAGTCAGCAGGAGATGCTCCAGCCCAGGGAGCAGGCCCCCCACTCGCGCGTGGGGTGTCAGCTGAGGTGGCGCCTCCGACGGCGCCCAGAGACAAAGCGGGCACCCCCCAGGCCTCAGTCCCAGACCGGCCCTCCTTCTCATTTACGTTCCTTGCCTGGTTCCTGGGGGCACCGAGTCGGCACCCAGACCTGCTATCTCAGCCCGTTGTGCTTCGCTCCCTGCTTGCCAGCTTTTTGGCCCTTTTGCTGGAAAGCAGTGTGACAGGTGAGCTAACGACTGTGCAGCACTTAGCACTGTCCTTGGCGTGTGGTTGGTACCTGGGAGGTGTCACTCCTTCTGCCATTAAGGGCAGAAAGTCCCTTTCCCCTGTTGTAGAAGACAAAGGGGAGCGGCTGAGTGACAGCTTCACCACCACGCCCCACGGCAGTGGCCGAATGGAGCTGGTGACCTCAAGGCCCCGACTCCGAGTCTGTGACGACAGTTAGGAGCCTTCGAGTTCTGCTCATTGAGCATCTCTCGTAGGCCTCGTCCTGTGCCAGGCCCCGGGGGTTTCCGGAAGGCCAGGTTAGGGCCCTGCCCAGCGGGGAGCTCACAGTCTCCTAGAGCAGACACACAGGATTGCTTCCTGTGGAAGCAGAACCTGAGGGATGGCGAGACAGGAGGACCCACGAGGGGCTGAGCTGGGGCCCAGGCGTGAGGTGTGGAGGAGACGTGGGGGAACGTGGGAATGACAAGGAAATAGTCACCACAGAAGCCCGGTCACCCGAACGCCTGGGTGTCCCGGCATCCTCTGCAGTGTCTTAGACACATCTCATCCCCTCCAGGGCTTCATGGAGGACGAAGGACGGCAGCGAACCACCAAGTACATCTCCTGCGTGTTTGCGGAGGAGAGCGACCTGAGCCGGCAGTACGAGAGGGAGAAGGCACGGAGCGAGCTGCTGACCACCGTGAGCCTGGCCTCGGTGCAGGAAGAGTCCCTGCTGCCCGAGGGCGAGGACGCTTTCCTCTCCGAGTCAGACAGCGAGGAGGAGGGCAGCGGCGGCAGGAGGAGAGGCAGAGGATCACAGCGGGACTCGAGGTCCTTCTCGAACGGCAGTCTCAGGACTCAGCCTCACCACTCCACCTCGACCAAGGGTAGGGGCGTGCTCGGGGCGGGGGCTCGGGGCGGGGGGTAGGGGGTTGGGCAGGGGGGGTGCGCGCCCTCAGTCTGAGCCGCTGCCTATCCCTCCTGGCTCTGGGGACGTTCAGTCCAGCAGACACCTGAGGATGGCCTTGGTGCTGCCCTAACTAGGGACCTGTTGGTGTCTCGTGCATCACATAATCGTAAGCTTAGGAGATGCTTGTGTGGTCTGTCTCCAGGCTGCTGGCAAGTCATTTCTCCTTGGCAGATGTTTTGTTTGTTTTGCTTTTATTTGGTTGTGCTGGGGTTCCTTTTAGTTGCGGCTCGTGGGCCCCTTAGTTGTGGCATGCATGTGGGATCTAGTTCCCTGACCAGGGATCGAACCTGGGCCCCCTGAATTGGGAGCGCAGAGTCTTACCCACTGCCCCAGCAGGGAAGTCCCCTTGGCAAATGTTTTGTTTGTTATGTTTTGACTATTAAAGGGATGGAATTCCCTAAACTTCCTCTGTCCCCTTCCCTCCAACAGTCTGTGTAAGAAGCCCTTGGGGTTTTAGTTTAGTTATGGAAGACTTTTCTTAAAACAGGTGGAGGGTGGTGCTGATGACAGATTTGCACATCGGGGGTCGGGGTCGGGGTCAGGAGGGTGCGGCTCGCTGCTTGCTGGTCCACTTCCCTCGTCTTAAACTGACCACATGGACTCCTTTGGCCTGTGCGGCTCTGGTCCGGCAGCTGAGCAGAAGTGCCCCTCTCGCTTTCCCCCTGCTGTGGCCGCGGTTCATCCGTTCTACGCCTGTCCTCCACTGCAGGGGGGTGGAAAGTCATCAGCCTTCACCCATTGAAGAAGCATCCGTCTTCCTCCCTGGGAGCTGCTGAGAGAGCCTGCCAGAGCTCTTTCAGGGGGGACAACCTCCTGGACACCAGCAGCTCCTCAGACCCCAGCGTGCCCTTGGGCTCCCACTGCATGGAGAGTCACAGCGGCGACATAGCCGTGATAGAAGAGGTCAGGCTTGAAAACCCAAAGGTGAGTGCCCACGGGGGAGGGCGTTTCCTCTAGGAAGGGGCCTGTGGCAGGTGGATGTCAGCCTTGGCTTTTCTGTGCTTAAGAATCACAGCAACAACAACAACAAAATCAATAATAGTAAAAGTGCCACACGCTCAGGCCGTGTGGGCGGGGGGCTCTACGGTAGGAGCGCAATGCGCGTTGACACACCACCTTCACGCAGCCCCCCTTAGCAGAAATCACCTGCACATTATTTACAGGGTTTTAAAATTTCCAACAACGTACTCTTTCTACTGAAATTTATTTTGAAGGAAAAATGTGTATGGCTACTTTAAATCAGTGGTTCTCACTCTGGCCCGATTTTGCCCCCCGGGGGACATGTGGCAATGTCTGGAGATGTTTTTCATTGTCACATGGGGAGAGGGTGCTAATGGCATCTTGTAGGCAGAGGCCAGGGATGCTGTTAAATGTCCCAGACTAGGCAGGGTAAACCACAGCAGAGTTACCCAGCCCGAAGTGTCAGCAGTGCTGAGGTTGAAAAACCCTGCTTTAGATGAAAAGCCAATATCATTTGCATTGTAAAATAGATCTGATAAAAACAAAACTTCCTTCGTCCATTCTGGTCAGACAGTGTTCTACTTCACAGTGTTAAAGACAGTAGAATCAGACCAATACTTTTTCTTCAGTGTAATTAGAAGGATTAAAAGGCAGTCGACACAGGAATGCCTTGTCATCATGTGATTCAGTTCTCTCAGTGCTGTCCTTGGTCGCTGGAAGGTGCCTCAGATATGGCCAGGGGTGCCTCCGTTGCCCAGCACAGAACAGACTCGGGATCGGGGTGCCTTTGACGCTGTTGCTGCCGTTTGGTTCCGGCTTCACAGCAACCCTGTAAGATGAAAGCCAGCTGTGGTCAGGAGGCGAGCAGAGCCTCTGGGGACTGAGGGATTGCCTGCTCAGTTAATGACAAAATGGAGAGTGGAACCCGTGGGTGTGGAGTTCCCACCCTGCCCTGCTTCTCCGTTTCCGGTGTGGAAGCCTGAGCTTGGGTTCTATCCCTACAGCAGGAGTGATGGAGCATGGGGTGGGGGAGATTTTCTGTGGAATTTTCTAGAACCTTCTAGCTGTATCCTATCATTGGATGCCATGACTCTTTATCAAGTCATGATTGGTCTTGTTTCCACCTGAAGCACCTGCCGGCAGGCGGATCCCAGCAAGTTCCTGAAGGTTTTCCCTGCCATCCTGACCCTGCCACCCACTTTGCACCTCCTCATCAGGTCCACGTGTCCCCGGCAACACACTCCCTCCAGGCCCTACAAGTCCTGCTGCTAGCTTCCTAGCTCAGCTCTTTCTAGCTCAGCTCTTTCTCTTCCTCTTAGAAATCCGTCCCCAGAGTAATGGCAGAACCTTGTCCTTCTTTTTGCCCTCTTGCTGAGAAGAGGGGCATGAACTGTCCTGTCTGGAGGTCCCTTGCTGAAGCGTGTGTTCACTTTGCTCTGCAGCAGCACTGTGGAAAGCAGGCAGATTTTCTCACGTGGTTCTCCTCCAAAATGTTTGCTTTGAAACGCAAGAGAGAACCAAAGTCTTTCTGCCACTCTTGGGCCCCTTGGATCTGTGACTCTTTCGCCCCTCGAGCCCCGCCCCCTTCAGGAAAGAACCGAGCCTCTTCCAGAGCACCGCTGCCGGCAGGGAAGTGATGGAACCCCGGCTCAAGGCGCCTCCTCAAGCGTGTTCTCATTCTCTAGAAGCGCTTCTCCAAGCAAGGAGGGCATCCAGCAAAACTGGCCATGGGACCGCCAAGTGGCCCTGAATTATGCTGAGTGATTGGCCAGGAGTGTGTTAGGGTTGGGATTTCCTTTCCCTTCAGGGTGCACATTTGGGCTTCAGCATCTTTGATCCAAAGGCAGATGGAACAGGTTCAGATTCTAAGTTCCTGGAAGCTAAAAGGAACCATGAAGAGAGAAGAGGGCGTCGCAGCAGGGGTGGGGGAGGGCACCCGTCCGCTCTCCTCTCCGTCATTCACTCGCCACTCATCCTGATCCATCGGCAGCCTGCCTCTGCATCTCCCTAATGTTCCCAGAGAGGCTGCCCCTGGCTTCCCTGAGGCAGAGGCAGAAGCGCGTCCTGGCGCACGTTCACGCCCCGGGACCCAGTATGGTGGTTTCGCCTCACTGAGCCCTGGTTTCCTCTTGCGTAAGATGGGGACCATAACAGTGAGGTGGTTGAGAGTTCTGAATGAAGAAGCCCCATAGGGTGACGACAGGGGGTCGGCCCTCCGTCTGTGCATTTCCTCCCTTCCACTGCGGAAGAACCAAGTAAAGATTGAGTGGATGCGGCCCCCTTCCCCGGGAAGGGCTGGAGTAGATGCCTCTGCTTTCTGTGCTGAAACTAGCTGATCTTCATAAAGTTCTGGGATCCTCTGCTGGCAGATGTCTGTGCCGTTACAAAGCACTGAAACCGTGGGGTAGTGGGATCCTACGGGGGCAGTAATCCTTTTGACTTTTCTTCTTGAAATATGGCGTAGAAATTCCGTAAAGAGGGAAAGCGTACCGGCAGGAGTGGTGCCTGGCCCCCAAACCTTGCTGAGTCCATAGTTTTCTCATGCTTTTGGTCCCTGTTCTAGGAGAGTGGCAGTTCCCAGAAGACTGGGAAGCACGGCCCAGGCCAAGACAAACCCCATGAGACTTACCGACTGCTGAAACGCAGGAATCTGATCATAGAGGCTGTCACCAACCTCCGCTTAATCGAGAGCTTATTCACGTAAGGAGTAGTCTGTCTGTCTGTCTTGCATTAGTAGTAAATCCCACATCAGTAGTCATCACCATCCACAGAAATGACTTAGAGGCATTTGCATCTCTCTTCTGCTGTATAGATTCTCATAGGAGCCCTTTGTGGTAGAAAGGATTTGCAGTCTGTGTGATTTGAAAGTGTAGACATGGAGGAATATCCATACACTTGACAGGGAGAGAATGATGGAGCAGGAAACAGAGGTCACGGGGAAAGTGCATCTACCTTGTTCCTTTAGGAATTTGGTGCTCAGGAAGGGGTGAGAGGAAACGGAGGCAGCTAATAGCATCAGCTTAGAAACATTGTTATTAATTCTCCAGGGAGCCTTTTGTTCAAACGGAAATCTTTTATGAAAACAAAAACAAAAGGGACTGTGAATGGATAAAGAAGATGTGGCACATATATACAATGGAATATTACTCAGCCCTAAAAAGAAACAAAATTGAGTTATTTGTAGTGAGGTGGATGGACCTAGAGTCTGTCGAACAGAGTGAAGTAAGTCAGAAAGAGAAAAACAAATACCGTATGCTAACGCTTATACATGGAATCAAAAAAAAAAAAAACGGTTCTGAAGAACCTAGGGGCAGGACAGGAATAAAGAGGAAGACATAGAAAATGGACTTGGGGACATGGGGTGGGAGGGCGAAGCTGGAGCAAAGTGAGAGTAGCATCGACTTATATACACTACCGAATGTAAAATAGTTCGCTGGTGGGAAGCAGCAGCATAGCACAGGGAGATCGGCTCAGTGCTTTGCGATGGCCTAGAGGGGTGGGATAGGGAGGGTGGGAGGGAGGCTCAAGAGGGAGGGGCTGTGGGGACACGCGTATGCATATGGCTGCTTCGCTTTCTTGTGTAGCAGAAACTAACACGGTATTGTGAAGTACAGTCCAATAAAGATCTATGAAAAAGAAAAAAAGGGGGGGACACGTGGAGCTTCTGTGTCCAGGGTGCTCCTGTTACCACCACGTCCTCAGAGGCATCCTTGGGCTTCTGGGCAGCCAAGGTCAAAGCCACTCGATTGGAAGGAGCCTTACCCTTGAGTCAAGGATGTGAGTTCTCTAACTAGGGGATGGGGAGACCGCCTGTGGATACTGCTGCCTGGGTCTCCTCTTCTGTGCAGGTGAGATGGAGCTAGGTGCTCCTAATATCCCTTCTGGACCTGCCATTCTGTGAGTAGTGATACAGAAACATCACCATAGTGACTCAGTAACATCTAGAGAGAAGATACGTGAGGAGAGGAGTCAAAAGAGCTTCAGATCTGAGGGTGTCAACGGTGGTAAACTGGAACATTCCTTAGCTGGATGTTGAATTAGCATGGAGACTCAGTGAAGACAGATTTCCATTACGGAGCTCAGTTTCTCCACCATCGGTTGTCTTGACTCATGTAATCTCTTTAGTTCCTGGTGAAAGGCTCAGAACGTGAAGCTGCTGTGAATGGTGGCTTGTCTTTAGCTAACTCATTTATCACAAAGAGAGATGATCTTTGCCATCTTAAGAAGTCATCCTTTCAGTGGTGAGACACCCTTTAATTCTCCCCTACTTTCTGCTGGATCCCATTAGGCAGGTGTCGGTTGCCTGGGTCTAGAAAGGCCTTCCCTGGTGAGACTGGGAATATTAACGGCTTATTCTGTGACGCTGCAGGATTCAGAAGATGATCATGGATCAGGAGAAGCAAGAAGGTGTGTCCACCAAGTGCTGCAAGAAGTCCATCGTGCGCTTGGTGCGGAACCTGTCCGAGGAAGGCCTTCTGAGGCTGTATCGGACGACAGTCATTCAAGACGGCATCAAGAAGAAGGTAACCACACAGACCACTGTGCGTGCTGGGTGTTTTCTTACCCAGTTTCCCACATCCTTGTCCCTCGGTTGTTCCTTTGTTGCCGATAGTTAGGAATTTCCCATTATGCCTCCTCACTGGGGCAACAGGGATTATCTCCACTTCCTGTGGAAGCGGGAAACAGAAAAGAGGAATAACCTGCTTGGATTGTAGAGCAGCCTGTGCAGCCCAAGGCAGGTGTCCTGCCCCACAGCCAGCCTTGAAGGAGAGGATGGTAATGGAGGCATATCCAGGTTCAGCTAACTAGCACTGGGAGAAATTAAGCAACATTTAGAAGGTGGAAAATTTAGGGCTTTCCCTGGTGGCACAGTGGTTCAGAATCCGCCTGCCAATGCAGGGGACACGGGTTCGAGCCCTGGTCCGGGAAGATCCCACATGCCACGGAGCAACTAAGCCCGTGTGCCACAACTGCTGAGCCTGTGCTCTAGAGCCCGTGAGCCACAACTACTGAAGCCCATGCGCCCAGAGCCTGTGCTCTGCAACAAGAGAAGCCACCGCAGTGAGAAGCCCATGCACCCCAACAAATAGTAGCCCCCGCTCGCCAAAACTAGAGAAAGCTCGAGCACAGCAACGAAGACCCAATGCGGCCAAAAATAAATTAAGGTGGAAAATTTAGACTAAGCAGCAAAAACATTAGCCACCGAAATCTGCAGCAACATATCCCAGAGGAAATGATGTCAGCGATTCAATTAGCATGCATTGCTGGGTCGTCCAGTGAGGACAGTGGATCTCTTCTTTCCCAATGTATCTGTTTCTGTAAAGTTTAAAGTTTGGGGCCATTCCCATAGCAACTGCAGCTCAGTGGCTTTGCACATATTCTAAGGCATAAATTTTTCAGGGTCAGAGTCATTTGAGATACCCGGCTGGGCGTTGGGACCAAAGGGAATGGTGCTGCGGAATAGGCATTTGTAATTTCCTGCCCTTTCTTCTGACTACGTTTTAAATCTCTGCCTTAAGAAAGCTCTGCTTTGATGTTTTGTTTTCTTAATAAGGTGGCAAGGTCATTTCTGGTCTTTTTTACTTTATTTTTTTGAGACCTTTGAAATTTGAGAGACATAGAGCAGTACTAGAAAATGACTTAAAAAGCTCTGTTTCTACCATCCCAAGTTGGGCAGCTCATCAGTTGTTATATCTGCTGTGGGTCCCCTTGACATCACCCCTCTCCCTTCCCCGGGCTGCCTGCCTCTCGTCCCCCTGAGCGTGGCAGGAGGTCCTGGTGCTGGCTGACCTCTCTCCCTGGGGGACAACAGCCCAGCCGGTCAGCAGCAATGCCTCTGATTTCTGTTGGTCTTCACAGAGCAGGTCTTTCCGACGTGCAGCCTCCTCAGGCAGTAACTGAGAGCAGGGGAATGAAATCTCCCCCAGCCTAGGAGTGGAGAGAGACTGTGTTTATGTGGACATATGGACATCTGCCGTGTCCCCCATGCCTATTTGTTTTTGTTTTTGTGGTACGCGGGCCTCTCACTGTTGTGGCCCCTCCCATTGCGGAGCTCAGGCTCAGCGGCCATGGCTCACGGGCCCAGCCGCTCCGCGGCACGTGGAATCCTCCCGAACCGGGGCACGAACCCGCGTCCACTGCATCGGCAGGCGGACTCTCCACCACTGCGCCACCAGGGAAGCCCCCCGCCATGCCTATTTGGTCGCCTATCCATCGGTGGTACCAGAGGGAGTGGGCAAGAGGTGGGGATGAGGAGTGAGTGTCCCAGGTGAACACTGAGGGTCGATCAGTGTCCCAGTGCTGGGGGCCTCTTGCCAGGGGGTTACCACTGTTGTCGCCCATTTGCCAGCTGGAAGGGCCGCCGTATTGTACCTCTGCCTCCAGAGTAAGCTTCAGTTTCTCTGGCACCCAGAGCGTGCGCTGCTGGCTGGCTCCCGCCGATCTGCTGGAGCCATGCTGGCTGGAGTTGCTGTGTCCGGCACCCGCCTTTTGCCGTTGCTCCTGCGTCCTGCCCTGTCCATCGGACTCTTGGGAAGTTGGCCCAGCCGTTTGGCTGTGGAAAGTGGGGAGCTAGGAATGCTTTGTATTTGCTCCTGGCTTATAGATTCTCTGAGGTGTTACCTAACTGTATCTCATTTGAACCTCACAAAACCACGAAAGCAGTTGGCAGGGCAGTGGGGAAGGGTCTCCATTTCCCAAGTGAGGAGCAGAAGAGATGGAGCTTTGTGTGGCCTTCGGAGTCGCTGTCCAGGCGTGGCCACCTGTTCCCCCGTGACCCACCCTCTTCAGGCCATTTTGGGCATTGAAGCCTGCTGGCCAGAGTTACTTGTTTAGAAAACCTTACCTTGCTGTCTCCTGGGGCCCAGGCCTCACACCCCCATCTGCTGCTCAGCACCTTGGAACAGCTAAAACGAAGAAGGCAGCCCTAGATCCTCTGTCACTTTGTTTAGAGGCACAGCCAGCAGGAGTCCCCCGATGGCACTCTCAGCAAGGGGAGATTAACGAAAGCAGCTGACCTCTTCCAGATGGAAGCCCTTGGGATTCCCGAGGGGCTGTGGGAAATGCTCAGCTAGCAGGATGGGGTGTCGGGAGCAGCCCCCCAGGTAGCAGCCGGGACCAGTGGGCCATGACAGCCCAGCTGGCACATTACGGATGGCGGAGCTTTCTGGCTTGGGCACTTGAGGGATCTAGATGCCAGAAACTGTAAGGGCACACTGTTTAGCATTTTACTTCCCGTTTCATAACTGCCTTTTGGAAATGTCAGTGACAGCAGGTATGACCAGGGTTCCACCAGGGAACCGAGTTGTGGAACTAAGTCTCCCCTGGCACCTCCCCAGCCCTTTGGGACCCCCGACCTCTCTCCATAGGTGGATCTGGTGGTGCACCCGTCCATGGACCAGAACGACCCTCTCGTGAGAAGTGCCATCGAGCAGGTTCGTTTCCGGATGTCCAATTCAAGCACAGCCAACAGGCAAGTGGCAGCTCCCACGGGAATTCACAGTGACGCTGACTCGGTTTGTGTTCCAACCTGAAGCAGTTTCCACAAAAGCCCTTTATTCATACTTTTGTGCAATCAGTGAAGTCACTGGTTGGGGTTTATGGTTCATGATCCCCTAGCCTCAAAAAGAATCAATTTCTGGATTCTTTAAGAGGAAAAAATCCTAACATTCTTCTTTTTTTAATTTTTATTGTATATTGGGGCATAGTTGATTAACAATATTATTACTTTCAGGTTATACATATATGTGTGTGTGTGTGTGTGTGTGTGTGTGTGTGTGTGTAAAGTTATACATGTACCTATTCTTGTTCAAATTCTTTTCCCATTTGGGCTGTTAGAGAATAATGAGCAGAGTTCCCCTCTGCTAACATTCTTAATTCTATGCTCTCTAATAGAGTGTGGACAGAGTGCTCTAAGTCAGGCCCTATGACATGTGAGACTTGCATAGTTTATAATATAGCTCAGAACGATTGTGGTTGCCTTTCTGAGGTCTTCTCTCATTTTGTTCATAAACCACCTAATGGACTGGCAGAAAGCTCGGTGGGAGAACGTTCTCAGTTGGCTTTAAATTAGAGGTGGCGCCTGGGCTCGCAGATGTTGGTTTGTGTGACCTGCCATGCCTTGGCCACAGGGGCTTTGAGTCAGTTACCAATTAATTTCATGTCAAATTCCTGATTTCTGGCATCGATGAAAGTGTCAGCGGTCCCAGCACATTGGGCAGCCCTTCTCGTGAGGTAGGAGCTGCCCCGTAGGTGGGGGTCCACTGTCCAGGTCACCCCCAAAATGTCCAGTGCCCCGACACATTTTATCCGTTTACATCACCTGTTTGGCCCCTACAGGCAGTTGATTTGAAACCCCAGGGCCAAATTCTTGAGGACAGGCCCTGTCCTTTCTCAGCCCTTGGTTTTCTAACATCTTATATTTGAACTTCAGGGTTAAAGCGCCCCAGCCTCCAGTGCCTCAAGGGGAAGCTGAAGAAGAAAGTCAAGGAAAAGGGGGCCCAAGAGGATCGGGAGACTCTCAGCTGAATGCTTCCTCTAAAGTAGAAAGTGGACGGGTGAAGAAGACTGATGAGAAAATGGGCATAACCCAGCTGAAAAACTATCACCCTGTTGTAGGTAAAAAGCAGCTTCTTGTCAGGGTCTGTTTGTGTTTCATTTGGTCTTCTGAGTCGCTTGGTGTTGCACATCCGAGCCCTGGGCTGCAGGCAGAGTCAGGTCTGAATCAACAGCTGGGGTCGTGGGGGGCTGGTCACGTGCCAGCATCAGTTTTCCTGTCTGTAAAATGGGGGTGATTCAAGGCTGTTGTGAGGCCCAGGTGAAATTATGCCAAGTCCCAACCTGAGGAATTGTTCACAAAGATTAACTCTTTCTGCTGAATACCCTTGGGCTGGAACATTCTGTAAACCACAGAAAATCTCTGCCTTTCCTGAGCCCACAAGCCTCTGGTAGTTACAGCCACTGATGGGTTTGAGCATTCATCTAATTTTCTGGGATGCAGATCTCAGACAGGGCTCCCTCCCCTCACCCCACACCAAGCTGCTCTGACGTCAGCTTGTGCTGGGCCGGTGCCCACGGCCGGGCCTTCGTAGTTGGGGTGTAGTTGTAGTTTCTGGTCACAGCATGCAGCTGGAGGAGGAGGACGATGGTGACGGCTCACAGACTTCTGTCAGGCAGAAACGTCCTGGTGGGGGACCCGGCAACCCGGGGATTCTGAGCAGGGGAGGTCATTTGTGTGACTTCCCTTGCTGAGGGCTCCGGGCACAGGGACTTGGCCCAGACTCTTAAGGTGTCACAGTTAGAAAGTACAGATGGAGGGAGAAACCTGCGCACGAGGCAGCGCAGCGGAGCAGCACGTGCACCTGAGTGGACAAGAGGCAGCCGGGAGCTCTTTGCGCGGTCCAGGCCTGACGGCAGAGGAGGGGCCCTGCGGTCCCTTGTCCTCGCCACCCTGTTCCTGTGCCTCCCTTGGCTCTCACCGGTCTCCTCTCGCTGGGGAAAGTCAAGGAGCACTTTGTGTCAAAGAAATAAGCTGTTTAGAAGAACCTCGATTCTGGGATGTTTTGCACAGTCCCCGTCAGCCTCAGGTCCTCTTGCTGGGGTCTGTCGTGGTGGCCCCCTGCCCTTTTACACTCCGGCTCACCTCCTGCGCACTCCTCCTTCCTTGCTCCACCCCGTCACTCGGGCCAACCGGCCCTTCCTCGATTGTGCCAGGCACACCCCCGTCTCAGGCTTCTTGCATTCGCCCCGGGGGGCACGTCGCCCAGGTGTCTGCATGGTCCGCTCCCTCACCAACTCAAGGATGTCCCTTAAGGCCTCTCCCCAGTGAGACCTTCCAGTCCTCTGTAGAATTGTAGCCCTCCTCTGCCTTCCTTGCTTTATTTTCTGCATCAGCTCTTTCCGTCTGATGTACTGTCTTCGGTAGTTTGTTACTGTCTGCCCTTTCCCGCTAGAAAGTAAGTCCCGTGAGGGTGAAAACATTTGCCGTCTCCCTGGCCCCTGGGATACAGTGGCACTCAATAGTTTTTGAATGAATTGAACTCAATTGAATCTGGGATTTTCAAGCATCGCCCTCCTTTCTTGCCCCAGTTCCTGGACTTGGGCGTTCTCTAGGGTTTCTGCCCAAAATGCCTCGCCTGCGGGTGATCCACATGTTTCTGTGGTACCTGATCTATGGGCACCCTGCCAAGGACACGGTGGAGAAGCCGGGCTTCAGCAGCGAAAGGAGGACGGGAGCCCCATCCTCCTCCGGGAGCAACTTGGAGGCCTCCTTGGATGCCCCACCCCAGGACGCCCAGGATGGAGCCACCCGGGAGGGTGAAGTGGAGCTCTCCACGGAGACCGGTGAGATGCCCTGGGCAGGCAGGCCCCAGTGGGGTCCAGAGGGGAGTCATGGTGGTTCCTTGTCCTTATGACCTGAACCGGCTGAGTCCCCTATTGCCCTGATCCAAACAAAGACATAATCCAAGCGTCCTGAGCCTCCGGGCTTCCTGCCTGACAAGGAGGGTGTTGCCCTAGTTCGTGGTGAGAGGGAACCAAGACCTACTGGGAGGTGATAACAGCATCATGACCGGGGACCCTGTCTCAGGACTGACCCCTGTTTTCTCCCAGTGTACGTGGATGAAGCCTCGTGGACGCGCTACATCCCTCCCGTCCCAGTCCACAAGGACTTTGGCTTCGGCTGGGCTCTGGTCAGTGACATTCTCCTCTGCCTGCCCCTCTCCATCTTCACCCAGATTGTGCAAGTCAGCTACAAGGTACTGGTGACTCCCAGGCTTTCTCAGGGGCTGGTCCCTCAGCTCCATACCAGAGGGCCTGCACTCACCTGTCAAGAGAAAATGCTTGCAGTTGCCTGGCTGGCTGGGTGGCTCGATAGATAGATAGATAGGTAGGTAGATAGATAGGTAGGTAGGTAGAGAGAGAGAGAGAGAGAGAGAGGCTAGATAGATAGATAGATAGATAGATAGACAAAGAAAGAAAGAAAGAGAAAGGCAGACAGAATAGATTGGGTGGATGGATGGATAGATGGTGAGTCCAGGGAAATATTTCAAAGACTTGTTCTTCTAGATCAGTCAAAAGACAGACAATTATGGTATAGCAATAAAATATATTTTTACAAATTTGGTAAATACAGAAAAAGGAAGAAATAGAAATTACCATAGAAATGCTATAACTTCATCACTCAGAGGTATCACTGCTAGTGTTTTTGGTGCATTTTCTTCTAGTCTTTTTCTTCCTATGCCATGTTTGTATGTAATGCATGTGTATATATGTGAGGTCTTCCTTTTTAAAAAAAACTGAATTGAGACCATACTGTATTCACTCTTTTATGATCTGTTCTTTCCACTGAACAATGTATTGTATTTTCCACATCGTTGCTTTACCTTGATATTAAGTAAATCCATAGTATTCCTTCTTATGCATGTACCCTAATGTATTTTAACCACTACTCTATTTTTGGACATTTAAGCTCCAGTTTCCTGGTGGTGTAAGTGACATGTTGATGGATACTTTTTGTTAGATGTATTTGTGGGCAGCTCCAAAATTTTTCGTCTTGGGTTAAGGATAGAAGTGGAATCCCTGGCTTTGAAGGCAATAAGCATCCTTCATCCTTTTTAAATTTTTAAAATATGAATAAATATATTCCCCTATTGTCCTCCAGAAATGTTTTAGTACTTTGCATGCCCACCAGCAGTGAATGAGGCCACCTGTTTACTGTACCCAGCAGTGTGGCAGATGGGTTGGAGGGGAGGGGCGTCAGGACTGAGAAATGTGGGGGGTTTGGAGTGACAGGCAAGAGGGGGCTCTCTTCCTGTGGAATGGATGGCCAGATTCTGCGAGACCACAGCCTGGAAAGTAGGGGTGTTTTTTTCACAATTCTTGCCATTCACCCTGTCCTTGAGGGTGAGCTGAGCCTGAAAATCACCTCTCAGGTGGACAACCTCGAGGAGTTTCTGAACGACCCTCTGAAGAAGCACACGCTGATCCGCTTTCTCCCCAGGCCCATCCGGCAACAGCTTCTGTACAAGAGGTGAGGTCCCTGCAGCCGACTCAGGGCGGCCGAAGGTCCTGGTAGGCCCCTTGGAGTTAGGCTTCTGAGTAATCGTTGACCAGGAAGAGGAAAGGTTTCTGCCTGCCAGGTTGTAGCGACCCAAGGTCATTAATTCAGCCACCTGTGCCTTCTACATAAAGCACAGAGGCAAATGCAGTGTGGGCTGGGACATTTTAGTACTTGCTTTCAAGGTTCTTTTAAAGTAAAATCTGCTGACAAAGACTGCAGGTAATGAGGTGGGTCTTTCCTTTAATTACTTCTACTTTCGAACTCAAGCCCCCCAAGTAGAATCAATGCCCCGTTGCCCTGGTTGGTGTTGGGATGAGGGTTCTGGGTCTCAGCACAGTTCAGGCCCGAGGCCTGTCCTCAGGGTCCCAGAGGTCGAAGAGAGGAGAAGAAGCAAGTCACATCACCCCCTCACCCCCATGCAGACCCCCTGACGGCAGCTGAGAACCCGCCACCCCCCTCTTTTCCAGACGTTACATTTTCTCGGTGGTGGAGAACCTTCAGAAGCTGTGCTACATGGGGCTGCTCCAGTTCGGGCCCACAGAGAAGTTTCAGGATAAAGATCAGGTAACAGCCTCCAGGCCCAGATGAAGGTGGTCCTGATGCCTAAGCGCAGTTTCCAGACACCTCACCCGGTGCTGAGGCTGAGGCTCTCCCCTCACCCCATCCGGTGTCTCCCTCGTAGGTCTTTATCTTCTTGAAGAAGAACGTGGTCATCGTGGACACCACCACCTGTGACCCCCATTACAACCTGGCCCACAGCAGCCGGCCCTTCGAGAGGCGTCTCTACGTCCTGAACTCAATGCAGGACGTGGAGAACTATTGGTTCGATCTGCAGTGCGTCTGCCTCAACACCCCGCTAGGTACCATCCATCTTTACTGGGCTCGCTGTTTTCCCTCCTTTCTGTGGGATAGCGGGAGTTAGAGCTAGAAGAGACTGGAAGCCACCTGCTGGTTTTCCGACTGCCCCCCAGAGGCCTGGAGTGTCCTGGAAGCTCCCTTAGAAAGGGCAGTGGTGGGCCTTACCTGGGAGGGCCACTAGCCCTCCACCCCATTGAGCCCACGCAGCTTCGCTTTTGTCTTTATTCTTTTGCTCCTTCAGTAGGTATTTATTGAACACCTTGTGTGTGTCTGTCTTTTCCCGCGCCCGATCACACAGCAACAGGACTTATGCTGTCTTGGCAAAGACACAGCACACAGAGATCCAGAGTGTGATAAGAGCTGGGGAGGAAACACACTGGGTGGTGAATCGAGGGTGTTTTACTGGGCTGGTCAGGAGCGGCCTTTCTGAGGAGGAGACTTTGAGCTGAGTTCTAAAGGGTGGGGCCGAGCCCGCCGTGACCAGAGCTGACGAGGAGCATCCCAGGCAGGTGCAACAGCCCCGAGTGTTGATGGAGAAACAGAAGAGGCTGGTGTGCGTGGGAGGGGAGTGGCAGCTGATGAGATGGAGAAGCAGGCAGGAAGCAGACTCTGGGGCCTTGCAGGACACGGGGAGAGTTTAAGTTTGTTCTAAGAGCAGCGAGAAGCCATTGGAGGTTGTAAGCCAAGATCTCAGGTCTTTCAGAGTTGCCCTGGCTGCTGTGTGGAGAACAGACTGAGAGGCACCAGAGTGGAAGCGGGGAGACCAGCTAGGGGCTGTGATTCAGGTCCAGGAGAGGTCCGCTGGTGATAGTGCAGGACAGAGGACAGGCTGGGAGGTGTTTAGGAGGAGGGACTGACCAGACTGTCCAGTGGGTCAGATGACTTGGGCTTTGAGTTAAGCCTTGGCTTGTTTTTTCTTCTCTCTCTGGAACATCCCGACCTATGTTCACCTTGCAGATGGCCACTCCTACTTCAAGCATTCTCTCTCCGAGAAAGCCTTTCCAGCATCTTTACTGTCATCTGATGTCATTCTGGGAATTCCTTGAGTACAGGGAATTTGGCTTGTATCCCCAGCGTGTCTCAGAGTGCCTGGTACATAGGTGACATCCCGTAAATGTTTGTGGAATGAATGGAAGGTTTGTAGAAGGCGTTAGAACCTCCAGTCTTGTGCTCTTTCCTCTAAGCCAGTTTTCATCAGTTCCGTTCTTGCCACCTGTCCCAGGAGGAAAAGGACGCCACAGTGCATCTGCACCCGGGAGAGGACTCCCTCTCTTCCTTCTGTCACAGAGCTGGAAGATCAAGGTTACACTTTGATTTTTGCAGAGCAGGGGCCACATGTTTATTGGGTAGAACTGTTTAATGCCCATACGCTAATGAGCACTCGTAGAGGTACTTGAATGGGTCCAGACAAATTTTAGAATCAGTGTTTTGTAGAATCCTCTGGCATCAGCAGTGAGCTAGGCTTTTACCAGGGCAGATTTTAAAGTGCCCTAACTCCCCTGCATTTTATACCTAGATAAAAATTTGCGAACCAGTATGTTATTTGCACCAGAGTTTTTCAGGCTTGACCACTGGTGAATTTCCATCCCTTCCCATGTTCGTGAGCCGAAACGTCGGGGGGCTTATTGAGTCCGTTAATCAGGCATTGATTGTCCATTCAACAGACATTTGAGGGGGTTCTGCCCCATCAATAATGAGACGTGAGGATCCTTTAAAGTGAGGCTCCCAGAGCATGAGTGCACACAGGCAGCACCTGGGAAACCCGCTGAAATGCGGATTACTGGGCGCGGTCCAGGGATTTGGATTCAGCTGCCCTGGGGAGGACCTGAATCTGCATCTCCCACAGACAGCTTGGTGATGCAAGGTGAAGCATTGCCTGAAGTCCTCTTAGGTTCAAGGTCCATTCAAATGCATTACCTTGGGTGAGCTCTTTGTAACCTCCTGAGCCTCAGTTTCTTCATTTCTAATCTGGGAGCACCACCACTGCCTTGTGGGGCTGAGGTGAAGCTTGAACCAGACATCTCACGTAAAGCTCCAGCTGGGAGGTGCAGGGTATGGACTCTCCCCACTGACCATGTTATGAGAGGCTCTTCGGTAGTCTGCAAATTATCATAGCCTTCCCTGGCCTGACACAAGCAACAGTTTTTTTGTTTGTTTGTTTTGTTTTTTTCAAGCAACGGTTTTAATAGTATTTTATATTTCCTTGCAAGAGATGCTTTATTGTGGAATCATTGAATGTAATTTCCCAACTAAATTAATGCACCTCTCGGGCACTCAGGAAACGTCTGGCTGTTCCTGGAGCCCAGTGCGCCCAGGGAGACTGTGACGCTGCCTCGCACTGTCTAGATCCCCACCAGCCCGACCCTGGCAGCCACCACCGTGAGCAGCCGTTTTCACTCATCACTTCCTCTGTGCGACACACAACTCCCCGGGGCATCCCCCTGGAAGGAAGAAGGCGTGGGCTTTCTCTGGTTGCCTGCTCGCCTTGCCGCCTTAATAGAGTACAGGCGGCACGCAGACCCTTTTCTCAGGTTCACGACCAGCTTTAACTCTCTGCCTTCTGCATTTTGTGCAAGGAGGTCCACCAGTTTCAGACCCTCTCCCCTGGTGGAGAGCCTGGTCACAGAAAGGGAAGCCAGGCTTCTCCTGCCACCTCGCGGCAGGCCGTGGCCAGCAGACCGTGGCAGGAAGGTGTCCTCAGCGGGGCTTGTGTCTGGTTTCCTAGGCGTGGTGCGCTGCCCGCGCATCCGGAAGAACAGCGGCCCAGATCAGGGCAGCGATGAGGAGGGCAGTCTGCAGAAGGAGCAGGAGAGCGCCATGGACAAGCACACCCTGGAGCGCAAGTGTGCCATGATGGAGTACACCGCGTGCGTCCCCGCCCCGCCCCGCCCCCACACGCAGAGCCGCGGGGGTCCTGGTCCTGCGGGCTCTGGCCCGCCCCCCATCGGGCTTCCCCGTCAGGCCCGGAAGCCTGAGTCTCTGGTGCCAAGGCTGCAAGTTGGTGGCCGTGGGTGCAGAAATTGGGAATTTTACATAACAGTCTGGGTTTCTGACAAGCCCTTTACTTCCACCTGCCAGGTGTTTTTCTGGGAAGGTAACAGTTAATAATAAATGCCCCCTGCCCACTCCATGAGCTCTCTTTTCACTTCCCAAGGAGGGCTTGTTTTCTGTTTATTTCCATCTCCCAGGGGCAGCCGTGAGGTCGTGGATGAAGGCTTTATCCCCGGAGATGGGCTGGGAGCTGCTGGGCTCGATTCCAGTTTCTACGGACACCTAAAGCGAAACTGGATCTGGACCAGCTACATCATCGACAAGGCCAAAAAGGTGGGCTTTCAGGACGGGGGCATCCACCCCTGGGCCCCAACCTGGGGGGCTGCCATTGCTACTCACCTGTGTGTCCCTTTCCTGGCTCACAGATTTTGAACTGGCCAAACCAAAACTGACCAGAGACACAAATAATTACTTCCATATATACTAAAGGCATGTCAGGCCCCTTAAATATCTGCCTGGCCTTTTTTTTTTTCCCCCCAATGGATTCTAATTTATTCTGCAATGTGGACAAGTATTCCTTTTTAAAACAAAGAACAGAAAGTCTGTAAGACAAAGGTCACATGGGGAGGGGGTTCGTGTGTGACAGGAGGGTGGCAGTCCCCGCACAGCCTCTTCGTCAGAGACTCGTGCAACTCAGCGCTGTGGCTGCCCTGGGCTCCCCGGGATCCATGAAAGCTCACACTTTATCCGGTGCCATCCTCGTCTTTTAGGAGACCACCGCGTCGGAGAACGGGCTCACGGTGAGGCTGCAGACGTTTCTGTCCAAGCGCCCGTTGCCTCTTGGCGCTGGAGGTACGTGGGCCAGGAGTTCAGCAGAAATAGACGTGGGACTGTCTCGGGCCGACACGCTCGCTGCACATTGGCTTCGGCTTCTGGCCTTCGCAGAGGTCATTCTGCAGCGGCGGTGTCCTGTGCTTATTTCCAGGCAACGGCAGGTTGACTGTCTGGGGAGAAGCGCGAGCGGGATCGGGGCTCTGTGCTGACAGAGAAGAACACTTTGAGGTTGGCCGAGAGCCCACGCTGGACAGGAACCAGAAAGTGAGGGGTGGGAAAAGCCAGAAGCGCAAACGGCTGAAGAAGGACCCTGGGAAGAAGATCAAGAGAAAGAAAAAAGGTTTCGGGATGCTCGTTCGTGTTTGCCAGGCTTGCCTTTGCATGTACGGTCTGGCTGGGGATGGACAGCAGCCTCCCCGCAGCCCAGCCTGAGCTCTGCCTTCAGACTCGGGTTCCGTCTCCTTAAATGTGGAGCACTAACTCTGCGTGATCACGTTTTATTTTCCACACCCAGCCTGCTGACCGAGAGGGCCTCGAACTGACTCTGTAACTTCCCCCTGCTTTCTCTGTCTCTGCATTGTGTAGAACCTTTTCACTTAGTAACTCCCTCAGTTCAAATTTCTAATTTCTTCTCAACTGGGAAAAAAAAAAACCTTGGCAAAAAGTCCATAGCAAAGTCCTCATCACAACCAGCCCAAATCCTATTATTCTTTTGGTTTGCTTTTTAATATCTGCATCTGTGCTAATCAGGGCAAAGTTTAAAGTTATGTTGTGTTTTTAAATCAGAGGCAACGTGGGTGTCACTTAAGCCTGCAGGATCTCTCCAGATCTTGTGAACCCATCGTGTGCGGTGCCTTATAGATTGTCCTTTTGGAGTCTTCATTTGGGCGGTATTTACAGCGAAGGAGGGCATTACAAGGCAAAATACGTGGTGGTGTCGATTTGAATCTAAATGCTCTTGCCCACTTTTCTCCTGCCCTCATTTGGAAGACACTCACTAAACAAGCAGTCTTTGGGAATTGGCAGTAGCACATGGTAGCATATGGCGTCTGCCTGTGAAACTACCACCAGCGACTCCCCGAGGGGAAGTAACTTTGGGAAACCCAGTGGTTGAGAGCTCCAGGTTCCAATCCTGTCTGCTGCTTACTAGGCTCTGACTTTGGGCACGGTGCTGTATCTCTCTGTGTTTCAGATTCCTCAGCCGCCAAATGGGGATAATAATTGTATCCTTCTCATAGGGTTGTTGCCAAGTATTATTTTTAATTATAAGTGGATATATGTAAAAAGCTTACTCCAGTGTTTGGCACCTAGTAAACATTCCGTAACGTCAGTGATTGCTATTATTTAGGTGGTAGCTACTTTGTGCCAGGCGCTGCGCGAGGTGTTTTATACCCAGTCTCGTTCACTCCTCAAGGCAGCCCCGTAGAGTGGGCCTTGTTGTCCCCACGCTGCGCCAGAGTTTGCACAGCATCTCTGAGGTCGCAGAGCAGGGAATGGTGGGGGACCCACTTGTCCAGAGAGCGCACCCCAAGCAGGCTCCCTCGGCTTCTGTGCAAGGTGCTTTCAAAGGGCTCAGTGCCTCCAAGGGAAGGATCAGAGATGGGCAGATAACTAACAAGAGGCTGCATCAGGCTGCCCAGCCCATCGCCATGAAATGTGACCGAAGAGAAATGATGAAAGGGGTAAAAAAAAATCTTGTCGGGATGGGCTGAGTCTTTTGTGATTAGTTTACATGACTCCCCGCACGATGAGATTCTGATAACCAGTACCTTGGTGCCGTCTGACCTGCTGGGTAGGGACCCTTCCCCTCTCCACAGTGACAGCTCCAAACTGGTTATTAGAGGCCCCTTCTCCTCTTCCCCTCTTAGAAGAGCTCCCGGAAGAAAAAAGCAAAAGGCTGCGATACCACGACGAGGCCGACCAGAGCGCCCTGCAGAGGATGACGCGGCTGCGCGTCACCTGGTCCATGCAGGAGGACGGGCTGCTCGTGCTCTGCCGGATCGCCAGCAACGTCCTCAACACCAAGGTACCCGGCCCAGCGCCCCCGCCCCCTCCCAGCCTCTGGCCCGCTGATTTGCGAGTCCCTCTCGTTCTGGGACCCACATAGGGAGGCTCATGCCTGGGACCTCTCATCCATCCCATCTGCTCCACTTGGCCACTGGGAGAAGCATTTCCCTGAATCCTAGCAATGGATACCACGCTCGTTTTCTCCTTTTGTTTTGTTTTAATTTTATTGGGGTGTAGCTGATTTGCAGTGTTGCGTTAGTGTCAGGTGTATAGCAAAATTAATCTGTTACACATACACATAGATCCACTCTTTTTCAGATTCTTTTCCCATTTAGGTCATTAGAAGGTACTGATAGAGGTTCCCTGTGCTATACGGCAGGTTCTTCATAGTTATCCGCGCGCCCGCCATGCTTATTTTTGCACATCTGTTTCCTGGCTTCGGCTCACGCATCTATGTCTTTGCCTGGCTGCAGGCCACACGGCTGAGAGCTGTGCTCTCCCTCGCTCTTCACCAGGAATCTGACCCTTCCCTGCTCCCCGCCTCCCACCCTCATCTGCCTGGAAAGCTCCTATTTATCTTTCAGTAACCGCTTACCATCTCTGGAAAGGCTTCCCTGATCCTGCCAAAGGGAAGTAGTCACTGCGTTCTCGCTCTGCCCCTTGGACGTGTACATTTCACGCTGCTCCTTTGGCTTCTGGCACCTCTTAGCCCACTGGAGTGGCTGCTTCTAGAGGCAGAGAGACTTCTTACTTGCTTTTGTAGCTGCAGCCCCTCGCGTGGTGCCTCCCGTGCAGTAATCCCTCTGTCCGTGCGGACCAAGTCAGCGTGGGACGGTGGCTGTCCCCAGCTTCACTCCCCGCCTCCCATGCCATGCCAAGGCGAATGTCCCATCAGGCTGGTTCCCAGAAGCCACCCGGAGCGTGGGCTGTGCCAGTGTCCCGCCCAGGGCCCCTTCCAGGCAGTGACACCGCCACGGCGAATGTCCCATCAGGCTGGTTCCCAGAAGCCACCCGGAGCGTGGGCTGTGCCAGTGTCCCGCCCAGGGCCCCTTCCAGGCAGTGACACCGCCACGCAGAGTAGGTGAGGCGGCTTCGTAGGAGCTCCGTTTGTGTTTCCTGTTCTCAGCCATACCAGCCAAGAGAAACCCACTGAGAGCTCTGACACCCTGCCTGCAAGCTCATTAAATCCCTTTTCTTTATTATTATTGCCCCAGATTTTCTTATCCCTCCACCCCTTCCTAAATCCCCACCCAATCCCTTCTGCCAGGAGGAACCCGAAGGCGTGTTGCTGTCCCTAATACCTGGCCTTGTCTCATCACAGCACTGATGGGACAGGCCTCTCCCCCGCCCTCCACGCAGCCAGGGGAGCCAGGAGAGCCTTGCACGGACCCTCCACTCATTCGCTTCAACTTACACCAGATTCCTGGGCCCACTCCTGCTGGGGCGCTAAAAAAAAACCCTGTCATCAAGCCCCTTCCTTACCTGGGCTGTGCCTTCCTGCATGTGTTCACTGAGGGTCTCCTGAGTCTGTGACTCAGCACGTCCCATTGCCACTAGTGTAGCCACAGGCGCCGTACACAGAGCGTTCTTGAGTGTACACGGTGGGTACTTAAACCTCTACAACCGTCTAATGAAATGCATCTTCTATACGCCTGACCTCCTGTGGCGCAGTGCCCTCCAGTCAGTATTACCCAAGCACCCTCTGAGCACCTCTCCTAGTCACCAAAATATACTCTTCCCACTGGACCTGGAGGATTTGTCTTATTCCTCTCTGCCCAGCACCCTCTCAGGGCCAGGCACGTGGTCAGTGCCCAGTAAATGTGACTGAGTAAATGCGTGAGGTGACAGTATTGAGTGTCTGCTGAGGAAAGAGCTTCCACAGGACGTATTCCCCCCTCCTTTACATTAGTGACCCATAATGTGGGCTCCGAAGATACTGAGTTTGTGTCTTGGCTTGTGTTTAATCCAGGTGAAGGGCCCGTTTGTCCCCTGGCAGGTCGTGCGGGACATCCTGCACTCAAGCTTGGAAGAGTCTTTGGATAAAACATCCCATTCGGTCGGACGAAGAGCTCGCTACATAGTCAAAAATCCACAAGCCTATCTGAACTATAAGTAAGCCTCCTTTGAACTTCCATGACTCCAAGACGAGGGGATCCCAGTGCTTCTAGTTCATTCTTTACACTTCTTTCATCCCGTTTGCTTAAGAGTCGGCTGTAAAATCCAGATAGATAAAATCTGAGTCGTCCAGTAGCACGTCAGTAGTCTGTTGGAGACTGTTAGTGAGATTGTCCTTGATTTGGGGGGCTGGGTGTGATTCTGGGCACTTTCACATTCACGGTGTTACTTACACTTTAGAACAGCTGTGAAGCAGGTGCTCCTTTGTTACAGGTGAAGAAGCAGGCTAGGTGACAGCGCTGAATGTTACCTCTTCACCTCACCCGAGTAGCGTGTGGTGAAAGCAGAGGCCTCTGCCCATTTCCACTAGGGTTTCGACACTCCAGAGCAGCCCTTGATGTCTCCGTGTTAGTGGTCCATCACATGGCTCACTCCAGAAAGGAGCTAGACAGGAACGGGATCAATGGACCAGATGCACTCAGCTATTTCCTCAGCAGAGCCGGGCGTTCCCTAAAGACGTGAGGGGATGGCAGCTGGCCAGGAGCTGCAAAGCCTCCCCCATCGTCAGTTGCCAGGGAGGCTGCCCGCCGTCTGTTTCTCTCAGGGCCATGGTGTAAAGCCGTCCTCAGCCCCGTCAGACTCCTGCAGCTCCCTCCCGCCGCCGGCGTGGGCTCGAGTGGGGAAGCCCAGCGGGTGGTGTGGGAGGGTACCCGAGTGTTGCAGCCAGCATGAGGGTGAGGCCGGGAAGCGGAGCTGCTTCCACCAGCTGATGTTCGGGCCGCGGGTCAGTGGGAGAGCTTGGCTCCGGGTTGATTCCGAGCCGTGCGCTGCCTGCAGTCAGCCAGGTTGCAAGGAAAGCAGCCCAGCCCTGGATTGCAGACGAGACTCAGCCCTCTGCCCAGGCTTCTCAGTCTCGGCGCTGCCGACATGTGGGGCGGCTCATTCTCTGTTGTGGGGTGTCCTGGGCACTGTGGGGTGTTTAGCAGCCTCCCTGCTTCCACCCCCGAGGTGCCAGTGGCAACCTGCCCACACCCACCACCACCCTCAACCCCACCCCCCCGCCAACTGTGACAATCAAAAATGTCTTCACACGCCCCACCCCGGGGGAGCAGATCGCCCCGACGAGAACCACTGGGTTAGACACACCAAGGGGCCTTTCTGTGTGAAGCCACTTCCCCAGTGCACGGAAGACTCTTAGAATGTTCTGTCTGAAAAGGCTCTGATCACCTGGTCCAGAGTCCTCCTTTTTGCAGAGTGGAAAACAGGCCCAGAGACAGCATGCAAGTTGGCCGGGGTGACAGTGAGCTGGCGGTGAAGTGAGATCTGGAAGTTGGGTTTCCTGGCCCCTGCCTGACGCTCTTCCTCTTGTCCTGCAGCAGCCGGGGAAGGGGGACATGAAGGGGGCTGCAGGGTGCGCAGGCCAGGTCTCCGTCCACTGCAGCTCAGAGTTGTGGGACCTGGGACGGGGCATTTATCCCCTTAGAGGCTGTGAGCAGAACGATACCAATAGTAACCACACCCGTCCCACCTGCCCTGGCCCTTGGCTTCTGTGTGACCTCGGGGGCAGGGGCGGACCTTACACCTCACTGAGCTGTGACGTGGAATGACAGTCTCTACCTTGCAAGCTCTTTATGAAGGAGCAGCTTCAGCTTTCAAAGTGCGCAGCTCCTAGGAACCCAGCAAACGCTGGTTGTCTTTCCCTCCGTTTCCCTTTGGGCGGGTCAGGCTCTTTTGGTGCCTGGAGGTGTGAAGATGTGTGCAGTGGACAGAGTGCTGGAGGAGGCTGGAGCTCTTAATACCAAACACCAGGGCCTGTTTTTACATATAAGATCCTCTTTGACATAGGTCTCTCCTGTGGTCCTAGCCAAACCCCCGTGAGGGCAGGCGGGTGGAAGCTACTGTTCTCGGTTTGCACGTGGAGGACAGAAGCACAGAGAAGTTGAGATGTGAAGCGTGAGCACAAACAGGCCGACCCCAAATCCTTCGTTTTCAAAAGCTATAATCACCCAGCAGGCACATAAGCAGATCAGACTTCGTGTTTACCCAAGGCCAGAACTGTTAGGACAGAAATCTTCCGGTGGTTCTGGACGTGGGCATCGTTACATTGCCCAGACCTCACTGTGGCCTGCTCTCCCCACAGGGTTTGCCTCGCCGAGGTGTACCAGGATAAGGCGCTGGTTGGAGATTTCATGAATCGAAAATGCGACTACGGAGACCCAAAGGTGGGCCCCGTGCGGTGGTCGGGCTCAGCCTGCCCTGAAGGCAGGGATTTCTAGGTTCTAGTCTGGTCCTCTGGGTCCCACGGTGCCTCTGTCAGCCTTGCAAACATGGGCTTTCCCCCTGCTCATTTGGGAAATTGACTTGTCAGTTCTTTGGCTGTGGCCCTCACTTGATCTGGGTCCAGCATCAGTTTTAAAGATGATTAGAATTTGCCATGTCTCTTTGCGACGCTGCTGTGTCTTGGGTCTATTTTATTAAGAAAATAGGGTTGCTCTTCAGAAATTACAAACAGCTAGACTTCTGGAAAGCTCGTGGATAGGCCATGAGTTTTTTTGTTGTTGTTTTTTTTTTTTAATTTAAAATTTTTTTCTTTTTGGCTGCGTTGGGTCTTTGTTGCTGTGCGCAGGCTTTCTCTAGTTGTGGCGAGCTGGGGCTACTCTTCGTTGCGGTGTGCGGGCTTCTCATTGTGGTGGTTTCTCTTGTTGTGGAGCATGGGCTCTAGGCGCGCGGGCTTCGGTAGTTGTGGCGCACGGGCTCTAGAGCACAGGCTCAGTCGTTGTGGCGCACGGGCTTAGTTGCTCAGCGGCATGTGGGATCTTCCCGGACCAGGGCTCGAACCCTTGTCCCCTGCGTTGGCAGGCAGACTCTTAACCACTGTGCCACCAGGGAAGCCCGACCATGAGTTTTCTTTCCGAGTTTTCTGTGGGTGGGGCCGGGACGGTGATTGACAAGGAAGGAAGCTGTCTTTCCAGACCCAGGCTTCTCTGCTCTGTGGCTCAGAGTCTGCTCACCCCTCACTCATTGAGCTAACACCAGACTCCGCTGCGTGTATGTCCGGCCTTGCGCCAGGCGAGACCAGCTGAAATGGAGCCACAGGGCAGTGGGGGGCGGGCAGAGAAGTAAATGCGGACCGCAGAACAGTGCAGCCACCCTGAGAGAGGAAAGCACGGGCCGCTGAGGCCTCAGAGGGAGAATTAGGAGTGCTTTTGATGCAGGTGATGGAAAAAAAACATCACAGGGGCTTAAGGCTTTTTTCCCCCCATGTGCCAAGCAGCCTGGAAGTAGGCCATCCTATGCAGGTGTAGCAAAGCAGAGATGTCCTCAGGATCCCAGGTTTATCCTGTCACTCCGTCCCCATCCCTGGTGGTCAGCTTTCCATCCTCATGCTGGTCACCTCATGGCTGCCAGGTAACTGCTGGAGCTCTGTCCTCACAACAGAATCCCAGGGCAAGAAGAAGTGGGGAGAGGGCCCTTGTACCAGGGAGGGGACAACCTTTCCCAGAAGATCTGTCCTGACTCACCTCGGGAAGCTGGGCAGGCTGTCTCCCCACACCTAATTGGGGCTGGCTCCACTGCCAAGAAAGAACGGGATAAAGGAAGTAGGCGACCAACGGCGTCTACTACAGAGGGCTTTTCAGATGTGTCAGCACTGAGCCCAGACTGCAGAGATGAGGGACCAGCAGAGGAAAGGCAGAGGAGGAAGGGGGGCGAGGTGCCCCATGGGAGGACGGCAGCGAGAGGCGTCAGAGAGGAGTGTGAACTTGTCCTGTAGTGCTGGACACCGGGTGACAGGGTGACGGGGTCGGTTTGCCGGCCACACCATGGAGGATGAGTTGGAGGTGTGAGCCTGGGGGTGGCGAGGCAGCGAGGGACCACGCTGTGATCCAGGTCTGCACTGGGATGGTCGCAGGTTGGGTTCAGAGGAGGGAGGGGTTCAAGGTTGAGCGTGGCGGTGGAGGCCGACTTGCACAGGTGCGTCACAGAGGGACAGACCTGGGGGGAGGGAGGCGACAAGGGGACACAGGCCTGCTGATTGGAGGAGACTGCACAGGACATGTTCGGGGCTCCCATCTGGGGCTTGGGGGAGAGTGCTGGCGGCGCCGGTGTAAGGCTCTCCATCTCCGAGTGAAGTGGTGAGCGCCTGTCACCTTCCCGGGGGCCTGGGGAGGCAGGAGGGCACAGGAGACAGTGTTTCTGTCAATGTCTCTGGGAGGTCGCTGCCGAGGGAGTTTGCTACAAGAGTTTCCCTCAATGCGTCTTGGTGAAACCTCCATTCAGGGAGAAAAAGGGCTTAACATCTCACTCTCTCATGTTGAAAGGTTTGTGCCAACGAGTTTAAAGAATTTGTGGAGAAGCTTAAAGAGAAGTTCAGTTCAGCCCTAAGGAATCCTAACCTTGAAATCCCAGACACACTCAAGGAGCTGTTTGCCAGGTAAGGTTCCCTTGGGAAGGTTCTGTGTGAACTTTGGGGCAAGAGGAAAAGTCACCGGCCAGGACCGCCACGGGTGTGTCCCCCACCAGCCGTTCCACTTGACCTTGCAGCGAACCCTGCACTACCCTTGACTCTGGGTGCCCTCGTCTCCTCTCATGGGCGCCTTGAAAATGGGAGGCACTGCCATCCCTCGCGCCCCACCAAGTACTCCCTTCCATTACAGGAAGGCCCTGCTCTGACTTAATTCTGGCTTGCTCGAGTATTTGAGCCCTTTTGCTATGATTGCTCATTTTAAGCACGAGGAAACACTGAGGTGTACTTAACTTCCCAGGGTCACAGTGCTAGTGAGCCCCAGGCCAGGATTTGAACTTAGGTAGGTCTGACCCCAGAGCCCCTGCTCTTTCCAGCTCAGCCACTGGGCATCTGGAAAAGAACATGCTTGGGTTTGAGCCCGGACCTGTGAAACTTGAAAATCTTGAGTGCTATGAACCAGACCTATTTCCACTGCTTAATCTAAACGTGAATCCCTTCTCTTCACCATCTTCATTAGGATAGTCACTCTCGCCACCGTATTTCCACGTTTCCTCCTGTAGAGACAACGTCCATCCATCAGGTCCCACTGTGCACTGTGTGGTACCTCTTCAGTGAGCCGTCTGCGTTTCCGTTGGGGATCTCGTCCTTTCATTCACCCAACAAATAGTTGATGTCGTGCCCACCGTGTGCCAGGGCCAAGGAGCGATTTGTAGTCGCTTACAGATCTTGCCTTTGCCACAAACTCTTCCCCGGAACCCACAAGTGGCATGGTTTCTCTCCAGTCTTGAAGATGTTTCGAGTGGCCTGTTTACCTATGTATAATTTCTGTCCCCACATATTTTCAATAAATTTGTGGGGCAACTTTTAGTTATGAAAGGAGATGTTTAAGAGTTTTAAATAAGAGTTCATGACCCATCTAGCGGAAAGAAAAACGTTCCAGCTGTAACAGTTTACCACTGAATTTGATCTTGAGCATCCAGGCAGGCAAAGCAAAAAAGAAGATGCTTCCAAATATTTTCTTGTTTGACCAAAACCAGGTCACGTTTCTCTGAAAAGGTGCTTTGTCTTGTTCCTAAATTGTAGGAAGCATTTGCGATTGCAAAGATGAGTTTTGACTTTAGTTTTGTAGAAACCAAAGAAATGTCTCAGATAGGTGGCCATGTTGTTTTGTAGAGTTCTATGATTTACTTCTATATTTATTTGCTTGGTATGAACCCAATAAAACAATATTTCTTGGAGCTCAGAAACGTAGACCGGGGGTTAACCTGTAATCCCATCACGTGATACAGCTATGCCCTGTGGGGCGTTTTCTCGCCACCTTCTTCCTTATGCTTGTTCTTCATCATGGTGAACCCACAGCTGTCTGTCCTCCGGTAACACTTAACAGTCGCTCCCTGTGAGTTCACGTCTCCTTGTTGCCTCAAAATGGTCATTTCCTCAACCCTCATTCTTGCAACACACTCAATTTGATGGGCAGAACGTGGTGTTTTCTCATTTTAATTAACATGTACATGTTTCAGTTTTAGGGACTTTAGTGTTTTTTCCGCCGTGTTAGCCAGTCAGTAGCCACCTCCTGCGAGCATCCCCTTGGCTATGGAAGGTCAGTTGGGCTCCGTTCACAAGTTCTTCTGTTTCCTATGCAGATACCGAGTTTTGATGATTGGAGATGAAAAAGACCAAGTCAGGAAAGAGGATGAACTTAATAGGCAAGTACTGACGGACCCAGTGCCTTTCCTAGGCCGCTTGACTGGGTTGTCCGCAGCCTAGTACAGGATCGTCTAGGGCCGAATCTAGCCTGGTGCCGGTTTCAGGAAATAAAGTGTCATTGGAACACAGCCACACCCATTGCACGTGTAGTCTGCACTGCTTTCACGCTCTCACGGCAGGGTTGAGTGGCTGCAACAGAGACCACTGGGCCCAAAGAGACTAAATTATTTATTATAAGGCCCTGTGCGGGGAGAGACCCCTCACCCCACTTGTCACTGGCCCAGCCTGAGGACGGGTTGGGGAAGGGGTTTGAACTCCTAGCCCATGAACTTCCCAAGCAAAAACTCCCTTGGGACTTCCCTGGTGGTCCAGCGGTTAAGACTTCGCACCGCCACTGCGGCGGGGCGCCGGTTTGACCCCTGGTGGGGAAACTAAGATCCGACACGCTGTGCAGCACTGCGAAAAGTAAAAAAAAAAAAGAAAGAAGCCTCAGCCTTTTCTTCCCATCTTGGATAATCAGTGTTCAATTTGGTTTTTAGCTCTGTATTCAATGAAAAGCCTATTCTCGTTGGAGAAACAGTTGTTTAAAATTAGACAAAAAGAAAATCTAAGCACTAACCACACGTGTTGTCATGAAAACCCGTTTCCAGGTTATGTCACCCCTTGCCCACCAGACTGAAACTTTTTCCCTGTGAAAATGGACCAATCAGTAAGGCATAAAAACCATCATTTCTTTTGTTTCGGTTTATGACTAGTTTGGACATTCGTATCACTTTTGTGAGATTCAAAACTTTTTTGAGACCGAATCTACCCAAGATGAGCGGTGCCCTGCGGCCTGTGGGCTCACGTGGCCCTGTTGCCTCGTCTCTTTCAGCGTGGATGACATCCACTTCCTGGTGCTCCAGAACCTGATCCAGAGCACACTGGCCCTCTCAGACAGCCAGATGGAGATCTACCAGTCATTTCAGGTGGGTGTCGGGGACGCAACGTCAGCTTCACAGCAGTGCTCTGGAACTCGGGGCCCTTCCCAGGCCGGGCCGTGTGAGGTTTCCACCCCTTCACTTCACTGCAGGGCCTCAGAGGACCTGATTGCCCCTGGGACTCTAGCCCTCACTCCGTTCATCTTTTTTTTTCTTCTTTTTTTTTTTGGCCACTCCCGAGCCTGTGCTTCCCTTGTTTCTAATGATTGCAAAAGTGTGTTCCAAGTAGAGCCTGTCTACTTTTGTATTTAGTCTCTAAACCCAAAACTCAGCTCTTCAAGCCAGTTTGGAGCATGAGGGGGAAAAAAATAAGAAAACGAAAGGCTGGTGTTATTTCTCATCCCACTGATCTGTTTAGACGGGTGCTGTCCCAAACTTGTGGGGATGCTTCTGAGTTAACTGGAGAGCTCTTGTGGCACGTGGGCCCCAGGCCCCCCCGCCCTGACAGTCTGCAGTCAGGAGTGGAGGGGGCAGGACCCTGACGAGCTCTCCTGCCCAGCCGGGGTTAGAGCTAGCAGGACCTCGGGGGTCGGTCCAACCCCCATCACACGAGAAAGCCCAGCCCCCAAGTTATGGCAAGAGCCTGGTCCCTGTGTCCCAGCCAGGGCCGTGGCCTCACGTTTCCTTCCTCTAGCTCCATTTCCAGTTTGGGTCTGAGCAGTAGGGATGGTGCCAAGGGGCTGTCACTCTCGCTGACCACCCAGGGTGTGGAAAGTCGCATGAGAGAGAGCACCTGAGCCCAAGGAGGACACGGGGCCCTGCTTCAGCGACCCCCTCCCCTTGGCAGCAGGGAGTGGGAGGTCATTAGGGATGAAGTCGGGGAATTCCCTGGTGGTCCAGTGGTTAGGAGTCCACGCTTTCACTACCAAGGGCCCGGGTTCCATCCCTGGTCAGGGAACTAAAATCTCACAAGCCACGTGGTGTGCCCACCCCCCCAAAAAAGAAAAGGGATGAGGTCAGAGGCCACCCGGGATCCTACCAGGCTCCCTGCAGCCCCGAGCTTCTGGGAGGTGTGCTGCAGGAAGGTGGACGTCACAGGCACCCCAGATGGCGGTAGTTCACTGTGTCTGTGACAGCCCAGCCTCTTGGGAGTCTTGACGGGCTGTGCCGCACCCCCTGCTCACTGTGTGTGGTCTGTGCGCCCTGTTCCGCGCCGGCGGCCGTCTGGGGAGTGCGCGCATCCTCGTCTTCACGTGGAAGAGACAAGCAGAAGGTGTAGGTGTTTCACAGGAAGCTGGATTCAGCTTCCACTTCCGCTTGGGGGGAAGCAGTGATGACCTGACGGCCGCGTCCTGCTTCTTCCCTCCGCCCCGCTCAGTCTTTCCCCATCAGCCTGCTAGTCCGTGCACCAGGACGCACGTAGAGTTGGTACCTGGAGAAATCGAGGGCACTGTGCGCACCTCGGACTGACAGGACCCAGTATGTGCCCAGACCCCACTCTGTCTCCGGGAGAGCCCCCCATGCTGCCCCGGCACCCCGACTGACCACCACTTGACTCCCAATCCCCTGGCCACTGGCTCGAGGATGAGCCCTCGTCCTCTCCCTGGTCGCGCCCCTCCCAGCAGTGTGGCCTCGGAAGATCCCTCGAAGCCGGTGAGCCTCAGTCTCCTGTCCCCCCGGGTCCCGGGGTCAGTACAGCAGAGAACTCTCTGAGCCAGGATTCTCAGACCGTGCCTGCAGGTTTTCTTGGCCAGTGCTTTGAACTTTGCTGGAGGCTGGTGTGTACTCGACATTTGCTGTCAATTGACTGAACCAGCGCTGTTCGGAAAACTGGAGTGACAGGACTGCCGGTCCCGCAGTCCTCTGAGCTGCTGCCCCTCTGGGCGGGATCCACATCTGAGAGCCAGGGAGCCATGGCGGCGTGGCCCACGGGGGGAGCCTCAGCACCCAGGACCCAACACCGCCCTCCATTTTGCCCCATGCTGGGTGCCAGGTGCCTGCTGGGGCAGCAGTACGAGTCGAGTCTGTGTTCTGGAAGAGGGTGACAGTGAATAAACAAATGAGATCGCTTCAGGTAGACACAGTTACTACGGAGAGAAGGAAACAGGTTAATGTAATTGAGTTGACAGCAGAGGAGCAGGACGGAGGAGGATTTGGCCTTTGAGGGGAAGTGTGTGAGCTGAGAGCTGAATGTTAGGAAGTCAGCCACGTAGAGACTGGGGGAGTGTGCTGTCCGAGAAATGGGAGCGGGAAGTGCAAAGGCCCCGAGGCGGCAGTGCCTTGGCTTGTTCAAGAAGCGTAAGGAAGCCGGTGAGGCTGGAGGGTGGTAAGCAAGGGCTGCACTTACTGTAGGAATCAAGGCCAGGGTGGTGGACCGGGTCCCACTCACGGGGGTCTCGTCAAGCCTAGTGAGGACTGAGAGTTCCCCCTGCAGACAGATGCCATCGGGGCTTCGAGGCAGGGAAGGAACGTGTGGTCTGATTTAGGCCTCGAAGGGCTACTTTGGCTGCTGTGCAGAGTGGTCGGGCTGGGGGCAGGGGGCCACGGGGAGAAACGATGGTGGCATGGCCCAGATGGTGGCAGTGTAGATGGCACAGACCAGATGTGTCTGGGAACATAGTTTGGGGGTAGAGCCCAGCAGACATGCTGATGGGTTAGGTCGTGGTAAGGGATACAGTGGTATCAGAGGTGATTCTGCGTCAGCTCCCAGCGTCTTTGCAGCCAGAGAAATAGGCATCCGCCTTTCCCTGCAGTTGCCTGTTCTCTGTACTCTCTGAGGTGACGTGAAGGTGGGTGCAGGCCGACCGTCGGGATGTGGGCTTCCTCCGGGCTCTCCCCTACCGCCAACCGCTTCCTCCATCAATGATCAGCTGTGGCTTCTGTGCACCCACATGTGGGTCTTCCCCCCGCCGGCTGGAGAGCCCTGCTCACCACGGCCTGCTGTGTTACAGACGTTCCGCCTCTACCGGGAGTACAAGGACCACATCCTGGTGAAGGCCTTCGTGGAGTACCAGAAGAGGAGCTTGGTCAACCGGCGCCGGGTCAACCACACGCTGGGCCCCAAGAAAAACCGCGCTCTGCCCTTCGCGCCCATGTCCTACCAGTTGTCCCAGACCTACCACAGGTGAGCACGGGGAGGGCGGGGCCTGTCTGCGGAGAGGAGCACAGGTGAGCGGAAGTGACGGGCGTCCCTCTTCATCAGAGAGCGGGGCGGCCTGGGCCTCGCGAGACACAGCCTCTGGGACCAAGTTTCTCATCAATGTCTGTCCCCGCTTCTATGGGAATAAGGTTAATGCTTGCCGTATTTTGTGTTGGGGTATTTTACCAATTTTGTAGGTAGTTTGTTTCCCTTTTTCCCATCAGATTGGGGAGTTTCTAATAATTAGACCAGCTAAAAGTGCACCCTCCCGGTTGGGCATAACCTCGGTCCTAACCTTCACAGCTCCGAGCTGTACCAGGCCGCCTGCCTTGCAGGCTCACACACTTCATTTGGAAGCCATCATGTACTTTTTGGGTTTTTTTAAGTTGCTCTTTTTATATATATATAAATTTATTTATTTTGGGCTGCGTTGGTCTTTGTTGCTGCGTGTGCGCTTCTCATTGCGGTGGCTTCTCTTGTTGGGGAGCACGGGCTCTAGGCACGTGGGCTTCAGTAGTTGTGGCACGCGGGCTCAGTAGTTGTGGCTTGCGGGCTCTAGAGCGCAGGGTTGGTAGTTGTGGCGCACGGGCTTAGTTGCTCCTTGGCATGTGGGAGCTTCCTGGACCAGGGCTCGAACCCGTGTCCCCTGCATTGGCAGGCGGATTCTTAACCACTGTGCCACCAGGGAAACCCCATCGTGTACTTTTTAGACCCAGTTTGCGGCACGTCAGCAAGAGGTTGTTACAGGGTCTGGACAGAGGCAAGGGCTTGACTGCAGGCTCCGAGTGGAGACTGTGAGATCGAACACACGCATGTCCCCTCCCCTCTGTAGGGGTTCAGGGCTTGCCTTGTGTAAAGATGATTACAAAAAGCACGTTCATCTTCCCCAGTCTGGTACCGCGAGGCCTGGGGTGTTGGGTTAGATGAAAAGGTGCAGCATCTTCGTCTGAGATGGAAAACAGGGCTTCCAGGGAGAAGCCGGTGTGTTTAGTGTTGACGGCAAGATTTGAAGTGCCCTCAGCCCATCCGCACTAAGGCCTCCAGCACCCTGTCCTCAGAAAGGCCCTTCCCTTCTCTTTCTGCGTAGGATTTTCACGTGGCGATTTCCGAGTACCATCTGCACAGAATCATTCCAGTTCTTCGACAGAATCCGGGCTGCCGGCAAGTTGGACCAGCCTGATAATTTTTCCTTCAAAGACCAGGATAATAACGACTCCACGAGCGACCTGGTGGCATTTTCTTTGGACGGCCCTGGGGGACACTGTGTGGCCGTCCTGACCCTTTTCTCTTTGGGCCTTGTTTCCATGGACGTCAGGATCCCAGAGCAGATCGTTGTGGTGGACAGTTCAATGGTGGAGAACGAGGTCATTAAGAGGTAAGAGCCAGGGCAGCCGCGGGGCTGCTGCTCCGAGCGCCGTCGGGGGCTTTGGGCACCATCACTTCCTCTCAGGCTGTGGCATCTGCAGTTTTATGTCCTCAGTCATCTGGTTTTTATTTTCAACGAACACGTGCTGCGTTTCTCTGCGTCGCGCTTGGCATTGTGTGGGTATTTGCCGCACAGAGACAGCAGGGCCTCGGCAGTGCCTTCCGGGGGCTCCCGGGTCGGGGCCTCACGGATCCGTGAACCAGGGATTCCAGTACGGTGTCCAGCGCGGCACCTTCTGCTGGTGCCTCTGGGCGCCGGGGGAGCCAGAGGAGGGGGGTGACTGGGCCACACCAAGGCGAGGGACCCGGAACAGTGTGGCACGTAGGGTAGGGTAGGCAGAGCAGGGGGGTCGTTAAAGGTTCCTTGAGGCTGTAACAGCTGAATTGGGATTTAATGGAAAAGCAGGCATTTTTGGACAGAGGCTAGGAAGGGTTTCCAGGCCGAAGGGACAGCCCTTGCAGAGACACAGGGATAGGGACGTGGGGTGGGGGGCGGGTATGGAAGGCGGACGAGGGAGATGAATCTGGAGCGCAGTCTGTGCTAACCTGACCTCACAGCCGGATGCCAGGGCTGTGTCTGTGGTCGGAGCGCCGCTCTCTGAGGGGGCGGCCAGACCAGCAGAAGACTTGGCTGGGCTCCGTCGTCCAGGTCCGTTTTCTGCTCCTAGCCTGGGAAAGGACGGCGCCTTGGAAGAGGACGAGGATGAAGAGGAAGACTTGGACGAAGGCTCGGGGGCCAAGCGCCGGAGCATCGAGGTGAAAGCCCGCCAGGCCTCCCACACCAACTACCTGCTGATGAAGGGCTGCTGCGCCCCCGGCATCGTCAGCAACCGCAACCTCAACCCCAGCGACAGCATCGTGGTGAACTCCTGCCGGGTCAAGCTCCAGCTGCGTTGCACCCCGAAGCCCACCGGGCTCGGAGCTGCTGGTGAGTGCCCCCCAGCTGCCCCACGGCCCAGACCTGGGGCTCACGGCCAGGCTCCCAAGGCCACGTGCAGCAGCCACCACTGACTGAGCCAGAGCGGAAAGCAAAGGAAAAGCCCTGCTGTCCGCAGCAGCCGGCACAGAGGGCGCGCGTCCTGAGCTGCCTGCTTGGGGAGCCCTGGGCTGTGCCCGCTGTGCGGTTAGCGCTCGCCACGGTCTCTGCCTGAGTGTTGTCTTTTGACCTCTTGCTGTGAAAGATGAGCACTCTGCTTACATTCATTATCTCGTATCTCCTTTACTTCCAATTTTTACACTTTTCTGAGTTCTTCTGTTGATTGCCTTTGAGACGATAATGACTTGCTTAAACCTCCATTCCCTGCACCCTTAATCTCTGGCAGTCTCTCCTTCCTTCACGTAAAATGAGAATATTAGGGCCTCGTCCCTGCACTTCTCTTCCCCCTTCCTACCCCTTTCCTGCTCTGTCTGACTTGCCTTTATTTTCACGTGTTGAGGTGTTTACCTTCACGACCACAGTCAGTATTCTGTGCTGTGTCAGGAGCTTGGCCCAGGCAAAAATGTGATGGCCTGTAGCCTGTGGTCTGAGCAGAGACACCTTATACAGGAAGCACCAGAAAGCAGCCGTGGCTGGTGTGAACAAAAGTCGGGACTCATGGAGGGGTCCCGGCGTATCTCACGGGGTCTGCGAGCTGTGGACATGGGAGCATCAGGAAGGGTGGGGCCCGGGCAGCCTGAGTGGAGGGCCACCCCGCTCGCTCCAGAGCTCTAGGGTTCTGGCTCTCAGACCCCAGCCCCACCTCTGAGCCCTTCCCTGTGAGTCTTGAACAAGAGAATCATACTGGCTCTGGGGATCGAGTGGGCTGCAGTCAAGGGCCCAGGGCGGCCTGTGTCAGGAACCCGACTGCCAGGGACCCAACCGTGTCCACCCAGAAGGCAACCCCTGGACATTTGGGGGAGCAGTGAGTCGGTGTTGGAGCATGACCTGCCTCGGCATCGCTTGTACACTGGTCTGGTGGGGGAGGGGCTTCTCAGGGCTGATTCTGGTCCTCCTGGTCTCCACAGTCACTCCTCTGGAAGAGCTGATGGTGGGAACCTCCTGCCTCCCTGACACATTCACCAGGCTGATAAACAGGCAGGAGGACACCTGCAGCTTGGAAGAGTTCGCCCACCAGCTGGCGCTATCTGGGTACAAACCCGGAGACGTGTCCGCCGCCCTGGAAGTCCAGGGGGCCATCGCAGCGGCCGGTTGCTTTGGGGTGGACAGGGTGGAGTTGAGCCGAAGGTTCTCCGCCTTGGCGAGGACAGATGGGGAGCGCTCCCGGACCTTCGCAGACTACGTCCAGGTGAGCAGTGCTCTCAGGCAGCCTGTGGTAGCCAAACCAGAAGTAGCAACTCACGGGCCAGACGCAGGCTGCGGGTGGGCTTGGCTTGGGGCATGTAGTGGAATTTTTTCAGAAGCTGGATTCGTTGTCAACATTGAAGACAGGAGATCTTGCCTGAAATTTTGCCAGCTTCTCCTGAACGTTAGAAGGTCTGGCCACTCTGGGCCCTGTTTCTTCAGCACAGCTGGCCGGAGCCCCCCCGCAAGCCATGGGCCTTGTCCTCCCCAGCTGTCTGCTGTCTCCAGGTACCCTGCACCTGGTCCACAGTACTCACCACTTCGTTAGCGCAAGTCCGCGTGCCTGACGCGCAATGAGGCCCAACAAGCCGAAACGTCGGAGTTTGGAGGGGAGAAAGGTTTACTGCAGGGCCCTGCAAGGAGACGGGTGGCTCATGCCCCAAAAAGCCCCGAGCTCTCTGAAAGGTTTTAACAAAGCATTTTTAAAGGCCAGGTGAGGGAGAGGGGTCTCAGGGTTCATGATCAGCTCGTGTACAGTTCTTTGATTGGCTGATGGTGAGGGAACAGGGTGGTGTCACAGGGGTTATTTAACATTGTCAGTCCTTAGGTGCCAGTAGGTCTGGGGACTGCAAATTTAAATTTCTTCCATTTGATGGGGTGGGGGGTGGGGGGGTCGGACCTCTGTAAAACAATTCAGGAAAGTGCACCAGGTACTGTTACCTGGGTACTTCAGAGAGGAGCTAAAGCAGAGGGTGTGGGGGAAAGGCCTGCCCCGCAAAGGCCCCGTAGGGTCCTGCTTGGTTACAGCTTTCCCTGCCCGGACCCATTTTCATCAGTGACCCTTGAACCCAAAGAATGTGAGAAGAGTTGGACCTTTTAGATCAAGTGCCCCGGGACCTGGCTTGCCCTCTCGCGTGTCAGTTGTCATCGATGTTGTGTGTTACTGATGTTGCGAGGTGCCTGCCTTGCTGTGTGTTCTCGGGGCAGCGGGTGGGGGGGGGGGGGTGGAAGTCGACACTTGTCATTATCCAAGGAGTTCTTACCCATACAGGAAATACAAGAGGGCTGTTGAGTACCTTTCACTTGGTGTTGGATTGTTCTGAAAACTCATGGTGCCTCTGGGGCCCTGGGAGGGAGGGTGAGGATTTTCCCCAGGCCCCGGAGCTGCAGCCCAGGCAGCGGATCCCACTGACTGCCGAGAGGCGAGGGGCAGGCGGCTCCCTCTGTTCCCTGGCGTCCAGCACAGGGCCCTAGTGGCGCATGTGCAGCTAACCCTCCCCAGACCCGCACGATGTGGGTGTGAGTCCTGCGTCCAGGCTGTGAACAGGGGCAGACTCCTTGAATCTTGACGTGTGGGTTTTTTAATAAAAAAGAAAAAGATGTTGGTGAATCCTTGTGTGCTGCCCAGAGTTGGTGCAGGTCGTAGATAAGAACAAGGACGTGGGAAGAGGGCATGCGTGGTGAACGAGGGAAGGAGTCGCTGTCCTTCACTTGGGAATAATTATGGCTTTTGCAGAAGAACTTGCTAACCCTCGGGATGTTAAGTCTAGGAGGAGCTGGCCAGGCAGAAGGAGACTTGGAAGGTCACATCGGCTTTGAGGGCGCAGGCGGGGCCACCTGTCCTGAAGGAGCTGGGCTGGCGACTTGCTCAGAACGCTTAAACACCTCAGGCAGGGGAAGGGGGACCCCGATGACCCTGGGGATCCCTACGGACGCCGTGTGTCTCCTGCTTTTCCTAGGACCTCTTAGAGCAACAGCAGGTACTGGAAGTCGGCGGCAACACCGCTCGCCTGGTGTCCGTGGCCTCTGCCGAGCCCTGGCTCCTGCACTCAGTGCGGCTAAAAGACAAAGAGGAGGGCACTGACACTCAAAGAGAAGATCCCCAGGCCAGACCCCCCGAGGGGCCTTCCAGCGAGGACGACCCCTCTGAGAGGCAGGCACCACCTTCTCAGGGCCCCCTGAACGCCAAGAGGCGTGCCAGCTGGGCCAGTGCAGATGTGGACAGCCGGGGAGGGGGGGCCGACCCCGAGAGTGCCCCGGAGCCCCCCACAAAGAGGCCCACACTCCAGGACGTGCGTTTGGCCCCCAGCCTGGGGCCCAGAGCAGAAGAAGAACCAGAAACCCAGGTGCCTGCCCTGCCCACAGCTCCTGAGGACACAGGCGTGAGGGAGCCTCCCCCCAGAGCATCGGAAGCCAGGCAGGAGGACCAAGAGGGTGTCGGGGTGCCCGGCTCCCCAGGCCGAGAGCAGCTGAGCTGTCAGGCCCAGCCTTCGGAGGGCCCTGAAGACCCCAGAGGTACCAAACCCTGTCCCACACAACACCTTCCCCCACCCGCCCATTCTCTGTCACGGGGCCCGATGGGCCGGGAACCTGCTGCAGCCACAAAAGGGGCCTCTACCTCAGCTTTTCACGGCCTCGACTTCGAGGGGGAAGCTCTTGCCTATTGACACTCGTATTTCCACTAGAGGGCAGAGGCCTCAGATGCTCCTAAGCCGACCTGTGAATCATCAGGACAGGGCGCTCTCTTGGTTCTGGAAAGAGGTGTTTCCTGAAGCATCCCTGTCAGGAAGCAGAAAGGGGAGGGCTCTGGCCTCCCCAGGGGCCTGGCAGGTGCCCCGTTTTCCTCTCCCATGCTCTAATCCTCTGGGATGTCTTTGCCCAAGGGTTTCACACCCCCAGCTCTGCAGTCAGGGCTTCAGGCGCTCGCCGCTCCCCGGGGCGGGGCGTCCTCGGGCCCTGAGCACAGCTACACACTTGCACCCTGCCACCTGTCCCGTGTTGTCCTGGGCATGCAGGCTTTGCCCGCTACGCCCCGCCGCCCCGGGGTGAAGGCTCTGAGGAGCGGGACTGCTGTTGCTTTGTTCACTGCTTTATCCCCAGACCCAGAAGGACTTGCGGGATGAATGAGGGAGGGAGAGATGGGCCTCACCTTCTTCAGTCTCCCACACCCTTTCTCTCTTGTCAGGTTTGGCGGACGGTTCTGCGGCCGGGGGCCTCTCCCAGGCAGCGTGGGAAAGGTGAGTGTGCTTCGGACTCAGGTGGCCTGGGCCGGGTGGGGGGGAGCGGTGAGGGCCTTGGGGGGTTGTCCCCAGGGTCCAAGATCAGTTATTACGTGAAGGTCTTTCACAGAGATCTGTGTGGCACAGGGGTCCGGGACACGGGAGGGACTGTTGGTCCCGCTCCCTGGGGGGCCAGGCAGGTGCTCCTTGCACGTGGTGGACGAGGGCCAGCAGCGCTGACTGCTGTAGCGCCCGGTCCGTCGGGAACAGTGGGTGTCACAAAAGCCTTTCTGGCGAGGGGGCGCCTGCCCCAGTGTGTACATCACCCTCAGGTTGGCGGGGCCGTGCTCTCCCAGCTTAGATGTCGCCCCCTGCCAGGGCCCAGTCATGCAGTCAGAGCCAAGTGTCCAGCTACCGTGGGCTTGTCTCATGCCGGGACCCTGTGCGTCAGACCAGTCACTGGTTAAGCTTTTAGCAGAAACCTTCTAAGGAAAGTGTGTCTGGAACCCCCGTATACAGCACAGAAGTAGAACTTTTGAGTACAGACCTGAGAACTTGGTCAGAAGGCGAGGCAGCCAGTGGCCTGGGTCCCGGATGGAGCTGGTAAATCCAGAGGTCCTAGCACTTCCCCCGCCCCCATCCCCCTGCCCCCGCCAGTGTGCGGTGATGTGGGTCCGGCGCTCGTGGGCCGTGGGGCTGGGACCCCGTCTGTCCAGATGGGGGAGGGGGAGGTGGAAGAGCAAGAGGGAGACGGTCCCCAGCCCTGAGCCCCAGGCCAGGCGCCGGACCTCGCTGAGCATTGGTGTCCCATCCCCGGAGCTGGGACCACGCGAGCCTGACGCCCTCGTGCCCACCCCGCAGGGACTGTGAGAGCATCCGCTTCATCGGGCGCCCGTGGCGCATCGTGGACGGCCGCCTGAACACGCCTGTGATCAAGGGCATGATGGAGGGCATGCTGCACCACATCATGACCAGGCCCGGCGTGCCCGAGAGCTGCCTGCTGCAGCACTACGAGGGCGTCCTGCAGCCCCTCGCTGTGCTCGAGCTGCTCCAGGTGTGACTGGGCTCGGGGAGGGTCCTCATCGGGTCCCCGTCCCCCACTGCAGCTCCCTCTTCCTGGGTCTGGGCTTGAGTCTCAGAGGGCCAGGGTTGGTGGGCGCATTGGCTGAGCTCGAGGGTGTGGCCGCCACGTACAGGTTCGGCCCGCGGGGGTGCACTGGTCTCCTGGCAGCCAGCCAGGCTCCTCAGAAGAACCTCGGGCCCCGGGTGTCCCCCGCACTGCTTACTCCCCACCCCCCGTCAGCCCCACTGCCCTCTGAGGCTGCGGCGCAGGCTGAGCCCCACGCCCGCTTCTGTCCTCCTGCCTCTGGCCTCTGTGCCCTTCAGCGCTGCTGGCGCCCAGCCTCCCACATCCCCCACCCCTGCCCTGGGTTCCTGTCCCCAGGCCGTCCCTCACAGCACCCTTTCCCAGCCCCGAGCTGCTGCCCAGGCCTACATGTTGGCGTTCCCGGGGTCTTGCCTCTGACCCTCTCTCTAGACCAGGGCTCAGAGGCTCACAGGCCCACAGGGACAGGTGAGTAGTGAGTGACAAGCCCCCGTGGGTGGCAGGAGAGCTGGAGACGTGCTCGCGGCCTCCTGAGGGCAGCTCAGCCCAATGGCCGCCGTGAGCTCCGGCCCTGTGTGCCCTGGGCCTCCAGCTTTTCCACAGAAGTGGAAACGGGAAGTTCAGTGTGAAATTCCCCGCACTTTACAGCAGGTCTGGGCCAAACAGAACCCCATCTGGAAGCTGGCCTGCAAGCCCTACTCAACACAGGGCTGCTGTACAGAGGCTGGTCACGCGCTTCTCTCTCTTGCCCTGGGCTTTTGCCTAAACCCCCCTGGCCAGTCCCTACTCGTCTCTCAAGGCCAGGTTCAGGTGTTTGTTCTGGGAGCAGCTCCGGGCACAGAGGACGTGGTCCTCGAATGCCCCTGTGAACCGGTCTGTCTGTGTCATCTGCAGGGCCTGGAATCCCTCGGCTGCGTTCAGAAGCGCCAGCTGAGAAAGCTCCCGGCCGTCTCGCTCTTCTCTAAGCCGGCGGGCGGAGAGGCAGAGACGCCCCCCAGCCCAGGCGGGAGCCCCGTGGTCTTCTACGAGCCCACGCTGGACTGCACGCTCCGCCTGGGCCGCGCCTTCCCCCACGAGGCCAACTGGAACAAGTGGGTCCACTTCTGAGCCTCCTGTCCCAGCGCCGGCCCTGAGGAGAGCACGTTCTCTCCTGGGGTCCCACGTGTGCGGTGCAGCCTGGCGAGGTCAGGGCACGGGGGAGCCCTGCGTCCCGCCTGCTGCACGGACACACTGTGTGCCCAGCCTGCGGCCCTGCCTGTAGTTCCTGGCCTGGAACTCTGGAAGGAAGGCTGCCCGCCCGCCTGCTCCCAGGCCCTTCCAGGGCTGCCCCGAGGGCTGTGCTCCGTCAGCCCGGGGCCTGGGGGAGAGCTTGGAGACACTGGTCCCGCCTGCTCTCCTCCTCCTCGTGTTCCCGATCTCTCTGGAACCTGGGTTGTGGGGAGCGTCCTCCAAGGGCTTCCGAGGCGAGGCTGCCCAGGCCCCGAGCCTTCTGTAGGGACATCCACTGGCCAGTGAGGGGTCAGGAGCTGGGGGCCGTGGGGGTCTGCCCCATCCACGCAGACCTCGCGTTCCAGATTCCAGCCACCCTGCCGCGGAGGACTCTCCCTGCTCCCTGGAAAGCCCTTGTGGCCTGAGGGGCAGGGCCTCTTGGGGCCGTGTCACGGAGCGGGGCTGGGTGCCCCACTGCCGAGGGCCCGGCATAGACTTGCTCCTCTCCAGGCGGCACCCCTGACCCCTGGGCTGGGGCTGAGCCTGCGACCTGCCCGCAGGCCTCCTGCCACCTAGGAACGGGGGGTCCCGGCAGGTTTGGGGTTTGTTTTGTTCTTTCAACCTGTTATTAAGAAAAAAAAATCCCCTGGCATGTATTTATATATTTTTTAATTAAAGCGAAGTAAAATGCAATTTGTTGTGTGTGTTATCTAAAGAATCTTTGATCCCCTGGGGGCTCCTTGTTTTTCAACCTGGGAACAGCCGGGAATAAGATGTTGCCTGTAAAACCAAAGAGTCGGGGTGCTGGGCGCAGCCCGACCGCCTGCGGCTGCCTTGGAAGCCCATCCTCCCACTCAGCTGGGCCCGTGCCTGTCCCTTGACAGGCGTCTGGCAGCACCCAATCCAGGGCAGGCCTGCCGGCCAGTCGTGTCCCACAATGCCAGCAGGCCGCAGAGGTCTCAGGCCTGGGGCATGGATTTGGCCCGTGGCTGTTCTCTTTAGCCCACATTTCTTTTTCTGTTGTTTTTTTTAGTTTCCAACATTTTTTTAAAATTGGAGTTTTCACATTTTTTACAAATCCAGATCTCTGTCTTCTCTTGAAAGATGAGAAACCTGGTAACACTGCCTGTGACGGTCACACGTACGGGACCTGCCCCCCTAGTCACCGCCGCTGCACCCCCAGGCCCGGTCTCAGGCCCATTGCAACTCGTCTCACTCACAGCCTGCAGCTCCTGACCTGGCCCAGCTAGCGGCCCTGTGTTTCCATCCTCCCTCTGCCAGGCGCCTGGTCCCCGGGCCAGACTCCAGAGTGACGGGGCGGTGGGCAGGGGAGCGGGGCATGAGGTCTAGGGTCTTGAGGGTGAACCCCCCCTAGCACAGCCAAGACCTGGCCAAGTCTTAGCATCATTTTTACTCAAGTGTGGAAACCTAGCGTTTGGGGGGATTTTCTGAGATCAAGTAGAATAGTGGATGTGATCTGCTTTGTAAACATGCTGATTATGTGGGAGTGCGCTGTGTGGCAGGAGCAAGGTAAGGTTGGTTTTTTAATTGAAGGATAGCTGATCGACAGTGCTGTGCCGATCTCTGCTGTACAGCAAAGTGTCTCAGTTACACACATAGAGACATTCTTTTTCTTATATTTTTTCCATTAAAGTTTATCCCAGGAGATTGGCTAGGGTTCCCTATGCTTTGTAGTAGGACTTTGTTTTGGGGATCCATTCTTTTTTTTTTTTTTTTTGGTATGTGGGCCTCTCACTGTTGTGGCCTCTCCCATTGCGTAGCACAGGATCCGCACGCGCAGGCCCAGTGGCCATGGCTCACGGGCCCAGCCGCCCCGCGACACGTGGGGCATGAACCCGCGTGCCCTGCTTCGGCAGGCGGCAGGCAGACCCTCAGCCACTGCGCCACCAAGGAAGGAAGCCCTGGGATCCATTCCTGATGTTCACGTCTCAGGGCCTTGGTTTTCTCATCTGAGAAATGGGGATGGAATATCCCCCTCACAGGAGGGCCAGAGGAGTTGAACACCAAGGGCAAGCACAGCTCAGCCAAGTCTGTTTCCTCTCCTGTTCCCCCAGTCGAGGGACAGTTTGGGCATGTGAATGGGAGATGGGACATAGGGATGTGGGGTCAGCTCTTGATGCTGAAATCTCAGCCTCTGTGCACAGGTGCCAAATTGAATCTCGGAAACAGAGATTTGGGGGAAGCAGAAAAGAATAGCTTTATTGCTTTGCCAGGCAAAGGGGGACACAGCGGGCTCCCTCCCTGAAAAACTGTATCATGTCCCAACCCGGGAGGATTTGATGAGTTTTATCAATGTTTCAAGGGTGGGGTTGCTGTTAAGATTAGGGTGTGTGCAGGGCTTGCACTCCTCTGATCTGGTCTCAGGTAATCTTGTTGATGAGTTTCTCTGGTGTGAAAAATGCTGACATCTTCCATTTGTTGGGTTTTCATTCTATAATAAATAGCTTAAAGACACTGATATGTGTATCCCCTGAGGTGGAACCAGGACCCTGCCCCCAGGCTGCGCTATTGTTTCTTGGCTGCCCCTCCCTTGTCTTTGCATCCCTTTCCTTCCCGGATTAGTGACTGTTCCAATCTGCCCTTTGGAACTCAGGGAAGGTCATGGAGGCTGGAGTCTGTTCCCTACAAGAAACAGGGGACACGGGACTTCCCTGGTGGTCCAGTGGTTAAGACTCCGTCCTTCCCCTGCAGGGGGTGCGTGTTCAATCCCTGGTCGGGGAACTAAGATCCCACATGCCGCGGGGTGCAGCCAAAAAAATAAAGAAAAAAGAAAAAAAAAAAGCAGGGGACAGAAAAGCTTCCGTGCCCAGGAGCCCCACAGGGTCCTGCTCGGTTTCATGACTCCTTTTTACTTAACATAAGCCATGAGTCAATCCATTCTCTTTAAACACTTAAAACATTACAGATATGATTTAAGCCTCCAGGCTGCTTTCTCCTTCAGGCCTTTTCTCTTCATTTACATACCTTTTACGCTCCCCTACCCCCGAGAAAACATAGACCTGTGATGACACTTTACATAGTGACACCGCTCCGGCTGTTCACCCTGCAGTGTCCCTGGCTCATCTGTATCCGCACGTAGAGAGCTACACGCTACGTGATCGCTATGGTAGGAGCCCTGGCACTGAGGTCCTGATTTTATTCCCTCTTCACTGAAATTGCTTCCTGGTTTCCCCCACTGAGCATCCTCTCGGCTGCCTTCTCAGGATCCGCCTCCCTTCTTCCTGGAGCTCAATCAGATCTCCTTCAGTCTGCCGCTGCTGCCAGCCTCCTCCCACGTCCCCTCCCTTCCCTTGCAGCCTCATTTCGCCCAGGGCCACCCAGGACCTTGGGCTGTGAGCTCTGTCCTCTGACTACCTGACCACCCATCCTTCCCTTGGGCCCTTGACCCACTTATGCCGGGGACTTTCCAGATGTGCATGTGCATATATGTGTTGTGTGTGTGAAGTATGTGTGTATGTGTGTACATGTGTGTGTGTGCACACACACATGTGATCTCCCTGCTTAGTGTGGTCTCACTGCCCACACTGCCCACTGCCCAATGTGGGTCCACCCACCCAAGGAGTAGAATTCAGCCCTTGTTGAATTTTAAAAAGAACCTACTAAAAATAATTATTAATTAATTAAAAAGAACATACTGGTTACCAAAGGGGAGAAGGAGAGGGGGAGGGACAAATTGGGAGGTTAGGATTAACAGATACAAACAACTATACATAAGACAGGTAAGCAGCAGCAAGGATTTACTGTGTAGCATAGGGAATTATACTCAATATCTTGTAATGACCTATATGGAATATGGAAAGAAAAATAAAGACACGCAAAAACCCCAAAAAACGAATCACTAGGCTATACACTTGAAACTAACACAATATTGTAAACCAGCTATACTTCAATTTACAAAAAAAGAACCTACCCGTTCACCTTGTGTCCCCACCGCATGGAGTTTCTGTGACAGTTGTGAAGCCACCTGACAGCGCAGGCAGATGCTAGCGGAGCCCCTGGACCGCAGCGCGGGGAGGGCACCGCCTTCAGCCGGCTCCTCAGCCAAGTTCCAGTGGTCACCAGCAGGTGGCAGCAGCAGCCCAACATCTCCGTTTCCTGCTGGTTCATCTGGGTCTCCAGATGTCTGTAGCTCGCTGTCTATCCACGTTTAAGGTCGAGATCAACAAAAGCTTGCTGGGGTCGGGGGGACTTGGCCACAAAGATGATGATAAAGTGACAACATTTTCAGAGCACTTGCAATGTGCCACGCTGCTCTCCACACTTCACGCATATTAACTCTTGGTCTCACAACAGCCCTAAGTATGTCCAATTAATATACCCATTTCACGTATGAGGAAACCAAGGCACAGGAAGTAAAATAATTTCTGCAGGTTGGAAGCTAGTAAGTGGATCTGCTGGCTTCCCAACTCAGGCCGTCCAGCCTCAAAGCCCTCCCCCTTGACAGTTCTTTCTAGGGATGGGGTTTGCTTTGGGATGGGCAGCCAGCATGGTGCTGAGAGACCCACAAAATGGCAGAATGCAAAATTCCTTTTCTGGGAACATCACTTTTTAAGAGGAAACCCCTCACGCCTGTTGCCACTATAGATGAAGGAAGATCCCCAGCTGCCCCACAGTGTGAGCAGCACGGTGGGGGGGGACGGGGGTGTCTCTTGCTCCATTCACAGACTTCAAGGAGGCCCCTATTTTCACTTTCATGTCCCATTCTGGGCCATTTCCAAGTCCCAGGGCAAGTGGGTCCCTCCTGGTTTCAGTCCCCTCCCTCCCCTCTGCCCACTTCTTTGTCAGTCACAACTCTGCCTTTGACTGATTCATTCATTCATTCTTTCAGCATTTGTTGAGCACCTGCTATGTGCCAGGCACTATGCTAGGCTCTGAGACGGTGGAGTGGATAAAACAGACAAAATCCCTGTGCTAGTGGGACAGACAGTAAATATGATAAGCAAGTAAAAGACATATGTTAAAAGCACAATAAATGTTATGGAAGGGGCTTCCCTGGTGGCGCAGTGGTTGAGAGTCCGCCTGCCGATGCGGGGGACACGGGTTCGTGCCCCGGTCCGGGAAGATCCCACATGCCGCAGAGCGGCTGGTCCCGTGAGCCATGGCCGCTGAGCCTGCGCGTCCGGAGCCTGTGCTCCGCAACGGGAGAGGCCACAACAGTGAGAGGCCCGCGTACCGCGAAAATAAATAAATAAATAAAATAGATTTAAAAATGTTATGGAAAATAATAAAACTAGGTCTGTGGGGTGCTGCAGTTTTGAGTAAGGAGACTAGGGTGGATCCCACTGCGAAGGTGACATTTGAGCAAAAACTTGACTCTGCTTGCCTTCCATTCATGTGTTGATGCTTCTTGACTGCAGGTGACCCCTGTCCCCTCCCCTTCATTGTGGAGAGTTTATACGCCTTTCTCCTTTGTTCTTGGTGTCATGATCTCCCCGGAGGGGAAGTACACGCGCTCACTCTGCCATCACCCACGGAAGGCCCGTTCTGGGTTTTGTTTTTGTTTTTTTTCAGCCATGCAGTGCAGCATATGAGATCTTAGTTCCCTGACCAGGGATCAAGCCCGCACCCACTGCAGTGGAAGCATGGAGTCTTAACCACTGGACTGCCAGGGAAGTCTCCTGTTCTGGGTTTTGATGGTGCATCTGGAGGGACCACAGTTGGGGTGGGTTGTGACGGGCTATCCTGCATGCAGTGCCGGCAGCAGCCCAGGCAAACCGAGTCCCCAGATGGGTGGGAGGAGGGGGGAAGAGGCTCTCCCTCCAACAAGGGGCCAAAAAGGAGCCGAGGATGCAGAGTGGAGAGCACGGACTCCGGGTGACTGGGCGAGTCACTGCCCCTCTGGGCCTCTGTTTCCCCAGCAGTAAAATGAAGGGCTGGGTCCAATTTGCACCCTCTCCCTTCTTCCCAAAGTAGATGGTCCGGGACACCCAGAGAGCAGCCGAGGCTGAGACTTTGCAGTAACTGATGGGGAAATGTCTGGAAGCTAGAGTTCTTGGGTTCTTTAAATCCTAGTACAGGGCAATGTCAGCTTCCGGGTATTTCTCTGGGAAGGAGACTGGAGAAGGGCTGAGTCCACAGCACTTTCCTCATCTGACCCAGAGGCCAGCTGAAGGTGATGGCAGAGAAGCACATACACATTTAATGTCCCTGTTCTCATCCTCCCTTTTCATCCCCAGAGGCAGCCAAGAGGCTGATTCCTGCCCCACATTACAAAAGAGGAAACTGAGGTTCAGAGACAGCGAGCGACTTGCCCAAGGTCATTCATGATACATGATGGAGCCTGGCCCACAGGTCCCTTTGAATGTGCTCCTTCCTTGGGATGGGAGGACAGTCCTCACTGCAGGGATGAGATGAGAATACTGTCTACTACAAGTGACAAACCCATCTCAAACATGCTTAAGCAAAAAAAGGAAACTTACAGCTCATTGATTCAGTCAGGATAGGCTGGGTTATGCTGTGGTAACAATCAGCCCCCAAATCTTAGCAGATTAGAATAAAAGATTTATTTCTTGCTCACAATACGTGTCCATCACAGGTGAACTAGAAGTTCTGCTCCACATCTCCCCACTCGAGGCCCCGGGCTGAAGGAGAAGCCACCATCTCACACATCACTGGTCACAGTGGCACAGAGGAACACTCTGAAGGGCATCACGACTGTCAGTTCAACGCTCTGGTCCAGAGGTGAGACTTACCACTTCTGCTCACCACTCATTGGCCAGTCCTGGTCATGTGGTGCCATCTGACCACAAGACGGGGCAGAAGGCCAAGAGCTGGAAATACTTGGTGAACAGTATGACTTCCATACTCGTGTACCTCAAAAGTCCAGGGGGAATGTAGTTTCAGGCATGGCTGGATCCAGGAGCTTAAGAGGGTATTACCAGGAGTATACGCCCACTTCCCAGCTCTGCTTTCCAGTGTGTTGGCCTCATATTAGGTGAGCTGTTTCTTCCTGGTGCCCCCCTCCCCGGTCCCACCACCCAGCAGCTCCAGGCTCAGTCTAGCCCTGCCGCTGAGCAGTCCCAGCAGGAAAAGCGTACGGACCAGCTTGGTCACACGTCTGAGCCTGAACTGGCCCTGAGGCCGGGAGGATAGAATACTCTCTTGGCCAGGCCTGGGTCACTCCCAGAGCTGGGGTCAGCTACCCCAACGATGCTGTGAGGGCAGAAGCACAGGCACCCACAGGTGTTTGCTGAGAGTTTCTTCGCCCCTGACCTAGGTGCCTTCCAGCAGAGCAAGGTGAGGACAGCTGGACTTGGGAACAGGAGCCCAGAGTTCAAGTTCTGACTCTGACATTTAATTCAGTGTGTGACCTCAGGCAAGTCAGCGGCCCCTTCTGCACCTTCATTTGTCAGATGGATATCCTGCCCCTTGGAGCCTGCAGATGGAAAAGGGCTGGGTCAGGAACAGAATGTGGCATCCTCCTGCCTCTGAAGACAGGGTCATTAGCAATTCTGGCCTGGACTCTGGGTGACAGGGAACTGCCTTCCCCACCCCCATGTGTTCAGGGCTCAGTCACACCTCCAGGCCTTCGCTCAAGCTCTTCCCTCTGCCTGAGTAGCTGGTGCCCCTAACAACTCCTATTCACTTTTCAAAGCCCAACAAACACCACCTCCTCCCTGAAGCCCCCCAGGGCCTTCCTGCTGCCTGTCTGGGCTCCAACCCGTGGTGTGCCGGGTCTGCCTCATACCAGCTAGGAGAGTTGATTGTAAACATCTCTTCCAACCCCATGTTTAAAGCCATCAAGTTGGTAGCTTGAAATTGACTGTGGTAAAAGTGTTCACACCATGGAAATAAGCAAACACTGCAAATCAGGCTTTATTGAGGGCCCACTAGGTGCCTGACGGGGGCAAACGAAAGAGGTGAACAAAAGAGGCAAAGTTGTTGCCTTCATGGAGCTTAGGTTTGATATTTCATCCTTGTCTCTAGCAACTGTTTATCTCCATCCATCTACCCAACTGCTCTTCCTTCGAGCATTTTACCATCCTTTTATCCATCCATCCACCCACCAATGTACTCACTTGTCCATAAATCGTCCATCCACCCCGTCCTACTAATCTGGCCTCCCAGGTGGGCCAGTTCCTGTCTCCGTTCTGCACCCACATTTATGAGCTGGGTCCCCTTCAAAGACAGAGCTGGTGAGGAGCCACGTCTGGCCCAGGCCAGAGCCCCATCCCCCCAACCCCCGGCCTGGCAACAGCCAGTGTCCCAGGTGTCCCCTCCCCCTACTCCCTGGCCCAGAGCTGTGTGTGCTGGAGAGAGAGCTGAGCTGCTTCCACGGGGAGTCTGGGGCTCACGGGGTGCCTGGAACCTGTGGCCTCCTTGAGGGTGTGAAAACCACAGCACACCTTGACCCAAGCGTCTCCAGGGTGACGGTGGGGGATGGTGAGGGCTGCTCACACCTGCAGGAGCTGTGGTTTCACACTTGAGCTCCCATCCGAGCCTCACGCCTTGATCCCAGGTTAACAGTCCCACTATTAAGACCATCAATGTTCTAGAACTTTCAGAACCAAAGAATCCTGTGTTCTCTCAGTGACTTCTTCCAACATCCCCTTTTACAGAAGAGTCACAGAGAAACCATCAGCAGGGTCGACAGCTGAGCCCTCGTCCAAAAGCAGAGACAAGCCAGGGCTTCAGGCATCACCTTGCATGCAGCCTGGCCTTTGGGGAGGACCACAGGCCAGGCAGGTCCAGGCCAGGGTAGGGATTCCCCTCAGGGCTCTGAGAGCCCGCGGTTGAATCAGACTCTGCTACTTTAACCCTGCTTCACGGCCTCGAAAAAGCAGCCTCTAAAGGTGAGCACCCTTAGGAGGAAAATGATCTCTTTTCTTTCTTTCTTTTTCTTTTTTCCTTTTTCAAGTATGAGTTGTACGCAACATGCAGCACCAATATCGAGCTCCTGTCCAGAGCTGACGTTCAATAAGGTGCCTTCAAAACGTCACGAAGAAGTATTTTCTTAGCATCTTAAATTCACATTTCAGCAGTTTCTCCGACAAATCATCAAAAAGAACTTGACTTCCTCCAATCCCCCAGGATAAGCAAGGAAGATGCCAGGGGATCAGGACCACCGTGTCATTGCTGCCGAGTCCGGCCTGCGGCCCTCCCCAGTGTGAGTGCCAAGGGGAGCGTCCTCTCGTTGTATCCCAGCACCTGCATGTACTCAGTAAATGTGCTCAATAAATATTTCTGGGGTGCATAAAGGGAACAACATAATGGGCAGCAGGAGGCAGAAAAAGCAATCTTGGTTGGTGAGGGGCTGATTCTAAGAAACTAAGCTGATTTTAAACCTGGAATCCCCCAAGTGCCCCTCTGCAGGGTGGGACAGCCCGCAGGCACCTGGGCTGTGTCTGGTTTCTCACTCCCACCCACCTCCAGCACAAGCCTTGGTCCAGAAGGAAGGAAGCTGGCGTTTATTGAGAGTCTGGGCTGTACACTGTACATGGGCGACCTCTCCAATTCCTCCCCAGGGTAGGTCAGGCCGCCCCCATTATTAAGACAGGAAACTCCAGCCCAGAGAGGGGAAGTGACTCACCCAAGGTGGCACAGCCAGGAGGTGTCAGAGTCAGGATTCAGACCCAGGTCCACTGGCTCCCCCCAAAATCTTCCCACCCCCAGGGTCACTGTGGGCTCGCTTGGTCCCCTTCCCCTCCCCCTGAAAGGCGATAAGGAACAGTCCGGACTTTGTGCGGCTCTGCAGGCAGGACCTGGGGAGCTGGGCTTGGTGCCTGTCCCAGGCAGTGCCCTGGTCTCGGCACGTGACCCGGGGGTCACCCACGTGCCTCGGAGGGAGGGAGGCTGTCATCACGTGCCCACAGACACACGTGCGGCTCACATTCGCGCACGCAGGAAGCTCACGTCGGCACAGACACACGAGTGGCCTTGGGAATATGGCAGAACCACGGCCGAGCTCCGTGTCCACAGGCACGCAGGCTACTCACACGCGCAGCCACGCCAGTGGGCACCTGAGCCCCGGACACGCACTGTGAACACCAGGCTCAGGGGCCCCAGCCGGGAGACCAAGGGCTGCAGGCCTCTTCACACCTCAGCCCAGGTGACCCTGTCCGTGGCTCGTGGCTCAGTGGCATGGCCAGCTCTGGATGGCCAGTCAGCCTCACTAGCTGGCCTGGGGCCCAGGCCCTGCAGGTGGAGGGGCCATGACCACCCACTGGCGGAGGTAGCTCCTGGGGGGCCCTTCGTCCCTGGGGCTACTGAAGTCATGCTCCACGGGGCTGCCGCAGTCAGAGTCCACAAAGCCGCTGTCAAACGTGTCCATGTCCAGGCCAGCTGGGGGTGAACCTGCCTCGCTGTCCGACACCCCTCGGGGCGACCCGCCATCCCAGGGCGGCCCGGGGGCCCAACCCTCCTCATGCAGCTTTATCCTGCCAAGGAGGCTGCCCAGGGGGTCCCCCGGCCCGGCAGGGCCACTGGCTGAGACGCAGCCACAGGATAGGACTGTGGCCCCCGTGCCCGGAAGCGAGTCCTCCGTGCCCGGGCCAGGCTCCAGGCCGGTGTCCAGGTTCAGGGCTGGGTAGCCGTCATCCCCGCAGGTGCAAGGCCAGGTGCACAGCCCCTCTCCGTCCACCACGGTCACCGTGTCGATGGATACCAGGCCGTACGGCCGGTCCCTCTCCTGGCTGTGAGCTGAGCTGTCCAAGCTGCCAGCAGTGGAGTGGGCTGGGCCCCAGGAGCCCGGCTCAAGCACCCCGTCGGCTTCCACCAGGTCTGGGGGCTCTGGCAGCTCTATGGGCACCAGCCCCTTGGCTGCAGTCTGCGGTAGGCACTGGCTGTGCATCTCCAGGGACAAGGGCACCCCTGGACTCCAGGATCTCAGTTCCAGGCTGGAAGCAGTGAAGGGGGTGCCCACCCATTTCTGCGAGAGAGAAGAGGAGGGAGAACCATGGATGGGATGGGGGACAAGGGGTGGCGGGGGAGCATATCAACAGACAGACACAGAGACAAGACAGACAGCAAGAGAGAAAGAGACAAAGACTCCAGAAGATAAAGAGAGAGATGGGGGTGGGGGGAGTTGAGCACCGTGCCGTGTCCCTATCCAGGAACAGTCCCTGTCACCGTCCCGGCCTCCCTGGGCCTCAGTCTCCCTGCCTGCAGCAGGGAGCTACGGCCCTCAGCAGCCTGCAGGCGCAGACAGTCCGCTGCTCAGTGGCCTGGGGTCTGTATGGGTGCGGGTCCAAGACTCCCAAGCTGTGGGGACGAGGGGCGGGAGGCCCTGAGAGCTGAGTGACAGAGCCCTCACCAAGCCTTCTGCTTTATGTCCTCGGGGAGATTTCTCAAAACCACGCATTCTTCTGTTTGTGTCCTCACTAGAGTGGACACATGACCAGGGAAGAAGCCCCAGTTCTTCTGGTCACGGCTGTGTCCCCAGAGGCTCACACAGTGCCTGGCACACAGTAGGCACCCAATAAATGTATATTAACTGAACGAATGGAGTGAATCAAGGACCAGCCACTCAGAATAGATAAGGGCTGTGGGGTGACAATGGACTGAGGCAGCTGTCCCTAAACTTTAAGGATCCCCCTGCCCTCACCTGCCAGGGGTCCCACTCATGACACAGGGTCTCCATCCAGTTGGCAGAGAAAATCCCTGAGAACCAAAATCTCCCAGTTTTGAGCCTACTCCATCAGAAAACTCCTCTCAGAACCCTGCTGAGGCCACTACCACTGATTTGAAGTCACTTCTCAGCTGTGTGGCCTTGAGCCAGTTACTTACCCTCTCTGTGCCTCAGTTTCTGCATCTGTAAAATGGGCCTGCTAATAGTCCCCACTCCACAGGGTGGTTGTGGGGATTAAATGATAAATTAAATAACATCTGTGGCGCTCCTAGCAGAGTGCCTGGTGCACAGCAAGTGCTGTAAGAGTATTGGTAAAACAAACACAAAATAGATGTGATATTTGAGCTTCAGGGAAAGTGCAGAGGAAAGAGGAAAGGGTTTATCCAATGTGGGCTGCAGCCTAGGCTCCTCCCCTGCCCGGCTCTGAGCCTCAGTCTCCTCGTGGTTCCCCTGGGATGGTGGAGCACACCCTCCCCACTTGCAGGGGCTGCTAAGAGGATGAAAGGGTGGAGGTGAGACAGCGCTCAGTGAGTGCCAGGCAGATGGCATGTCGCACTTCCTGACTTCCAGACTCTGCAGGAACAGATGGGTCACCACATCCTCTCTGCGGTGACTGCCGCCACCGGGTGGGTGGTGGTAAATAGGCACAGAGAACCCAAGGGCGATGGCGCTGGTAGCGGGGGTTGGGGCCTAGATGGGGCTGGTGTATTTTGCAGGCAGGGCCATATCCTTCCCAGAAGCTGCTCCCTCCCCACCTCCATAGCAAGGGCTTCTACCAAAGGACCAGGAGGCCACTTCGTGGCTCAAGGGACCACCTGGCTCACCCTCTCTCCCAGTTTGGTTCCTTGGGCTGGGAAATGCTGCAGGATTTTGTTTAATTCTTATGCCAACTCTGCCCCACTGGAATTATTTCCTGCACTTTGCATGTGCAGAGACTGAAGCCTGGTTCCAGCCCGGGTCGGGGATCTGGGTGCCCCGGGCCTACAGGGTGGGTGGGGCTGGTGGTCTAGATGTGTGGGTGGAAGCAAGCTCCCAGAGTGTGAGAGGCTCCCAGGGGCTCATCATGTGTTGGGGACACTCACCTTGAAGTCTCCACTGTGGCCCATGTACAGGGGCTGGAAGAAGGGCTCTGGGCTGGGCACCTGCACCCACACATTTTTCCACAGCCTGGAGGGCAGAGACGAGGTGAGTCTCCCGCATCTCCCAGAGGGCAGCCGGGCCTCCCGCTCAGATGCTCCCCAAATGTGTCCTGCGGGAGGCTCAGAGCCTCCAAGACACACCCAGGCCCCTCCCTTCCGCCCCACTGCCCCAGGCCTCAGTTTTCACATCTGTAAAATGGGGCAGCGAGTCTCCTGAGGGTGCTCCGAGTTTAAGGGCTTGGCTGCCTATTCTCTGCTAAGCCAGTGCTGGCCCCTGAGCCTTGACTTCCTCCTCCACCACGAGGGATGAGCCAACAGCCAATTCCATGGGGCTGTAGGGAGGGGTCAGGAAGTGTAGGCACAGCACCAGGCACCCCAGCACCCAGAGACTGGTCTGCAACACCCTCTGTGATTCACAGGCTTCTCTGCCTTGAACAGGGTATGCAGGGCCCCCGCCCAGTATCTGCCACTTAGCAAGGGCTCAGCCTCAGCCAGTAGCATGCACGAAGGCCAGGGGAGCTTAGGTTTTATCAATATTTTTAATCAGCATCAGCCCTTCTCTCGATGGCCACGTTCAGCAGAAACCCAATACATAAAGAGATAAAAGCAAAGCCTCTGGTTTTGAAGCAGGACTGTCAGGGGGGTTATTCCACCAGCCCTTAACCCCCACCTGGCGGCCCCTCCTGACCCTCAGGACTCAAAGCTTAAAATTCACTGGACAAGATCACAGCTGAGGTCACTGTTACGAGCACAGGTCGAAATTCCTTCTCCTCCACTTCACTGCTGTGTGACTTTGGGCAAGTTCCTAGACAGCTCTGTGCCTCAGTTTCCCCATTTGTCAAATGGGAGTAAATGCCGTGTATCGAGCTCATATGGCTGCTGTGAGGGTTAAGCATGTGCTCTACACAGTGCCCAGTTTATTATCACCATCACTGTCATTACTATTGTCATGGTGACAGGTGTGTCCTCCAGTTCTGGCCCAGGCGGAGCCCCTACCTGCCACCCTGTTCCCTGGCCTCACCTCCAAGCCTGGTGGATCTTCAGGCCTAAGATGACAGGGATGAGGCATACGATGACCAAGATGAGAAGCAGTTGAGGGTACAAGTCTCCCTTTATCTCTGGGAAGGAAGAAAACACTGGGTGAATTTGACCAACCTCTACGAGAGGCCACCTGGGCTGGGTGTGGAGGGCGCTGGGTCTGGGCTGGAGTGGAAGTGGGTGGGAGGGCTGCTGGTGCCTCGCGGTGGGATGGACCTGGCTTCAACTCCTGCTCCCACCCCGACCCTAGGCAAGCGATTTCATCTCTCTGAAACTCAGTTTTCTCATCTGCAAAATGGGGATAATAATTCCCACTTCACAGATACATTAGGAAGATCAAAGGCCCCGCCAGGAGAAGCACCTGGCACCCAATGCAGGGCCTGGCAAGCAGGGGCCCCAGAAATGCTGTGGAACAGCTACAAGGGGTGCATGACTGAGCGGGTACCTTCCAGCCGCGCTGAAAATCTCAGGGCTCAGGGCCGCTGCACTAGGACAAGATTTAGTACAAGGAGTGGGCGTCCATCCCTGCTTCACATCTTACCTTCTGGCTGGGTGTGGAAGACGACCGGGTCACTCCACTCGCTCCAGGTCCCCTGGAAGGAGGAGCCAGGCTGGGGCCCTGCCCGCACCTGCAGCTGGTAGCTTGAGCCTTTGTGGAACTCCAAGGGCAGGAGAGAGACGCTTCTCGAATCCACTGAGATCAGCTTTCTCCCTGGACTCTGCCAACCCAGGGAAAGGATGCGCTGGGTTAGGACCGCCCAGGCCAGCCCCCGCCTCCAGCAGAACCACCCTTTACCAGCCCCCAGGAAAGGGGTGGAGTTTCTCCTGGCAAGTCTCCACCCCCTCCACAAGAGTCAGTCTGAGCTCTGGCCACTCCGGTGTGGGCAGCACAGAGCCGCGGGCGCTGCCTTGGCCTTGCCTGTGATACAGTGCTTTGGTCGCTTTCTCTCTGAGCCCAGCTCAGTCCCTCACAGCCCCACAGGGGACCCTGCCTGCTGGGCCTGGGAATGTCCCGGGAACAGCAGTGGCCATTCCTGGGCATGTTTAGCTGGCAGCATTCCAGACTTCGGACGCTTCTGTAATTCTTCAACAGTGGCTATTTTCAACAGTGGGCATTTCTGGGCGTCTTTAACTACAGGCGTCTTAGCAATGGGTACCTCTGGAAGTCTTCCACTGGGGATGGTCTAAACTATGGCATTTATGAAAATCTTAAACTGGGACCATTCTAAAGGATGGATAATTCTAGAACACTTCAGCTGTGACTGTTCTAAATAGTGGGCCATTCTGGAACTCTCCAACATTCTAAACAAAGAATGCCTCTAGAAGCCTTCACCCCGCCCCAATCCTCTGAGGGTCTCACCAGAGCCCAGGGGTCTCCGAGCTTCCTGTACCGCAGCTCATACTGAAGTTTGCCCTTCAGCGCGAAGAAATTGTAATCGGAGCTCCAGGAGACGTCATAATGTCCGGAGAAGGTCACCGTCACATTGAAAGGGGGAGATGGCTTGACTTAGAGGAAAAAGCCAGAAAGATAAAATGGGACGAGGTTTTGCAGCAGCTGAGAATCATGCTCTCCTTGACGAGATCAAGACTAATGACCCTGAGTGACTTGGGGTAAAGGATCCCCTGCCTCTGGGCCTTAGTTTACTCATCTGAGAAATGAGAGATTTAGATGAGTCTAAAGTGGGGGTGCTACGACTCAGGGGGGGCAAGAATGCAGACTGGCGTGGCCGGGGAGCAGGGGGAAACCAGCGACACCCACTCATTCTCCATTTCTTTTCTAAATGATGGCATCATTTTCTTTTTACGCGGGCCTCTCCCTGTTGTGGCCTCTCCCGTTGCGGAGCACAGGCTCCAGACGCTCAGCCTCAGCGGCCATGGCTCATGGGCCCAGCCGCTCCGCGGCATGTGGGATCCTCCCGGACCGGGGCACGAACCCGCGTCCCCTGCATCGGCAGGCGGACTCTCAACCACTGCGCCACCAGGGAAGCCCGCATCACTCTCTTTTTAACTCTAGCTTCCTTGAGAAGTCAAAAGACTGTAATTAGCATCATGCTAATTAATTAGCACCAATTATGCTAATGATGGAAGTTACCACCTCTGAGTGCCTGCCGGGCTGCTCTACAGCGAGCATTTTGACGCCCGCAGGGGCCCTGAGAATTCGATGTGACTGTTGTCATCTCCCAGACATCTTCTGGAAAGTGCGGGAGCAGAGATCTGGGCCACAACACCACGCCCTCCTGGGCTCTGTGATCCGGCTTGCCATATGCCCCTGTCTTGGGGATCTTAGCTCCTTGGGACAGAGGTTTTGTTCTCCAGGTCAGTGCTGTGTCCGCAGCTCCTAGGACAGAGCCGGCACACAGCAGGCCCTCAAAAGATACTTGTTAAACCAACAAATGAACCTTCCAGGGATTCCAAAAAGGAACTCTGAGGCTACGGACGACTCAGCACCAAGGCCTGCGTTGGGAGGCTGCGGCGAGGGCTTTATTGTCATTGCTATTTCAGCCATGGGTCCTTGGGGACTGGAATAACTGCTAAGCCCTCTCCTATTTTCCCCAGGCCGACGGAGACCTGGTTTTCCACTTCCCTGTACGTCCTGGGCTGGGTGGTGAGGACCAGAGCTGGGGATCAGGGATGGGGTCAAGGATGGGGGCCCAGAGCCCAGGAGGGGGAAGGGAGTAGAACACTGCCCCCTGGCTTCAGGCCCTGGCAGGGAGGGGGAAAGGGAGGGCGCCAGAGAGAAATGGGACTTGGAGCCACCCTGTGAGATGGAGGGGCCGTGGAGCAGTTCCTTCTCCTCTGCAGGGGCAGGGGCAGGCTTGCTGTCTGCCCAGCTCACTCAGAGGGGCAAGGGGACGCCCCTGCTCCCACGCCTGGATCTGCATGGCTGAGTGAGCGTGTGCATATGTGTGCATATGGGCGTGTGTGAGAGAGCGTGGGCCTGTGTCCAGGCTGGCTAGGCCCAGGGCTGCTGGGACACCCGTGCATTTGTCCAAGGGTGTATTTATGAGTGTGCGTGTGAGAGACTCTGGGTGTGTCTGCGTGTGTGTGAATCTTCATTCACACCTTGTGCGTTGTGACACCCACTCAGCGAAGTGGTGCAAACCTGGACCCCCTCCAGGTGACAGACACCCTCTCACCCCCGTGCCCCACCACTGGGAACCTAGGGCCAAAATCCCCCAGAGATTCCTCGCAGAGGCTGGGTCTTCCTGAGGAGGGCAGGACTCTCTTAGCAGTCTGCATTTGCATGCCTCTGAGCACGGGCTTCTCACCCCCTCTGTGGAAATCCCACTTTGGACACACACACACACACACACACACACACACACACACACACTAAAAGCTGCCTCCTGGACCTGCCCTGGGTCTGGACCCACAGAGACAACTTCTTCCACCAGCCAGCACCGCCGCCCCACCCCACCCTCGGCCTGGAGGGAAATTCCAGGCCTCACTGGAGCTAATGAGTGGGAGAAAACTCAGGGAAGTTTTTCTCTTGGGACTGAGTGTCCCCACTTGCCTCATAATGTAGACAGAATCCCTAAGAGTCAGGGTTAAAAGGGCCCTCACTCTACAAATAGGGAACTGGTCCAAGTTCACAGATAGGCAGCAGCTGAACCAGAACTGAAGGCCGAGATCCTGGGTCCCAGTACAGCTCCTTTTCATACTGCTGCTGCCTCTCTTTGGTTAAAGCTCAAACCTAGTTATCAACCCATCACACCTTAGTAAATATCGGTGCATCTACAGAGCAGAACTCTAAGGGGAGGTAAGGACATAGGACAGGTCAGCTATGATGGTGGGGGAAGGGGAGCCGTCTCAGGGACCATGTGTCCTCCTCAGCTCTGGGGTCCAAGGGATACTCACTGCTTTTAGCCAGGACAAAGCTGCCGCACTCCTGGGAGTGGTTGCCCGAATGGTCTGTCATGTTGACACTGAAAACGTCGTCGGCCATGTATTGGAGCACATCCATGTGGCACGTGTACTCTGCATGCGTGGCATTGTGGGTGGACCAGCAGAGGCTGCAGGAGGTGACCTCGTCCTCCAGTTCTCCATATGAGTCTTGCCTTCAAGGATAGAGCAGCCGGTTATGGCTGGAAGCCAGCGGGGCTCAGGGCACAGGGCCAGGACCCCAGCCCAGAATCTTGGGGCTGGGAGGGAGTTGAAGTGGTGCCGGGGGTCACCTGGTCGAATTACCCCTTTCCCCGGGAAGATACTCCTCCCCTGAAGTAGCCCTGATGGATGGTGTCCAGGCTCGGCTTGTATGCCTCCAAGGGACCGGGAACTCACTACCTCATTTAAGGACAGCAGCTTTTAACTTTGGAAATTTGGGCCATTCTTGCCTGGACTGAGCCTAAATCTGTCCCTGTCAGTTCTGTCAACTGTATCACTGTCCTACAGAAAGGGTGCTAAGCATTTCAGTTCTCCTTCCTGACCTCGTCTGTCCAACATCTGCTGAATACCTAATAAGTGCTTGTGCTCAGGGCCAAGATAAGAGCCAAATGAACTTCATCCCCTGCTTTGGGTGAACTACCAGGGAGGCTATTGGTATAAGGTTGGGGGGAAATGCTCTGGCTTTTTAACTGCCAGTGGGCAGAAACAGTGGGTTTTGAAGTATGTATAGGAGTTCACCAGATATTTATTTCCCTACCTACATCTTCAGGCTGTGAACATGACCACTCTTGAAGGCTAATATGGATGTGTGGACTCAGTTATTTGCTAAATATTTGCTGGAATAGAAACTTCTGCTGAATAAAGTCTCTCTAAACCTCTTGCACAGCAGCCAGGAGGATCTTTAAAAACTGCCTGTCAGCCCCATGCCTAAAACCCTCGGGTGGCTTCTCATCACCCACACAATAAAAGCTGGCCCTGGGCTTCCCTGGTGGCGCAGTGGTTGAGAGTCTGCCTGCTGATGCAGGGGACGCGGGTTCGTGCCCCGGTCTGGGAAGATCCCACATGCCGCGGAGCGGCTGGGCCCGTGAGCCATGGCTGCTGAGCCTGCGCGTCCGGAGCCTGTGCTCCGCAACGGGAGGGGCCAAAACAGTGAGAGGCCCGCGTACCGGGGTGGGGGGGGGGGAGAAAAAATAAGCTGGACCTTGCTTACCTCTCACCTCCTTTGCTTGTTGTTCTCTCTCACACTGGCTCACTCTGCTCTGGCCCCACTGACCTCCTCGCTATTCCTCAGACTCATTAGTCTCTCCCTACCTCAGGACCTTTGCACTTGCAGTGCCCTCTGCCTGGACTGCCCTTTCCCCAGCTCACTGGCTGCCTCCTTCTCACCCAGAAAGGCCTGCCCCGACCATCCTGGCTAAAGCAGACCTTCTCCCCATGTCACTTGCTTTCTACCCCAGGGTCAAGGTTCCTGGACTTTAAAGCACTCATTATTCTCAGAAAGCATCCTGTTGGTTGTTTACGTTTTTCTTGTCTGTCTCCCCAGCCACTCCCCACCTGCAGTAAGTCAGCTCCGGGACCAGCTGGGACCTTGTCTGTCTTAGGCTTTACTGGGCCCCCAGTGCCTGCAAGTGTCTGGCAAGAGCTTAATAAATATGTTCTGAAGGAGTAAGTGAATGAGCCAATGAATTGGTGATGACAGAATGAAAGCCAGCTGTTCTTTATCCTGATCAGCACATTGACAAAGACTCTCCTTGACCAGGCTCAACTGAGGCTCCTCAGAACTCTTTCCTCACCTAGGCCCTGACTCTGGGACTCCCAAGCTCGTCTCTGCATTGCCTAATTTTAGCAAGAACCCTGCTAAGTCATTTTAGCCAGAGTCTTCCATCCTTGATATCTGATCGAATTCCTCATCCTCCACCACCCCAGGTGATGCAGGCTCACCCTGGGCTGCCATTAGCAAGAATCCCCCATTAGCTGGAACCCCCCTTACCCCTGATGTTTCCTCTTAGTATTTTTCCATCCATTGACCTGCTCCTTAGCTATAAATTCCTAATTTTCCTTGTTGTATTCGAGTTGATCCCAAGCTCTCTTCCCCACACCAAAACCCCACGCAGCGGTCCCTACACCCATCATGATGGTCTTTTTTTTTTTTTTTTTTAAGAATCCCTTACATATTCTTTTTTTTTTAAAAATAAATTTATTTACTTATTTATTTTTGGCTGCGTTGGGTCTTCGTTTCTGCGCGCGGGCTTTCTCTAGTTGTGGTGAGGGGGCTCTCTTCATTGCGGTGTGCAGGCTTCTCATCGCAGTGGCTTCTCTTGTTGTGGAGCACAGGCTCTAGGTGCGTGGGCTTCAGCAGTTGTGGCACGTGGGCTCAGTAGTTGTGGCTCACGGGCTCTAGAGCGCAGGCTCAGTAATTGTTGCGCACGGGCTTCGTTGCTCCATGGCATGTGGGATTTTCCCGGACCAGCGCTCGAAACTGTGTCCCCTGCATTGGCAGGCGGATTCTTAACCACTGAGCCACCAGGAAAGCCCGATCATTATGGTCTTGAATAGTCTGCCTTACCATTCTTTAACAAGTGCAATGAAAAAGGTTTCTTTAACAATAGGGACCCATGAATCTTGGAGTCAGACTGCCTGTGTTTGAATCTCAGCTCCACCATTCACTGGCTGTGTGACCTTGGGCAAACTGCATAACCTCCCTGAACCCTAGTGTCCTCGTTTGTTAAATGGGAGTAATAATTGTGAGGATGGGAAGTGATGGTTCATGTGAAGTGTAGCAGGATGGCAGGCATGTATTCAGTGTTCAAAAAAATCATGTGGCAGTCTGGTCATCCTGGGGTCTCAAAACCACAGTCTGGCCTGTGTGGACAAGAGAGTATGGTCTTTGGAGCCCTGCTCGCTGGACAAGTCTCGTGAGTCCTGCATGGACATCTGTAAGGTAGGCACAGTGATTCCCAGCTACCGGTCGCAGATCACGGTCAGTGATTCTCAGCTCATGGTGAAACCAAAAGCTGTTGGTGAAAGGGCTGAGAGAGCCCCCAGAAGTGGCAGCCATTATTTTTATTGCTAGACTACCTGCCAGGCACACAGTAGGTCCAACTCCGTCTGTGGCCTCTGGCAGTCCTGCCCCACCCCAGCCCTCCAGGGCTACCCTGAATCGCATCCCCGAGGCTGGCGAGGTCTGGCCACTTACCAGGTGAGGGTGAGCGTGCCAGGGTGCGGGGCCCATGTCTTCAGGATGCAGGTGACCGTCTGGATGTAATCGGTGTAGCAGACGAGGTCTGAGCAGCCCCAGGCTGGAGGGTCAAGGGACACAGAGACCTTGGTTGGGGTGGGGGCTGGTCGGGGTCAGCAGAGCTGATCGCCCCCTCACTCCCTTGAGGGCTGGAGGATGACGGGAAGCAGGGGTCCCAGAGCCAGGATGAATATGATGACCCTAGGGCCACGAAGATTAAGGCCTGGAGCAAGGGGGTCCTTGCCACCTAAGAATTCTATTTTTGAGCCCCCAAAGTTGCGAGGTTGGCTATGGAGACAAGACTCTCCTAACGAGAAACATCATAAACTAAGCGGGTCCCCACCCAGCGCCCTCCCCGCAAGCCCTGTGTCCAGACACCAGGTCAGCATCCCTCCTGGCCGGCCTCCCTCTCAAGGTGGTGTGTCCTGAACTCCCCGGTTGCTGGGGCAATCTGTACATCCTGCGAGAGGGATTCGTGTGGTCAGTGAGAGACCATGTGCTCCCTCTGCTCCCCGCAGCTGGTCCAAGACAGGACATGGACCTCGGTGACCTGGCAGTGCTTCGAGGGAGCAAGAAACCTCCAGAAAACTGAGAAGCCCTTGGATACTTTTGCCAAGATGTCTGTATTATCCTACTGCCCAAACCATCACCACCACCACCAACCAAGTGACACAGGTATGGTCCCCCTCAGGCAATTTTATTGCAAGATTTAATACTCTCCCAACTCCAAAGTTAATTGCTTTACTTTGTTCTAAAAATGTTTGACAAAATCCAGTTAATAAGTTTTAGTTTAGTTTTGTTTTGTAAGATCAAGTGCCAACGCTGCTATTCCCCCTGCCTCCACCCCCCACTATTTACCAGAAATTTGTTCCCCTTTTAAATGGATTCATTCTTAGTGGCTTTTTCCTATTTTTCCTCGACTAATGAAGACCCAGGGGTTAGCAGTACATTCCTCCTGGGTCTCCATCTAGGTAAGAAGCTGGATTTGTAGTCAAGAACACTGTCACTGGAAACATCCTTTATGTCTACTCCCATCACATTTAACAAATGAGAAAACTGGAGCTCTGAGACTGGGCTACACCTCTTGTCTCGCTCGTGGTCTGGGCTCAGGAGCCCCAGGAAAGGCAAAATCTAATCTGTGCTAGTTCTTCACATCCACACACATGGCAGACACCGCTAATCGATCATGGCACTCACTCCCTTGGGTGTGGCCTCAGAATCCTTCTCAACACAGTTGAGTGGCTCCAGACAGCCACTACCAAGGGATCTGAGATGTGGAAATGAATCCTGTTGTAAGAGGAAGTTTCCCTCGGGGAGGAGCACGGGGCCTGTCCGTGGACACAGAGCGGCCCGTTCAGATACTTTGTGGAGAAAAGAGGACTGATTTTGGTAGGACCAAAACCCATGTGGCTGTGTCCTCTCTGAGTTCATCGTATCCTAGTCATTCTCTTTCAGGGCTCCAGAACTTGGAGAGGGGTTGCCTTTCCTAGGTAGACTCAAGGCCACCAAGGGACAGGGTTTGTCCCGAACTTGTAATGAAACATTGGAGAGGGGACAGTAGTCCCTGAACTAGTGTGCAGGTGGCATCAGGGACCAGAGGGAGTAAAAACCCTGTCACCGGTCACTACCCTGAGCCCTGCGCAGAGAGCCCCCGGGCCACCCCCCACCCCGCCCAGGGCTATCACAGCGTGTGGGAGGCAGTGGGAGCCGTGAAAAGTGCACACGTGACTCACAAGTGCTCTGAGTCGCTATTTGTAAGCTGGAGACACTGGCCCCTCAGACGGGGTGGGGAGGTATTTAGATGATATCACGCCAGTGCAGCCCAGGTGGCCTGCGTGTGGCACTCACCCAATAAAAGCAGTTAAGACCATGGGAATCAGGCAGATTTGGGAACCCGTCCCAGCTCTGCCACTGCCCGGCTGTGTGGCCGTGGACCTGCCTCTCACCCTCTCTGAGCCTCACAGGCTGTCGGCAGAAGGGAATGAGGATGCTCAGCCCCCGGGACACAGCAGGGGCTTGTTATTTGTGCTCACGGGGTGGGGAGAGGCAGCGGGTGACCCCAAGGCCCTTTAGAGGCTAGGAAAGGATTCTGACCACTCAGAAAGGGAAAATAAAGGAGACTGACATCTGTTTCCTGATGGAACTATTTGAGGCTTTGGGTCTTTCGGTAAAAACCGGAGTGAAATATTTATGAGTCAGCACAGCGGCGGCTGAGGGCACACCTGTCCCCAGGCCAGCTCCCATTCGAGCCTGTGTGCTGTGTCCCACCTCCTCTGGGAAGCCTTCCTGGATCTCTCAGCCCTGACTGCGCCCCCAAGTCTAACACCTGGCCTTTCCCTGCTTGGGTCTCGAACATTTCTCCCTCTGACTGCAACATCTTCTGCTCCTCGGGGGCTTCCTTCTAAGGCTTTGGCTACTTTTGTCTCCACAGCCACTCTCCCCACCCAGGGAATATGTGTGCTGGCAGTGGATCCAGTGATTGTTGAGAAACATCTCCTAGGAGATGAGGAGAAACTGTGGTTAGATCACAGGCGGGACTTCCTCACGCTGAGAACTGGGAGCCAGCCAAGGCAGAGAGAAGAAGGATGAAGTCCCTCATCCTCCCGCCCCGCTTCCCTGGCCAGCGAGACGTGGAGACCAGGACTCACTTCTGGACAGTGGAGCTCTCTGGTGGGATGGGCTCCAGCTAATGCAGAGATGGCTACTGGACTTGCGTCGGCCGCAAGTGGACAGATGCCACAGACTCTGACCCTGTGGCCTCTACCCTGCCCTGGAGCCCACAAGGCCAGCCCGGCCGCTCTCTACCCGCACACCACGGGGCAACTACTTACCCCCCTGGAGCGTCAGCAGGAGCAGAGGGGCAGCCCAGCCGCACAGCATGCTGCCTGCCGGAGCCTGGAAGAGACACACAGGGAGAGGGTGGGCCTGGGGCCCGGGCACCAAGGGGCCCTGAGCATCCTCCCTCTGGTCCCCATCCCTCCTTTGGAAGACTTGCCTCAGCTTCTTGGATTTGCTTCTGAGAAACAAGAGTTTGAGGAGCCCGTGGCTGCCCCCAAGGATTCCTGTCCCTTAGAAGTGGCTTTGCCCCCTGGATCCCTCCCCGCTTCTCCCCGCTTCTGCCTAGGCCCCCAGCACCATCACAAATGAGGGGGATGTAAAGGGGGAAGAGCTCACTGTTGGTCCACCACTGCTAAGCCTGTTGATGTAGCACGACGTGTGCATGTTTATTCATCCAGATAAGAAAGAGGGAGGCAGGGAGGGGAAAGTGGCTTGGAAAGTGGTATTTGACGGGCAGAGATCTTGAGTCCTCTTTCTTACAAAACCCCCATGTTGATGTTAGCCCAATTAATTGGCTTCTTAATGAGTAGCAAATCCAAGAGTAGCCCACAAAGGAGACAGCTCCTGCATACCTAAGATCAGTTTAGCCCAATAGCGAGGGTTCCTACCCAAATACAGAGCTCCCCCGGGTTAGCCCACCAGCAAGCACGGGGGAACCCAGCTTGACCACACGAAGGCGTCCTGGACACCCTGATCTGCATGAGATGGAGAAGAGACCTCTTTGGAGACCAGAGCCAGCCTGTCCAGGAAGCGCGGACTTTGGTACCTTGGGCAGAAGAACAACCCACCAGGCTGGCAATGCCAGGCTCTTGCTGGTACTTTGTCCATTGCACCCCCAGCTCTGTGTCTACTTGGGGAGGTACCAGCCAGAAGCCAGTGGGTCCCAAGAACCCTACCTAGATAGATCCCATGGACAGGTGTGTAGCTGGAACAGGAGCCCAGAGGGTTGACCCGTGCAGGGACCAGGTCACACACATGGCTTCTTCGGGACACCATCCCTGAACCCGGCTTCCCCCAGAGCCTACTCTGGCCCCGCTGGGAGCTTCCTCTGAGCTCCCAAACAGGTCACCAGGCAGGCAGTGGTGCAGGGCACGGAGAGGTTCAGCTGTGTGGCTCTCGGCTGGTCACTTCCCCTCCCTGAGCCTTAGAAGTAAAGATGGTAAAGCCTGCTTCCAAGATTCTTGTGAGGATTCAAAGCCTCCATTTATAGAATCACTGGGCCCCTGGCATAGCCCCTGGCACACAAACACTCAAGAAACAGTGATGGATACAGGCTTTTAAAGCATCAGAATGGACGGACTCCCTGAGTGATCTACCCAAGAGGTCCCCAAATGTCTCATTTTCCAAAAGTTGGCCATATTTGTAGATCATGTGTACTATTATTTATTTAATATATTTTCTATAAACAGACCCTATTAAAAATTTAACTCCAACTTCAACTTAAGCAATAATGCACATAGTTGTGTATTTTTTCCCCATAGCTGTGTATCATTCCCCAGTCAATGATTGTAAAGCATTTGAAACAGTGCCTGGCATATAGCAGATGTTATATAAGTGTTTCTTAAACAAAGCAATCAACTTACCATAAAACAAAATGCAGTGAAATGTAAAAACTAAATACAAGGAAAACAAAAGACAATAATTGAATTTTAGTGAGATACTATTCCCTGCTTAAGACTCTGATGGGGCTTCCCTGGTGGCTCAGTGGTTAAGAATCCGCCTGCCAATGCAGGGGACACTGGTTCGAGCCCTGGTTCGGGAAGATTCCACGTGCCGCAGAGCAACTAAGCCCGTGTGCCACAACTACTGAGCCCGCATGCCACAACTACTGAAGCCCGTGCGCCTAGAGCCTGTGCTCCGCAACAAGAGAAGCCAGAGCAATGAGAAGCCCACGCACCGCAACGAAGAGTAGCCCCCCCCGCCACAACTAGAGAAAGCCCGCGCACAGCAACGAAGACCCAATGCAGCCAAAAATAAATAAATAAATTTATTTTTTAAAAAAAGACTGATGAGTTGGAGATCTAGTTTGCCTTTGTTTAAAAAGGGAGATTAAAGAGTATTAGAGAGGTGTTGAAGACATACTAGCATCAAGCTGAGATTCTCACCCCCTCCCTCATCAGAGGATAGAAAGAAATTTGAAAAAGGTCTCACTCTCTCACTAGGGGGTCCAGGGATATTTAACACCATCTTAAACAAGCCACTCAATTCTGGGAAACATCAGCCTTGAATGATGACGTCTTCTCCTGTTTCCACAGCACCCGGTCCCACTACCCTCCCTGACCTGAATCCACCCCTTATGGGGCTTCCCACTCAGCTGACTCCTGAGGGCAACAGCAACTTACTCCCCAGATGCACTCAGACCAGCAGGTGTGCTTCCCGAGTGAAGGACAGAGGGTGCCTTGCAGCCTCCTACAGAGCAGTGAAGAGCACCTGGCTTGGAGTCTGCCAGGTGCCAGCTGTGTGACCTTGGGCAAGTTCCTGACCTCTCTGATTCTCTGTTTTCTTATCTTTGTTGTAGGCACTAAATGCATCATTGCATGTGAAGCATTCCAGCGCAGTCCTGGATGGGATGGAGCCCTAAACTGGTGCTTATCCACCAGGCTCCAGTGCCTAGAAATGATTTCTGAGGTTGTGGTCCTTCAGACTAAAAGTTGGCCAAATTTCAGGAGAGTCTGGGGATGTGGAGAAGATTGGGGGGAGGAAGTCAAACGGAAGCAGGTACTACGGAGAACGCAGAGCGCTTAACTTCACAGTCAACAGAGAAATGCAAATGAAAACCACAATAACATGCCATTTAAATTTTATCAGATTAGTAAAAACTAAAGGTCTGACAACATCACATGTTGCTGAGGACACAACGTAATGGGAACTCTCATTTACAGCTTGTGGAGATGTAAATTAATACAACTAGTCTGGAAAATAGTTGGGCATGGTCTAATAAACTTGAACAAGTGTTTACTCTAAGACCCAGCAATTCCACTGTGAGGTATACTACCAAGGAAACACTGGCACGTGTGTACAAGAAGCATAGGCAGAAATGTTTATAGTGGCATTGATTTTAATATTGAAAAACTGGAAACAACCTAAATATACATAAGCAAGAGAATGGAAAGATAAACTATGGTGTAATCACTCAATGTGAAAATGAATCATAGCTTCACACAACAAAGCAAATGACTCTTACAGAAAAGCAACAACAACCAAAAAACCAACCAAAAAACCCAAAAAGCAAATGACTCTTTCTGAAGCAAAAGAAAGATTAGAAAAGAACACAGGCATAATAACACCATCTGTGTCACACTTCACACCATGTAAAGCAGCTCTATATATTGTTTGGGTGAATATACATGTGTCCTGAATATAAAGAGAAATCCAAGGGAATGAAAAACATCAAATCCTGAATAGCGTAGACGAGGAAGGGATGTGATGAAGTGAGGGTCTCCAGGGGTCTCAACAGTTTGGTAAAACTGAGTGAAGCTACCATGGGTGTTGATTATGTTTTTCTTTATACCTTTTTGTATGTCCAAACTATTTCATAACATTTTAAACGTAAGTGAATCTTGGATTTATAAAATAAAATGTGAAGGGGGACTTTCACTTCTGGCCATGATGGAGCTGGTATCTGAGTAACCCTCTTACTAAGAACAACTACAAGAGGAGAAAAAAAAACCACTAGAAAGCATGAGAAAGCAGCCAAGTTAGATAGTACTTGAGAGGCCAGGGTGCCAGAGAGAAGGAAAACATGTTGACATTCTGCATGCAATGTCCCCTCAAATAATTTGCCAAGTCACTGCAGATGAGTTACATTCCAGGAAACCTAGCAGAAAGCATCTGGTAACAAGCTAAAAAGCTAAGAAGAGATTTTGTCAGTTTCACAATGCTAAGGAAAGAATCAGAGTCTAAGAAAAATGGGCCCTGATAAATACCCAGTTATTCAGGAAAGGCTATGCATTGGGAATAAGAAAAATCAGAAATAGTTCAGTCTTCACTGCATCAAGATGATCTGCCTATATGCCATATGTCTGCTAGAAAAAAAAATTAAAACCTATCTGGAAAAACTTAGCTTAATCTAAAGCCTCCATACTTCCCATACACAATGTCCAGCATTGAATTAAATTGATAAGACAAACTAGAAAACAGTACCAAATGACCAAAAGCCAAGAAGATAAAACCAAAGCAAAACTAGAAACAGACCCATAAGTGATTCAGAAAATGGCCTTATGAGACAGGATTTAAAATAACTATGATCAGTATGTTCAAGAATTCCACCAGAAATATGGCATCTATTTAAAAGTAGAAACTCTAGAGCTGAAAAATGCAATAATTGACATTTATGAGAACTTAATAGATGGATAAAGGAACAGATTAGAAAATCAGAAGATAGGACTGGTGAACTGAAAGATTGGTAGAAAATGAACAGATTGAAGCATGCAGAGAAAAAATGTTTAAAAATACAGAAAAGAGCAAAAGAGACACATGAGACCTTGTGAAAAGGTCTAACATAAATGTATTTGGAGTCAAGAAAAAGAGGAGAGAGGATAACTCAGAAGCAATAATAGAGATACTGGTTAAGAATTTTTCAAAACTAACAAGAAACCTTAAGCTACAGATTCTAGTTCTACAACCACCCCTCCCCCGCCGCCCCAAAACAAATACAAAGAAAACCACATCTAGGCACATCATAGAAAAACTGTTTTAAAAATTAAAGACAAAGATATACTTAAAATCCAACTTAGAATGTTATATCCAGCAAAAATATCAGAAAAAGTAGGCAAGCTCAATACGATAATCTACTAAAATCCCACAGTTGATATCATACTTAATGATGAAAAATTGAAAGCTTTCCCTCTAAGATCAGAAACAAGACAAGGATGTCCACTCTCATGACTTTTATTAAACAAGGATGTCCACTCTCATTGTACTGAATGCCTTGGTTCTAGCCAAGGCAATTAGGCAAGAAAAAGAAATAAAAGGCATCCAGAATGGAAAGAAAGAAGTAAAGTATTTCTGTTTGCAGATGATATGATCTTGTATATACAGCATCCTAAAGAATCCACACCAAGAAAATAAAATGAAACAAAGCAAACAACCAAACAAAAACTATTAGGACTAACTAGTGAATTTAGCAGGATTACAGGATACAAGATCAATATACAAAATCAACTGTATTTTAATAAACTAGGAATGAACAATCTGAAAATGAAATTTTAAAAGTGATTTCATTTACAGTAACATCAAAAAGAATAAAATAGAAATTTAACTAAAGGAGTGCTAGACTGGTACACTAAAAACTATTGTACAAAACATTGTTGAAAGAATAATGGAAGATCTAAATAAATGGAAGGATATCCCATGTATGGATTGGAAGACTTAATATTGCTAAGATAACTCCCCCCAAATGATCTACAGAGTCAAAGTAATCCCTATCAAAATCCTAGCTGGCTCCTTTGCAGAAATTGACAAGCTGATCCTAAAATTCATATGGAGGTATAAGTGGCCAGAGTAAACAAAATGATCTTGAAAAAGATGAACAAAGTTAGAGGACTCAGACTTCTCAATTTCAAAGCTTACTACAAAGCTACATTAATCTACACAGGGTGGTACTGGCTTATTTATACACATATAGATCAATGGAATAAAACTGAGAGTCCAGAAAAAAGGTTATACATTTACATTCAATTGATGTTTGACAAGGGTGCCAACACAATTCACTGGGGGAAAAGAATAGTCTTTAAAATAAATGGTGGGGGGGCTTCCCTGGTGGCGCAGTGGTTGGGAGTCCGCCTGCCGATGCAGGGGACACGGTTCGTGCCCTGGTCCGGGACGATCTCACATGCCACGGAGCAACTGTGCGCCACAATTACTGAGCCTGCACTCTAGAGCCCACGCGCCACAACTGCTGAAGCCTGTGCGCCACAACTACTGAGTCCATACGCCGCAACTACTGAGCCCGCATGCTGCAAATACTGAAGCCCGCACGCCACAACTACTGAAGCCCGCACGCCTAGAGTCTGTGCTCAAGAGAAGCCACCGCAATGAAAAGCCTGCACACCACAACGAAGAGTAGCCCCTACTCGCCGAAACTAGAGAAAGTCTGCGCACAGCAACGAAGACCCAATGCAACCAAAAATAAAATAAAATAATTTAAAAATTAAAACAAATAAATAAAATAAAATAAATGGTGCTCATACAACTGGGTATCCACATGAAATAGAATGAAACTGGACTCCTATTTCACACCATATACAAAAATCAACTCAAAATGTATCAAAGACCCAGTACGAAGAGGAAGAAGTATTAAACTCTTAAAATAAAATACAGGTGTAAATCTTCAGAACCTTGTATTAGACAGTAGTTTCTTAGACATGAAACCAAAAGCACAAGCAACCAAAGGAAAACAGATATATTGAACTATTTCAAATTTTAAAACTTTTGTGCTTCAAAAGACACTATCAAGAAAGTGAAAAGACAATATAAAGAATGGGAAAAATATTTGCAAACCATATATTTGTTAGTGTTCAGAATACATAAAGAACCCTCAAGATCTAAAAGACAACCCAATTTTAAACTGTGCAAAAGATCTGAATAGACATTTTTCCAATGAGATATACTAGTGACCAATAAACACATGAAAAGATGCTTATCATCATTAGTCATTAGGGAAATGCAAATAAGGACCATGGAGTGACACCACCTCACACCCACTATTTTTAAAAATGGAAAATAAAAAATGTGGGTGAGGGTATAAGGGTGGAACCCTTATACATTGCTGACGGGAATGTAAAATGGTGCAGCCACTATGCAAAACAGTTTTACAGTTTCTCAAAAAGTTAATATAGTGTTACCATATGACCAAGCAATTTGACTCCTAGGTATACAGCGAAAAGAATTGAAAACTATGTTCACAAAAAGACCCTTCTACACAAATGTTCATAGCGGCATTACCTATAATAACTCTAAACTGGAAGCAACTCAAAGGTTCATTAACTGATGAATAGACAAACAAAATGTAGAATATGCATACAATGGAATATTATTCCACCATAAAAATGAATCAATTACTGATACATGCTGCAACATGGATGAACCTTGAAAATTTATCCAAAGTAAAGAAGCCAGACACAGAAAAGCACATATTGTGTGATTCTGTTTATATGAAGTGTCCAGAATAGGCAAATCCATAGACAGTTAGTAGATTAGTGGTTGTCAAGGGCTAGAGCTTTGGAGGGAGGGGGAATAGGGAGTGACTCCTAATGGGTATAGGATATTTTTGGAGCAATAAAAATGTTCTGTAGTTAGATAGTAGTGATGATTGCACAAATTTATAAGTATACTAAAAACTACTTAATTGTATACCTCAAAAGAGTGAATTTTATGGTATGTGAATTGGATCTTAATTACAATTTTTTTAAATGAAGGCAAAATAAATCTTTATTTTTTATACCAAAAAAAAAAAAAAAAAAAGCTGAGAGGATTTGTCACCTGTAGACCTGCATCAAAAGACATATTAAAGTGAATTTTGGGGGCAAAAGGAAAATAATCTCAGATGGGAAGCAATTTGCTGTAGGAAGGAATGAAGAGCAATAGAATATTATAAATAATATTGATTGCTGAAAATAATAATGATCATATCTTATGAAGTTGAAACAATATGCAGAATTAAAATACATTACCATGATACCCCAAAGATAAGAAGGGGTGAATAAAGTTAAAGGTCACTGTATTGTCTGGGAAGTGATAAAAATACTAATATAAAGGTAGACTCCAAAAGAAAAAAATCAATTACGCATGCTGTAATCGCTAAGAAAAACACTAAAAGAGTTACAAAAGAAAATATAACAAACTAATAGACAGGAAACATAGATTAATAAGTTTTAAAACTTTATTCATCTAGGAAATGGAACAAAGAAGGAAAAGGAACAAAGAATAGATAGGACAAAAGGAAAACAAATAGTAAGAAGTTACACTTAATCCCAAACACCTCAGTATTTTTATTAAATGTATGAACTAATCACTGAAATTAAAGACATAACCTTGAAACCAACACTTTTCATTAAAATAAAGTGAAATTATAGTTTAATCTCATAAATATACTTACAAAAATTGTAAACAAAATATTAACAAATCAAATCTGATGATATATACAGAAGTAAATTATATAGCCTTATCACATGAGGTTTATTCCAAGAATACAAGGGTAGTTTGACATTTGAAAGTCAGTAATCTATTTCACCACATAAACAGAATAAAGAAGAAATTTTATACGATAATTTAATAATTTTTAATATGACATTTAATAATTTGCAACACTGATTCATGATTTTTAAAACACTCTCAGGAAACCAGGAATAGAAGGAGCGCTCTTAATCTGATAGGGAGCACACAGGCATGCGCACATGTGCACACACACACTATATACAACTAACATCCCTAATGGTCAAATATTGAACACTTTATCCTCTAGGGCAGGACAAAGGTAAGAATGTCTTGTACTGGAGGTCCTAGCCAATGCAATAAGGCAAGAAAAATAAATAAATTTATAAATATTAGAAAACTATAAGGATTGGAATGATATTATCTTAAAAAGTCCAGATACTTAACAGATAAACTGTTAGATAATAACTGTTAAACAAGGGCACTGAATTTGAGACTAATATAAAAAATATATTTCTAAAGATCAACAAAGTTGACAAACCTTTAGCTAGACTAAGAAAGAGAAGATTCAAATACCTAAAATCGGAAAGAAAGATGAGACATTACAACTGATGCCACAGAAGTAAAATTGATTATAAGATACAACTATGAATAATCATACAGCAACAAATTTGATAATGTAGAAGAAATGGATAAATTCCTAAAAACCTGCCAAGATTGAATTATGAAGAAATAAGTAGGCTCTAAGTAGACTGCAAAAGCAACAAAAGCAAAGATAGGGAAGTGGGACTACATCATAGTAAGAAGCTTCTGCATTGCAAAGAAAACCATCAGCAACATGAAAAGGCAACCTACTGAGTGGGAGAAAATATTTGAAAATTATATATCAGATAAGGGGCTAATATGCCAAATATATAAAAATCTCATACAATCTGATTTTAAAATGAGCAGAAGATCTGAATAGACATTTTCCCAAGGAGAACATACAGATGGACAATAGGTACATGAAAAAAATGCTCAACATCATTAATCATCAGGGAAATGCAAATCAAAATCACAATGAGATTTCACCTGACACTTGTTAGAATGGCTATTATCAAAAAGACAAGAAATAACTAGTATTGGTAAGGATATGAAGAAAAGGGACCCCTTGTGCACTGTTGGTGGAAATGTATTTGGTGCAGCCACTATGGAAAACAGTATGGAGGTCCCCCAAAAGATTAAAAATAGAACTACCACATGATCCAGAAATTCCATTTCTGGGTATATACCCAAAGGAAATGAAATCAGTATCTCAAAAATATATCTGCACCTCTATGTTCATTACAGTATTATTTACAATAATCAAGATATGGAAACAACCTAAGTGTCCTTCAATAGATGAATGGATGAAGATGATGTGGAATATACATACAATGGAATATTATTCAGCCATGAAAAATAATGAAATCTTGCCATTTACAACATGGATGAACTTCTAGGGTATTATGCTAAGGGAAATAAGCCAGACAGAGAAAGATAAACACTGTATGATCTCTCTTATATGTAGAATCCAAATATAATAATAATAAATAAGTTCATAGATACAGAGAACAGGTTGATGGTTGCCAGAAGAAAGGAGTGGGAGGTGGGAGGAGTAGGTGAAGGGGGTCAAAAGGTAAAAAGAAAAAAAGTGTGGTGCATTATTGAGCAAAAACAACAACAAAAAAAAAGCAGCAAAAAAAATCTTTTTAATGTATGTACTTGCAATGAGAGTCTTGTTCAGTGTAGTTAAATTTCATGAACAGACTATTACTCCATAAATCATAATGTTACACCAACACTGAGTATTGCATTTATTCTAGCTTTGCCTATGTCACTGAGTAATGCTGCAGAAACTAAAATATATTGCAACTTGAATACAATGCATTTTCTCTAAAAGCAATGACACAGCTTATTAAAATACTCACTTTGAACTTTATATCACCATCACTGAAACTAGGGAGAATTTAAAATCATAAAATAAACTATCAATTATAGAGAGGATATTAATTTTACATAGCAATGTATGATTCTGACAAATTTACCTTTACAAAGTAGAACGTAAATTAAGTAACTTTGTAGAAATCAACTGATAGGTGATTCAGTATCAACATTCATATGTTGATACTGAATACTAATACTAATTTTGACCTCTATTTTAAGAAGAACCAACTTTGTTTCATTTTAAGAAGTCATAAGCCACACTGCAAAATTTATGTACTATTTTCCTTATTTTAAAAAAATCTTTTTAAGTATGGAGAAGTAGAATATGTGGTAAACAAATCATACCTCTTGTGTCCTGGTATCTTCCCAGATAGCTTATCAAAAGGGAAATAAATACTTGCACAATTACCTTGTGTATAAGTCTAAAATCTATAAAAATATGCATCAGGCAATAATAGATTAATATACTGAGGTGTCAGATAAATCGCCAAATGCTGATGAAGATAGCTTGATTGATGGAGTAAACTACCTTCATTAAATTGGGGTATGTTTTATTGTTCTCAAAAAAGGAGACAATAATAGGTCACACTGTAATTCCATTTTTTTCTCCAGTGGAAGTACCTTTTGAATTTAGAAATTTTTTCACTTATAAAAGACACAAACAGGGCTTCCCTGGTGGCTCAGTGGTTGAGTCCACCTGCCGATGCAGGGGACACGGGTTCGTGCCCCGGTCCGCGAAGATCCCACATGCTGCAGAGCGGCTGGGTCCGTGAGCCATGGCCGCTGAGCCTGCGCGTCCGGAGCCTGTGCTCCGCAACGGGAGAGGCCACAACAGTGAGAGGCCCGCGAACCGCAGAAGAAAAAAAAAAAGACACAAACAAAAAGACAAATTGAAAAACAAGAATGGAAAAGAAACTGAAATGGGAGATTATATCTATATCTGTTATAGTTTCCTTCATATAATTATATATTTTATATAAATATATAATATGTTAAACTATGTATATAATTATATACAACATATAGAGAGAGAACTCCTACAAAACAATTATAAATAAATAACCCAGAACTCAATTTGTTTTTAAATGGACAAAAAGCTTAAGCAGACACTTCCTAAAAGAGGACATCCAAACAGCCAACAAGCATGTTAAAAAGGCTTAAAATCATTACTTATCAAAGAAATGCAAATTTATATCCCAATATGATAGCACTACACATCAGCCTAGAATGACTAAAATGAAAAAAAAATTTCCAAGTGCTAAAAAGGATATGAACTAATCAAAACTCTCAATCTCTACTCAAGTTTCTCTGAGGAGTGTAAATTGGTACAACCACTTTGGAAAACTTCTGCTGAACAGGAGACCCAACAATTCCATTTCTAGATTATGCACCAAAGAGCAAAATGTACATGTACATAAGCAGACATGTACTGGAGTGCTCACAGCAGCATTATTTACCTCCCCAAACTGGAAAGAACCCAAGTTCTTGGTTCCCCTGTATCTTCTTTCGCTCACTGATGATTCAGGAATGGGACTCATTCAGATCCTTAAGCCGGTCATCATTTCCAATGTGACCCAGGTGGGGACTGGGGTTTGAAAGTGAACGGTGAGGGGTGTGGTAAAATTAAAATGGCCCGTTTTCCATAGGGACCAAGAAGACATGAGGTTGTTGAAGAGGGACTCCCCAGCAGTGCCAGAAACAAGACCAAACAGGTCACCAGAAGGGGAAGTGTCAAGACTGAGGGACTTCCCGAGACGGAACACAGAAGAAAGGGCTCCTAGTTTGTCCCTGGTCTCCAAGGACTTCTGCTCACCTGCCCTCCTCCTGCCCTCCTCCCTGACCTCCCTGCCTCCAGCTGTGGCCCCTCCAGCCCAGTCCTCATTCCAGCTATGTCTCTCCACGGCTCCCCACTGCCCTTCAGAGAAAGCCCCAAATTCCTCAGCCCAGCATTCAAAACATGTCAGGATCTGCCCCCCAACATTCCCTTTGCCCCTAGTCTTCATCCTGGACTCCAGGTTCTCCAGATCCCCGACATCTGGACATCTTCACAACATCCCCATTCATCTGGTTCTCACACCTTCGCACGTGCTGTTTCAGCCACCGGAACTGTCTGCTCCCCCTGGCTGCCTACCAGCTTCCTACTCAGGCTTCAAAAGCCAGTTCAAATGTCATCTCCTTTGTAACTCTTTGGCCTCTCCAAGACATGAGTCACTCCTTCCTCTGGGGTCCGTCCTTCCACCAGAGCACACCGCTCATGGTGTTTTTGGCAACATTCTGAGCAATTTCTAGGCGGGAACCACGTGTTGCTTGGTTACTGCTGAATGGCAGTGGCTAACCAGTGCCTGACAAGACAGTAGGTGCTCAAAGCATTTGTTACATGAGTGACTAAACGCAAGAAGATGCTTTCCATCATAATGGATTTTGACGCTTACCCTCAATGTTGAAACCCATGGAGACTGTACACTCCAAAGATAAATCTTATTCTTTTTGACTCTTCTTTCTTAAATTCAGCGCACTGAGGATCTGTATGCACTTGATAAGGATAGAACTCCAGAGCTCCAACATTTTTCCCCCACCTCAGGGCCTGTGCACATGCCACGTCTTCTACCTAGAACACTTTCCCCCTCTGCTTCTTTACTTTCTTATCCTCAGGTTTCAGCTACAGTGTTGCCTCCTTAAAGAGGCAACCTTCTCTGTCTAAAATGCGTCTCCCCTGCAGTTCTGGGTACCACACACCCCTCTTTCTTTGTCTCCTTCTTGGCAACTGTAATATTAGGATTCGTTTAGCAAATGTTCCTGGTTTTGTGTTTATGACCTGTCTCTATCCTGAAGCATAGGCTCCCAGAGGTTGGGAAATTTACCTATTTTGTTCACGAGGCATCCCTCGTGCAGAGATCAGGGCATGGAACATAACAGATACTTAACAAGGAGCTGAAGAATGGTGAAGACTGTAGGTGTCCAGTCCTACAAGGAGCAAGCCCCAAGGCAGCCCCCAAGAGGTCTTGGTTTCACCATCCACTTTGTCACTGTCCTCAGGAACTTCCCCCCACCCGGGGCAACACCCTCAGCTTCCAGGGTCTGAGTGACCATGACCGCTGTCATCAGATTAGCAGCAAGAAATTGTCATAGAGGGACGTTGGGTTGCCCAGGGTCACACAGCGAGTTCTTAAAGCGGAGCTCTCAGGCTGGGGAAGAACCAGCCTTGTGGCCCTGGATCCAGAAGGAGGCTCTGCCTCTAACTCATAATGGGACCTTGGGCTCTTCTTTTTTCTGGGCCTTGTTTTCCTCATTTGTAGAATGGGGGCAGTGGCCCTGGCCTGGCTGAGGGAGCGTAAGGCGGGTGCTGGGCACACTGTAGGTGTGCGAGTATTGCAAGTTGCCTTTTACATAGTTTGGGGAGGGGGCGGTGACAAAGGGTGGGTTGGGGGTGTCTGAGGACAGGTGTGCCAAGACCCTGGGATGACAACTTAGTCAGCAGAAGCTGAACATGAGGGGAAAGGCCTGCCCAGCCTGTCCCACCTCTGAGCCTGTGGAACCTTTTCGTCCGTCTCTCTCTCCCAGCCGGGCCATGGATCCCTGTCCACACAGCCTCTCCAAGCCTGACTGGCCTTTCCCTGCAGGAACTTCTCCAGCCTGTGCAACCTCCCCCAGCTGAGGTGCATGCCCCACTCCCAGCAAACTCTTCCTTCCTGTGCCATCTCTATTTGCCCTTCACTGTGCTAGGCAACCCCACCCAGACTGTGCAGCCTCCCTGGGCTCCGGTAGCCACACCTCACCCCAGCCCCATTTCCCCGCCCCCCTGACCAGGAGGGGCTGGCTGTAAGGCAGAGAAAAGAGGATGCTTCAACCAGGGCTGCTTGAGGTCACGAGGAGGGGATGGGGGGCTGGGGTGAGGTGCGGGGCGGGGCTGGCGACCTGCCCTTTATCCCATCCTGGCCCAGCATGCTCCCATCAGCCTGCCCTGGCCCTGGCCCAAGTAGACTGGGGGTTACTGGTTCATACTGGAGAAAGCCTGCAGGCCCCCGTCCCAGGCTACATCATCAAGCCCTCTTGGCAGATGAGGAAATAGAGGCCCAGAGAGGCCCAGAGCCTTGCCCAGGGTCACAGAGCGAGGAGCGGCCAGGGCCTGAGCAGGGAGCCAGGCTGGTGCACTTGCCCCACCTCACTCGGGACGATATGAGTGGCCAGATCCTTCCTGGGGGCTGTGAGGACCCGCAGGCCAGGGCCCTTTTGCAGGTGGCCTGGTCATCGGGGGCCCTCAGAGGGACCTCTGCTCACACCCCGGGGAATATTGTCAGGTTGTTTCAGAAGTTCCAAGTTTACTCAGAGCTCTCATTTGAGCTGCCGTAAAAAGTCCCTATGGCCGGGCGCCAGGGTGAGAAGTGGGGGCGGTGCCACCTGTGAGCCATGAAGCGGGGGCTCCTCTCAGCCCCCCTTCCCCTGCCCCTGGGGGCTAGGGTGCCGCAGAAGGCACGGAAGGGGAGAAGCGGGGGAGGAAGGGGCTGTGATGGGGGGGAAGACCCCCCCCCGTGAGAAAGTGTTTGTTCCCTTGTCTTCACAGCTTTCTTTCCTCTGCTTGTACATGACTCCCCGGGTGACCCTAGGAATCCCCAGCCCTCTCAGAGCCTCAGCTTCCCCATCTGAGAAAGGGGGGAGTAGAATCATTATAGAATGATCATTTATTGAGAGTATATGCCAGAAGCTACACCAAGTGTTCTGGGTAATAACAAGACGATTATTACCAATGATATTTAAAGTAAAACATAGTAGCTGCTGTTTCTCGTGAGCCACTGCTAAGCTCTTTCCCCTCAAAATGGCACTGGCTCTGTCTGTGTACCACCGAATCCCCAGGACCTAGGACAGTGCTCAATAAATACACATTGAATAAAACCTCACAGCAAACCGAGATAGGCGTTCTTATTTCCATATAACAGATAAGGAAACCAAAGGTTCAGAGAGGTTAAGTGACTCACTCCAGGTCACACAGTGATGGAGATGGTACTCGAACCTAGGTCTGACTGTTTTCAAAGCCCCAAATCACAATCGGTAGTGTGGTGATGAGCCAGATACAGGGCTCCCCAGCTGACTGTGGAGACCTCCCAGCTGTGTGGAGAAGTTGAGCCATCATTCTGGCCTGCCAGGGTTCTCAAGGCACTGGCTCCCCTCGCTGGGAGGAAGGATGCCCTTTCTTCCTTCCTTCCTTTCATTCATTTATTTATCAGGCCCCAGGGTGGTCCTGATGCTGTGGAGAAGCTGGTCCCTCCCAAAGTTTCTGGTGGCCTGCTTTACTTTTTCTATCTTCTCTTAAACTGGGCCCCTCCTCCAGCAAGCCCCCTTCCTCTGCCTATAAGCCCCTTTGGGCTCCAGTCCCCACCTCCAACCCCTTTCTCTTCCTTGATAGGCAGGCGGAAGCCTGCAGCATCTGGGGCACATCCTTTGTCTTGTTCACCTGCCTCTCCTGGCCTGGGGTCTTGGCCACATCCTAACATAAGGGCTCTTAGTTTCCTCCACTGCGGGGATATGAGTATCCAGACTCCCTGCCAGGTGTGGGGCGGACAAGACTAGGGCTTCTGCTGAACCCACCATGGGGAACAGGTGATCGCGGCTCCCGCTCTGGGGTCTGCCCAGCCCCCTTGATCCAATGCCCCTCTCAGAAGGTGCCCCAGGACTATGACTCTTGCTTTTCTGTTATCCTGTCCAGCAGGTTGCCACCCTGGGGTTCCAAACCCAGCTCTGTATCTTACGGTCACAGCTGACCTGGGGCAAGCTTCTCCTCACTGAGGGGCAGTCTCCTCATCTGTGAAATGGGCTGAATGAGGCCACCAGCCTCACCTGGTGTTGTGAAGATGATGGGAGAGCTTCACACGCCTGTTGCATGCTGAGCGCTGGCCCCGGGAGGACCAGAACCCAGGCGGCTGAGGGAGGTGGGACCGACTGCACGTTCCCGAGTGTGTCCCTGCACCTTCCATGGCTCTTGGAAACTGGCCTTTCTCCTCCACAGGCTCCAGCCTCCCCATGATGCAAACTCCCTTCCTGGGCAGGACCCCAGCCAGTAGCTTTGATATTTTCATTCCCTCGAATCCTCACAACCAGCCCTACAAGGACGGAGCTGCCATTCTCCCCATTTCACAGATGAGAAAACCGAGGCTCCACGAGGCTAGAAGAAGCAGAGAAACTTGCCCAAGTTCACCCAGCCAGGAAGCCGCATGGCTGGATTTTGAACCCGCCAGGTTTTCCCCACTCTACCATGTGCTTCTAAAACCCCCGCACTTTCCCCCAGGGGAAAGCAGATGTCCTCCCAGGAGCAGCCCCTGACTTTTTAATGCCCCACCTGCCCTGGGTCCTCTGCATCCTAAGTTCCTCTCCAGGCGTTTATTCACCTGCTCCTCTGCCAGGAGTGTGTCTCCCTGTTTCTTCCTTCCCCCTTTTTTCCCCAAGTCAAAATTCAACCCATCCTTCAAGGCTCAGCCTCCCTGAGTCTCCTCATTCCCCTCTCCTCTGCACACACAGAACGGATTTGCCTCTCAGCATCAGCATATCCGCCGTGTTTTCAGGAGAACGATGAGGAGACAGCATGTGGAGGGCAGGACCAGCCTCCAAGTCACCTGCCGACCCTGCTACGTACTGGTTGAGTCACCTTGGGAAAATCACTCTACCTCTCAGAACCTGTATTTATCTGTGAAATGGGCACACCAACGCATCTTAAAGGATTTAGATAAAATAAAGGAGATAAAACACAGAACCTGGTACAAAGTCGATGCCTCCCCACTTCCCCAAACAGACCCCGTCACACTCATGCCCACCCCTGCCCGGCTCAGCTGCCCAGAACCATGGCGACTGTCACATCATGTTCAGTCTGGAACCAGCTTTCCCTCCCCAGCCCCTGCCTTTTGGAGGATGGTTTCCACAACCTCAGGGGGTCATCTCAGCCATGCCTATGCCTCTGCCTCTATGTACCTGGGGCCTCTTGCAGACCCACAGAGAGGCACGCCAGGCAGGTGAACTGTCCCCAGGTGTGATGAGGCCACAGGACCCCTGCACGTCTTCCTGGGCAGAGAAGGTACCTCCCCCCCACCCCCCCTCCAGAGCGGTAGCTAGAGGTGAGTTACCTGCTGTCCTACTTCTTTCTCAGAAATCCATTCTCTCTGTGCTTCGGGCAATCCGGTGGGCTCCCAGGGGACAGCAGCTGGGCTTGGCGTGAGGGATGGGGGTCTGGGAGAACAGGCAGGGGACTGGGGTGGGAAGCTGTAACCTGCCCCAAGTCACCGACCAGACAGCACAAGACCTGTCACCCAGACGGACGGCAGCTGGGCTCCGGGCAGGCGGGCCACGCAGAGGCAAAGGCAACCATCAGTCACGTCCCAAGGAGGTCACACACGGACAGAAGACAGAGGTTGCTGGGCAGGGACCGGTCAGCTGCATGGGGGATGGACTGACAGCAGCCAAGGGCTGGCCCGCCAGTCAGACAGAAGAAGCCAAGCAAAGAGGTAGCTGGCCACCCAGGCAGACAGACAGACAGCCGTGTGGCTGTCAGTCACGCGCAGGGAGAAGCAGGCCGACAGTCGGACCCCGAGCCCTTCGGTCGTTCAGCAGAGAGACGCCAGAGAGTCCGCCAGAGGCGATGCCTGCCATCCCAGCCCCACCGCGTGCTCACGGTGGGGAGGAAGGGGAGGATGTGGTGAGCCGCTCCCCAGGCCCCGCCCACAGAGCAGCCGGCTCCTCCCCCAGGGAGCGAGAAAGAGGTGGGAGGGGGCCCGGCCGCAGGGCAAGGCCCACTGCTCACCAAAGGTCGCCCGCTAGGAAGACATTTGGGGCCACCGGCGTGACGTTTGCCTCCTGCGGACGGGTGACAAGACCCCCACAGGCCTCACAGTCTTGACCTTTAAGGAGGGCAGGGGGGCGGTGAGCCGCCGCTTCTCCCAGCTGTGGAAACTGAAGCTCCGAGGGGGGAGGAGGTGGCACAGCGAGACCCGCGAGGTCCCCAGGGGTCTCAGCTCAGAGAGAAGCATGAGAGCCCAGAGACCTGCCCAAGGTCCCACGGAGAGGCAATGGCCCTTCTTCTGGAGTTTGCACGCTGGCCGGCTTCACTCCTCTCGCTGCCTGCCTGGCCCAGCAGAGGTCTGAGTTCCGGACCCCCTCCCAGACTCCCTGAGCCTTTTTCCTTTGAATCCGGCTTCCTGCTGCAATGCTGCAGGGAGCAGGATGCTGTCTCCGTGCCTTTGAGAAGACAATCCCTTGGGCATGTCACATCACCCCTCTGAATGCCTCGCTTTGCCCATCTGTCAAATGGGGAGACCTAGCCGTTTTACACATGGGAACTCAGGAAGAAAATAGAGAAAAGAAATTCTCAAGAGAATTCTTGTCTTGCTGACAAGCCAAGGGCCCGTGAGAGGGTCAGATGTCTCTTGCAAACATTTATGAAACCTGGGGACAAAATTCAGCAAGTTCACACCCAGCAAGCCTCAAAGAGCTGGTGCTATCACAACTACTACGATTAGTATCTTGCATTTTTTAGGCACTAGGTGATCTCATTTATTCTACAAACCCTGTGAGGCAAATAAGATTATGACTATTTATGTTACAGTGGGAGAAACTAAGGTTCAGAGGGGTGACATGTCACACTAGCCAAGAAGTGTCAGAGCTGGGATTTGAACCTGGGTGGATCAGATTCCTAAGGCTGTGGAAATGGGCCCAAACGCTTCATCCTTGAAATGTTACCAGGGTGGATGGGGGCTGTTTTGTGCTGTTTTAATGACACAGGTTGGCTCAAACACACATGCCATCTCTCCCCAGCTGACTCATTTTTGGGAAATAATTTGCAGCTAAGCCACATGACCGCTCCAGAGAAAAAGAGAAAGCATCTTGTTATTTATTCTTTTTTTTTTTTCTTTTTCTAGCTGTTTCTGAGGAACTTGGTACAAATTCCCCTGTGGCCGATTCAAAAGATGTTTGCCCTAAAGAGATTCTCTTCCTCACAACCAAAATAACTTGTATTCTCTGGAGCACGTTTCTTGAGAGGAAGCCAGCTTTTCTTTGTCTCTTGATCTTCAGGGTGAGTTTTCTGATACCATGGTTGAAAGATCAAGAGAAAGAGTAGTTAAAAAAAAAAAAAAAAAAGAGCTAATATTTGCTGAAAGCTGATTCTGTGCCAGGGTTTTAAGGACTTTAAAGGTGTATCACCTCACTTAAACCTCAGAATAACCTGAGAAGGTAGTTATTATTACCATCATCGACATCATCCCTATTTTACAGATAAGGAAACCAAGGCTCAGAGAGGTTAAGTGACTTGTTCAAGGTCACACAGCCGATGCTGGTGGAGATGAGATTTGAACTCAGTCATTTGGGCTCCTGAGTTTACATTCTTGATCACTGCACTACACTGCTTCTGGATGTATGTTAACCCAGGGATATTCAGTCCCTCTTCCCACCCTCCCTCCCAGCTGCCTGCCTTCCACCCACCCATTCACCCACCCACCCCCTCTTGCATTCTTCTACCCACCCACCCACCCAGCCCAACCCACCCATTCTCTCCTTCCGGCCTTCTACCGGCCGACACTGAACATGCCCTTGGCTAGGTACTGGGGACATTCTCCAGAAATACACAAGAGTGGTGGCCCTCATGGAGCCTGTATTCTGGTGGGGAGAGACAGACAAAAAGAAGTAATGGACAAACTAAATGCAAATTATACTGTCATAGAAAACAGATGAGAGGTCTAGGTAGTGACACAGAGGGGGCACCCTGGATGGTAAGAAATACCCCAGCCACAGGGGAAGCATTTTAGGCAGAAGGTCCTGCAAGTGCAAAGGCACTGAGGTGGGAGGGAGTGTGGCTCGCTCCAGGAACTTGGGAACTGTGTGGGGAATAGAGTGAACAAGCAAAGGGATGCTAGGAGACGGAGTCATGGAAGTCCCACATCCTGCACACCACCTAGGACCTTGCAGGATGGGGTGAAGAAGGTAGATTTGGCTCCAAGGGAAATTGGATGTCATCTGAGGTTTCATCAGAGGAGTGGCTTAATCCAATCTACATTTTCAAAAGAGTGCTCCAGCCATGATTTAGGGAGTGGGTAAGATGCAGCAGTGGGAACTTAACCCTTTGTGTTTAAAAAGTAGATGCTTTTGGAGATGGAAAGTTAACAGCTGCCATGTCCTTTGGAGTGAAACTGTGTCCCCTTAGAAATAGATCTGTGTTGAGGGAAGGGTCCCTTAAGGGACCCCTCTAGGTCAGTTCCTGTCTCACGAATGTGGCCCAGGAGGTCTCAGAAGAGGGTGAAATAAGATCTCTCAACACCCCTGAGTATTTAAAGCTGGTCAGTGGGGAGGAAGTGGTTAAATCTGCATTTCAGCCAAGGGGACTACTGGGAAAAAAATAATTGACACAGCCCCTCCTTCAACCCATTTCCTCTTTTTTATTTTAACAGTTTTATTGAGGTATAATTTACACAGCATAAAATTCACCCATTGTAAGTGTACAATTCAATGATTTTTAGTAAGTTTACTGAGCTTTGCAACCATCACTGCTATCTAATTTTTTGAATATTTCCAAAAAGGTCCCTTGTTCCTGTTTGCAGTCAATCCCGTTCCCACTCCCAGCCCCAGTAATCTCCTTTCTGTCTCTACTGATTTTCCTTTTTCTTTTCTGGGTATTCTGTATAAATTGAATCACGCATGTGGTCTTTTGTGTCTGCTTTCTTTTCTTTTGCGTAACGTGTGTGAGTTTCTTCTGTGTGGTAGCATGTACTTCATTCATTTTTTTGCCCGAGTAATACTCCATCGCACAGATATGCTACATTTGGTTATTCCATTCATCAGCTGGTGGAAGCTGGATTGTGTTCACTTTATCTCTATTACGAATAACACGGCTATGAACATATCCGTGCAAATCTATGTGCAGACCTGCATTTCAAATGTTGCGGATATACACCCAGGAGTGGATTGCTGGGTCATTCTATGTTTAACTTACCGAAGAGCTGACAAACAGATTTCCACAGCAGCCACACCATTTTACACTGCCACCAGTAATGTATGAGAACTCCAATTTCTCCACGTCATTGCCAACACTTACTATTTTCCTTTTTTTTTTTTAATAGAGCCATCTTGGTGTGTATAAAATGGTATCTCATTGTGGTTTTGCTTTGCATTTCCCTAATGGTTAATGGTGTTGAACATATTTTCGTGTGCTTGGTAGTCATTTATACACCTTCTTTGGAGAAATATCTATTCAAGTCCTTTGCCTGTTTTTAACTTGGGCTGTGCTATAGACTGTCTGTTCTCCCCCATAATCACATGTGGAAATCCTACCCCTCAAATGTAATGGTATTAGAAGGTGGGGCCTCTGAGAGATGATTAGGTCATGAGGGCAGAGCCTTCATGAATGTGAATAGTGCCCTTATGAACAAGACACTAGAAAGATAAGTTACTCCTTCTGCCCTGTGAGGATACAACAGTCTATAAACAAGGAAGCGGGCTCTATCGAATCTGCTGGCACCTTGATGTTGGACTTCCCAGTCTCCAGAACTGTGAGAAGTAAATTCTGTTGTTAATAAGCCACCTAGTCTACTGGATTTTGTTATAGCAGCCCAAACAGACTAAGACAGATTGTTTGTCATTTTGTTGTTGAGTTGTAAGAGTTCTTTATATATTCAGGATACTAGACCCTTATCAGATATATGCTTTGCAAATACTTTCTCCCATTCTGTGGTCATCTTTTCACTTTCTTATAGTTTTTAATGTTTATGAAGTACAGTTTATCGCTTTTGTTCTTTTGGTGCCCGTGCTCTTGGTGTCATGTCTATGAGTCTATCACCAAATCTAAGGACATGAAGATATACCCTTATACCTTCCTCTAAGAGTTTTATTTTGTTAGCTCTTATATTTAAGTCTCTAATCCACTTTATATTGATTTTTGTATATGATGTAAGGATCCATGTATGTAGATATCCAGTTGTCCCAGCACCTGCTTGTTGAAGAGACTATTCTTTCCCCATTGAATTGTCTTGGCATCCTTGTCAAAAGTACTGTCCATACATGCATGGATTTATTTCTAGACTCTTGATTAAATTCCATTGATCTCTATTTCTGTCCTTATGCCAGTATTACACTGTTTTGATTACTGTAGATTTGTAGTAAGTTCTGAAATTGGGAGTTTGAGCCCTCCAACTTTGTTGTTCTTTTTAAAGATTGTTTTGGCTATTCTGGGTCCTATGCAATTTCATATGAATTTTAGGATCAACTTTTCCATTTCTGAAAGAACAAAAGGTTATTGGGATTTTGGCAGGGATTGCACTGAATCTAGATGTTGTTTGAGAAAAAGTGCCATCTTAACAATGCTAATTCTTCCATTACATGAACATGGGATGCTTTTTCATTTACTTAGATCTTTAATTTCTTTCAGCAATGTTTTGTAGTTTCCAGTGTATAAGTCTTTCACCTCCTTGGTTAAATCTATTCCTAAGTATATTATTATTTTTGATACTATTATATATGGAATTGTTTTCTTGATTTCCTTTTTGGATTGTTCATTGTTAGTGTATATAAACACAGCTAACTTTTGTATTAATCTTGTACCCTGCCATTTTGCTTAATTTGTTTATTAGCTCTAATAATTTTTTGGTGAATTCTTAAGGATTTTCTAGCTATAGTATTATGTCATCTGCAAATAGTGGTATTTTACCTCTTCCTTTCCAGTTTCTTTTATTTCTTTTTCTTGCTGAATTGCTCTGGCAAAATCCTTCAGTGTGATGTTGAATAGCAGTGGTGACAGCAGGCACCTTTCTTTCTGATCTTAGGGGAAAAGCTTTTGGTGTATCATTCATCATGTGTGATGTTAACTGTGGGTTTTTCACATATGGCCTTTATGACGCTGAGGGACTTCCATTCTATTCCTAGTTTGCTAAGTGTTTTTTTTTTTATCATGAAAGGGTATTGAATTTAATCAAATGCTTCTCTTTTTTTTGCATCAGTTGAGATCAGCATGTGGGTTTTCCTTCATTTTATTAATGTGGTGTACTACCTTGATTAATTTTATGTTGAACAACCCTTGAATTCCTGGGAAAACCCTACTTGGTCATGGTGTATAATCCTCTTAACATGCGATAGGATTCAGTTTGCGGACTAACGGACTTTAATGGGGCCCTACAAGTCCGTTAGGCTCTGTTCACTTTTCTTCACTCTTTTTTTCCTTTATGCACCTCAAACTGGATAATTTCAATTTGCCTATCTTCAAGCCACTGATTCTTTGTTCTGCCTGCTGCAAATCTGATGTTGAGCCCCTCCGGTAAATTTCTCATTTCAGTGTTTACTTTTCAGCTCCAGAATTTCTATTTGGTTCCTTTGTATAATTTCTTTTTATTAATATTTTCTATTTGTTCATACATCATTCTGGTTTCCCTTAGTTCTTCATCCATGGTTTCCTTTAGCATTTTGTGCATATTTAAGACACCAGATTTAAGATCTTTATCTAGTAAGCCCAATGTCTGGATTTCCTCGGGGACAGTTTCTGTCGTTTTCCTTTTTGGTTTGTGTTTTCCTTGTGAATGGGCCATGCTTTCCTATGTCTTTTATGCCTTATTGTTTTTGTTATTGTTGAAAACTGGACATCTTGAACATTGTAATGTGATAACTCTGGAAATTAGATTCTCCCCTGACCCTCTGCCCCAACAGGGTTTGCTTTTGTTGTTTGCTTTGGCTGCAGCCATCCATTTGTTTAGTGACTTTTCCAATCTATTTTTGCAAATACCGTATTATTCCTTGTTGTTGTATATTCACTGAAGTCTCCACTCCATTCCATTATCTTGGCAGTCAGCCAGCAATCTGATAGAGATTTCCTTAAACACCTGGAGCCAAAATGAATAAGGCACACAGAACAAAAACTACTTTCTCAGTCTTTAGAGATTGGCTCTGAGCTGGGACACTTCTTCAATGCTTAGCCAGGCTGACTATAACTGTATTTTAGCTTTCACCTTAGCGTTTCACCTGCTTGTGAAGAATCCAAAGATTAGCCAGAGGTGCAAACCTAGGGTCTTCTCAGATCTTTTCTGTGCTGCATTCAGCCCTGGGCGTACACATTGCATTCCAGATTCCCTGGTATATGTGGAAGCCTTTCAATGCCTTTGTATTTTCCTCTCCAGCCTCCTCCTTCCCAGGCTTTTTGGTCTGTCTGTGCTTGCTCTGTCCATCACCCCTTGCCCCAGTTGGGCAGTATATGTCTTTAAGTTATTTCAACAGACACTACCTAGGAAGCAGCTCCAGTCTTGAAAGAGTTTCAAAGGGGTGGCACAACGAAGGCAAATGCCCAAGCCAATCCCTCAGGAAGCTACCAGACAGATCAAAAGGTACAACCACGATTCTTTGAGAACAAAGTCTGTATTGCCCTTTCCTGTTCTAGCAAATCACACCCAAAATGCAGACCACTGTTCCCCCCCACCCCCGCCCGGACTGAGCTGGGGAATAGGAAGTAGTAAGCAGATAAGCAAAAATGCCACAATACATTCTTAGCAAATACTGAGTCTCTTTCTTCATCAAGGAGGCCCCCTGGTTGCTTTTCAGTTTTGATTAGATTCCAGGAAAAAAAGTTGATTCTGACAGGTTTTGCCAGCTTAATGCTTGTGTCAGTGGAAAGACTGAGCCTTGAAATTCTCTACATTTTAAAGTTTATTAAACTGCAATTTACCAATTATTTTTCCCTTCTGTGGATTGCACTTTTGGTGCATATCCAAGAGCAATGTGCCTGGCCCAAGGTAACAAAAATTCTCCTTATGTTTTCTTCTAAAAGTTTCATTGTTTTAGTTCTTATGTTTAGCACCATGGTTCATTTTGAGTTAATGTTTGTGTATAGTGTGAGATAATCTAAATTTATCTTTTTGCATGTGAATATCCAATTGTCCTAGCATAATACGTTAAAAGGATTATCTTTTCCCCATGGAATTACCTTGGCACCTATTTTGAAAATTAATTAACTATAAATGTATGGGTTTATTTTTGTACTCTCTATTCTATTCCATTGCTTTAAGTCTATCTGTGTGTCAGTACCACACTGTCTGGATTACAGTAGCTTTTTAAAAAATTTTTTTAATAAACATCTTTATTGGAGTATAATTGCTTTACAATGGTGTGTTAGTTTCTGCTTCATAACAAAGTGAATCAGTTATACACGTACATATGTTCCCATATCTCTTCCCTCTTGCGTCTCACTCCCTCCCACCCTTCCTATCCCACTCCTCTAGGTGGTCACAAACCACTGAGCTGATCTCCCTGTGCTAGGCGGCTGCTTCCCACTAGCTGTCTGTTTTACGTTTGGTAGTGTATATATGTCCATGCCACTCTCTCACTTTGTCACAGCTTACCCTTCCCCCTCCCTATATCCTCAAGTCCATTCTCTAGTAGGTCTTGGATTACAGTAGCTTTGTAGCAAGTTTTGAAATTGGGAAGTGAAAGTCATGCAACTTTATTTTGCTTTTTCAGAATTGTTTTGCCTATTCTGGCTCCTTTGGATTTCTGTATAAATTTTAGGATTAGCTTGTTAATTTCTGCAAAAATATCTGCTGGGATTTTGACAAGGATTGTGTCGAATCTATAGATCAATTGGGGGAGATGTGCCATCTTAAAAATATTGTATCTTCCAATCCATGCCCATGAACTAGCTCTCCATTTATTTACATCTTTTAAAATCTCTCTCGGGAACCTCCTTCTGCATCCATTTCCTTTTGAGGCCCAACATTGTAGGGCTCCTTTGATGGACCAAATGGTCGGCTAAGGACTCTAGCCAAGGAAGGGCAGGAGGTGTTACACTGAGAACTCACTATAGCAGAAGGTAACATCTAGAGGGTGGTGGCGGGAGGGCTGGGCTGTACACACATGTGGCTGAGACTTGGAACCATCTTTTCATTCTGTTACGCTGTTACAGTGGCTTTATTTCAAGAGCAGTGGCTGAATATAAAACTAATAAACGGTGCCCTCAGTTACGAGTAACACAGAAGGGAAACGATTATCCTGCTTTCAAGACTCACCTGGGTGTGTTTGAGGCTGTGGACCAAACAGGACTCTCATTCAAGCAGATGATAATAACGTCTTAGAATTTTCTAAATCTCTTCCTCAAATTAGTCTCCCTGGTGGGCTGATCAGATTGCCCAGCCATGGATCACATTATTGCTGTTTGAGGCAGGAAGGATGTCTTGGTTGGGTTCCCCCAGAAGCAATTTCTTTTTAATTAATTAATTAATTAATTTTTGGCTGCATTGGGTCTTCGTTGCTGCACGCAGGCTTTCTCTAGATGCGGCGAGCGGGGGCTACTCTTCGTTGTGGTGCGCAGGCTTCTCATTGCGGTGGCTTCTCTTGTTGCGGAGCCAGAAGCAATTTATAAGACAAGGATTCAAGTGCACGTGATGGATTTGCGAGGTGAGCCCAGAAAACATTTGCAGGCGAGTCAGCAAGCGAGGCACGGCAGGGCAGGAAGCCAACAGGGAGCTCGAAGAGCGGGTTAGTGCTGTGGCAACTGGAACTTAATCCAGTTAATTTCTCCAACTTGTCCCAGACGAGGAGCAAGGAAGCCGGGGTATTTCTTCACTAGGACCCCAACTGCCATTAGTAGAGGGCTGCTTCCAGGGGCAGTTCAGCTGCCCTCCTGTGCGTACCTGCAGCCAAAAATAAGCCTTCGGGCTACTAGTTGCAAGTATTTGCAATAAGAACCCCTCAGTGTGTAGAGCTGAGAGGATGAGGGTGAGGCTCCAACGTTGGCTGCAGGGCAAATGGCAGCCACTGCTAATTGCCTCCCAACTTCCTTCCTGCCCTTCTCCCTCATATTAGAACCACAGTGTAGAGAGACTGGGGAGTAGAAGGACGTGTGCTCACTCCCTCTTGCGACAGCACCGGAATCACAACTAATTGCTGAACAATCATCGACAGGAGGACACGGGAACTCACCAAAAAAGACACCCCACATCCAAAGACAAAGGAGAAGCTGCAGTGAGACAGTAGGAGGGGCACAATCACAATAAAATCAAATCCCATAACTGCTGGGTCGGTTACTCACAAACTGGAGAACACTTAGACCACGGAAGTCCACCCACTGGAGTGAAGGTTATGAGCCCCACGTCAGGCTTCCCAACCTGGGGGTCCAGCAATGGAGGAGGAATTCCTAGAGAATCAGACTTTGAAGGCTAGTGGGATTTGATTGCAGGACTTCGACAGGACTGGGGGAAACAGAGACTCCACTCTTGGAGGGCACACAAAGTAGTGTGTGCATCGGGACCCAGGGGAAGGAGCAGTGACCCCGGGGGAGACTGAACCAGACCTACCTGCTTGTGTTGGAGGGTCTCCTGCAGAGGCGGGGGGTGGCTGTGGCTCACCGTGGGGACAAGGACACCGGCAGCAGAAGTTCTGGGAAGTACTCCTTGGCGTGAGCCCTCCCAGAGTCTGCCACTAGCCCCACCAAAGAGCCCAGGTAGGCTCAAGTGTTGGGTTGCCTCAGGCCAAACAACCAACAGGGAGAGAACCCAGCCCCACCCATCAGCAGTCAAGCGGATTAAAGTTTTACTGAGCTCTGCCCACCAGAGCAACACCCAGCTCTACCCACCACCAGTCCCTCCCATCAGGAAGCTTGCACAAGCCTCTTAGATAGCCTCATCCACCAGAGAGCAGACAGCAGAAGCAAGAAGAACTACAATTCTGCAGCCTGTGGAAGGAAAACCACATTCACAGAAAGACAGACAAAATGAAAAGGCAGAGGACTTTGCACCAGATGAAGGAACAAGATAAAACCCCAGAAAAACAACGAAATGAAGTGGAGATAGGCAACCTTCCAGAAAAAGAATTCAGAGTAATGATAGTGAAGATGATCCAGGACCTCGGAAAAAGAATGGAGGCAAAGGTCAAGAAGATGCAAGAAATGTTTAACAAAGACCTAGAAGAGTTAAAGAACAAACACCTAGAAGAATTAAAGAATAAACAAACACAGATGAATAATACAATAACTGAAATGAAAAATACACTAGAAGGAATCAATAGCAGAATAACTGAGGCAGAAGAACGGATAAGTGACCTGGAAGACAGATGGTGGAATTCACTGCCACAGAACAGAATAAAGAAAGAAGAATGAAAAGAAATGAAGACAGCCTAAGAGACATCTGGGACTACATTAAATGCAACAACATTCACATTATAGGGGTCCCAGAAGGAGAAGAGAGACAGAAAGGACCCAAGAAATATTTGAAGAGATTATAGTTGAAAACTTCCCTAACATGGGAAAGGAAATAACCATCCAAGTCCAGGAAGTGCAGAGAGTCCTAGGCAGGATAAACCCAAGGAGAAACACGCCAAGACACAAAGTAATCAAATTGACAAAAAATGAAAGACAAAGAAAAATTATTGAAAGCAACAAGGGGAAAATGACAAATAACATACAAGGGAACTCCCATAAGGTTAAGAGCTGATTTCTCAGCAGAAACTCTACAAGCCAGAAGAGAGTGGCATGATATATTTAAAGTGATGAAAGGGAAGAACCTACAACCAAGATTACTCTACCCAGCAAGCATCTCATTCAGCTTCGACGGAGAAATCAAAAGCTTTACAGACAAGCAAAAGCTAAGAGAATTCAGCACCACCAAAACAGCTCTACAACAAATGCTAAAGGAACTTCTCTAAGTGGGAAACACAAGAGAAGAAAAGGACCTACAAAAGCAAACCCAAAACGATTAAGAAAATGGTCATAAAACACACATATAGATAATTACCTTAAACATGAATGGATTAAATGCTCCAACCAAAAGACACAGGCTTGCTGAATGGATACAAAAACAAGACCCATATATATGCTGTCTACAAGAGACCCACCTCAGACCTAGGGACACATACAGACTGAAAGTGAGGGGATGGAAAAAGATATTCCATGCAAATGGAAATCGAAAGAAAGCTGGAGTAGCAATACTCATATCAGATAAAATAGACTTTAAAATAAAGAATGTTACAAGAGACAAGGAAGGACACTACATAATGATCAAGGGATCAATCCAAGAAGAAGATATAACAATTATAAATATACATGCACCCAACATAGGAGCACCTCAATACATAAGGCAACTGCTAACAGCTGTAAAAGAGGAAATCAACAGTGACACAATAATAGTGGGGGACTTTAACACCTCACTTACACCAATGGACAGATCATCCAGACAGAATATTAATAAGGAAACACAAGCTTTAAATGACACAATAGACCAGATAGATTTAATTGATATTTATAGGACATTCCATCCAAAAACAGCAGATTACACTTTCTTCTCAAGTGCACATGGAACATTCTCCAGGATAGATCACATCTTGGGTCACAAATCAAGGCTCAGTAAATTTAAGAAAATCGAAATCATATCAAGCATCTTTTCTGACCACGACACTATGAGATTAGAAATCAACTAAAGGGAAAAAAACGTAAAAAACACAAAAACATGGAGGCTAAACAATACACTACTAAATAACCAAGAGATCACTGAAGAAATCAAAGAGGAAATTAAAAAATACCTAGGGACACATTACAATGAAAACACGACTATCCAAAACCTATGGGATGCAGCAAAAGCAGTTCTAAGAGGGAAGTTTATAGCAATACAAGCCTACCTCAAGAAACAAGAAAAATCTCAAATAAACAATCTAACCTTACACCTAAAGGAACTAGAGAAAGAAGAACAAACAAAACCCAAAGTTAGTAGAAGGAAAGAAACCATAAAGATAAGAGCAGAAATAAATGAAATAGAAACAAAGAAAACAATAGCAAAGATCAATAAAACTAAAAGCTGGTTCTTTGAGAAGATAAACAAAATTGATAATCCATTAGCCAGACTCATCAAGAAAAAGAGGGAGAGGACTAAAATCAATAAAATTGGAATTGAAAAAGGAGAAGTTACAACAGACACTGCAGAAACACAAAGCACCCTAAGAGAGTACTACAAGCAACTCTGTGCCAATAAAATGGACAACCTGGAAGAAATGGACAAATTCTTAGAAAGGTATAACCTTCCAAGACTGAACCAGGAAGAAACAGAAAAATATGAACAGACCAATCACAAATAATGAAGTTGAAACTGGGATTAAAAATCTTCCAACAAACAAAAGTCCAGGAACAGATGGCTTCACAGGTGAATTCTATCAAACATTTAGAGAAGAGCTAACATCCATCCTTCTCAAACTCTTCCAAAAAATTGCAGAGGAAGGAACACTCCCAAACTCATTCTATGAGGCCACCATCACCCTGATACCAAAACCAGACAAAGATACCACAAAAAAAGAAAATCACAGACCAATATCACTGATGAATATAGATGCAAAAATCCTCGACAAAATACTAGCAAAAACAAAATCCAACAACACATTAAAAGGATCGTACAACAATGATCAAGTGGGATTTATCCCAGGGATGCAAGGATTCTTCAATATATGCAAAGCAATCAATGTGATACACCATATTAAAAAATTGAAAAATAAAAACCATATGATCATCTCAATAGATGCAGAAAAAGCTTTTGACAAAATTCAACACCCACTTATGATAAAAACTCTCCAGAAAGTGGGCATAGAGGGAAACTACCTCAACATAATAAAGGCCATATATGACAAACCCACAGCAAACATCATTCTCAATGGTGAAAAACTGAAAGCATTTCCTCTAAGAGCAGGAACAAGACAAGGATGTCCACTCTCGCCACTGTTATTCAACATAGTTTTGGAAGTCCTAGCGACAGCATTCAGAGAAGAAAAAGAAGTAAAAGGAATACAAATTGGAAAAGAAGAAGTAAAATTGTCACTGTTTGCAGATGATATGATACTATACATAGGGAATCCTAAAAATGCCACCAGAAAACTACTAGAGCTAATCAATGAATTTAGTAAAGTTGCAGGATACAAAATTAATGCACAGAAATCTCTTGTATTCCTATACACTAACAACTAAAGATCATAAAGAGAAATAAAGGAAACAATTCCATTCACCATTGCAAGAAAAAGAATAAAATACCTAGGAATAAACCTACCTAAGGAGGTAAAAGACCTGTACTCAGAAAACTATAAGACACTGATGAAAGAAATCAAAGATGACACAAACAGATGGAAAGATATACCATGTTCTTGGATTGGAAGAATCAATATTGTGAAAATGACTATACTACCCAAAGCAATCTACAGATTCACTGCAATCCCTATCAAATTACCAGTGGCATTTTTTACAGAACTAGAACAAGAAATCTTAAAATTTGTATGCAGACACGAAAGACCCTGAATAGCCAAAGCAGTCTTGAGGGAAAAAAATGGAGCTGGAAGAATCAGACTCCCTGACTTCAGACTATATTGCAAAGCTACAGTAATCAAGACAATATGGTACTGGCACAAAAACATAAATATAGATCAATGGAACAGGATAGAAAACCCAGAGATAAACCCACATGCCTATGGTCAACTAATCTATGACAAATGAGGCAACGATATACAATGGAGAAAAGACAGTCTCTTCAATAAGTGGTGCTGGGAAAACTTGACAGCTACATATAAAAGAATGAAATTAGAACACTCCCTAACATCATACACAAAAATAAACTCAAAATGGATTAGAGACCTAAATGTAAGACTGGATACTATAAACTCTTAGAGGAAAACATAGGAAGAACACTCTGACATAAATCACAGCAAGATCTTTTTTGATCCATCACCTAGAATAATGGAAATAAAAACAAAAATAAACAAATGGGACCTAATGAAACTCAAAAGCTTTTGCAAAGGAAAGTAAACTACAAACAAGATGAAAAGACAACCCTCAGAATGGGAGAAAATACTTGCAAATGAATCAACAGACAAAGGATTAATCTCCAAAATACATAAACAGCTCAATGTTAAAAAACCAAACAACCCAATCAAATAATGGGCAGAAGACCTAAAAGACATTTCTCCAAAGAAGACATACAGATGGCCAAGAAGCACATGAAAAGCTGCTCAACATCACTAATTATTAGAGAAATTCAAATCAAACCTACAGTGAGGTATCACCTCACACCAGTTAGAATGGGCATCATCAGAAAATCTACAAACAACAAATGCTGGAGAGGGTGTGAAGAAAAGGGAACCCTCTTGCACTGTTGGTGGGAATGTAAATTGATACAGCCACTATGGTGAATAGTATGGAGGTTCCTTAAAAATCTAAAAATAGAATTACCATATGACCCAGCAATCCCACTACTGGGCATATAACCAGAGAAAACCATAATTCAAAAAGACACATGCACCCCAATGTTCATTGCAGCACTATTTACAACAGCCAGGTCATGGAAGCAACCTAAATGCCCATCGACAGACAACTGGATAAAGAAGATGTGGTACCTATATACGATGGAATATTACTCAGCCATAAAAAGGAATGAAATTAGGTCATTCGTGGATGGATCTAGAGACTGTCATACACAGTGAAGTAAGTCAGAAAGAGAAAAACAAATATCATCTATTAACACATATATGTGGAACCTAGAAAAATGGTACAGATGAACTGGTTTGCAGGGCAGAAATAGAGACACAGATGTAGAGAACAAACGTATGGACACAAAGCAGGGAAAGTGGCGGGGGTGGTGGTGGTGGTGGTATCAATTAGGAGATTGGGATTGACATATATACACTAATATGTATAAAATAGATAACTAATAAGAATCTGCTGTATAAAAAATAAATAAAATAAAATTCAAAAATTCAAAAAAAAAAAAAAAACTACAGTGTAATTCTGGGCAGCCCAGCTAACAGACTACTTCCCAGCCTTCCTTGAAGCTAATGATAGGAATGTTCAAATGGAGCTTCTGAGAGCACCCTTTGGCCCTTCTATTCTTCCAGTTCCTCCTTTCTCCTGCCTAAAGTGTAGATATGATGGCTGGAGCTCTAGCAGCCATTTGGAACCAAAGGGAAAGACCAAGAGAATCACAGAGAACTTGGTGCTGATATCACAGGCCATGAACCAATGTCAGTAGTTAGTCGCCTCCAGGCTTCACATTATACAAGAGAATAGACCCTTAAGTAATTGAGCCACTGTGGTTCGTCTCATACCATTTGAATGTAACCTGTAACCACACAGGGGGTTTGAATGACTATCAAAAAGAGAAAGGGGCTTATTTGTATACCCAGACTGGTGGAACAAGTTATGCCAGGTACATATAAAAATATTGACAAAGTTGGAATGAACCAGGAAGAGAGGGTTGTATTAATAATTTATAAAACATTGATATCATGGAATACCCTGCAGATATTAAAATGGGAAAATTAATTTGTATATAAAATAGATGATATAGAAATAGATATCCTATATTATTTAAAATCAAAAGATGTAATAGAACAAGTGAGAAAATCAGGTTTTGTGAGTACCATGTGCAGTTTCAGAGTCATACCTTTATAGGGACGTGCCTTATACTTTTAAAATCTTTTAAGTTTTTAAAAATAAAAAAAGACTGGAACACTTCTACTGGGAGTGCTGAGCTGCCAGGCAAGAGCTCTAAGAACCCTGAGGCAGCCACGCCGTGGGGAAATCCAGCTGCACAGAGAAATCACGTGTAGGTTTTCTGGTCAGCTGTCCTGTTTTTGAGTCACCCTGACCCAAGTGCCAGACCTGCAGGTGATCGAGCCATCAAATGATTCCAGCCCCCAGCTGGTAAGTCACTCCCAGCCTTCAAATCTCTCCAGCTCTGGGAGTTCCCTGGTGCTCTAATGGTTAGGATTGGGCACTTTCACTGCTGCGGCCTGGGTTCAATCCCTGGTCAGGGAACTGAGATCCTGCAAGCCGCGTGGCGTGGGCAAACCAAAACAAAAAAATCTCCCCAGCTCAAATTTCAGATACCATGGAGCAGAAACAAACCATATCTGTTGGGTCCTGTTCAAATGCCTGACCCACAGAACCTATGATTGTGACAGAATGGTTGTTTAAAGCCACTAAAAAATGAAAATAATAAAATAAAATAAATAAAGGGAGGGAATGTAACCTGCCATTCTGCCCCCTTTCTTTCTCCTGATCCCTGGAATGTGGGCATGGTGGTGGCCATCTCGGAGAATGCAGACATGGAAAATATCCTAAGGATGGCAGAGCAGTAAGATAGAAGAAGCCTTGGTGCCCGGGTGACTTTGTGGGGCACCACTCAGCCCTGGACATCTCTGTCCATGTAAGAAAAAAAACACTCATTTAAGCCATTATCAACTTGAGTTCCTGTTGCATGCAACCGAACCTGTATTTGAACTAATATAGATACAGATTTGCATACAGATGTGGATGTAGACATAGCGGTAGATATAGATGCAGATAGAATCCTGACTGTTGGATAGATGCCCATCAGGGGCTTGTTATGGAGGAAAAAAGATAAAACTGACACTGACAACGAACAATCTCTCATATCCTAGAAAATAAACTAAACAAATTTTATTACTCGGGGCCTGTTACTAACAACATTATTCCAGTTGCAGTAGTAGAAAACCAAACCAAGCAAGCTTAGCAAACCTGGGGATGTATTGCAGCAGGTGGGCAAAGCTCAGAAAGGGATTCTCTCCTACTGCAGTTGGGCTTTCTCTGTGCAGCATCTGGAGACCCCGAACTCCCAACTCACCAGCTCTGCAGTCAGAGTGGAAAGGAATAGTTCCCATGGACTCCAGCCAGAAAAACCCCAGGGAATTATGTGCATCGGCTTGGACTGAATCACAAGCCAATCTGTGTGCCAGTCTGGGGTCAAGGATGGCTCAGCTTGAGTAACCTGGCCATACCTGCACGAGTCACTGTGACCAAGAGGAGGGAGGCTCTGATTGGGTCACTGCCAACCCATCGCTGTGGGTATCACAAAAAGAAGGGGGTGCAGGTACAGAGTCATGTTACACAAAGTCAATAGCCATCACATATACTGATATTATTGCTAAGGACTGACCTGCATCCCCTCTCCCCACCAGCTCATATGTTGAAACCCTTATCCCCAATGTTATACTATCTGGAGACAGAGCCTTTAGGAGGTAATTAAAGTTAAACGAAGTCATAAGGGTGAAGCCTGAATCCAATAAGACTGTAGCTTCATAAGAAGAGGAAGAGACACCAGAGCACACACACACTCTCTCTCTCTCTTTCTCTGCCTCCCCAACTTTCGTGAAGACTCAGCAAGAAGATGGTCATCTGCAAGCCAGGAAAAGAGCCCTCACCAGAACCCGACCATGCTGACTTCCTGGCTCAGAATTGACCTCAGACTTCCAGCCTCCAGAACAGTGAGAAAATAAATTTCTGTTGTTTAAGCACCTGCTGCCCCCACCCCCGCCCCATCTATGGTATTTTGTTACGGCAGCTTGAACCGACTAAGACACATTTCTCTGTATTAGTCAAGGTTCTCCAGAGAAACAGAACCCTGACTAATACAATTATTAATAACAAAATTGTTTACAGTTTTAAGGAACTTACCATCTAATAGGCCCTGTGCTAAGTTATCACTTTATTTATTTATTTTTGGCTACGTTGGGTCTTCGTTGCTGCGTGCAGGCTTTCTCAAGTTGCGGCAAGCGGGGCTACTCTTCGTTGCAGTGCGTGGGCTTCTCATTGCACTGGCTTCTCTTGTTGCAGAGCATGGGCTCTAGGAGAGCGGGTTTCAGTAGTTGTGGCTCAGGGGCTTAGTTGCTCCGCGGCATGTGGGATCTTCCTGGACCAGGGCTCGAACCCGTGTCCTCTGCATTGGCAGGTGGATTCTTAATCACTGCACCACCAGGGAAGTCCCTAAGTTATCACTTTTAATATCTGCATTTTAGACTCAAGGAAATGAAGGTGCAGGAGATTAAGCAACTTGCCCAGGATCATAGGGCTAGAAAGTGGTCAAGTCAGGATCTGAATCTGGACAGTCTAGCTCCAAGTGTTAATAGGGCTATATCTAGATGGTGGGAATTTTTATTTTTAATTTTTTGTATTTTTCTGTACTGATTTTTTTTTTTTTTTTTTTTTGGCTGTGCCATGAGGCATGCGGGATCTTAGTTCCCCAACCCGGGATTGAACCCATGATCCCTGCAGTGGAAGCGTGAAGTCCTAACTACTGGACCACCAGAGAATTCCCTGTATTGATTTTTTTTTCTTTTTTGCGGTACACGGGCCTCTCACTGTTGCGGCCTCTCCCGTTGTGGAGCACAGGCTCCGGAAGCTCAGGCTCAACGGCCATGGCTCACGGGCCCAGCCGCTCCTCGGCATGTGGGATCTTCCCGGACCGGGGCACGAACCCGTGTCCCCTGCATCGGCAGGCGGACTCTCAACCACTGCACCACCAGGGAAGCCCCCCTGTATTGATTTTTAAAGTGATACATTGCTTCTGGAATCTGAGGAAAACAATAAAGCTATTTCCATTTTTGAAATTAAAAATGGAAGGTCACAAAGCACCTGCATGCTGGAGAGAGGGCACAGCAAGAGGGAAGGCATTAAAAATTTATAGAGATGTGAGTAGTGGTCCTTCCAAAGACACTGACCAAGGATGAGTGTTATATCCTTTACTTCAAGTCAACTAGTCAATTTCACACGTGGGTGTATTAGAACCACTGAAGCAACATGCGCTTGGGGGTTTTTCCCAACATCAAGAGTATGTCATGGCCAAGAGAAACTTGAGGCACCCTGAGGCTGCCTTAAGAGAGGTGTGGTGCCCAGAACAAGGGAGGTGAGCCTCACTGCAGTGGCCACACCTGCAGCCTATGTCTAGTTCTGGCCCTTCATTTTAAGAACATTGGTGAACTGGAGTATATTCAGAAGAGGCAACTAAAAAGGTGGGAGGAGTGTGAAGAGGGTCTGAAAACCACGAGGGAGCAGAGGTATTTAGCTTGAAGAAGAAAAGATTCAGGGTGAGGGATGTGAGAGCTGACCTTTAGGTCCAGACCAGTGCAGTCAGAGCTGCCTAATTACAGTAGAAGGTGAACTTCCTGTCCCCGGTCGTATGCAAACCAAGGCTTGGCCACCTGTTGGTGTGGGTGTATGTATGGTCAGATTGATTGCATGTGTGGTTGGACCACAGGGCCAATAAAGCCTCCTTTCATGCTCAGTGTCTCTGCGGCTCTCATTTTTGGAAAGATGTGGGAGGGCTTATCCTGGATGGAGAGTGTTCTGGACTGAATGTTCGCGTCCCCGCAAAATTCACATGTTGTAGCCCTAACCCCCGCCATGTGAATGTACATGGAGATGGGGCTGCTAAGGAATTCGTTAAGGATTGGGTTGGTGTCCTTACAAGAAGAGGCACCAGGGAGCTCTTTCTCTCTCCCCCTCTCCATGGGCCCTAAGGAAAGGCCACGTGAGGATGCCGTGAGAGAGCAGCTGTCCAAGCGAAGAAGCGGGTTCTCACCAGGAACTGAATCAGTCAGCATCTTGATCTTGGACTTTCCTGCCTCTGGAACCGTGAGAAATAAATCTGTTGTTTAAGCCCCTTCGTCTGTGGTATTTGTTGTGGCAGCCAGAGCTGATTAAGACAGAGAGTTACTGCAGCAGCTACACTAATAGGGTTGAGGAAGAGTTACCCATCTCCTTCCTCCCCTGTAGCTTCCGATTTTTCTCAGTTAATAGAACAGATCTTCCCTCACTGTCGATGGTCTCAAGTCCAGTGGGAAAGGGACACGCAAGACTAAAAGTAAAGCACTGGGGATGGTGGCATTCGGTGAGTATAAGACTGATTTAAATAGTTGTTGCTAGTAGTAACAGTATTTAGGAGTAGTGCTTTTCTACTTTTTCTTTTTCTTTTTTAGCTTTCTGGTACTAGCTTACTCCTCTCCTGGTAATTGTGTCCTGATTTTTTCTGTCTCTCTCTCCAGGGGAGCACATGACCCTGTCCTAAACCAATGTACTCTATTCTCCAGGCCACGTTAATTAATCCAGTGAGAGTATGTGACCCAGTCAGAACCAATGAGACTCCATGAAACTTTTGATGAGACAATTAGGGCAAAGACTCCAGACTTGGAACAGAGAGGATGAGCTATATCTGCAGTAGCTGGAGTAGCTGCAGATAGCTCATGGCCACAATGAGAGAACTTGCAACAGAATGGAGTCAACATACAGGAAATGACCCAAGAGATAAACTGAGTCGTCAGGAATCAGAACACCTGGATCCAGCTGTGCCTGAAAGTCAGACATCTTAGTGAAATGAGACAGTAAGTTCTCTTTTGCTTTCAGCCAAGAGAATCAGTATTCTTTCACTTGAAACTGAAAGAGTCTTGACAGATACATTACTGTGTGCCCTAAAAGTGTTACAATGATCGTCTGTATAAAGTGCCATGGGAACAGAAAAGAGGCAACTACTAATTACATGCCTGGACTGGGGTGGAGCGACTGTCCAGGGAAGGCTTCTCAGAGGAGGGGCCACTTGAACTGGACTCAGAAGAGCAGTTCACTATGTTGAAAAGATAGGAGAGGCCATTCCAAAGGTTGTCAAAAATGTGGATGGGGAAACAAAGAAATACACCTCTAAATTACCTAAGGGACAATGAGAAAAATCACAGTGGGAAATTAGAAAGCATTTTGAACTGAATGATACAAAAAGTACATATCAAAACTTGTGGGTTGCAGCTAAAACAATACCAAGAGGAAAATTTGTAGCCTTAAAAATTCATAAATTAGAAAAGAAGAAAAGCTAAAAAGGAATGTTTCAAACATCCCTCTCAAGAATTTGGAGAAAGAGCAGCAAGATAAATGCAGAAGAAAATAAGAGAAGGAAAACAGTCAAGAACAGACTGAAAGAGGAAGGAAGTGTGCCCTGGAGATGAGCAACAAAGCCCCAAGCAGAGACACAGGGTATTTGCGGAATGAGGGCCCTGGTGTGGGTGGACAAGAGGGAAGTGGTGAGGCCATTGACTGGAGGGAAGATGGTACCCAGAGCCATAGAAGGTCCTCAGCAGGGTAGTGGGCTGGGGACACATCAGGCCCTTGGAGACTGTCTACACATGAGAGGCATAGGCCCAGATGCCTGGGCCGATTGAAAAGGACAAGAAAAGCCACAAGGACGTCGAGTTCAGTTCCACAGAGGAACCAGCCTCTGTCACCACAGCTGCCTGCTGCTAACTGCCACCCTAACACAGACTCACTTCTCATTCAGGGAAGGGCTCCCAAATCCCTCAGGTGGTCTCTTAGGGGCGCTGGAAGGATGGGGGAGCCGGGTCTCTCCACCTCGGTGCTGTAGACATCTAGGCTGGATGATTCTTTGCTGTGAGGCTGTCCTCTGCATCGTAGGATGTCAAGCAGCATCCTGGGCTTCTAGACGCCAGCAGTAACAACCGGAAGTGTCACTAGACATTGCCAAGTAGCCCCTGGAGAGGACCCCTGATTTGGTGTTGTAGTGGGAGCGGTGTTGGACCCACAATCTTACTGATGACATCACAGGTGAACCTCAACCCTTAGGGCCGAGAGAGCCTGGGCGGGCCTCCTTCTTTTGAGCCTCTACACCCCCACCTGCAGATGGGAAAATAACGAGGATGCAATGAGGTCACCACGGCTGGCCGAGTAGGGGCTCAACAGACAGCAGGGGTTATGATTATGCTTCTCAGTGATAATTATTCCACCTGCTCCAGGCTGAAGGGGGTGGACTGCAAGTGCGCCTGGGTTCCCAGCACAGCCTCAGCCCAGGGTCATCCTTGCCTTCTCGCTCTCTTTCCTCACCCTGAACCCACGTGTCAGGAAGTCTTGCCGGTCTACCTTCAAAACACACCCAGACTCCAAGGTCAGCACCTGCCCTGAGCCACCAGCATCCCTCACCTGGATGATCACAGCAAGCTGCTGCTCACCGCTCTTCCCACTTGTGCCTTCGGACCCCCCCCCCCCCACCCAAAACATCCTGTTCTCCTCCCTGCAGAGTAGTCATTTAAGACAAAAATCTGGGGGCTTCCCTGGTGGCTCAGTGGTTAAGAATCCGCCTGCCAATGCAGGGGGACACGGGTTCGAGCCCTGGTCTGGGAAGATCCCACATGCCGCAGAGCAACTAAGCCCGCGAGCCACAACGACTGAGCCCGCGTGCCACAACTACTGAAGCCCACGCGCCTAGAGCCCGTGCTCCGCAACAAGAGAAGCCACTGCAATGAGAAGCCCGTGCACCGCAATGAAAGGTAGCCCCTGCTCGCCGCAACTAAAAACAAAGCCCGCGCGCAGCAACGAGGACCCGACGCAGCCAAAAATAAATATATAAATAAATTTATGAAAATAAATAAATAAAACAAAAATCTGATCTCATCACTTCCATGTTGGGGAAGTGTTTGGGGAAGGCCCCCCAAAACCTTCCTGTCATTTGTAGAATAAACCCAAAGTTCTGGGACTAGCCTGGTGGTCAGGTGGTTAAGACTCTGCGCTTCCTAAGCAGGGCGTGCGGATTCAATCCCTGGTGGGGGAACTAGGGTCCCTAATGCCGCATGGTGCGGCCAAAAGAAACAAACAAATAAAAAACCCGAAGTCTTTAGGGTACCAGCAAGGCCCTCCGTGGCTGGTCCCCACCTCCAGGGAATTCATCTCCTCACCCCCTCGCTCTCTGCTTCTGACACTCTGGCCTCCCTGCTATTCGTGGATCACAGCGTGCCCTTCTCAGGGCCTTTGCCCAGGCTGCCCCTCCACCCGGAACATTCTCCCTCTCCCACCTCCAGATGCGTGCATGGCCCATTCCTTTACTCCCGTCAAGCCCGTGTTCAGACGCCCCCACCCCTCAGCGAGGCTTTCCCTGGCCTCCCCCGACGGCAGCTCTCTGCCCTTCTTTCCCTCACCTCCCTGGCCTGTTCACTGCCACCCGACCTCACTCAGTGCGCTCATGCCCATCTCCTGGCTGTCTGTCCCCACAGTAGACATGCAACTTCATTAGGGCCGTGATTTGTCTGTTCTGTTCACTGCACAGCCCCCCACCCTCAGAGCAGTGCCTGGCGCATAGTAGGTGCTCATGAAATATTTGTCGAGTGATTGCATGGGTATTTCAAGGCCCTCCTTTCCACCATCACCCCCATTCCACCCCCACTTTCGACTCATCCCAGGAAATAGGCACCCCTGCCGTCCCCGAGTCAGGATGGCCTGCAGATGACAAGGCCCTTTCAGCCTCAAACACCACGTGTGGCTCCCAGGGCTCTGCTTTCCCCTCTGGCTTCACCTACCACCTCACTCACCTCACACTGTGTGCTCCAGCCAGGTCAGGCTGTTCCTCCAGGTCTTTGCCTGTGCTGTATCCTCCACCAGATGCCCTCTCGCCCCTGCCATCTCCTGGTAAACTGGTTCTCATCCTTCAGATTTCACTGGAGATGTCACCTCCTACAGGAAGCTTTCCTTGATGCCCCAAGACTGGGTGAGTCATCCCTCCTCTGGGCCCATGCTTCCCTCATCGTGCTGTGAGCCTCACTGCATTATTGGGGCTTTTCCATGTGACTGCAAGTTCCACGTGGGCAGGAACCGGTCTTGGATCCCCCAGGGCCTAGAATCTTCTGGGACTCAAGAAATGTGATTCAAGTGAATCAGTGGATGAATGAACACTCTGGATTAGCCTCGGAGGTCACTTCCTGTCCTCCAGCCCCTCCCAGGGCCTGGGCAGGAGTGAAGGAAAGTCCTCATCCTCCTTAATCACACTGATTGGTTGACAGTCTCCTCTGATGTCTTCTGAGGTACAAAGTTCCCCTCCTGAGCATGATCGCTCTTTTTAGACCCCCGAAAGTCACCTGGTTCTTTCCATTTTATGGCATTAGTAGAAGATTCCGGCCCAATGGACCTCTCATGGGCACGCCCAGAGCCACTCCTAATGGAATCACCGTGAGCACATCCTAGCACCACTTTTTCTCAGAGTGAGCTCCTCACTCATCGTTTCATATCTTCCTCCCCAGAGCCCAGTGAGCTGGCCGGGCAAAGACTGATCTCTCCAGGCTGGGAGGATGGAGTCAGGTGACCAAGGAAAGACCAAGTTCTGCTCCCCCGAGTGGGGAGGAAGGATGGCTGAGGAGAGGGGCTGCAATGTTCAGAGTCCAGTTTCCCCCCACCTCCACCCTGCTCCAATCACCTTAGACCGAAGCCTGATTATTTCCCTGTAACCCACATGCAAATCTTGACGCCCAGCAGAGAGGGTCCTTATCTCTCTATGGCTGAGGTGGGGGCAGGTTGGGGACACAGATGTGCTCATAGAGCCATGTGCAACACACCACTTAAAACAGTAGCAGGCGGCATGATTGGGACTCGCTACTGGCATTAGTGGAAGATTCCCGCCCAATGGACCTCTCATGGGCACGCCCAGAGCCACTCCTAATGGAATCAGTGCCAAGGGCTAGTATCTTATTTAGTCCCCCAAATGGCTCCAGGAGGCAGCTGCTATTATCACCCCATCCCACAGATAAAGAACTGAGGCACAAAGAGTTTAAGTAACTCGTCCATGGCTGCTCAGATGGACGAGTTACGAAATGAAAGGAATTTGAGCCTGCTAACCACCGCCCCATCACCTTTCTCACAAAAGTCCATGCACATCCCCCTGTGTACATCTGAACAGCTCTCACATACACACACGTGCACATGAAATCACACCCCTGCTCACGCACCCATGCACACGTGCAACCTGAGGTCTCAGAAGTAGATCCCCAGCTATTGGGAGATGCATCAACCGTGGTCACGTGGGCCAGTGAGGACTCAGCCCCCTCTCTCACACTCCCTCTTCAGGCACATTCACACACAGGCGTGCACGTCCCTGTTCACGTGGCTGCACAGAAAGCACACAACAGCCCCATCCACCCATGTTCACCCGTGTGCAGGTACACACACGGTCACGTGAACACAGGCACATGTACGTGTACACGTGCACACTTGCATAAAAGCAAATACTTATTGAGCATCTACTATGTGCCAGACACTGTGCTGGGGACATAGCAGTGACAAAAACAGAGTTCCCGCCTTCCCCACATGTGTAATGGATGGGGGGGGAGGTGGCACGCGCCTGTGTAGACATGCACGCACCATGGTCAAATCAGACAGGTCCTGGTTATTGAGTATTCTCTCTGCAGAGCTGAGCCCTCCCATGCACCAGGGACTGTGAGTACTGTTCCCCACATGCGCACACAGGAGTAGACCCTCTCGCTCTCTGCTGGAGCCACAGGGCACAACCTGGGTCTTGGCAGGAGGTGGGTCGTGCAGGCGACAGAGACCAGCATTATTTGCAGCACCCTTTGTGGTCGGAAGATCCCCAAGCCTCTGTCAACCCGCCTGAAACCAGACCATGATCCAAGTGACAAATCCACACACATTTGCTGACGTGCCCAACCCCACCTGTGTGTGTGCACACGTGTGTCAGCCTCCAGGGCCTCCCACCCCACCAAGAGCTGCTGCCCCAAAGTCCCCAACCTCCTCCTCTTCCCCCATCTTGCACGGGAGGGAGCCGTGGCCCCGAGTCACCTGGGTCTTCCAAGAGGCTGCGCACGCAGGGAGGAAGGGCTGCAATGACTCTGCTTCCAGGCAGCTGTGGTGAGTTTCTGCAAAGACTCCCTTCCTCAAAGAGGCTCCTCTTTACTGAAAATTCAGGCTGCCGTGGTTTCCCCACATTCACATGGGGAAAAGGTCAAACTCACAAAAGTATTTACCAAGAACTGTCAGACAATCAACAAGCATTTACTGACAGCAGCAGCTTGCAGGCTGGGCTGGGTGCAGCAGGGAAAGGGGAGGAGGAAGAAGCACAGGTCTTGTCCTTCAAAGGTCAGGGGCCACAAGGGAGCCGTGGTTAGCCGTGGGGGGAGGGGAGGAGGGGTCCAGGCAGAGGGAGCTGCACGCGCAATATCTAGTTGTGGGAAAGCATGTCCCGGTTAGACTGAAACAAGGGTTCTGTGGTCCCCCCAAATAACAACGGGAGGTGTGCTGGTCAGCCATCAAAAAGCAAACAACAAAAACCTGGTGTGTGGTGTTTGCTGCTTTCCATGTTGTAAATACTCCCACCCTGGCCACTTTCAAGCTACCAACATGATGTCACAGAATGCAGGGCAGAGTAAAAATGACACAGCTGCTCTCTGGAGCTGGTGCAAACCAGCCTTACGATGCCCACTGGTCCACAGCCTTCTCTTCCCAGGGACACATGGAGGATGCAGCCAGGGCCTTGGTGCCCAGGGCAGGGCAAGAGTCTCAGTTAGAAGCGCTCAGGGATGAGAACAAAATCACTTGTTTATCCTTTGACGTATATTCTGATATGTCCTTTCATGAACTCAGCACCCGCCCCATGCAAGACAACGGGCACCCCAAGATGTCTCAGATCATCCCTACCTGTGCTGATGGGGAAGCACAGGTGTAAGGAGCCTGGAGGAGAGGCACCTAACCAAAGTCTAGGGAGCCAGAGGACTTCCTGGAGGTGGGGGCATCTAAGCGGAAAGGTGACAGAGTAAGGCAGTGAGTAAGGGGTAGAAAAGAGTATTTCCAAGCAGAGGAAACAGCATGAGCAGTGATTTAGTGATCTCATACACTTCTTGGTTAACCCAGAAAAAGTATCCTGTTTAATAGACTTCTTCAATGAGCCAGTGCTCATCTAAATGCTATGTAAATCTTCACTCATTTAATCCTCAGATGACCCTAGGACAGACTTAGTATTTTTAGCCCCATTGTACAGATGGGACAACTGAGATGAGAGAAGTTCAGTCAACATGCCCGTGATGGCTGGTTTGCTCTGCCTCCCCCCTCTACTGCCTCTAAGCATCTGAAGTGGGTGTGGCTTGGGGAAATTTTAGGGAGTACCCAGACATGGCAACCAACTGTAACTTTAGTCTGGGGTTTAATTAATTGTCAGAGTGTGGGAAGTGATCAGTTCAGCTAAAGCATACCACCCCCACCTGCCCTTCACACACAAACAAGGTAAGAGTGTTATCCATTGTGGAACTGTTTACCAAGGATGTCCAGCAGTCAGTCAGCAAACCTTTTCTGGCATCTTCACGTCTTGGCCCAGCCCAGGGCTGGGATGTTTGGACTGAGCCCTTGTTCACTTTTTGTTTTAATATTTTATTTATTTATTTTCACTGAACACTTTGTCTGAACCCGGCCCTGGGCTGGGGGCTAGGAGACACAGAAGAAATATAGTTTCTGCCCTCAAGGCAGTCTAGTCAGAGAAATAGGAATAGTAATTTTCTGTATGTTCAAAATAGTCCATTGTTAAAAACAAAAAATAAAACTGGCAATCATAAGTGATAATAAAGGGATGTGTATAAAAGAGAGAACAATTCTGCCTTGTGTTTAGTGAAAGGTTCTGGGGAAATGCCCACTGTAACTGGGTCTTAAAAGATGACGTTTCATCAGTGGTATCAGGGGATGTGCGGAGGGAAAATTGGGAGTGGCTGCTAATGACTTGGGGTTTTTTTGCGAGGAAGGGTGTGGTGGGTGATGATGGGATTAGATAGCGGTGATGGATTCAACATTGTGAATATACTAAAACCCAGTAAATTGTATATTGTTAAGTAATTAAAATGGAGAATTTTATGCTATGTGAATTCTATCTAAAAAAACCAAACCAAACCAAAACAAGAAAACGCTGTTTCAAGCAGGAGCCCTGCGGTTGTAAGTGACAGAACTAGCTTTTTAAAATGGGTTTACTGGCTCATAAAAAGATTTTTTTTGAGTTGAAGAATATAGTTTCAGGCATGGGTGGATCAAATAATGTCTTCAGATTGGAGGGCTCCACCTCTGGGATCTGCTTGCTTTTGTATCGGCTTTACCTTAAGCAGGCTGAGTAAAACTCAGCTGTTCCCCCTGCCCCCCATCCCCACCCAAAAATAAAGGTTCTCAGGAGTCCAGGCTTATAACCTACCAGTTTAGGAAGCACAGAGGAAAGAACAGATCTTTTTTCTAATGGTCTCAGTGATCATATCAGGAAAGGCTCTCATTGGTCAGTTTTAATCACATGCCCATCCCTGAATGAACCACTATACAGACTGGGGAAGGAACACTCTGAATGGCCAAGCCTATGTGTCCTATTGGAAGGCTGAGAGTGAGATCAGTTCCTTGGAAACAACATGAACTAAGAGTAGGGAGAGATTGTCCCCAAGGAAGACCAGGTCCTGTTAATAGAAGAAGGAGTAGATGCTGGGCAGACAGAAGCAGAATCCCTCTGTATGAGGATGGAGAGGTGTCTGATGGAGACGTGGGGGAGGGCACACTTGGTAGGGGGAAGGGCATGAGCAAAGGCTTGGGGTTTTCAGATACATAATGCGGTCTGGGTACAGCGGTCAGGTCATGGTGTCTAGGGGTTCCCAGGTACGATTCTGACACCAATTCTAATATGTGTGTGTGCTCTTCCACACCACCAAGAAATTTACTCAATTCTGTCACTCTCTACCCAAAGATAGCATCAGATCCCACAGGCTGAGGGCTCAGTCCTACAAGCCTGTCCCCCACCCCCTACTTCAGACACCAATTGCAAGTCCAGGCTGTCCCCTGTGCTTCTGATCAACTTGCAATAGAGTGGAGGTTCTGACAACCCCCTGGTCAGGTTTGATTAATTTGCTAGTGCAGCTCACATGGCTGAGAGAAACATTTGATTTACTAGTTTCTCATTTATTAGGAAAGGATTTAACCCAGGAACAGCCAGATGGAAGAGATGCATTAGGGCAAGGTATGGGGAAAGGGCACAGAGCTTCCAGGTCATCTCCAGAACTAGCCAATCTCCCAGCACCTCCAAATGTTCACCAAACCAGAAGCCCCCCAACCCTGTCCCTTTGAGTTTCTGTGGCAGCCTCATCATATAGGCTCGAATGATCATATCATTGGCCATTGGCGATTGAACGCAATCTCCAGCCCCTCTCCCTTCCCAGGAGGTTGAAAGGAGGGACTGTCAGTTCCCCTCTAATCATAAGGTTGGTTCCCCTGGCAACCAGCCTCCATCCTTAGGTGACCTAGGGGCTTCCCAAAGCTCACCTCATTAACATAACAAAAGACATTTAATGCTCTTGTCGCTTAGGAAATTCTGAGGGTTTTAGGAGCTCTGTGCCAGGAACAGGGACGAAGACCAAATATATATTTCTTATTATAAGTCGTTATATCACACAAGGTCATGTGTCTGGGGAGTAGTATGGGCTGAAGGAATGAGAAGGGAGGAGCCAGGAGCCAGGCTGCAAAGGGTTTGGGCTCTGGTCTGTAGACCCACATCTTCCAAACTTTTGTCCCTCATCCACACTGCCACAATTTATTTCTTCCAGATTTACGTGTTTGTCCATCACTTTAAAAAAATTAATTAATTTATTTTTGGCTGCGTTGGGTCTTGGTTGCTGCGTGCACGCTTTCTCTAGTTGCGGCGAGTGGGGGCTACTCTTCGTTGTGGAGTACAGGCTCTAGGCGCATGGGCTTCAGTAGTTTGTGGTGCGTGGGCTCAGTAGTTGTGGCTCGCAGGCTCTAGAGCGCAGGCTCAGTAGTCGTGGCGCACGGGCTCATTTGCTCCACGGCACGTGGGATCCTCCTGGACCAGGGCTCAAACCCATGTCCCCTGCATTGGCAGGAGGATTCTTAACCACTGTACTGCCAGGGAAGCCCTCCATCACTTTTAAACTTTTTCTTCATATTGACGTACTTGTTTTATTTAAAGAATTTTATTTTTAGAAGAAACATTGTCTTCATCACAAATGGAAAACCAGCCTTCCTTTTCATAAACAGAAATGAACTATAAAAACAAAAACAATGACACCAAAAACGAATTATGAAATTCTAGCTAGATACTGTAGCCTGTGGAAGCCTAGTCAGATGAAGAGAAAGAGAATTGAAAAAGGGATCACTTTCTCGATGTCCTTTTACCCCACACCCACGTTCCACTTCAAATCATCTTAGGGACCCCACGGGTTTGTGTCCCCCACCTGGATTACCCCAGGGGTATGTGTGCCACACTTCTGGCTAATGCAAGCCAGGAGGTACCGTGAGCAGGAAAGGGAGATGGGGTGCTAGGAACAGGGTGCCAGCGCCCGAATCTCGGTAGAGAGGGAGGAGGGCGTCGCCTGGAGTAATGCTCACTCTTTCGATTTAGCAGTTGAGACCAGGACCCGGAAGGAGACAGTGTGCGGAGGGTAATGAAGAACTTAGCTGAGGATACACTGAGTCTGAGATGTGGGCACATCCATGTGGAGATCCATTCATTTGTTCAGAGTATTTCTTGAGCACCTACTATGTACCACACTCTGTTCTAAAGCCCCAGGGTACAGCAGTGGACCAACCAACCCAAAATCTCTGTCCCCGTGAAGTCTACCTTCTAGTGGGAGAGGCATGGGAGACCTGATGAGAAATCAAGGACAATATTTCATACAATATATCATAACTGATGTCACATTAGATAGCGATGTTTACTACAGGGGACATATCTGGGTGGGAGATGTGGAAATTGAGATACACCCAATAGCATTTGGCTATATGGGTCTGGAGTTCAGGGGAGAGATCTGGGCTGGGGAGACATATTTAGAAGGCATCATTCATTCATGCACTGAACCAATGTTTCTTGAGCACACTCTGTGGGCCAGGCACTGTGCTGGGTGCTGGGCAATACAGTCCCTACCCCATGAAACTCTGGTCTAGATTTGGTAAAGGTTGTGGTTGGCTACAATCTGTATGGACACAGATAAGATTCCCCGTGGGGTGTGTGTGTGTGTGTGTGGCCCAGGACAGGCCCTGAGGACTCCCAACATTTCAGGGAGGGCAGAGGAGACCCGGGAAGGGAGCCTGTCCAGGAGCAAACAGCCTGCAGCAAGAAAACCAAGAAGGGCAGAGCCTCAAGAACAAGGGAGAGGCTGGTGCCGGGGGACGCTAGGGAGTGAAACAGGCCTGGACCTGGCAGCAGTCAAAGAAGCAGGCTCCTGGCAGAAGTGCTTCTGCACAGAGACGGCTGAGGAGTGGGTGTGCTCTAAGGAAGCGGAGACAGAGAGAGGAGACTGCTTTCGAGAACTGTGTCTGGGGAGGGAAAGACAGACAGAGACAGAGAGGCAGAGGCAGAGACAGAGGCAGAGACAGCTAGAGACAGAGACAGAGAGACAGAGAGAGGGCAAGTTGGAAGCTGGTGGAAGGAAGCTTTGGTTGTCTGCAGATGGAAGGGACCAGGACAGCTATACGTGGTGATGGGAAGAAGCCTGCACAGGGAAAAAGCTGAAAACACAGGGGAGTGATGGTGTTTGGAGGTGGAGGACTCAATCTTGGAGAGAAAGAACGACTCCATGTCAGGAATGGCTACGGAATTTGAGGGGCTCAGGGCAAAATGAAAACTCAGGGCTTCTTCTTCAAAAAGTACTAAGAATTCAAGATGGTGACTCTTGGTACCTGGACGGGGGGCAGGCAAGAGGCTCGCTTCGGCTGAGTTGCAGCCTCTGGCCGCCCGGCAGACACACCTGGGGTGGGAATGGTCACCGCCATACTCTTCACCAAGATCCCATGAGGTGAGCAACCGACCTCCACCCTCCCTTGTGCCTTCCTTGTGTCCAGCCCCCTCCAGTGGATACTGGATGCAGGTAGGAAGCGGGAGGCCAAGTAGTATCTAGAGGGCCAGGGGGTGCAGGAGCCGGTGGCTATGACCCTCTCCCAGGGGGGCAGGCAGATGGCTGGAGGTGGGAGTTTCGAGCAGAGACTCCAAGCCCTTGGTGCATGCCTCACTGCCCCATGGGGCTTCCCTTACAAAGCACAGATTCAGAAATAAAATTATTAAGAATTTCAGGAAAGGGACCTCAGAGCATCGCATTCCAAGCACAGGGCCCTGCAGCACTAGTGCCCTGGTGGCCTGTCCATGAAGTTCAGCCCTGCCCCACGTTCACTTTAACAAGAGATGGTGGATGTGACGGAGGTACGGAGCAGGCAGAGTTCTGACAGAGCCCTCCGGAAGTGGAGATTGAGTGGCAAAAATGAGGGAGAGGACGGTGATGGGTGAAGGGCTTGAGGAAAAGAAGGCTGGGATGTGTCCAGATGAATGAGGAGTATCTGTGGATTCGTTTCCTATCGCTGCTGTAATAAATGCTACAAATCCAGTGGCTTGAAATATAAAAATGTATTACCTTATAGTTCTAGGGTCAGAGGTCTGAAACTGGTCTCACTGAGCTAAATATCAAGGTGTCAGCAGGGCTGCATTCCCTCTGGAGATGCGAAAGGAGAGTCTGTTCCTAGACTTTCCCAACTTCTAGTGGTTGCCTGCATTCCTTGGCACCTGGCCCCTTCTTCCATCTTCAAAGCCAGCAGCGGAGCATCTTCAATTCTCTCTCTGACTCTAACCCTCCTACATCCTTCTTTCACTTATAAAGACTCTTGTGATTATATCAGTCCATCCACGTAATCCAGGATAATCTCCCATCTCAAGGTCAGTTAATTAGCAATTGAGATTCCACCTGCAATCTTGATTCTCCCTTGCAGTGTAATATGTCCACAGTTTCCAGAGATTAGGACGTGAACATCTTTAGGGGTCCTATTCTACCAACTACAGTCTTTAAGGCTGCTTTATGGCTTTAAAGCTGTTTTATGGCTTTTCTTGTTTAAACCAAGAAAATCTACGTGGTTTAAACAAAAGAATGTTTACGGTTTATTTCAGAATCCAGAGGTCGATTTGATCACTTGATGATATAATCAAGGACCCAGGCCCTTTTTTTTCCTCTCACTCTGCCCCACTCAGAGCACTGTCTTTCTTCTCCTAGCTTGTCCCCTCATGATCACAAGATGGCTGCCAAACCACCAGACATCACATCCAAAGCGGAAGAGAAGGTGGCAAAGGGGCCTTCCTTAACACTGCTCTCTTTGACTAGAAAGGAGAACTGCGAGCTTTCTCTGTGGTTCCATGGCAGAGAGGAAGGACAGACAGACCAGATATGTTGACCAACTCAAGCTGAATTTACCAGCTGGAAATCAGGAAATGCCATTTCCCAGATGGGGTGGTGTGTCAGTGTATAAGAGTGAGGGGTCCAAGTGGCCAGAGTCAGAGATCAGTCTATGGTTGGGGTCAAAGATTATTCTGTTGCCAGGGCTAGGGGTCAGCAGGTGGCTGGGGTCAGTGTACAGCTAAGATCATGAATAGGTCCACAGCATGGGTCAGGAATCAGTCTACAGCTGGGTCAGAGGTCATTCTGTAGTTGGAGTCAAGTATCAAACTGGAGCTGGGATCAGAAGTTTGTTTAGTGTTTCTCTCTCTCTGCATCTTGGTCTCTCTTGTTTTGTTCTCCTTCTCTGGAAAGACCTGTCTTATATAATATATATGAATATATGATGAGAAATGCATGACAGAAACCTCTGCAAAGATACAAACACTGACTCTGCACATGGACCATGTCTAGAAGTGATGTGGACACATACACAGTTGGTGGGGTGATGCCATCGGGACCATTTCTGTGCCGGATTTCTATTGGTCCAGTCTGTCCTTTTCAAAATAAAGTGACATTAAATTTAGACTATTATTATCTCCTTTAATTATGTTTTATGACACCCACAGACCCATTCAGTATAATAACAATAATGCTAGGAAACGCTCGGACAGCATTAACCATGTGCAGGCACCATTCTGAGCCTTATGTGTGCTCCATGAAGTCAGTACTATTATTATTCCCATTTTACAGAAGAGGAAGGAAGCACCCAGGGGTTCCATGACTGGCCCTGAGCCACACGGCTGGTCCTCGGAGCACCCTGAGTTCTGAATGTATGTCAAGCCCTTTGACAGGTGCTGGAGGGGATGGAGGAGAAAGGCAGGGATGAAAGAGAGGAGAGGTCGGGAGGGTGGAGGTAGCCCAGGCCTAGTTTTCTGGGCTTTCTGGGCATGGTACCTCCATAGGCACAGAGGCAGGCGCTGGGCAAGAGTGAGCCACTAGGGGGCAGCAGGGACCAGTGAGCTGGTCTCCAGCCAGTCTGATCTCCACTGGCCAGGCGTCTTCAATAATAAAGCTGGAAAAGGGTGGGATTTTAAGGAAGAACTGGCGCTGTCCTGCTGCTGTCAGGAAGCTCAGGCCAGTTCGTCACAAGAGCAGCTGGGCATAGCCTGGCCTTCACCCATCAAGACATCTGCTCCTCACTCCACCACTGTGGGCTGCAGGGTACTTCTCTTATCCATCTTTGATGGGGAGGAAACTGAGACCCAGAGCGGTCAACACCTTGCCCACAATCACAGGGCTCCGAATTGGCACAGGCAGGTTCAAACCGAGGCAGGATGAGTGCAGAGCCTTGCTTCTCTGAGTCTCAGTGTTCTCACCTGTAAAAGCGGTATAAGAATCTAGGCAAACGGCAGACAAGAGTGGTTAGGAGTCAGGGTACGTCATGGAAAAGTCTCGCACAGAGGTCTCCGGCTGCTGTGAGGATCCGGTGAGGTCATGCCTCCCTTGCAGCGGGGTCTCAGAAACTTCTTGCTGTGTGTTGTTGTTGTTTTTTTTAATGAATAACTTTCGTGGGAAAATAATGTCAGACAGGTTATTCAACAGGATGTTAACGGAGATACACCTTCAAAAACAAACATATACATTTTGGGACCGCCCACGAAATGCCAGGTGCTGGGGAGGGGGTCAGGATTTCCGGTGTTTTTCACTTGCCTATTTATTAACCTAAAACGTTTAGGTTTTTCCTGAATCGGAGAAGGCTGACACGTGCCGATTTAGTAATCAGAAAAAAGCGGTAAGTAGGGGTTTTGTTTAAAAAAAAAAAACAAAAAAAACCCAAAAAACTAAAGCGGAAACGACCCCCCCATCCTGCCACCCCCACCTTCTGGAAAAATCTTTGTAAAATTGAGGCGGGGGGGGTGTGCGGGGCTAGGGCGGGGGGACCCCGAATTCAATGTCTCTGGAGGTCTCCTGGGTTCTTCTGAGACCTTCCAGTCTCCGGCCGTGCCCAGCCCCCTTTGGTGCTGCTACCCTGGGGAACCCCTCCTCTCCATACCTCTGGTCCAGACCGGCGAGGGGCGCTGGGAAACTCACGCGGCCAGCATCTCGCTCCGCCCACACCTGCCGCCTACTTCCTACTTGGTGGGGCGGTCCCCCGCTGGTCCCAACCGATCCATTAGACCCCGCCCCTCAGTAGCTCTGGGGCAAACGTTTGATGCAACCTGTCCCTCCTCTCTCCTTTCATCTCTTCGGACCCTATCCTCTCTTCTCCACGCTGAGGCAATTGCTAAAGTTGTACCCTGGACTGTAATGATCTAGCCCTGTCCTCCTGTCCAATACCAATAATGTAATCACTAGCCACTTGGGGCTATTTAAAACTTTTGGGGGGGCTGTTTAAATTTAAATGTTAATTCAATAAAATTAAAAAATCATTTCCTCGGTCACACTAACCATATTTCAAGTGTGTAATAGCCACACATGGCTAGTGCCACTGTATTGGACAACGTGAAAGCTCTCCAGCACAGCAAAAATTTCTGTTGGATAGCATTATTCTGGACACTCATTTGTCTTGCTATAAATCCCTTCCTAATGTAACAGAGCGGGACGGGACCTTCTGGGGCCTTCTGGGGACAGACCCCTCCCCCATATCCTCTGCTATAGCTCCTCTATGAAGTATTGATATCTAGATAATAGCATCTGATGCACATTTCCTCAGTTGTTTTTACAGATGCTAAAACCACCACTAAATGGAAGGAAGTAACTGCTTGATACTGATGACCCCAGACCTACTGGCGCCTAAGAATTGATACCTCACCATCAACCAATCAGAAAACTGTGCAGGAGCTGATCACTCACCCTGTGACACCCCCCCCCCCCCCCCCCCCCCCGCTCACCTGGCCTTTAAAAATGCTTTGCTGAAGCCCTTTGGGGAGTTCGGGGTTGAGTACAAGCCATCCACTCTCCTTGCATGGCCCTGCAATAAACCTTTCTCTGCTCCAAACTCCGACATTTTGGTTTGTTGGTCTCACTGTGTGTCCGGCACATGAACCTGCATTTGGTAACACTAAGATTGTTCCTTGAACCAATGTTCTCTCTCTTTTTTTCTGATTCCCTCCCTAAAAATCTAAAATAAAACTTTGATCCACTTTCATAATTTGAGAAATTTATTTTTGTTTTAACAATTGCTGTCAGGGAGTAATTATATTTGAATGAAGGAGTGACTCGCCAGGCTTAGTCTGGGAAAGCCCTGACCTTAAAGGAGTAGGCAGAAGCCAGAGAGCATGGGGGACTGAGGCGGGCATGAGCTGGGGATCTCCCATGTCAGGATCAACTAATGGCAGTGGGAGTCATCAGGGGCTTACCAGGGAGATTTGGAGTGTCTACTGAAAAAAACAAAACAAAAACAAGCACACCGTAAAAGCTGAGAATTATGTTTTATTCAGGGACATTACTGAGAACTATATAGCCTGAGATACAGCCTCTCAGACCGCTCTGAGGAACTGTTCCAAAGAGGTAAGAGAGCAGCCTGGATCTATAGGAGTTTTTGCGGAAACAAAACAAAACATGTAGTAGAACGTCGAAAGATTATTGCTAATCACAAGAAAAAGCAGACATCTCAAGTTAATGATTTTAGTGCTTTTCTGTGTTTGGGAAGATGCGAGAGTCTGGGCATCTTAACTGTCTAGGGCGCGTATCCTGTTTTTCTCCCGAATTCCCTTCGGGGCTCACTGTCCTGGGGCAGCTGCAGTGGCTGAAGGCTTGATGGTGGGCAATAGTTTTGTTTACCAGAATGCAGACACCATTCTTCGTTGACTGAAACGGCAGGCAACATTTTGGTTGTTTGTTTGGTTCTGGTCCACGGGAGGAAGCCCAGAGCAGTGGCTGAGGCGGAGAATTCTAGATTTCTAAGCTGGTTGTATCTTTTCACTCTTGTTACCTGTGCCCCCGCCAGGTTGGAGTAAACCCAGCAGATGATAATGTAGACTAACTTCAGGACAACACTCCAATGCAGATTTTATTATCCTTCTTATTTTACAGATGAAAAAAATGAAGACACAGGCAGGACAAAGGAGACAGAGAGAGCAGAGATGGGGGCTGGGACTTCACACCCCGAAGACCCTTGGGTTCCCTGCCTAACTTGGAGACATGCCTGGGAGGTCAAGATCAGATTTTAAGGGGATTTTTAAAAGTCTTTTATCAAAGAAACTCTCAAGGAAGACCCTGGCGGCCAGGCACTCCCCTGTGCTAATCAACACATTTCTGGTGGGATTCACTTCACTCCTGAGTGAGAAGAGCAGCAAGGAGGATTTTAACCACCCCCATCACTGTTGTCAGAAGGAACCTTAGTTCTCCACTTCTGCGAGGTGAGAGGGAGTCCTATTGGAGGAACATCTCCAGTGCCTCCACTTCCTCTCCTGGGCTCCTGCTTATAGATAGATGGATTACGTTTGGGACTGGAGAGATTGAAGAGAGATGGGTGTCTATTGGACCACGTTTCTCAGTGGGTGGGGCTGATGTGCATTTAAGCCAAAATATAAATTCCTCACTCCAGTCCCCCATCCTGCCTGACCTTATCTCTCACCACTGTCCCTGGCTCACTGCGCTGTAGCTGATCTTTCTTACTGGGAACACGCCAAACTCCTTGTGCCCCAGGGCCTTTGCACTTGCTCTATCCTCTGCCTGGAATGCTCTTCCTCCAGTCCATCCTGGTTCTTCTAGTCACTGAAGGCTCAGCTCACATGTCACCTCCTTAAAGACCTCTCCACTAACCCCCCCCATCTCAGACTCCTATTTTTTCCTTTTGTCTTTTACATTTCTGTCTACCCCACTGAACTGTAGGATCCAAGAGGGAAGGGACTTTGTGTCACTCAGTTTCCTCACATCCAGCACAGTGGCTGGCCCATAGTAAGTTCTCAGTAAACATCAGTGGGATGTGTTTCCCGCTCTCTCTGCTTCCTCCTTCCCTGTGTTAAGGTGGAGAAGGGGGTTGGGGAAGCCAGAACGGTGACCTCTCTCCAGCTTCCCTGAACCTGGGAGGATGGGTTGAAATCCGAATAAGAGATGGGAGGTGTCTCTGCCTAGTTCTCCATTCCAGTTTCCCAAAGCCCAGCGGATTCTGTAATATGAGCCTCAGCTGACAAGTTGGGTGTCTTCCTCCTAAGATCCTGGGGATAGAATAAGTCAGTCTCAATTCTGTTGGACTTGCAATCCAACCAGCTCTCCAGCACTCACCCAAATATATTTTCTCTGTTGGTTGCTTAGTTTTTATTTTATTTTTGGCCACCCCGCGAGGCTTGCGGGATCTTAGTTCCCCGACCAGGTATTGAACCAGGGCCATGGCAGTGAAAGCACCGAGTCTTATCCACTGGCTGCTTAGTTTTAAAATTTGATTTTCTGAGATGACCCGCAGGCTAATCAGAGCTGACAGTCGAGTCGGTGCCATGCTGTACATGAGATGGCACACCATGGTGGCTGGGAACTCTGCAATCAGACCTGGATTCAAATTCTGGCTCCCGGACTTCCCAGTTGTGTGGCCCTAAGCTAAACCTCAACCTCTCTGGGCCTGCTCCCTTATCTGTAAAGTTGGGATAATAACCTGCTCGCTAGAGCTGTGACACAGTCAGTGTACAACACCAAGCAAACTGCTTGGTCCTAACTAGTTATTTTTATTTTAAATTATTATATTTTATTACAAAGAACTCTTGAAGACAAAAGGTCCAGAGGGCTAGTTCAGGTTCTGCCACTCACTGTGTGACGTTGGCAAGTCCCTTTTCCTCTCTAGAGCAGTTTCCCTCATCTGCAAACCGTGGGTGTGGGGTGATGACTCAGGCAGCTAAAGGGATAGATTTGGGCTCAGCACAAAGGAGGCAGTTCTCACAAACATTAGGCTGCATGTGAGGTAGTGAGGTCCCCATCACCTCTGTAATGTATTACGTAGAATGCCAGAGCAGGAAGGAACCTCAAACAGCCGAGCCCTTCATTTTGCAAGCGTGGCAGTCAGGGCGGCTACTCACAGAGTGATCGCAGACAAAGGAGCTTAAGATCCCCTGCCTGCCTGTCTGAGGCCCACTCCATACACCGACCGCCCAGATGTTAAGCACGGATCACCTACAAAGAGGCTGAGCGATGGCTCAGCTCTGGGTCTGCCACTAGCTGTGTGACCTTGGCAAAGGAGCAGCTGCCAATCACAGCCCTGTCCACATCTCCACGTGCCCAAAGCTGCTCAAACACCGCTCCTCCCCCACGCCCCCAGCTATCAATCTGAGGAATTTTTCCTGGAGCAGCTGGAAGTGCTGGGGAGTTGCCCCTGGCAGCAGCCCTCCACCAATGACAGATGGGAGTTGGTGGACAAACAGCTAGCTCCCCACCTCCAGGCATGCACTGTGCCTGGCCTGCCCAAGCTCCCCCGCGGCGTGAAGCACCTGTTGCCCGCGCTGGCACTCTGTGCGATAACACCTTTTATTGCCTCCTGCCCTTCCCTGCCTCCTTTCCCCACTCTCCAAGCAGGGCTTCCTGGGATCGCCACCTATTTCAACAAACTGCAGTTGAATCCTGGTCTCGGGGAAACCCAAGAAGACAGGAAGTTACTTAACCTCTTGGGTTCGTCTCAGTACCTCTGGATGGGAGGATTCTACGAGTTAATAGAGATAAAGCACTCGCAACGGTGCCTGGCAGTATGTTTGTTTAATAAATGGGGTGGGAAGGGTGGGGAAGGAGGTAAAGAACCTTTATTTATACAAAACTCCACTCCCCCCCATTCTCCCCTCCTCAGCAAACACAAACACCAGGTGATGAAACAATTTTTGAGATGTACACAAACAATGCACATTACTCAACCTGAGGTCGGGGCCGAGGTGCAGGCGATGTGCCTGGTGTTGGCATCTCGGACGCCCTGCTCGCTGGATCAGGAGACCTGAGCCACTCCCTCTGAACCACCGATGCCAGCAACGGCATGCATGGGGGCACACGCCGGCCCCAAGGTCACCAGGCATGCTTGTTCTGGGGATCCAGTGATTAACAGGAGCCCCCAACCTTACAGCTGTGTGGGAAGCTGGCAGCAAGCCGTCACTGCTCGGTAATCACAATTCTTCGTGTCCTTGTTAACTCCACCTGACAAGCGCCCCTCCGCAGCTCAGGCGCTGCTGCCAGTGTCAACCTCCGTTAAATGAACGGGCGTCTCTGGGTAAATGACCACCCTTTCTGGACCTCAGTTTCCCAAGGCCTCCCAAGTCATTCTCCCATTGGCTTGGTTAGCTTCTAGGCTCAGCATCCGATCCAGTGAGATGGTGGCAGCTAACCCCAGGCCTGGGCAAGACAAGAGTAACAAAGCAGCTCGGTGGACAAAACACGCCTTGAGCGTGACAGTGATCGTCCACTGGGGCAGCTGTGGACCCGTGAAATGACCAACAGCTCATTCACAGGCCAAGGCGCCCGGGAACCTCCTGATCCCTGCAGGTGCCTCCACTCCCATGGGACATGGCGAGCCCGGGCCAATGGTGGGAGCCGGGGGCGGCTGGTCTCCGTAGCCCCAGTGTTGGACAACTTCACCACTTCATAGCAGGGATCCCTGAGTCTTTCGGAACCCTGCCAGCTGGGCTGCCTTCTGGAGGGAGGCATTCCGCAGTCACGGGTAAGGCCCAGTCTTCGCTTGTGACTCCAGCAAGAAGTGGGCACGCACCTAGGAAGCGTCCGTGCACGTGGGCCCTGGGGAGAGCATGGCCACCACCGTGGAGGTCTGGCTTGAGCTCTGAGCGTTGTTGGGGGCAGTTTGGAAGAACACGGGGGACTTACCCTCCTCTGAGACACCCAAGGGTGCTAGGGAGGCCGGAGAGAGGCTGGCCTCCAAAGGAGCCCCACCGAGCTGGGTGTCCAGGGCCCTCAGGGGGCTCACCGGGGGTGAGGACCCGTCCCCATGGCAGCAGCCACAGCAGGGGCTGGCCTCGATGTGGGCCTTGCCACGTTCCTCCTGGCCGTGGCATTGCTTCAGGTGGCCACACAGGTGGCAGGTGAGGGCTGAGTAGACAATGCCATTGGCCAGGTCATCCCCGAGGGGGTCTGTGGTTGGCTCCGGGGATAGCAGGGGCTTCTGGCTGTCTTGTCCCTTGACCACTGGCTCCAAACCAGGGCACTCTGGGGTGCTGCCTGGGAGGAGTGAGTCCTGAGGGCTGTAAGGGGGCTCCACGTCCAGTCCAAAGGTGAACAGGGGGACGGGGACTGGGGCAGGGGCTCTGGGGCAGCCAGGAGTGAGGCTCTGGAAGGGCTTGTAGCCCCCCTCCCCACTGCTGGGCTCAAGCCCAGATGTCCCCGGGCAGCTAGCGGTGCCAGCGAGCACGCTGGAGAAGGCCTTGTAGCCAGCCTCTCCGCAAGGGCCAAAGCCCTCCAGCCCGCTGTCCCGGGCGCCGCCCTGCTTCACGGCCTGCACAAACTCCCGGTAGCCACTGCTGGGGGCCGAGGCGGGGCCCGGGGCTGCCCTGCACTGGAGGACGCTCTGGCGCAGGATCTGCTCCCACGTTTCTGGCTCAGGCTGGAGTGCGCTGGGCGGTGCAGATTGCTGGGGGCCGGCGGGGATGCCGGGGTCCACTTCCCCCAGGTGTTCGGCCAGCTGCGGGTCTGAGTCAAGCTCTCCAGGGCCTGAGGACTGGCTCAGGAAGGTGCTGAAGCTGCGGTAAGTGGGGTTGTCTGCGATGACGCCGGGCATCTCTGGGAAAGCCAGCCTGGCTGGGCTCTGGGTTGGAGGACTTGACTCTGGGTTCAAAGGCTCCTTGTCCTCAGACGATGCCTCCTGGGGCTCCACACTTGGGGACGTGGCCCAGGGCCTCTGAACACTTGGATTTTCTAAAGGTGGAAGAAGGCAGGACTCCTCCAAGCCCTGTGGGCTAAAGCCCCTATCCTCGCCCCCGAGAAGGTCCAGGAACAGGCTCTCTGTCAGTCGGGCTGCGATGCCCTCCCTGCCCTCCTGGAAGCTGCCCCCACTGCTGTCAGGTGATGGGCAGAAGCTCCCTTTATCTTCCTCCACTTCCTCTTCTTCATTCTCCACTTGGGCCTCAAACAGCTCCACGCACCGAACAAAGCTGATGCTCTCTGGCCAGAGGATTGTCTTGTTGACCTCCATGGGGTGCCATGCTACTTTTCCAGGACACTGGAAAGGCTCGTTTCTAGCAGCCTTGGCGGAATCTTCATCCCTTTCCATGCCATGCTCCAGTAAACAGGGCAGAAGCTTGGCAAGACAAGTCTTCCAGTGTCTACAAGAGCAAAGTTCGATCAGGGTTCAGTTTCTCCACTTGAAAAGATCTCCTATTCATCCTTCAAAGCCCAGCTCAAAATCACCCTGGACTGATGTTGAGACAGGCTGGGACCCAGGACCCTTTGCTGTAGTGCTTCAATGCTTGCAAGTGGACAAACCTCACCTCCAGCAACAAAATACAAAGAAACTACATGGGACTAAAAAAAACTGGCTGCACGCGCAGTTGGGGCTTGTACAAAAGATACAGAAAGGCCAAAAGACGCAACTGCCACTTCTGAAGAGCCAGGAGCAAAACCAGGGTACTGCGCATGCCGCCTGCACTTCACACCACCAGAGGGGTGGGCAAAACACCTAAGCCACCCCTCCGGCCCAATCCCTGGACACACCCCTAACCCTCACCCCATATCAGGAACCAGCTCGCCTGCCCCCCTCGGGGAGTGGGCAAGAGAACCTGCTACTTGTTCTCCAACACCCCCCAGCCCCTCACCCACCCCGCCCCACCCCACTGCAGCAGGGGCCCCAGTAAAGCCTTGCCTGAATTTCTTGTCTGGCATCTAGTCAATTTCTCTTGACTAGGGAAGGCCGAGGACCCTGGTGGGCATCAATGTCTATCTGTTGCAAACACACTTCCAGACTTTATAATCAATAATCTATCAGTCCACCCTCGCTACTAGATTGGGAACTCCTTGAAGGCAGGGCCTGTGTCTTACTTTGGGATTTCTGGAGCCTGGCATATAATATAAACTCAATCTATTGAATAAGGAGAAGTCTTTGTCAGGGATGACGGTATTTAAAATACCTATCAGGGGTAGGATAGGGAGGGTGGGAGGGAGACGCAAGAGGGAGTGGATATGGGGATATATGTATACATATAGCTGATTCACTTTGTTATACAGCAGACACTGATACAACATTGTAAAGCAATTATATTCCAATAAAGACGTTAAAAAATAAATAAAAATAAAATACCTATCAACACCATAGCATAAGTAAGGGCCAATTAGAATGGCTGGGGAGTCCTAGGGCTGGGGCAGCATCCTGGAGTCCCCTGCTGTGCTAGGTATAAACCCTTCAGTTACTGGATTGTGGGTAGGTTCAAGGGGCCCTGAGAGAGGGGCTAAGGAGGCCAGGAAGATGGTGGCATATTCAAGGGTCCAGGATAGTGGTATCTGCCCACCAGTATGCCACTATGTCAACAGTTTAACAAGTGGTACAGCTGCCCTGCTTGTTACCCCCATCAGGCTTGCTCAGAACAGACTGGGCATCCCAAGGGGGTTCAGTATGTACCTGACCCCCAGTGAAACTCAGGGGACTCAGCCAGCAGCTGACCTACCCAGACCACCCCCTCCCCCTGCTATCTCTTGAAGTCTAGTGTCACAGGACAAGTGCTGAACAAGGAAGATAAGGCAGACTCTCAAGATGGGGCCCACCACCCCAATTCCATCCCCTTCCAAATCCACATAGGCGATGATCCAAGTTCATATACATACGGACACTTGGCTGGTTCCTGGCCTTGGGACCGCTTCCCCCACAGTGACACCTAAAACATAGAGACAGCCAGTGACACAGAGCCGAGAGGCCTGCCGGCCCAGCCTATCGTCCAGCAATGCTCGGCACGTGTTTGCCGTGAGAAGACTTTGAGTCTTGACATCACACAGGTCTGAGGTCTGATCAGGTCACTTCCCCTCTCTGAGCCTCAGTTTTCTGAGAATTAAGGAGGCTGCACTATTAAGTTGCTGTGGCTGATGGCAAAAATGGCCACAGTCTCTGAAGCTCCTCCCATCCCTGAATCTGGCGTGGCTGTGTGACTGGCTTTGACCAATAGCATGTGGTGGAAGTGATACTGTGCTAACTGGGTCAGCCTGCTGAAGGATAACAGACACATACATGGCTTAGTAACCTCCATGGCCCCAGATGTGTCAGCCACCTGCCAGACCTGCGAGTGAGGCCACTGGTACAGGCCCAGCCAAACCCAGGATCCTTCCACCCCCACTGCTGAGCAGAGCCCAACTACAGACTTGCAGAAGCAAGAGCTACATAAGTGGCTACTGTTTTAACTTTCTAAATTTTGGGATGATTTGTTACACAGCAAAATCTAACTGATACATAAACGACACTATGTGCAGGACGCTGTAATATACACTTCATGTGGATTGTCTCGGTGAATTCCAACACCAGTCCTGTTATAACCACTGCTATAACCCACACAAGAAAACTGAGGCTCAGAGAAGTTAAGCAACTTGTTAAGTCTAACCTGCAGGTTAGTGGCAGAGCCAGGGTTCAAAGCCAGTACCACTGGACTCCAGAGCCTGCTACAGGGTCCCTGGAGAATTGAGGACACTCAGACCTTCTGTTCTAGACGGGACCTGTATCCCCGCCTCCCCCTGTCCTAGAGAACCCTGATGGCACTAAGGCAAACCCCACCTGGCCATCGCATTGGGGAAGCTGACCCCATCCATAGCTCAGGGGTGGCCACCTGGTTGGTCTCAAGTATTCCCACTCCTTACAAGTGAGTGGTTTAGGAAAGAGGCTGTGATGTAATTCAAGCCAATGAGAACGGAGAGATTTGCTAGTGTTTTGGGGGGGCAGTTTCCTGCTCCTAAGAGGAATATACAGAAAGCCTGTCCCCTTCTCCCTCTCCTTTTGGCCTCCTGCTCTGGTACAGGTACCTTGCCAAGAGATGACATGCCGATGACCTCAGGGATCATCTCCTCCCAAGGGAGGGAAAAAACCAACCCCAGAGGAACCCCTGTCTCCCACCCAGGCTGAAAGAACAGTCATGGAAGCCAAAGGGAAGGGAGTGAAAGCCTCTAGCTGCTGACTCAACCTACCCTGAAACCTTCCTGACTTCCCATGTGCAACCTCAAAAGCCAAGAAATATCCTGAACATCCCAGACATCTTGAGTCGTATTTCCCTGTACACGCAGTGCACAGCATCCTTACCAACCCCCTCTCCTACCTGAGAATCCTGGATGACAACAGCCACGAGGGGGCTGTGGGCTGGGTTGGGAATTTGGTCCCACCATTCTTTCTTAATCCTGAAAAAGAAAAGGACAAGATGTTGGTCCCTGTATCACTAACAGGTTGACATTCCTCCCATAAAAATTATCATAGTCACCAAGACTTATCAGGGGTCAGAGATCATGTCGATAGGTTTTTTGGCTGTCTCACCCTCACTCCGTGAAACAGATTCTACTGCTAACCCCACTCTACCGATGAGAAGACTGAGGCCCAGGGAGGTGAAGTGACAGCTAAGAGCCGGGTTTGGGCTCCAGCATCCTGCTACCCAGAGTGGAGTTCCTAATGTGGCCGCCTCTGCTCCAGAGGGAACAAGTTCCAGGGAATCAGGAGACACTCAAGCTGCAGAGAGAATTCTGGGTTTCCCCTTCAACAACCTTTACTCTGGAGCAGCTGAGGATAAGGTGCTGGGGAGAGGCCTGGGATGGCCTGAGAGGCTGAGGTATTCCTTCTCCCTTCCTGGGTCAGCCTGGAGCCACGGAGCGTCAGTGCTGGGAGGGAAGGTCCTCAGACACCCCCTGGATTAGCCTCCACCCACTCCACTCAGTCAGTTAACACACATTTATTGAGTACCTACTCACTGTGCCAGGCCTCGGGGACACACAGTGAACAAGACAGGCAAAAACCCTGCAGACATGATTATGTGACACCATTCATTCCTGGCGATAAGTGCCAGGGATAAAAATAAAGAAGATAGGGACTAGAGAGGAATAGTGTGATCCAGGAAGGCCTCCCTGAGGAGGTGACTTCTGAGAGGCAACTGTAGGTGGAGGAGGAGTCAGTCTCGGTGATGCCTGGAAAAAGGGCTTTCCAGGCAGAGAGCACAGCAAGTGCAAAGGCTCCAAGGGAAGATCTTGCTTGGGGCATTCAAAGAACAGCAAGGTTGGAGCACTGGAACACAGTGAGTAGGGGTAGGGAAGACAGATGATGGGGAAACTGAGGCTCAGAGAAGGAGAAAGACCAGCCCAGGGGGCTCAGAGGCATCAGCAACAGACGTGGAGAGGGGACCTTGCATTCCCTGCACACCTACTGTGTGCCCGGCAGAGTGCAGACACTTGCTCACATCAATCCTCAACCATCGCTATCCTTAAGTGGTCAACCGGGGCCCGCTCGTCCCATTTCAGAGGTGGGAGGACTGAGGCTCTGAGACTCCATGATTCCAAGGGCTCAAGCTCACTGGAAACAAGGTTCCTTCTGCCCCCCTACACCGAGTGATCGGGGAGTCCCTTAGGACTCTTGGGACTGATGAAATAGGGACCCAAGGCTGAACAGAGGTTCAGAAACTTGGTCACACAGCTACGAAGCACAAAGGCCAGGATCTGAACCCAGGTCTGACTCTGCAGGACAGTCATCTAGAATTCCTCTGTCTATTGCCACGTGCCTTCAAGTGTCTGGGCCATACCTTGGGCGTGATCCATCTCACTTCTGCCAAAGGAAGGCCCTGCCCCCAGCTCCTGCCCTGGACAGCTCCTTTCCCCTAGTCAGGTCTCAGCTCAAACACCTCGTCAGAGGGGCCCACACTGGCCTCCCCATCCAAAACAGCCCCTGGAGCATTTCACCCCCTTGCCCTGGCATATCTCCTTCAGCGCAAGGATCACTATGGAAAACAGCCATGGTTACTGGGTGGCCTGGCATCTTGTGCCTCCCCAAGGACACAGGGTCCCTGTCGGTCTCAGTGCCTCGCACATAGTAGCTGCTCAATAAATATCTATCGTTGAATGAGAAAGGGCTGCAAGCTGACAGATCAGAGGGGAAATTCCCACCCACTCCACACCACAGGGGGCTGGCTTGGCAGCCTCCTGCACAGCTCGGGACTCACTTGATGATGCTGACATAGCAGGACAGGCAGACAGCCAGGATGACGACGCAGGAGATGCTGACGCCCAGTGGGAGGCGCTGCTCCAAGGTCGCCTCGTAGTCTGGAAGTGGAGGGAAGCTGTGAGCTTGCATCGCGCTGCGTCCAGCCTGGTCTCCATTTCCCAGAGCAGGAGACCGAGGCCTCGTGAAAGCATCCTCCAAGACTCTGCGTGAGCTGGCCGCTGCATCCCCTCCTACTCCCCTCTCTTGCACATTGAGCCCTCGCCACATCGGCCTCCTTGCTGTCCCGTTCCTCCAAAGCTCGGGGCCACCTCAGGATCTTGAACGTGCTGCTTTCTCTTTTTTGAAATAAGTGAGGTCAAGGGCAGAGACTCTGGAGCTGGACGGCCCCAGTTCGAAGCCTGACTCTGTCATATACTAGCTGGCGACCCAGGACAAGCCCCTCACTCACTCTGTACCTTGGTTTCCTCTCTGTGCAACGGGGTTAATAACTACTTGACTCATAGGGTTGTTCTGAGGATTGTACGATTTAATATACACTTGAAGCCGTGCCTGCATGTCCATTCACACAGCTGGCCCCCTCTCCTTGCTTTATTTCTTTCCCAGAATTATTGTCCTCGGGATCTAGATCTCATTTATATTTTTATTTACTTGTTTATTTTCTGTCTCCCCCTCTAGAATGTCAGTTCCACAAGAACAGGGATTTCTGCCTATTTTGTTCACCACTAGGCCAGCACGTAGTAGGAGCTCAAGAAATATCTGTGGAAATAATGAGTGTCCAGCACATGGTATCTGTCCCATACAAGTTATTTCCGTTCCCTTCTGCAGGTTAAAGGAAGAATCAAATCAATTTGACAAAACTTTCCCAAGCACTTACTGTGTGCTTGGCACCATACTGGGCAATGGAGATATAGACACAGAGCAGATACTACCCATAGAGCTCACAGCCCGGAGTGGGAGACAGGTGGTCAAGAGGTATCCATGGAACAGGATAGGCGATGCTGAGAGGGGCGTGGGTGGGTTGGGTTGGGGTACCTGCCACTCACCACTGTGCCCAGCACTTTGAAGAATCCTTCCTTCATTGAATGTTCTCAACAGCCCTTCCTTCTCCCCATTGTACGGATGATGCCCGAGGCAGCCTCCACCATGCAACAGCTATCTCCCCTTCTTCTTTGCTAGGCTGCAATGTGCCCACCCTGAGGTTGGGGCCAATCGTGGGCCAAAACTAGTCCCCTTTTCAGACATTTCAGTTCCCAGCCTCCCTTGCAGTTGGGAGAGGCCACGTGACAGTCCTGAACAATGCAAGGCAAGGGAAAGGCCACCAGGACTGGAAATGTTTTTGTTTCATGATAAGAGATGCACGGGATGCACTCCTTGTGGCAGCCTTCCATTTGCTTTGGGTCTTGGGCATGAGGGTGTGTGCGGCAGACAACTTGGGGCCATGAGGTGACAAGGGCAAAGATAAAATGCTACCATGCTAGGGATGGCAGAGGGAAAGAAAAGACTCTGGGGTGATGTAACTGAGCGGCTGTATGAACCAGGAAGGTCCACTGGCAAGACTTCATTTTAGGGGAATTCCCTGGCAGCGGTCCAGTGATTAGGACTCTGCACTTCCACTGCAGGGGGCATGGGTTCGATCCCTGGTGGGGGAATTAAGATCCCACATGCTGCGCGGCCAAAAATAAATAAAATAAAGACTCCATTTTATGTAAGATAATTCAATACGCTTTTGCAAAAGTGTGATAAAGTCACAAAGAGTTGTTTGGAGGATGCAGCTACCAGGTGAGGGACTACATTTCCCAGAATCCCTTACAGCTATGTGTGGCCATGTGACCAGCTCCACCAATAGAGCTTGAGAGGAAGGGATGTGTGTCACTTCTGGGCTAAGACTTTTAAGAAGCAGGTGTGGTCTCCCCGCTCTCATTCCCTTTCTGCTGGCTGGATGCAGATGATGGCAGGTCCACAGAGCAGGGATTCTTAACTTGGGGTCCACAGACCTCCAACATGGTTGCCGTTAGGATTCAGGGGTCTGGGAACTTGGATGGGAAAGAAATGATATCTTTGTTTTCACGAACTTCTGAAACCTGGCATTTCCTCCCATTAGGAATAGAGGGAGCAAACCACAGCAATAGCAGCATCAGTTACTTAGCCCCCATCAGAAGTCACAGCTATTCTCAAATCACCTGACAGCTGCAGTAGCAGGAAATGCCATTTATGTTCATCTACTTTGAAATTACAGTATTTATGACAACTACCACTAGATCCTGTTTTTAATGTGTTATTAAAGAAGCATGTATTCCTAGATAACAAATATATTTTAAAATCCCTTTATAATCGCATTTCAATAAAATTAGGTTTCCCTTAAAGGCCTATGTATTTTATTTTATTTTATTTTTATTTTTATTTTTTTTAACGGTACGCGGGCTTCTCACTGTTGTGGCCTCTCCCGTTGCGGAGCACAGGCTCCGGACGCGCAGGCTCAGAGGCCATGGCTCACGGGCCCAGCCGCTGCGCGGCATGTGGGATCTTCCCGGGCCGGGGCATGAACCCGTGTCCCCTGCATCGGCAGGCGGACTCTCAACCACTGCGCCACCAGGGGAGCCCTGTATTTTATTTTATACGTTTAAAAATATTATTCTGGCTTGTGGTTGCCAAGGGGGGAAGGTGGGGAGGAGGGATGAATTGGGAGGTTGGGACTGGCACATACACACTGCTATATACAAAATAGATAATCAACAAGGACCTACTGTACAGCACAGGGAACTCTACTCAATACTCTGTAATAACCTACGTGGGAAAAGAATCTGAAAAAGAATAGATATATGAATATGTATAACTGTATCACTTTGCTGTACACCTGAAACTAACATAACGTTGTGAATCAACTGTACTCTAAAATAAAATTAAAAATTAAAAAGAATAAAAATATTATTCTGAGATGAGGTCCACAGGCTTCACCAGACTGCCAAAGGGGTCCATGATACAGAAAGGCTGAGAATCTCTGTCCTAGAGAATGACGGAGCCACAGGGAGGAAAACCACCTACCAATCAGCAAAGTTCGTGTTGAATTGTTATGTGAGCAAGAAACATATTTCTACCGTGCTAAGCCGCAGAACTTGTGGGCTTTACTGTAACCTACCCTACCCTGACCAGTACACCACATCAGCTGGTAATTCTGTCACTGCAGTTAGAGCATCCTGTGATACGGAAACCAGACGTTTGGCTTGGGGAAGTCTCTGGCCACAGAATGAAAGTGGGGAACAGAGATGCTGACTGCTGGGAATTCCCTGGTGGCCTCGTGGTTAGGATTCCGGGCTTTCATCGCCGTGGCCCAGGTTCAATCCCTGGTTCCGTTTTCAGGGAACTGAGATCCTGCAAGCCACACGGCGCGGCCGACTGCTCAGGACTCCCTGCAGGATACTCACAGTTAAGCCACTTGGCGCTGGGGCTCCACTCACTCCAGGTGCTGTTGTAGCTCTGAGCCCAGGCCTTCACCTGTGCGCTGTAGGAAGCTCCAGACTTTAGGGTGCTGGCTGCAAAGCGGAGGGTGGGCCCCTTGTAGGTCACGTTATAAATTCTGAACTGGTAGAGGAAAGGGAGCCATTAGTGCACCAAGTCTGGGGGAGGGGAGTACCAGCTCCCACCCGGGCTGCTGTCCTTAGCTGACCCCACAATGTTTAAGAGCCACCAGCCTGGGTATTTGGTTATTCCTCCAATTTCAGGCCCTTGTTTGTCACTTCCACAACTGTGACCAGAATCGAGCAGGATGGGTCAGGGAATCAGTCCTTACCCTGACCCTCACTCCCACCCTGATCAGCCATTTTGACGTTACTGGGGCAAGTCAATGAACCTTTCTGAGTTTTAGTTTCCTCATCTGTAAAATGCAGGTAAGAGTTCCTGCCGCCACTTTCTGGCTGTGTGACCTTAGATAAGTGACATAATTTCTCTGGACCTTGATGTCTTCTGCAACATGGCGATAATAAAAGTGCCTACCTCCCAGGGTTCCTGTGAGGATTAAGTGGGTTAACACAGGTAAGCACTTTGGACAGGGCCAGGCATGCGGGGAGCACGAGAGCGATCTTTCTGGGGCACAGACAGGGTCACCGCGTCCCCCTCTCTCCTTCAAGGGCTCTCTAGAGGCTCCACAGTCAAGCCCAAACACAACGGCCCATCGTCTCAGTCCCGCCCAACCTAGCCCCAACTGGGAAGGAAGGTTCAAGATCTGTTGTTAAGTGAAAAAGGTAACATGAAGATTAGTATGTGTTGTCTGTTGCCTTTCATGTTCAAAACATAGAGGGAGAAGGCATAGTGATGGTGGCAGACAGACTCATATGGCCCCGTGACCCCACCTTGTATCACGCCCTTGTGTAATCCCCTCTCCTTGCCTAAAGGGGCAGGGGGACCTAAGACTTGTTCCTAACCAACAGAATATGGTGAAGGTGATGGATACATAGGGACTACGTGGGTGTGATTCCATTATGCAAGGCTGGAACTCCAACTTGTTAGGAGACTCTCTCCCCCTTGCTGGCTTTGAAAAGGCCACAAGGGAAGGAACTGCGGGCGGCCTCCCAACAAAGGTCAGCAAGAACCCGACGCTCTCAGTTCAAAGCCCACAAGAAACTGGATGCTGCCAACATCACAGGAGCTTGGAAGCAATCCCCTGGCCAACCCCCTGTGTGTGCGGCCTTGTGAGACCCTAAGCAGAGGACCCAGCTGAGCCGTGCCCAGACTCCAGACCCCCAGAAACTCTGGGGCAATAAATATGTGCTGTTTAAAGCAGTTCTGTTTGCAGTAATATTTTCATGTAATAATAAAAACTTCACGGTGATGAAGGAACACACACACATTTGCTCGTACAGGCATAAACTCTCTCTAGAAGGACACACACGCCTCCACACCCTCTGCCTGCTCTAGCCTGGCCTTCCCCTCCTGGCAAGAGACGGGGAGCAGTGGTCAACCTCTGGGAGAGGTACTGGAGATTGGGGTTAGGAGAGAAACATAGTTCCTTTCTAAGTCCTTCGGTAGCCTTTGAATTTTTTACTCCATGTGAATATTACTTTTATTTTTAAGACTTTAAAAAAATTAAAAAATGAAGTAAAGTTTGGGTTCAGGATGGATTCTGACAGCACGACAGTGGCCTGAATCCTCTGCCTGGGCTTCTCCCCCTGTGGAGGGTCCATCCCTTCGCGGCCCCCCCTCCAATCCCCCACAGCCCCTTCTCAGCTCCTGGCAACACTGCTCCTGCTGGCAGGTTGGAAGCACCTGGGGGCAACGGTCTGGTGTAAAGGGAGCCGAGGGGAGGTGTGCACAGCAAGGAAGCAAAGTCCTAACAGCTTGCTGGAGAAACTGGAGGGCAGCTGGAACTTTCCAGGGAAGCTGGGGACAGGGTGGGAGTGACAGGAGACCAGGGCAGGGAGAGAAGGACACTCTTACTGCCGGTGTTCCTTTCTTTCTAAATCGCAGTAAACAGGAAGCAGCAGCTGGATCTGGTTCACTGAAGGAATCACACACCTTAGAGAGGAGTAGGGAATTGGGAAATGGTTTACTAAGAAACAAAAAAGAAATTGAGCTTCCGAGGAACTACCTGTGGTTGGTGTGTTTTTTAACAAAAAAGGCCAGGTGTTCGGGAGACCATTCTGAGAGAAAGATCCGGAAGAAGAGAACAGCACAGGTCCCTCAGTCCAAATCCTGGCTTCAAATCCCAGCTTGGCCATTTCCAGCTGTGGGACACTGGGTGAGTCATTCCACCTCTCCAAACCTCAGTGTCCTGGTCACTAAAATGGATAGACAAACACCTTCCCACCTGCAGGGCTTTCCCAGTCATTAGTGATAATACACATTGAGCCTGGCACATAGTAAGCACCCGCGACATTATCATGAACATGGCATTCATGGCCCTCAGTAAGCTTGTGGCCTCATTTTCTGCCTTTTCACTGTACACACTCCCACAGCCCGATAATCCTCAGATACGCCATGAATTTTCATGCCTCCAAGCCTTGGCTCATGTAGTTCCCTCTGCCTGGCCTACCATTCCCTAGCTAGAGAACTCCTATACATCCTTCACTGCCCAAGCCAAAACTCTAACTCCATTATAGAACCTTGTCCAGAAATCATCCAGGACAATGAGCATCTCCACCTCCCAAATTCCACAGCGAGTTTCTAATATTTTTAGAAGTGATCCCACCAGTCTGAGCCACAGGTGGTACCTGCAAGACTGTAGCAAACACAGCTGGGCACCCACCCAGCATCTACACAATTGGGGTCAGGTACCGAAAGCTCAGGGCAGGTAAGCCTCGGTCTCCAGTTCCAGGGTTAATTCTCATTGGTCTAAACCAATCACGGCTATTTCATTCCCTGGCCTGTGACTGGTTAGAGAGGAGCATGTGACTATCTCTGGCCAATGACTAATGAGGAGAATTCTTCGGGCCTGGTTCTGTCCCTGGAAAGGGAGAGACAGGGGAAGGGTGTCTCAGTAGATTATGCCCCACCAGCAAGAGAAGCTGGACCTGGAATTCTGAGGCCTGAGGCAGCCCCGAGCACCTACATGACCATTAAGCCATAGCCCAGGCACAATTCTGTCCGCTGGCTGGAGTCTGGTGCTGGGTCCTGAACCCAGCTGTGTTTCAGCCAGCCCAGTCTCTGTTTCCTCTTCTGCAGAACTTCCTTTGGGGAGCCACCCCTCCTTCATTTTCAGCCCATCTGGTTTGGGTGAGGCTGACCTGACCTGCTCCAGAGGTGGGCATGTGACTCAGCCCTGGCCAGTGAGAACACTGCACCAGCACCCCGTCTCCTGCCCACAGCCTGCGACAGGTTCAGAGAGTGGCATGTGATCCCAGGCAGGTAACTGATCATTGGCCCCAGGACTTTTACTGGGACTATCTGGAGAGAACTTTTCCCACTGCGGTTTTAAGATGCAGGCCTGGACCTGCTAGTAGACATATTGGCAGCTACATGAGGGAAGAGCCTGCCTAAAAGTGAAGCCAACATAGAATAAAGCAGGAACAAAGGATGGAGATTCCTGGAACCTGGATCCAGCCATGATAAGCAAATAATTGATATTCCTTTGGACCCTATAGGTTGTACCCTTCTCTCCCCTCCAGCCTATGCCCTGAACGAAGCCTGCACAGGCCCAGGAACGGGAAGGGGATTTACTGACAAAACTGACCCTGCGTCTTTCCTCAGTGTCTGTGCCAACCACCTCTCCTCGACTGCTCTGAGAGCCTGGCTGCCCCACTCCTGCTTCTACCCCACATCCTGGCCCAGTGCCAAGGAGGAAAACCACACCTGAGAGATGTAAATCAACACCTGCCACCGCCCCCCCCCCCCCAACCCCGGCTTGGCCAGGAAGAGAAGAAGCAGGGACGGAAGCTGATGTGATAGCTCAAGATGTCAGGGGCCTGCTCCCCGGCAGCCGAAGCCAGGCCAGCCTGGGTCCCGGGACACGAGGGCATGGCTCCCAGCAGACCCTCAACAGTTACAGGCCTGGGCGCGGGAGGGAGAGTCAGATGGGATTTCCAAGGCCAGTGGCACTCAGGAGAAAAGGAGGATGACGTTTATGACAGGGGAGCCTGTCTGTGTCATATATTGCCTGCTCTCCACAGCCCTATGGGATGGGTACTCTTGTTATCGCCATGTTACAGATGGGGAAACTGAGGCACAAAGAGGTTCAGCAAAAACCTCAAGGTCATGCAGCAAGTGGCAGGGCAGGTACTGGAACCCAGCTCTGTAGGACTCTGGGGCCCCTGGTATTCACATGTCATCCCTGCAATGGGAATATCTGAGGGGAAAACATGGGTGGCTGCAAATGGCCTCCACCCCCAGTTGCACCTAAAATAGAGGCAGGCCAAGCCACCCACTGTGTAGCCCCTGTGATTATTTACTTCATCGTTTCCTACAAATCAGCTCTCCCTATTTAAAAAATGTCAATACATTCGTTTTTTTAAAAAGGAACTTCATAAAAAAAATAATAGAATAGAATAAGATAAAATAAAATGGAACCTCACTGCCACTGCTATGACTGGAAAGCAAGTACGAAATGCCGTGAGCATCTCATAAAGTAAATGCCATCAAAACCACGTAACGGCATGAAATTTCGGCTGAACTTGTTTTCTGGGGGAAGGCTCTGAGCCTGCAGCCTCTTCTCTCTGTTAAAGAGAAGAATTAGTAAATCAATCAGCTCAGCTGAGATGCCTCCCTTGACAGTCAGGGTCGGGCAGGAGCGCGGGCGTGGAGTGACCGTCTCACCCTGGGATTCGCTCATTTAAGTGTGTTTGGAGGTATCACCTAAAATCCCAAGTGTCCCGCCCCCTGGGAAACAAATGTGGTCCAGAGTCCTTCTTTATAGATGAGGAACAGTGCCCGGTAATAAACTCCCCTGTCTGCACGCTGGGAATCAGGGGCCTAGAGCGGTGGAGGGCCTGGTCCTGGCATAGAGCCAGAGGAGAAGCTGGGGGTCCAGATCCCCAGGGTTTGCTGTCCAATCGCGGGTCACTTTCCCCATCTCCCACCCCAGAGCCTGAGTCTTGACCCGTCTGAGTCTCAAGAGGTCACAGAGAGACCCCACAGGGCGCCCACTCACATCCGTGGGGTCGTTCTCATTTGAGATGTTGACCAGGTAGGTGAGCTCGGAGTATAGGTGATTCTCAGGAGGGTACGGGTTGTTCCACGTCAGCAGCCACGTGCGGGAGATGTTGGCGTGAACAGTGAGGTTTCTGGGCGCCAGGGGTTTCACTGCAGAGAAGTGGTGCCTGGTGAGGGGCTGGGCTGGGCGTCAGGAGGAGGCCCGGCCCGGCCTGCAGACCATTTAGATTTTCACCACCTCCGTAATACGTTGATGGGATACCACACAGATTTCGTCGTAGTGGAGAATTAAAACCCTGATACCAATTCTCATGTCGCTAAAATCCACTTTAGCGGTTGTTAACTACATTTCCACAGTGAGTGCAAAATGCATAAGCAAAGTAACCCAAACTTTGGCCTTTCTACCTTTATCCTTCGCTCTATTGGCCATCTCTGTGCTCTGTATTATTATCTACTAAGTAATTTTCTTTATTTTGATTCATGTGTTTTAAAACTTAGTCTCTTTTAAAGCAATCATATCCATGAGATCACAGGTATATAATGAGCATTAAAATCAACACACACATAAAAATTCTTTCAATTCATGGATTCGTTCCTGGGTCAATTTAAATCACCCCCCCCATACACCCTCCAACTCCGGGTATGAGTAAGCCCTTCCGGAATTGCTGATGGAGTGGTGACTACTGTGAGCTCTGTGAGAATACTGCCTCTGCTGCTGAGGAGCTGTGTGACCTGAGGGCAGGTTGCTTGCCTTCTCTGAACTATGTACGGTTTTTTACAATTGCAAAATAGGGATAATAACTGTCTTTTGGAAACTGAGGCTCAGAGAGGTAACAAGACTTGCCCAAGATCATACAGCAATAAGTAGTGTTTTAAACTCCTATCACTACATCCCAGCAAGCTCTTGGGGAATTCCTGCGAGAACTCTGGGTACCAGGATAAGGTCAGCCTCCCATGGTCTAGACTGTCTGAAGAAGCAGCAGCTGAACAGTTGACAGAGGGTGAGAGCTGTGGGAACAGCTGCAGCCCCGCCCTGCTCACCATGCTCACTGGGCTTGAAGGAGCTCTTCCACAGCAGCTGCTCCCCAGCCCACAGGTCCAGCTGGTAGGTGTCCACACTGACCACGTTATCCATATGCATATGGCACACGCACACCGCGCCAGCTCTGTTCTCGGGGACACACGTGTGGTTTCTGCAGACACAGATGTTACATTAGGCTGGTCATGTGACCCACGGGCATCCCAGGATACACCTCAAGGAACCACAGGCCCTTCCAGCTTCCTGGTCACCCTGCCTCAAGGACCAGATCTGGGAACTTGAGAGCAGAGTGGCCAGGATGCAATGGGGACAGGGGCCTGGGACCACCTCCCTGCTGGTCACAGCCCCTCACCACACCCACCATGGACTCTTATCCGCCCCTGACCCCAGCCTTGGACCCTGAAAGCCAGCAAAAGGGAAGAACCCACAGCATGAAAGAATTTGTAACAACGTATGTGTCTGTTCCAGCACCCCTCTGGTAGCACAGTTTAGCCCAGTACAGCGGACTGTGGCTTGGCAGGCACATACCCTGTGCCCCACAGCCTAATCCTAACGTGTCACCCAAAACAGCCAACCCCATGTCTCATGGACTAGGCCAGGGGTCAGCAAACGTCTTCTGTAATGGGCCAGATGGTAAATATTTGGGGCTTTGAGGGCCATACTCTTGCTGTTCCAACTACACAACTCTGCTGATACAGCACAAAAAAGCCCCAGCCATAGACAATATGTAAACAAATGGGCATGGCTGTGTGTCAATAAAACTTTATTTACAAAAACAGGTGGTAGGCCAGATGTGGCCCATGGGCCATAGTTTGCAGATCCCTGGTCTAGGCCAATGTATCACATACAGAAGCACAGCTGGTCCACCTTAGTATATCGTGGAATAACAGCTCTGTCAGTGTAGCCCACATCAGGTGTGCTGTATATCCCAATGTGCTCCATAACTGTGTGCCTTGTGTACTGGATCATGTCCTGGAGCACCACCTATACCAGTGATTACCCCTATGTACCATGGATTATCCCAGTGAACCACCTGGAAAAACATATCCCAAGTTCCATGGTCCACCAACCATTGCTGTGAACTCCACTGCTAACACTGCACCCCCAAACAATGGCCTAGCCCAGAGGTTCTCAAAGTGTGGTCTGGGATTCCACTGGGTCAAACTGGTTTCATAGTAATACTCCAACATTAGTTGCCATTTCCACTCTCCTTCTCTCACAAGTGTACCGTGGACTTTTCCAGAGGGTACACGATGTGTGATGATGCCGTAGCTCCACCAGCCTGTTGAATGTGAACTTGTGGGCTGTTGTGATTTAAAATTTCTGTTTTAATTTCCAATAGGGGAAATATTGATAGATGTGAGCTACCCAGACTAAAGCTTTGGGGGTCCTCACTAATTCTTTTCTTTCTTTCTTTCTTTCTTTGGTTGCACCGGGTCTTAGTTGCAGCATGCAGGATCTTTAGTTGCACCATGCGAACTCTTAGTTGCGGCATGTGGGATCTGGTTCCCTGACCAGGGATAGAACCTGGGCCCCCTGCACTGGGAGTATGGACTCTTAGCCACTGGACCACCTAGAAAGTCCCTTAATCCTTAAGTACACAAGAGAGTCCTGAGATGAAAAAGCTTGAGAACTGCTGGTCTAGTCCAGGATTCCACCACATCCACATGCCACGTGCCTCGGTGACACTGAGCTTGGAGCACCGTGACGCACTCGCTGTGTCTTACACACGCTGCACCCCAGGGCACCTCACCTCTACCACGCCCAGTAAGCCCCCGTGAACCGCATTTAGCACACGCACTCCGGGGTACCACGTGGGCCAGGCGAATTCCGAGGCAAACCTTCCCCAACTCCCAGTTCCAGCCCAGGCTTACTCAAAGTAGAAGAATTTCAGCTGGTAGAACAGGCGGAGCTCAGCTCTGCAGTTGGTGGGCCAGGCCATCTCCCACTCACAGGTGGAGATGTTGACGTAGTCGGAGAAGCAGGTGGGTCCCTGCAGGACCCTCACACTCTCTGGGGAGACACAGGAGACCTCTGAGCAGCTGGAGCCTGACGACCAAGAGGGATGAGTCGGAAACCAGCCCACAGACCAAGGGGCCCATCACAAAACAACAAAACCACTGTCCGAGGCACGGTCCTCACAATGCAGGGGTCAGGAATGGGGCTCTGTGAGCTTCCCAGCTGGCACTGGGGTGATGCCTGCAGCTGAAGAAATACCCTTGGGTACGGGGTCCATCGGCGGAGACAGACCAAATGCACCTTTATGGTATGCAAATGCAACTACCTGCCCTTGGCCGAATTAAAGGAAAAATATGTCAGTCTAAGGGTAGCTGTCCCACCATCACAGGCATCTATCCCACGGCGCGAGCCTGGCGCAGAAACAATCAATACTGTAAAGGTTTGCTGAATGAAGGAAGGAATGAATGAATGAGAGATGGTGACTTACCACAGCCTGCCGCCCACACCAGGATCAGACAGCCCACCGAAAACGTGAGCCCAGAGCGAAGCCACCCCATTGGGAGATCCTACAGCGCCTGCTGGGAGCAAGTGAGCCCGTTAGCGCTGATTCATGATTCCCACGGTCCCCATCATCCCGAGCCCAGCTTTCAGAGCTCGCCTCCAGATACAGCCCTCCCCCTCCGCCGCATGCCCCCTCCGCCCGGCCCCGCCTCCCTCTCCACCGGGCCTGCACCTGCCCCCCTGCACACCTTTACTTCCTGCTGCTCTTCAAATTCACTCTCACCCCCATGCCTTTCCTCTCCCTGTCCTCATTGATACTCTCTCAGTCTCTGTCTCTGTCTTCTCTCTCATTTGTTCATTCTATTCATCCATCTATTCATAATGAATAAATGGCCCCTTAATACTCCAGTGTTTATTGAGAAAAACAAGGACAGCCGCCGACATAGCTACAACACAACCATCCAAACCAGGAAATTAACACAGATGCGTTACTGCCAGCTAATGCACAGACCCTGTTTCCCTTTTGCTAATTGCCACAGCAACGCTCTTTATAAGTCCAGGATCTGGTCCAGAATCATGCGTTGCAGCTGACGATCATGCCATCCCAGTGCCCAGGTCTTGGCTTCTAAATACTATTCTCGACTGACAGGAACCAGGGCTCCTCGGAGAAACAGCTGACTCCAGGAGCAGGGAAAGTACAAGAAAAGCCTGGAATTCTTCTTGTGCCAGAAAGTAAGGAAGTACTCCACGAATGATGGGGACCGCTTGAAAAGACATAGGAGCCAGCTAGGATGGATGCCCACTGGCCAAAACAGGCACAATTAGAGCCTCACAATGAATATTACAGTAACCAACCGTAACCCTTAGAGTTAAAATAGGGGTGCAGGAGTCTACGGCGATAAAGATGAGTAAGTGGGGGGAAGGGACAGCTCTACTTCACCACAGCAGGCTCCAAGTATCTCCCCACAAACTCACATTAATTAACTTTACATAATTCACATACAATACTCGATATATGTAATTGTATAGAACCTTATATACAGAAACCTGGCAGATACCACCTTAACCAAAGGGTCAGTGTCGACATGGCCAGGAATGGGACAAACCAAGGTCATGAGCTTTCTGAAAACAATGCCCTTGGAAGAACACAGTATCACTTCCCTGGGGTCCCTGCCCCCAGTGCACAAATCACATGGAAACATCAGACAAGCCTACACTGAGGGGCAGTCTATGCAGGAAGCGGCCTAGACTCTTCAAAAAGTGCCCTGGGGGCAAAAGGCAAGGAGAATGGGAGATGTTCTCCTTTCAACTGTGTGTCCGTCATCCCGAGAGCCTGTGCTTGTCTTGTGCACGGCCAGTCTCCTAGTACCTACGGCAATGCCTGGCACGCAGCACGTGCTCAGGCAAGTCTGTCGAATAAATTCACTTTGGACATGATGTGGGGCCGCTGATGGGCTCAGCACGGGGCTGGAAAGCTCTCCCTAGGGGGAGACTCGGTATCCACTCAAAGTCTCAACTGGCCTTCCTGGCAGAGCCACGGTGAAGACCAAGGAAGGAGGGGTGGGGGTGGGGTTTGGAAAACAGTGATGCTGGTTTCCTCTGCCAAGTGCCAGCAACCTTCCTTCTTGTGAGTTCACAGACATCCACAGCATCCCGTGGCAGAGATGTCAAAGGGCTCACTCTAGCCCCAATTTTGAAGAAAGAGAAACAGAGAGGTCAAGACGCGTGTCCAAGGTCACACAGCAGAAAGGCTACCGTGGTAAAGTGCTTTAAAAAGGTGCGGGGGAGTGAAGCAACCCCCCCAGGGTAGATTAAATCACGACATCTACAGCGGTCAGGGTGTTATCTTTGATCTGTTTTGGAAGGCACATCCAGACGTATGCATGTGCACACACACCCACACACGCGCACTGACTGCTTGCACAGGGATGGCAGGTGCTGCATCTCAGGAGAAACCGCGGCACAGATGTGGTGGTGACAAGGCCTCTCTGAACATCACAGGGAACGAAGGACGAAGGTGCAGAGAAGCAGAGGAATTAAAAAGAATAATTACCAAATGATCAGGGTGTAAGACACATGGCAAAAGGAAATAATTTCAAGTCCATACCCTGACATGTAGGGGTTGGGGGGAGTCTTGGGGTCACCTGCCCAGCCCAAGTGGCAACCTGAACAGGGGTGCCTGCCGAGATCCCATCTCTGACATGTTGCCATCCAGTTTCTGCTTGTACTCTTTCCATGGATGGGGTGGTCACCCCTAGGTCATTTTTGAGCAGAGCCTGACTATTGGAAACAGCTCCCTTATGCTGAACCAAGCATTTGTGTAAACAAAGTCGTGCTTGTTAAGTACTCACATGTGCTCGACCTTTCGCCACGTGCAGTAGAGTTATTACCTTATCGACTCTGCCCAAGAACCCTGCAAGATGGGTTGTTATTTCCACTTTCTTCCTAAGGGAACCGAGGCCAGAGAGATCAAATAACTTGCCCATCGGGTCCCACAGCTGGCGAGAGGGCAGGGCCAGAGTCAGAATCCAGGTCTGCTGGCTTCTGAGACCAAGGTACCTTTCAATATACCAACTCCAGTTTCTCCTAGAACCACAGACTGAACCCAACAAGATGGAATGAAATGGGCCAGGAAGAGTTGGTCAACCTGCTTCCTTCTAAACATTTTACATCGATTAATTCAATAATCAAAACAGCTCTTCCAGGGCTTCCCTGGTGGCGCAGTGGTTGAGAGTCCGCCTGCCGATGCAGGGGACACGGGTTCATGCCCCGGCCCGGGAAGATCCCACATGCCGCGGAGCGGCTGGGCCCGTGAGCCATGGCCACTGAGCCTGCGCGTCCGGAGCCTGTGCACCGCAACGAGAGAGGCCACAACAGTGAGAGGCCCACGTATCTCAAAAACAAAAACAAAAAAAACCCCAGCCAGCTCTTCTAGCTAAAGCCATATTAACAGAGATATGAGAGCCAAGACCAGGGAGGTGATAGTACCCAATTGTAACTGTGCATCCGTTTGGAAGAAATCTCGCTGATTTCAAGCTTGTCAAGGGGATGACAACTAATACAGAGAGGGCCTGAAAATCCCCGAGGGGCTAGAAGGCCTCTCCCTAAACAGCTCTGCTCTCCTATTTCCTGCAGTCTCATCATGCACTCAACAAACATACAATATTTACCAAAATATTTAAACACGCCAAGTTTCTTCCTAAACACTGTACATACAGTAATTCAATATTTAAAACAGCCCTATTCAGTAACTACTAGTATTTTTTCCCATTTTTAGAGGAGGAAATCAAGGCTCAGGAAAGTTAAGTGACTTGTCTGAGGTTACAGAGAGGTGATAGTCCTGGGATTTGAACAGGGGCAGTGGGGCTCCAGAGCCTTGGCTCTTAACCACTATCTGTGTTTAGACCCCAGAGTTCTCAAAGTTTTGGAGGTCCCTGACCCATCTGAACCTCTGATGCAAACTCCAAGCTCTGTTTCCAGAAAAGTGCACACATTTAACTTTGCATTCCGTCTTAGTGGTTCAGACACAGCGGCTACTTGAGCTTACTGAAGCCCAAGTAAGGACTCCAGGTCAAAGCCCCACCCGCCCCCCAGGCAATGAACGGTTTTTGAGGGTCTTTGAATAGGGTCGTGGCAAGGTTTTTCCAAGACCCAGTCTGGGGCTGGGGAGAACGCTGAAACGAGGGGGAGCCGGCAGGGTGGGGGGCAGTTAGCAGTTGCTACAAACGCGAGTCTCTTCTCCGTGCTGAAACCAGAGTCATTTTCAAATTGGAAACCAGGCCATGATCTGTCTGTTCACTTCACTGGCCTCTGGCCTCTGGTGAAAGATGTCTTCACCCCGGGGTCGGGGTTGGGGAGGGAGCACAGAGCCCCAGGGGTCCACAGCCCATCCAAGAGCAGCATCTCTGAGTCAGAATCAAATCCAAGCCCCGGAATGAAAGCAGCCAATCGAAAAGGCTACATGCTGCTTGATTCCCTTTATGTAACATTCTTGAAATGATCAGACTATGGAAATGGTGAATAGATTCGTGGTTGCCCGCATGGGTGTTGGGGGGGCAGCAGGGAGGGAGGGAGGTACGGCTATAAAAGGGCAACACGGGGATCCTTGTGATGATAGGACTGTTCTGTATCTCACTGCAGTGGTGGAGACAAAAACTGTACACGTGATACAGTTAAATTAATAAGAAGCTAACAAAACGAATAAAAATAACATGTGCGTGCGTGTGCAAACACACACGCAAACGAGTACCAGTAAAACGGAGGCAATCTGAGGAAGATCGGTGGTTTCTATCAATGTCAATATCTTGGTTGTGATACCGAACTATAGTTTTGTAAGATGTTACCCTTGGGGGAAACAGAGTAGAGGGGATCTCTCTGTATTATTTCTTACAACTGCGTGGATTAATCCTTACAACAATTACCATAAAATAAGAAGTTTAAGAAAATGCAAAAAAAAAACCCAACCCAAACCACCCCAGCCCCTCTGATGATCTGGCCCCCGGAGACCCCACTACCATCCCCTCCTATTCCCTCCCTCCCCCACGAGCCTTCTGTCCCACTGGCCTTCTGACACACCCCTGTCCCTTTCCTCCCTCGCACCCTTTACACCCGGAAACACCATCCAGCGAGGGCACCCTCTGTTACTTCTCATCACAGCACCCTGTTTATTTCTGTCATATACTTATCACCATCTCAAATCATATCTCTGAGGTTATATAGGTGAATGTTTATTTTATTTCAGTAGGTAGATGGCAAAGATAGAAAGATTTGACTGCAGAAATGTTTTGAACTTCCCCAGATCAAAACACACCGTAAAGAAAAAAAGCAAGCAAGCAAAAGATTAGCAAAAAGTGGCAATCTACATTACAGAAAGTGAAGGGCCTTAACATATCAAGTGGTCTTACAAATCAGTACGACAAACATTCCTTTAAGTAAAATAGCCATGGTCATTGTTTTGTCCCCTGTGCCTAAGCAGTGCCTGACAGGTACACAGTATGTGCTCATGAAACATCTATTAAATCAATGATTGGTTAAAATTCAACAACAATGAATACAATAATCTGTTTTTAAACATGGAGTACGTACCAAGCCTTTGCCCCTAATAACTGTCATTCATATACAGTACTTATTACGTGCCAGGCATGGTTCTAAGTGCTTATAATATATTAAGCATTTAGTTCTCACAACTTTATGAAGTAGATGCCATTAAAATCCCCATTTTAGGGCTTGCCTGGTGGCGCAGTGGTTAAGAATCCGCCTGCCAAGGCAGGGGACACGGGTTCCGAGCCCCTGGCCCGGGAAGATCTCACATGCTGCGGAGCAACTCGGCCCGTGCGCCACAACTACTGAGCCTGTGCTCTAGAGCCCGTGCTCCACAACAAGAGAAGTCACCGCAATGGTAAGGCCGCGCACCGCAACGAAGAGTAGCCCCCGCTCGCCGCAACTAGAGAAAGCCTGCGCGCAGCAACGAAGACCCAACGGAGCCAAAAATAAAAAAATAATTTAAAAAAAAAAAAAATCCGGGCTTCCCTGGTGGCGCAGTGGTTGAGAGTCCGCCTGCCGACGCGGGGGACACGGGTTCGTGCCCCGGGCCGGGAAGACCCCACATGCTGCAGAGCGGCTGGGCCCATGAGCCATGGCCACTGGGCCTGCACGTCCGGAGCCTGTGCTCCGCAACGGGAGAGGCCACAACAGTGAGAGGCCCGCGTACCGCAAAAAAAAAAAAAAAAAAAAAAAAAAAAATCCTCATTTTAATGATGAGGAGACGAAGGCACGGAGAGGCCAGAGCACTCGTTTGTGGTCACAGAGCCGGGATTTGAACCCAGGCAATCTCACTCCAGAATCCACGCACCACTGCCTCTCAGAATGGCAGCCCTGGCATGTGGTGTTATTAGTCCGATTGGCCAAAGAGGAAACTTGAGGCCTACAGAGGGCAAGTGACAAAGCCAAGTTCATGGAGTTAGGAAGCAGCAGAGTGGGTGAAAGCCTGACCAAGAAAAGAGCAGAAGCAGACAGAGTGGGAAAACACTCCTGCTGACCGGGAAACACACTTAACTCACTCTTTTTATTTGGGGGGAGACGAGTGGCGAGTCTTGAAATGTCAGAAGCCAGCAGCAGCACAGAAGCGACCCAGCGGGGCTCTTCCTAAAGCCAGTGCGGTGTGCAGGCCTCCGGGTCCTCTCCCCTCTCTTGGCTGCAAACCGACGTGGAGGGGGTGGGAGGCTGGATCAGCAGACAGGATGCAGCCGGTCCTGTGACAAGAGGCATGTGGATAGGAAGCCCGGGACAGCAGGCGCTGTGGGTGACCTCCCTCCGGAGCCGCCGACCCCTGAAACTCCACAATCTTACGCTGGCCTGAAGCGTCTGCTGAGCTCGTCTGGCAGGGGGGGTAGGGATACACTTCTCCGCGGGTCAGCAGCCTTCCCAGAACTGCTGTCCACCTAGGGTTCCCAGAAGCGAAAGCCACGTCACCAGCCCCACCCAGGATAGTGAGGAAGTCCGGCCAGGGCCCCAAAATGGCCTGGGCTCTGCCTGCCTGCCCCACCCCCAGCCCAGAGAGTGGAGGGGAGGGGCGGCAGCAGGCTCCTTCTGCTGCTGGCAGCAGCAAGAACCAGACACCTCGGCCAAAGAGCCCACCAGGCTCCCCCCGCGCCCACTGTGTGCTTCGGGTCCTCACCCCCTCGCTTGGGCCCCATGTATTCTTGCTGCAGGTGTTTTCTCAGCACCTCCTGTGTGCCAGCTACTACAGATGTGAAAAAGGCCATTCAGTCGTGCCTTTTTTCCTTCTTTCCCTTAACAAATATTTGAGCGAGGAGAGAAGCTACTGGAGGATGGGCCCATTTCCCATCCTACGAGACAGGCCCTTGGCTGCAGTGAGGGGTAGGGGTCATAGGGGATGAGAGCAATGCAGTCAGACGGGCCGGAAGACAACACTGTCTACCAGGGGTGGTAAGCGATTCAGACTTCTTCCTCAGGGCAGTAGGGAGCCACTGAAGGCTATTGGGCAGGAGAGGAGCTGCTTTCCAGAAAGCCCACTCTGACCTGCGTGTGGAGAACGAGTGCAGGAGTAGCTGACAGAAGAGGCGGTGCCGCTCGAGCTGCAGAAGAGAAGCCAGGCTCTAGCTCTGTTTGGGAGGTAGACGTGGCAGAACTTGGTGATGACCGGTGGCTGGGAGCTGGGAGCAGGGAGGTGGCCTTGGGCTGGCGCACGGGCGGACGGACAGTGGCGGGTGCCGCGAAGAGGCGTGGTCTTGCTGCGGAAGACCATGCACTTCACCATACTGTGGACGTGGTGAGTCCAAGTAGGCGATGGGCCCCAAGAGGCATCCAGGAGGCAGTACGTCCTAGCGGCCTGGAGCTCAGAAGGAAGGCTCACGCTAGAGACCGGTTTGCAGGTCATCAGCTGTGGCTGAAGCCCACGGGAGCTTGCAGAGTGAGAGACATAGCCTTGTCTGAGAGGGGAGGGAGGGGGCTGGAGACCGTGAACCTCCTTCGTGGGATTCGGCCGGGCCAGAGCCCCAAGGGGGTGCACCATCTCCGGGACAGGCTGGCATCCTGTGCTAACAGCCACCTTATGGCAATGTGGACGCTCACGTTGGCTGCGGACACATTAAGTCCAAATGTCCACGGGAGGGGCAGCCGGGTGACTCCATCTAGGATCCTGGAAGCCACGCCCATCCTCAGAAGGTACCAGTGCCCCCAGGGAGGAGGCTGCGCCTGAGGACCTGAGTGCAGACGTCACCTGCTCAGGACCAGCGGCCACAGCCTCCATCACTCTGCAGGCCCTTCTTCTGCTTTATTTCTCTTCCTGGCACTTACTCCTCACTGCCTGTCACACACGCATGTGTCCTGTGCACAGTCCAAATCCCCCAGAGAACACCAGCTCCTACAGGCTGTGCCCACCCTGTTCACTGCTATAGCCCTACAGCCTAGCACAGTGCCTGGCACACAGTAGCGGGGCGGGGGTGGTCCATAGATATTTGCTGAATGGAAGAATAAATGCACGCACTCCCCCTGGCTGTGTGCAGTGCGGCCTGGCCAGCCATCCCTGATGGAGGCAGGGATACAGCTCCCAGAGCTGGCATTTTCTGCCTCTTACTGCTGGATAAACACTGACCAATTCTGGCTCAGAGTCTCCTTATATACCCCAGGGCAGGCACCACACCGATCTTGGCCACCCCAAGAGGGGAGGGGGGAGCTGATCTCCAGAGAGCTGGTAATTGGGGCGTTACCCTGATTACTGCTCATTGCCCTGATACACAGATACAAGATGTCTCGGCCCCAAGATGCTGATTAGAGTTTGGCTGTCTTAGTGACAGTCACGGCTCCCAGTTCGCCTTCTTACTGAGGTCACCAGAAGTCACCATGATTGCCCCCAATTCCTTGAGCCTTTAGAGACCATGCCCTGGGCCCTTCTGCCCATAGGTTCCACCCTTCCCCAACTGAGGAACATGGAAGGTGCAATTATTATCATTCCCTTTGTAGACATGGGGAAACTGAGGCCCAGAGGGGTCCAGGAACCTGCCTAAGAATGCACAGCTAGTAAGAGGTGGGCCTGGGAATTGAACCCAGATCTTTTGGTTCTGGAGTCACAGTACAGCACCTGGCATGGAGGAAGCAGCCGTAAATTCACTCCTTTTATACACCTCTCTGTTTGCTCCTCCCAGCAAGCCCCGTGTGGAAGATGTGGTTAAACATTACCTGCACAGAGGAGGAAACTGATGCTCAGGGGAATTCAGAAATAGTCCCAAGGTAACGAGGCAGGAAGTGATGAACTAGAACTTGGCCTCCACCACCGACCACTGTTTGCCCAGTCCTCACAGGGAGCGTGTCTCAACAGGGACCAGGACTTTTGTCCCTGGGCAAACACAAAGCAGTCAGCACAGGTAAGAGCTCCCTGTTCATGGTCTGTCTGCAGACAGGCGGGGGTTGGGATGGGGCTGTCCCTCGAGTTCTTTCTGTTGTCTCATCCTTTATCATTCTTGGCACAGTCAGGGACACACAGATGTGTGGGGACACCCACATGGGCAGGGACCCCAGAGCATCTAAGATGCGGAAGCATAACTCTGAGCCTGAGCGCGTGGACTCTGCACTGACTGGTTGGGAGACCTTGGCACACTGTGGTCCTCTCAGAGCCTCGGTCTCCTCATCTGTGAAATGAGAGCTGAACCACTTGCCTCCTGGGGCGGTTGAGGGGAGGCAGAGACCATGGCTGGCATAGCTGGGTAGAAGAGCCTTAGGGCAGTGCTGATGGAGCAGGCAGCAAAAGCTCGTCTCCAAACGCCAAGTACAGACCCTGAGTACATGACAGCTGCCATGACAGCACAGAAGGGTCTCAGAGTACAAGCTGAGTATAGGAAGCTGGGCTTGAAAGGGCAATACTCATTCCATTTATATGAAGTCCAAAAGGACACAAACCAGTCTTGGGGTTAGTAGTCAGGAAAGTGTCCTGGGGAAGGTGGGGCGGGAGAGAATCTTCTGGGGGGCGAGTCATGCTTCGTTTCCTGATCAGGTTATACACGCTTGTGTTTACTTTGTGAAGCCGGGCACTTGTCTGCATGCACATTGCAATAAAAAGAAAAAGAAAAATACGATGGGTGAGAGGGAAGGGAATAGAGCAGAGGGTGCACGAGGCTACTGGGGTTTGTCATCGAAGGTCTCAGAACAGCCAGTTCTCAGAGCTGGTGGATCCCCAAAGACCCCGGAGTCCAAGTCAGCTAACACTTCAAGTTCCCCTAGGCCTTTGCCACGGGGCCATCAACCCTCTAGTTGCCTGCTTCCAGCAATGGGGCGCTCACTCCCTCCGGGGGCAGTTCCCAGCTCCCAGCCACCTCTCACGACCAAGGAGGGTCATCTCCCCCAGCGTCAACCAAATATCTAAGAGAATACAGATGCCTGACCTCAGTGAGTAGAGAGACGGCAGGTGGCGAGCACATGTCCAGTCCTAACAGGCACCCGCCACTCTGCTTTGCACCATGTAAATGAAGACCTAGGGGTCACTAGGGTGCTCGATTTTTCACAAGAAGCTAGAAACCCAGATTTGTATGTATATTACCCTGGTTTTTAAATGCTCAATTTTTAAAAACCACACCCCACATTTGTGGTCCCTCTGTGGCTTACAGCCACCAGGTGATGTCCTCCTGGGTGAGTGGGTGTCCTGAGACACCAGAAGACCCCCAATGAGAGGAAAGAAGCAACAGGTGAAACCCCTCCCCCGCACCTTCCCTAAGCTCTGGCACCCCCAAACGTTCCTTCCTTCTGTCCCCGTGGGATACGGTTGTTATGGTGATGAGAGGGAGCAAGGCTGGAGACACGCCATCACCGCCTGCCCTCCTGTGGCTGGGCAGTATCATTTGTCAGTGAGGAGTTCCAAAATTTTGCAAAAGCCCCATTGCTTTCCTCCTCAGGGGGTGCGGACGAGGGGATCAAAGAGCAGCCCTGCCCCACCCTCCCCATATGAGCCACAGACTCCCCACTTCCCTTGGGCTGTTTCCTCTGCCTCTCGGTGCCCTCCTCCTACGCTGCCCTCTCAGGGTGTTCCTGATCAAACGCTACTCTTTCCTCCCCCCACCTCCCAGCTCTGCCTGTCCCTCTGTCCAAACATCAGTTCCATTCTCATAAAGAGTGAGCCGTGCACATCATTTTGCTCCATTTCCAGACTGAAAGTCCTCCAGGCCAGGGACTGTGTCTCATGCACGTCTCCTTGCGAACGCAGAGGCAGCCAACCAATGATGGCGAAACTGAAGTCGTTGGCTCCCTCATTGTGGATGTGTTCCTTCCTCCAGGCCTTTGTACATGCCATTCTCGCTACCTAGAATGCTGGCCAGTGTTTACACCCAACAACTAATATGAGTACAGGGATGTTTACAATGCCTTTCATATTCACTATGTGTTGTTATTTTCACAAAAACCCTAGAGAGGGGCAAAGCGAGTCATATCCCCATGTTACGGTTTAGGAAATTGAGGCCCAAAGAGGGAAAATGACTTGCCCAAGATCACTGAGCAAGTGGGTTGCAGAGCTGAGACTAAAATGCAAGTTTCTTTTTTTGTTTTTTTTTTTTAAACTCATGCGGCTACCAGACTGGGGTCAAAGAAAAGCCCTTCGACGTTAGAGGGGAAGAAAAGAAAATAAAGAATTGGAAAATTAGTCAGGAAAAATGCAAATAAAGATAACAGGTATACGAATATTAATACTGAATAAAATGGAATTTAAGGCATCAAAGTATTAAAAGAAAGGTAGCTGTTTTATACTGATAAAAGGAGTAGCTCACCAAGAAGGTATAAAAATCATGAACCCTCTTCTATTCGTATTGTTTATAAGCACCTAACAACATACCTACAAAAACGAAGCAAAAAACTGAGAGAAGGCCAGAGAAAAATGAACAGATCCTCTATCATAGTGGGAGATATATCAGGTAGAGAAAACTACATAAAAACAGAGAAAATATAAATGATATAATTAGTAAGCGTGAACAAAATATATTTCTAGAACTTTAACCCAACAAAAACACACATCCTTTCAAATACAAGAGGAACAAACAGAAAAAAAATGGACCAGAAAATCCTACAAAGACGATCTCGACAAATTCTCCATCACTGATATCACAGAATCTACGAATATTGACCATTATGCAATACATTCAGAAATCAACAATCAAAAAATAACTTAAAAAATTCCATCTACCTTAAAAAAATTATAACGCACATAACACTTTTAATCAAAAGGGAAATTATAAACTATAATAGCTAGCGGTGAATGACACTGTGTAACAAGACCTGTGGAATGAAGCCATAGCAGTACTCAGAGAAAAAATTATAGCCTGCAGTTGATTTACTAGAAAACAAGAAAGACTGAGAATGACTGTTAGCCTCAAACAAGGAACCTCAGAATGGAAGAAACCTTAATTGACAGCAGCTCGTGCAGACGAGAGAACTGGAGGGTTTAGCTGACAAGTTCAACACCAGCCCCAACTGGGGTGTGGCCACTACAAAGTATGATTGCAGGTGGTATCAACAGAGGTATGGGCTCCAGATCCAAGGAGGTGACAGTCTCCCTCCTCTCTGACTGGGCAGGCTTTGGGGGAGGCAATGGTTTCTATGTGGGACTCTGACCAATTGGATCATGCCCAAAGCCAGACTGAAGAGGAAGAATGACTGAATGAATTATGGCTGTGTCATCTGAATAAGAGAATCACTGCGCTGGGATGGAAGAGGATGCTTACTACCTCCAAGGGGTAGAACCAAAGCCAGGAAGCAGAAGTTCCTGGAAAGCTAATTTGGCTAAATCCCAGGAAAGATATTCTCCCAGTTAGAGCTGTCCAACAGTAGAATCTCGTTTCTAGAAGGCCTACTCCCCATAAGCAAGACTGTTGGGAAGCTGAGGGCCTGCGGGCTTGGAGGGCTGCCCCCGCAGAGATCTGGCGTCCCTCCTCTCTGGAGAAGTTCCTCTTAAAAAGACAAAACACTCTCTTGGCTGCTTCAGGAAACCCTCAGGCCTTCCGCAGTTCACCAAAACAGCTCTCGGTGACTGTGCTCCCTTATTTCTAACCTAGAAACCTACTTCTTTTAAACTCTGCTCCTCGGGCTGGATGGCTCAGAATAGTAGTTAAATGTACAGGCTTCCAGCCCTGGATTTGAATCCAGATTCTGCCCCTTCCAAGTTGTATCACCGAGTCAGTCTCTTCCCTGAGCCTCAGTTTCCTCCCCAGGGAACTGGGGAGGCACCCACGCATCTACCTGCCTCCACGACCCTCAGCTCCACCACGCCCCCTCTGCTTTAGGGTGTCTGCCATGCTGGGAAGATGCTCATCGGTAAAATAATCTGTAAAATGATCTGGGCAATGATCAGATCACCTGTGACGTCGGTCCTGGCCTGACCACGTGCACAGGGCTGCTGGGCAGATCGATGGGAGGTGAGCAGCTCCTACCTCGTAGAGTTACTGTACAAGTTGAGTGAGACAATGCAGGCCTCTGGCTGCTTTGGCCTGCCTGACCTCTCTCCCCAGGCCTCTTCGACTTGCTTCAACTCCAGCCAACCACATCAGCTTCCTTGCTGTGAGTCAAACACGCCTCAGGGCCTTTGCACTTGCTGTTCCTTCTGCTGGGATCACTCTTTCCCCAGATATCCACGTGTCTATGTCAAGTCTTAGCTCAAAAGTCACCTCCAGGGCTTCCCTGGTGGTGCAGTGGTTGAGAGTCCGCCTGCCGATGCAGGGGGCATGGGTTCGTGCCCCGGTCCGGGAAGATCCCACATGCCGCCGAGCGGCTGGGCCCGTGAGCCATGGCCACTGAGCCTGCGTGTCCGGAGCCTGTGCTCCACAACAGGAGAGGCCACAACAGTGAGAGGCCCGCGTACCGCAAAAAAAAGTCACCTCCACCACTAGACGGTCAGCGCCACGAGGGCCCTTGTTGCTGCATCAGTCACTGCTGTGTCCCCAGCCCCAGCACGCTTGCTGAGTTGAGTATAAGCAGCGAGCCCCATGCTGGCACTCAAGACATGTGCGTGCCTGTCACTTTCAGCCTTGCAAACTGGCTCTGCAGGCCGGAGGCTGTTAGTCCCTTCACAGTCCTGTTGCTTAGAACACCTCCTCCCTCTCAGGAAAGCTGCTCCACCAAACCCTCGAGGGCCAAGCTTCTCCTCCCCTCACCCGGACTCACCTCCTCCCTCTCTCTCTGGAGGGAAGCGGAGGGGGGACTCAGATGCCAGCCCAGATGGTGAGCATCCCCAGACAGTCGCAGCTCCCAGGCCTGCTTTGGTGAAGACTTGGATTTCTTAAGTGACGTCGAGAAGATGAGGAGTCCCAAGGGGGCCCCAAGAATGAAAATGAGTCAGTCGGAGGCAAACCCGAAACCTCAGAGGCATCACCACTTCTTGGAAAGGTGAAGATGTGTGCATTTAGACAGAACTGTGCACGCAGAGCAGGGGCAAGCAGCAGGCCCGGAAATGGGGCCGGTCGGGCGGACGAGACCTTTTCTAGCATCCTCTCTGGTTCCCTCCACCTGGCCCGCTCCTCCAGGGTCTCTGCCCCTTGTCCTTCTAAATGTCCCTCCTCAGAGAGGCTCCCCCGACTCCACCCCCACACTGCTTCCAAGCACTGTCACTATGTGACACGATACCGTAGGTGCCTGTCATCCTGTGCGAGATCCTGGGGGCCAGGTGTGTCTCCGAGTTCAGAATTACTCAGATTAGAGAAAGGTCATCTTGTATAAAATACCACCCATCAAAACTACCCCCGCCCCCCATGGGGCCCGAGGAGCACACCGTGATCAATCACACGGACATCTCTGCAGCAAGACACATGAGCCTTCACGCCAAGGGGAATAAATAAAGCCTCAAAGAGCCTCGCGGTTAGTTCATGTCGGGTCTTGCTTCCACTTGAGTGATGAGAATGCTTCCGGTTTTCAGAGCTTGTGGATTTCCAATGTTAGATAAGGAGCATAGATCTGTGTATGTTTGTTTGTGTACTGCCTGTTTTCAGAACTAGAAGTCGAACTCCAGGAGAGCAAGGACTTTGTCCAGTGCTCTACCAGTAGCACCTGGCACCTTGCCTGGCACACAAGTACCCAATAAATATCCGAAGAAGAAATGAATGAGGAAGCCAGGCGCTGGATGTGAAGAAGTGACTCTGTCCTAATCGGGGAGAAAAGTAGCAATCACGGAGCTGTGGGCAAGGTATCTCCAAAAACCATCTCACGAATACCGCCCCCTCCCCCTCCAAACACCCATTTTACTGACAAGCAAACTGAGGCTCAGAGAGGTTAAGCAACGTCCTCCAGATCCCACAGACAGGAAGAACAGCAAGCTCACATTTGAACCTGGGGCCCCTGTCTTCAAGCCTGTGACCTTCTCTCTGCCTCAGGGTCAGAGAAGCAGAATGACTTGGCTGGAAGCAAAGCAACAGGGGTTACGGCCCATCAGATGCAGGGTCCCCCGGTCTCTCTAGGTCTCTCAGCCTCCACTGGGGTTCTCCCATCCACATTCTTGCAAGGGCAAATTCGTACAACATCTAGGCAAGCGTCGGCCTCTCTTCAAGCTGAGCCAAGGGAAATCTGGTCAAACAAGACTGGTATGTCTCCACGGTCCCGAGGAATGCTCCAAAAGATGTCCCTCTTGGCCACCCCAGCAAAGTGGCACAGTGGGAAAGGACAGAGGTTGGGAAGGAAAGCAGGTTTGAATCCCTCCATCTGTCACTCTTAGATGTGCTCTTAGATGTACGACCTTAGGCAAGGCCGCCACACACATGTCTGAGTCTTGGTTTCCTCATCTGCAAAATGGGCAGATTAAATGCCATCCAATGGGGTTCATTTATTTACTTAACAAATATATAGTGCTTACTTCACACTGGGCGCTGTTCTGTATGCTTGACACTTCTGAATTCAGTTCATCATCACTACAAATGGTATAAAGTAGACACTATAATTTCACAGATGGGGAAACTGAAGTCTTGAGAACTTGGCTCCATGAGAAGTGGCAAAGCCAGCATTTGAACCTGTGCGATCTGGCTCCGGAGTCCATGCTCTTAACCTCCAAGCTATATATTTCTTGACAGCTAACAACAGACATGGATTCTGACTGTGGATGTGTTGTGTTGGAAATTGTGCTAAGGAGCTTATAAAACATGATGTCATTAGCACTCATAGAAGCTCAATTTTACAAATGTGAGGAAACGAAGCACCCAGGGGGCCTCTGTCCCTGCCCCACTCCCAGGTGCCATCAAGGGCAGTGGACATTTGATCCCAAACTCTCTCCTCCATCCGGCGGGTAGGGATGGGGGGTAGGGGGATAGAGAGAAGGGGGTCCAGGAAAGGGTCTCTCTTCTCATTTCCTTGATACTTCATTTCAGCTCCTCTTCTGCATCTGAACAGCAGGAAATTGTGAATGCCTTCGGGGACAGCATTCCTGCCCCTCCCTCGGCTTTCTGCAACCCTGGGCTTTGATGTACAAAACACATCAGTTACTCAGTCACTGCCCAGAATTTGGATATCCTCAGGTCATCCCAGACCTGCTGGTAACTGGGTGTGCTGTAACCAGTGTGACTGGTTAGTGGTTTTCCCTCCCTGCGGCCTTCCCCCAGCCTCCCTCTAGATTTAGCTCCAGAGGTCCGCGGTGGGGCCCAGGAATCTGTATCGTGATTCTTATGGTTCAGGCAAAGGTAAAATACACTGGCCTACACTCCTCGGCATGGCATTCAAGGCCTTTCACAACACTCCCCACCTTTCCATCCAGCACTGGCTTTTCCCCCGCTCCCTGAACGACCTCCTAGCCTTTATCCATGCTGTTCCCAATGTTCAGCATGCTGTTCCCTCTCATTCTGCACCTACCAAGCTCCTCTCCTCCTCTCCCAGGGCTGGCTCAGAGGTCCCTGCTCCATGAAGTCCGTCCCATTGACCCATGAAGGTTGATCACCCCCTACCTGTGCTTCCTCCCTTCCTCATAGCTCTCCCCAACCGCCCCCCCGAGAGGGAGCTCCTTGAGGGCAAACACCAGTGCCCTGAACAGCACTCAAGCAGTGCCCAGAGAGTGCTAATGAGTGAGTGAATGGCTGGGGTGGGTCACCTCCCTTTCTATACCTCAGCATCCTCGTCTGTACTCATGGTGGGGCTGAGTTTAAGTGGCCTTTGTAGGACTCTGGAAACCCCTGACTATGGGGGACACTTGGACAAAAGGAAACCCGAGCCTCAGTTTTCCCACTGGACTTAAGGATTTTAATAAAGGCACTGTTGTCCCAGCAAATGCCTGGTGATCCTAAAAGGCCACCCATAGGGGAGGAGTTGCAGGGGGGCGGGGGTCATACCTCGCCACAGAGGGCAAAGGCTGGGATTCAAGCAGGGTAAGTGCTGGCCTGGGGGTGATGTGTGAATCCCAGCAGCAGGCACCAAGTTTGCCGGTCCCCAGACTGTCCTGATTATAAGAAACATAGATTTTGTTCAAGAGAAGAAGAAGAAGGAGAAGGAGAGGAAGGAGAAGAAGAATCTAGATTCCTGGGTTTACTGAATCTGAATCTCACCAAAAAGAGCCTGGGAAGCTGTGCCTTAAGCGAATCCCCTGGAGAATGTGTTTATGGGGTAGTTTGACCAATGTTGACATGTGGAGGGCAGTGGGCTCTGGTGCCAGAATGAGTGCATTGGAATCCTGCTCTGCACTTCTTTTGTGGGCATCACCTTGGGCAAGTCATTTAAGCTGCCTGTGCCTCAGCAGTTCTCATCTGCAAAATGGCCACAATAAACACAAAGCACCGACCACAAAGGTTATTTTGAACTTTAACTCAGAATACTTTCAGTGCTCAGGGCAGGCCCGTACAACAGAAGTCCCAGCAAATGATCGCTATTATTGGGCCCATCCAATATTCAAATAAGGACAGCAGAGGTCGAAAGGGCCTTGTTTCACCAGATTCCTCTATCCAAATCCTCACCGACTTCCTGTGCGCGGGGTTGGGGGTGACTGCCCAGAGAAGACGGGGGAGGTTGGTGGCCCAAGACCTGCCTCCCCCCACGCTCACGACGTTCCCAAACCCCTTCAAGAGGCCGCCCCTCTGACGTGCCGGGGACGGGGCGAGTTTGGGGCGTGCGGGTGTCTGAGCGTCAGCACTAACCTCCCCAGCCCCGCTTCAGGTGCGCTGGGCGGAACGCACGGAGGCTCCGCTGCCCCTCGCGCGAAGAGGAGCCGGCAGGTGAGCAATCCCCACCGGGGATCGGGAAATCCCGGGGTCCCCGCTGCCTGGCGTCCCGCCGGCGGCCCAGCGCTCTGTGGACCGCCGCCGCGTGCCCGGGCCGATCCCCCAGCCTCCCACCCGTGCGCGGGCCCCGGGTCCTACCTGCGCGTTCCTGGTCCAGTCGCCGCTCCAGCGCCGGAGCAGGAAGTGGGAGACACCCCGGGCGGCAGTCCCAGCCTTGGCTGCGCCGGGCGGGGCTTTCCTAGGCCCCCTGCCAAGCCCGCCCAGCTTCCTGCGCCCCGCCCCGCTCCCCGCCCATTGGCCTGCGCCGCCCCGCCCCGCCCCGCTCACCCAGCGCTCCCCGGGGCGCCCTCGCGGCAGGGGCGCCGACGGTCACAGCTGAGTCCCTGTCCCGGTCCCCCGCGTCCCCGCAGTCCGAGGGGCTGCCGATCTCTCCCGGAGGCGATCCCAGCGCCCGGGCCCCAAGGCCACTGGAGGTCACACCCCAGCGGGGAGAACTCCGCAGGGCTTCCCCTAGCTCTCAGAATAAAATCCCAGCTCCGGGTGGAGCCTCCGGATTTGGCACCAGCCGGTCCCACCGCCCCTGCCCCTGCCTTTCCTGCTGAGGCCCCTCTCTGCCTCTCTAGGCACAGGGGCAGGTCCGTTAAGGGTTGGGGGGCTGGGCACCTTTAATCCTGCTACTCTTCCCCGACAGCCCAACTTCTGCTGGATGCGGATGTGTGTTCTCTTCAGCAAACGTTTTCTGAGCGCCTACGATATGCCGGGCTCCATCAAAATGTAGATTGTAAAACAACTCTTCAATCAACAGTTAGTACCATCTGGCAGACCCCTTTCTAAGGCCATGCATATATTAACTGACAACTACCCTGTGAGGGAGCTATACTACTGTCCCCCAGTTTACAGATGGGGAAACTTGCTCAGAATCATGCAGCCGGTGTGGGATTCCAACCCACGCTCCATGGACCACTAATCACTGAACACCGTAAAAGCCCTGTTGGAGCCCAGAAGGTAGGGAAAAACAGTAAATGAATAAAGTATTTCAGGTAACAAGAGGTACCAAGAAGAGAGTAAAACAGAGAGAGACCTATCTCCTCCTGGAGGAGGAGACATTTGAGCTTCTAGCCTGAAGGGGATGGGGGCAAGACTAGTTTAGAAAGTGAGAACAGCAAGTGCAAAGGCCCTGGGGTGGGAACCAATTTATCATGTTGGAGGAATTGCCTGAAGGCCAGGTTGGCTGGAGAGCCTTGAGGAGGGGAGAGGGGAAGAAGGTCAGGTAGGAGGTGTGCAGACCCAGGCTGGATAGTGCTGGGGTCCCCTCCTAAACACGAAATCTTCTTTTGCCCCGTCTTTGTGTCTCTGAGTTTGTGCCAACTTTTATCTGGAGACAGTGGAAGTCTCACTTTGGGAATGTGTGGCCTGGGCCGTCTGCCCTCCTGGCCTCCCGAACTGGGCTCCCACCTTGTTTTCTGCATCTTTAAGTCATTCTTCACTCTTCCCTCGCTTCCACCAGACCGACTGCGTCTGCGTCTGCGTACTAACCCCACTGCTTACTGTCGGACTCTGGGTGAAGTGGCTCGTGCACTGTGCCTCAGCTCCCACATCTGCAAAGTGGGGATGATCACAGGCCCCACCTCATAGGGTCTGAAATACATGTGATGAGACGCATGAAAAGTTCTTGGAGCAATGCCTGGCACATAGTAGGCGCTCAATAGATGTTCACTGTTGTTCTGATCAGAAGGAAGATGAGAAGCCAATTCAGAGCCTGCTTCCTCCACCTGTTTGCTTGGTTGTGAAATGGGGGTAAAAACAGCACTGAAAAGACAGGAAAGGATGGGGCAGATGTGGTTGGATGTGAAGACATTTGGGAAATCTGGAGAAAGGGAATATGGGAGTTCTTTGTACTTGCCACTTTTTTGTGAGTCTGAAATTATGTCAATATAAAGAGTTAACGACCCAACGCAGCCAAAAAAAAAAAAAAGAGTTAACGAAAATAAGGCATTGTCCTGAAGCCTTAGAAGGATAATAAATGTAAAGTTTGCCATCTCGCATATAGTTGCACTATTTGGATTCCTGCCTGAGCTGTCCAGACTTTGTCAGTGGCTGCTCTGTGTCAGGCCTTGGGGGGCGGGGGTTGGAGGCCCCAAAGCAGTAACAACTCAGGCCCTCAACACAGGCGGTTGCCAAGTTTGGCCTCAATACGAGCTCAGCTCAGATTACATTACTTGTTTTTAATCCTGTCTTTCAGGTTTAAATTTTTTTTTTTAATTTTAGAACAGTTGTAGATTTTACAGAAAAATTGTTAGTACAGAGAGCTCTTATATTACCCCCTCCCCTGTGCATAATTTCCCCTATTGGTAACATCTTGCATTAATACAGTACATTTGTAACAGTTAGTGAACTGGTATTTATACATCATTATTATACATCATTATGAAGTCTGCTCTTTACATTAAGGTTAAAGCTCGCTTTCTTCTGAGCTGTTCTGTGGGTTTTGACAAATGCATAATGACATCTATCCACCAGTACAGCAACATAAAGAAGAGTTTCACCTTCCTGAAAATCCCCTAGGCTTCACCTCCTCCTCTCCATGAACCTTGGAAGCCACTGATCTTTTTACTGTCCCTATAGTTTTGCTTTCTCCAGCATGCCATATAGTTGGAATCTGACCATATGTAGCCTCTTAAGACTGGCTCCTTTCACTTAGTAATATGCATTTAAGGTCCCCCCATGTCTTTGCATGGCTTGCTACCTCATTTCTTTTTAGCACTGAATAATATTCCATGGTCTGGATGTACCACTCCTTATTTAGCCATTCACCTACCGAAGGACTCCTTGATTGCTTTCAGTTTTTGACAAGTATGAATAAAGCTGCTATAAACACTTGTGTGCAGGTTTTTACGTGGACACGTTTTCAACTCCTTTGGGTAAATACCGAGTGTGATTGCTAAGATCATATGGTAAGAATACATTTAGTTTTGTCAGAAACTGCCCAACTCTTCCAAAATGGCTGTGCCATTTCGCATTTCCACCAGCAGTGAATGAGAGTTCCTGTTGCTCTGCGTTCCTGCCAGCATTCGGTGTTGTCAGTTTTTGGGATCTTAGCCAGTCTAGTAGACGTGTAATGGTAGCTCATGGTTGTTTTCATCTACAAGTTCCTTAAAGACATATTATGTTGAGCATATTTTCAGATGCTTATTTGCCATCTGTGTATCTTCTTTTTCATCTGTCAAGATCTTTTGCCCATTTTTAAATAGGGTTGTTTGTTTTCTTAGAGTTGAGTTTTTTTAAATTCTTTGTATATTTTGGATACAAGTCCTTTATTGGACGTGTGTTTTGCAAAGATTTTCTCCAAGCTTTGGCTTATCTTTTCGTTCTCTTAACAGAGTTTTTGTAAAGTGGAATTTTTGACTTTAAATGAAAGTCAACTTATTAAAAAATGAAAGTCAACTTATTAAGTTTTTTCATTCGTGGATCATGCTCTTGGTGTTGTTATCTAAAAACTTATTGCCAAACCTAGATCCTAGATTTTCTTCTATGTCATCTTCTAGAAGTTTTATAGTTTTGCATTGTACATTCAGGTTTATGATCCATTTTGCATTATTTTTTGTGAAAGGTAGAAGGTCTGTGTATAGAATCCCTTCCTTCCTTCCTTCCTCCCTCCCTCCCTCCCTCCTCTCTCTCTCTCTCTCTCTCTTTCTTTCTTTCTTTCTCTCTTTCTTTCTTTCTTTCTGTTGTCTGCCTGTCTGTCTGTCTCTGTCTCTTTCTCTCTCTGTCACTCTCTCTCAGCTCACACTTGGGATCCTTGAGCTGACATGTGAGAAGTCCAGCTACCCTGAAGCCACAGTCCTGGAGAGAGAACATGGAGAGAACACAGAGAGACAGAGAGAAAGGCCAGAGGAGCCCCAGCTGTACAGGACTTCCCAGCCCAGGCCCAGTTGCGAGCAAGCAAGCCCTCAGATGTTTCCAGCTCCCATTCCTGAGCCATCCCAGCTGACACCAAGAGGAACAGACATGAGCCGAGCCCACTGAACCCTGACCAAATTGCAAAGTCACCGGCAAAATGAATGTTGCTACTGTTTCAATCTGATGCCAAGTAGCACAGAGACAAACTGTCCCCACTGAGCCCGGCCAGGTTGCAGATTCATGAGCTAAATAAATGCCACAAAGTTTGGGGATAGTTTGTTTTGCAGCCATTGTACCATGAACTGCTGCAGACCTATAATACTCACCTCTCACGTTCTTCCTTGCCAACAGAACCCAGGCTTCTTCAGGGCAGCGATGTACCCTCCCCGAGGCAATGGATCATGATTTGTTTCAGCCAATCATGACAGTCTCGGTCCAGCTTTCCTAGCCTCCCTTGTCCTATGGGTGGCTGAGTGACCCAGTTCTGCCAACTAAACACACATGGAAGTCTGTATGTGGGGGAGTGCTTCCGGGGCAACGTTAGTATTCCTGATAGAAAGGGTCTTGCGGCAGTGAACACAGACCATCCTGCCGCCGGGAGGGAAGGCCAAGACAACCGCAGTGCGGGAGTCCTGATGTCAGCGGACTACGGAAGCAACTCCAGCAAGGGCCAATATCTGGAATTCTTGTAAGGTGAAAAGAATTTTCCAGACATGAGATCCCTGACATCTTTGAACAGCTGAACCGCAGCAGCTGTGGTCTACCTCCAGACACCCATTTCTCCACAGGAGAAATTTTGACTTTTTGTCATTTTGCAGTTTTGAACAGAGCAGATCCAGGGGGTTTATTTCAAGAGTTGGAGCCATCTGGGGCCTCCAAGCTGGCCTGGCTCACCTGGTTTTGGGGGGTGAGGACCAAGGGATTGATAACAACCCTGAACCAAGCTCTGTGGACGTGGCCAGCAGACTGTGTCAATGGGGCTGAGGGTTGATTCCTTTTGCTACCACCCTTGGGGCAGAATGACATCCAATCAAACCTCAGGTAGCGCAGGTTCGATAAACAGGCTTTCTTCTGAAAGAAAGGAAGGGTGATGATGGTGGTGATGATGGTGACGGTGCTGCTGGTGGGGATAATCATGGCGGTGGTGCTGGGATGTTGATGATGGTAGTGGTGGGGGTGTTGAAGTTGATGATAATGATAAGGATGGTGGTGGTGATGGTGGGAGTGATGAGAGGATGATGTTAAGAGCTGACATTTACGTAGTAGTGTGGCACTATGTACCAGACTCTGCTGTAGGCTCTTGTCACATATTAATTAATCCTTACAAAAACTCTTGGAATTAGGTACTATGATTAGGTCCATTTACAGTTGGGGAAAAGACACAGAGAGGGTAAGATACTTGCTCAAGATTGCATAGCTGGTGAGTACTGAGTGAGCACACTTCCTCAGGAGAGAGAAACTCCTCTCAGGAGCCTAACTGACACTGCAACACTGTGCTCGTTGCAATATGCATGATTTGCCATCTGGGAGGAATGTACACAGAGCTTAGTGTTTCTGGCTGAAGACCAGTACACTCCTGCCTGCTTACGTCACTGATTTCCCGGGACAAAGGGAAAAAAGTCCTGAATTATACTGTCTCCAGGGTTGCCTTCCTCCAGGCCACCACGGACTCGGCTGTCAGAATTCACAAAGTTAAATCTCTCTCTCTTTTGGTTGAGAATCTCCCTGTGACTCCTCATTACTTCATGGTTAAACCAGAGTTTCTCAACCTTGGCGCTATTGACATTTTGAGCTGGATAAGTCTTTGTTGTGGGGAGGTGTCCCATGCATTGTAAGATGTTTAGCAGCATCCCTGGCCCCTACCCACTAGATTCCAGAAGGCTCCTGCCTGTTGTAGCAACCAAAATGTCTCCAGACTTTGCCAGATGCAAAGTGGGGTGGGAAGTGGTGGTGGCCCCAGGTATGGAACCACTGGGTTAAAGGAAACAGGCTTCCAACCTTTAAAAGGTCATTTGACCACAGGACTCTCAGGGGACCCTCCCATCAGACAGCGGGCTTCCCAAGGGTGAAGACCCAGCCTTACTTGGCTTATTTCTCTTCCCCTGAGGTTGATCTGTAGCTCAGAGCAATGAGGACTCAAGAGATAGTAGTCAAATTGAGTACAACCAGATTGTGATTAGGGGTAAGAGGCTACAAGCGGCAAGCGTGGGGACTACCAGGGAGGGAGGCGTCAGAAATGGGTCCTGAATGCATCTCTGAAGAGGAATGAGCTGCAGTGGAAGGTAGGCCAGCATTCTGAAGGAGACAAGAGGGAAGGTGGGCATCCATGCAGAAAAAACAGCATGAGCAAGGGGTGGAGGTGTACAAGTATATCTCAGGGAGTGCGGGGCTGGGGCCAGCAATGCAGCTTGGGGCCATATTACAAAAGGTCTTGAACACCAGCCTCAGGTGATGTGGAGCGTCAAAGGATTCCAAACCAAGGCAAGAGAGGTTCACCCGTGGGTTATAGAACAATCCCTCCGGTAGCTGCATGGATGGTGAATCTGAGGGAGACACGGCTGGTGACCAGCTAGGGTGTTGCAGTAATCCACATGAGAGCTGAGGCCCAGCAGAGGGGAGAGCAAGAGGCAGAAGGATTCTAGGCATGGCAAGAGGCAGTGTCTTCCTGTTCCATTGTGGATAAATTCTAATCCTTTCCAAGAGTGAAAAGGCAAATATAAAATTTCCAGCCCAGAGTAAGTGATTAATAATATGAGCTTCCCCTTCTCCATCTCTGTTCCCTGGGCTGGCTGTGCTCTTCTTGCATTCCTCAGCCTGCAGAAACCACCGTCTTTTTTGAAGGCCTGACATCTCCTCAGTGGAGAGGTCTTGAGCTTCCCAGACAGGGTACCTCCTCTGTATGCCTGTGGCCACTTACCCAATGTCCTTGTTTAGGAGTTTTGGGCACCTTGTGATTTTGTGCTTGTTGTCTCTATTAGATGTGAGCTCTTTGCGGGCTGTGACTCTGTCTGTCTTGTTCATTTACTCTGTGAACCAATATTTATTGAGCACCTACTATGTGCCAGGCACTGTGCTATGTACTGGGATACAGCTACAAACAACAGTCTTGTATTTCCAGCACCCACAGAGCACCTGCTGAGTGAGTGAGTGAATGAAGGCACGGACTGTGGGATCGTTGACGTGGCTCAGACCTACAGAGCTTCGGTGAGTCACCCTCGACTGCCCAGCAGGAAGTGACTAAGGAGGAGCTGAAGCCCAGACAGTTAAAGAACATGGAAACAAGCTCTTGGCACACTGGGGCTCCACGTCCAATGCTTTCCTGTGATGTTTCTGTGTTCCCTGAGTGGCCTTTTGCTGGTCCTTGAGTGCCATCTGTGCCTTTGGTCTTTAATTCAGCTTACCTCTGGCTGGGTCTTTTCTCTTCTCCTTCGGACACTCAGACATACCTCTTGGGAAATGTCATTTCTCCGGACTGGACTCATTTCCATTCCTTGGAAACTTGCCATGTGCCCAGTGCCATATAATTAATTGAGCCATTTAATCTTCAAACAACACTGTGTATCCCCATTTTATAGACGAAGATGTTGAAACTCAGAGAGATTAAGTAACTTGCCCAAGATCTCACGGCTAGCAAGTGGTAAAAATGCACAATACCCAATATCCCTCCTACTCCACAGCCTGTGCCCTTGACCACTCTGCTATACTTCCTCTCTGGGATCCTATCTGGGAGGTATATCTGTGGGCTTCTTTGCCTTGAGGGCAAGACCCAGACCAAAATGAGCCAATGACTCTCCTGCCTATGACCATCTCTCCATGCACATGTGCATTCACACCCTACACACCCGCTCCCATATCCGCAGTCACAGAATTAGCGTTACTTTGGAAGATGTGGGACCATTCTGGGACAGAGGTCACAAAGATACAGCTATTACAAAAAAAAAAAAAAAAAGATAAGGCTATTATGTCATCCTCATAAAGACAGTCGTTTGCCTCAGCATGTCCAGAAGGAAGTTACAAGGGTGAAAGGACTAGTATGGGGCATGGAGAGAAGAAGGTTGAAAGGCTAAAGTCTCAGGGTGATTGAAGGAGGTTATAAAAAATGATGGTTAAGAAATCAGAGATATACAGGGCAATAAAATATGCAGGAATGGGGCCTTGGGAAAAACCAGGCTGGTTTATTTAAAACCCTGTCACCCAGAACCCTGGGGTTTATTCATTCATTCAGTGAATATTTATTGATGCCTATTACATGTCATCACATCCTGGGAGCTAGGGACTGCAAAGGCGAATAAGACATGGTCCCGGTCCCCAAGGAGCTTATGGTCAGCTGGAGGAAAGCATGACCAAGTAATTAGGGTACAATGTTATACCAGTTCTGAGAGGGAAGCATGAAAACAGAAGTTTTCTGGAGGAAGGGCCAAACGTGGAACATCTGATGGATGAGTAGGCGTTCTCCAGTTTAAACGTGAGTGGGACGAGGTGGGGAGAGTGACCCAGGGGAAGAAACAGAATTTGCAAGGTTATTAAGAGGAGACCAACTACTGGGGTAATTGATATGAGATAAAAAAAGCTGAGGGGACAGGGAGAGTGACAAGACAGTTGGAAGAGAAACACAGGGTTCTGGTCCAGGAGAATAGTAGCTTTTAAACCTTTTTGATTACAACCCACAGTAAGAAATGCATTTTCCATTCTGGCCCGGTACAATCACACACACACATGCACATGCACACGTGTGTGCATGCATGTGTGAAACAAAGATCAACAAAGCAATATTTTGCACTGCAACTTGCCATTCATTCTGATATGTTGTATTCTGTTCTATTTTGTTTTTCAAATGTTGGTCGGGGTGAAGTAAGCTTATCACAAAATAGTACACATCGTATGGTTTCATTTATATGCAATTCTGTAACAGACAAAACTAATCTAATCTACAGTGGTATAAATTAGGTCAGTGGCTGTCTGGGCTGCAGATGGGTGAGGCAAGATTAAAAGCAAAGAAGTGAAAGAGAGCTTTCTTAGGAGATGAAAATATTCTGCATCTTGATTAGGGTGGTGCTTACATGGACACACGCATTTGTCAAAAATAAATACATAAAAATAAATGCATGGGAGGGAACTTTCTGGGGTGGCGTTGATGTTCTATATCTTGCTAAGGAATTTGCATTGCACAGGTGAATGCATTTGTCAAAACTCATCAAGTGGTACACTTAAGATTTGTGTATTTCATTGTATGTACATTTTATATCAAAAGGAAAAAAATTGTGGGCAATTAGTGAACTGTAGTTGATGATATATGCATGCTGAAGTGTTAGAAGAAAGTATTCTGGTGTCGGCAACTCACTTTTTGAAATGCATCAAAAAATAAAATAGATTGGTGGATGGATAGAGGAATGGAAATATTTATAGATATGTGATAAAGCAAATATAAAAAACTATTAACACATGTCAAGACAATTCAATGAGGAAAGGCCAGCCTTTTCAATAAATGGTGCTGGAATAACTGGATATTTACATACAAAAGAATAAAGTTGGGGACTTCCCTGATGGTCCAGCGCATGAGGTCCCATGCTCCCACCGTGGGAGACCTGGGTTAGGTCCCTGGTCGGGGAGCTGGATCCCACATGCATGCTGTGACTGGGAGTTCGCAATGCCGCAACTAAAAGAGTCTGAATGCTGCAACTAGAGACTCTGCATGCCACAACTAAGAAGTCTGCATGACTCAACTGAGGGATCCCGCATGCCGTGACGGGGATCCCGAGTGCTGCAGCTGAGACCCAGTGCAGCCTAAATAAATAAATAAATATTTTTTTAAAACCCCAAAAAACAAAAGAATGAAGTTGGATCCTTACCTCACATCATATACAAAAATTAACTCAAAATGGATCTAAGACCTAAATGGAAGAGTTAAACTATAAAACTCTTAGAAGAATACATGGATATAAATTTTCCTGACCTTGGACTGGGCAATGATTTCTGAGCTATGACACAAAAAACACAATCAACAAAAGAATAAGTAAGTTTGACATCATCAAATTTAAAAGCTTTGGGGCTTTAAAGGACACCATTAAGAAAGTGAAAAGATAATCCCCAGAATTGAAGAAAAATTTTCAAAATCATATATCCGATAAGAGACTTGTATCTAGAATATGTAAACAACAACAAAAACTCGCACACAACGGCTTTATGCATAATCCCCAAAAGGTGGAAACAACGTAAATGTTCATCCACTAAGAGTGGATAAACAGAATGTGCCATATTCATACGAGGGAATATTATTTGGGAATAAAAAGAAATGAAGTATTGATATAAGCTACAACATGGATAAACCTTGAAGACATTGTGCCAAGTGAAAGGCCGTCTGTGAAGGATCACATGTTGTGTGGTTCTATTTAGTATATACGGAAGGTCCAAAATAGACAAATCTAAAGAGCCAGAAAGTAGATTATGTTGCCCAGGGTTGGAGGTGGGGATGAGACAGCAGGAGACTGATGGTTAAGGAGTACAGGGTTTCTTCTTGGGGTAACGAAAAGGTTCTAAAATGGATTGCGGTGATGGTTTGCACAGATCTGTGAATATAGTAAAGCGATTAAATTATACACTTTAAATGGCTGAATTGCATGGTTTATGGATTTTATCTCAATAAAGCTGTTTAAAACACCAAAATTAAACACTTCTGCTTTTCAAAAGATACTACTAAGGAAACAAAGAGGCAAGCCACAGATGGTAAGAAAATATTTGCAAACTATGTATCTAATAAAGGACTTGTATCTATAATATAAAGAACGCTAGAATGCAATAAAAAACAACTCAATTCTTAAAAATGGGCAAAAGACTTGAACAGACATTTTACCAATAAATATAGACATATAGCAAATAAACACGAGAAAAGATGCTCAGCATCGTCATTAGGGGTTTAGAAATGAAAATCACAATGAGATACCTCAACACACATATTAGAATGGCTCATATTTTTATATTAAAAATTTTTTAATATATCATAATTCCAAGTGATAGTGAGGATTGAAACAACAGGAATTCTCACACCTTCTGGTGGGAATGCAAAATGATATAGTCATTTGGAAAATAGTTGGACAGTTTCTTATAAAGTAAAACATGTTCTACTATACGACCCACTTTTCCACTCTGAGGTGTTTGTCCTGGAGAAATGAAAACTCAGGTTCACACAGCAATCTGTCTGCCAATGTTTACAGTGACTTTATTTGTAACTGCCAAAAACCAGACGTCCCCCAGCTGGTGAATGAATGAATGAACCTCAGTACATCCATGTGATGGAATGCTATTCAACAATACAAAGGAAGAATCTTCTGATACACACAACACTGTGGAAAAATCTCCAAAGTACTACGTGTTATGAAAGAAGCCAGACTGAAAATGCTACCTACGGTATGACTCTGTTTATATGACGGACTCTAGGGAGAGAAACTAGACCAGTGATTGCCAGGGACGGGGTGGGAAGCTGGGTCACTGCAAAGGGGCAGGGGAGAATTTTTTGGATTGAAGGCACTGCTCTGAATCGTGATTGTGGTAATGGCTGCTTGACTGTATTTGTCAAAACTCACAGAACTGTGCACTAAAGTAGGTGAATCTTACTGTAAGTAAATTATACCTTAATCTAAAATTTTTAAAAATATGTATTAATGGTAGAATCTAGATGGTGGGAATATGTGTATTCATATCTTCTTGGTATGTTTGAATAAGTTCAGTATCAGATGTTTGGCAAACACATCAAAAAGATAGTAAGCGATTGATAAAATTAAATAAATGTACAAACAATTAATTACACAAAAAAATAGTGAGTCATTTCACCCTTCAGATCTTAAATAATAAGTGTAATAATTAAAGCATTAGAGGTCATGACCCACTAAATTGATTTTATAAGCTACTGATGGGTCGTGACCTGCAGTTTGAAAAACACTGCTTTAGACCAGGTTAAGGCACTTAGGGTTTAACCTGAGAGAGCCTGGGGAGACTGGGGCCTCCAGAAGTGAGCAGAGCTAGGCGGGTTCCCCACTCTGGGACCAGGGCCAGTTGGAGATCCTGGGCAGTAGCTGGAGCCTGTGCCCAGCTCAGAGGGAAATAGCTGTCTGCTGTCCCCAGGGAAGCTGGACCATGGACAGAATCCTGCCTCCTGCATCAGAGAGCCCGCTTGAGGTGACAGCAGAAGGCAGTCAGCGTTCTCGAAGTCATCTGGGTGGGTGAAAACCACAAGGCTCTCATCCACCATCTGGACTGGATTGGACCCTGGATTTTCACTCGACGCTGGACGGGAAAAAGTTCTCCCATTCTGACAGAGAGTAGCTTTCTCACCAGTCTTGTCACTGGGCATACAGGGTCAGGCTTAATTTAATTTATTAGTAAAATCGTGTTTCCTAACTTCAAGACAGTTGTGGTCAAGGAAAAATATATCTCTATTATATCTGATTTTTATATTGGAGTTACAGTTAATTTCAATTTGTAGAGGTGTTCATGCATAAAAAAAATGTTCTTCTACTTAAAAGTGCAAGTTTGGAAGCCCTCATTCAAAGTCATTTCTGCAATTTTAAGAGCTGGGCTTACCTAGCCATGGTCTTGGAGTTCAAGATAAAACCCTGGTGTCTTCTTTACCAGAGTCATCACCTGAGCTCTGCACCATTTGCCCAACGCTCAGAATATTCACAGTCCCGGAGAGGAGCAATACCTTTCATACCTCTTTGCCTTTGCATAGATGTTTTTCCCTCTGTTGTTCCCCTGGTGAAACTCCTATTCGTCCTTCAGTACCCTGCTTCACCTGCACCTCCTCTGTGGCGATTTTTCTGGATTCCTTCTCCTACAGCAGAGGCAGTGATTCCTTTTTTGGCATTTCCATCTGTCTGCGCGAGCAGCTGTAAAGTCAAGCTGGCTCTCTCTTTGGATGAACGAAACGCCACAGGAATTTGTTGTTCCAAATAAAGTTGTCTGGTGCCAAGACCTCATGCCCCAGAGTATAACAAATTACTCTAAGTAGCTGCTTAGACTCTCCCAGCCTGCAGGTTGAGACAGAGGGTGGAGGCATGTATGCAGTGTAGACACTTACGGAGGACCCTCTGGGCTCTGATCTACAAAAGGCACCACGGAGGGGATCCTGTCACCTCCCTGTGCACCATGAGGCAGCATGGCATTGTCACACAATCCCCAAAGGCCCGCAACCCCTCCTCCCAGTTGAGGAACTCGCTGCTTCTGCCCATCTCCCCCCAAGCTCTTCCCTCTGTTCCCGAGTTTTCACTGGAAACACAGCATGGTCTTGCTTGCCTAGGGGAGGGGGCAAGGGATACCGAGGCCAGACAGTCTCTTACTAACTCATACCCTGTTACACATGTATCAGCGCCTACTCACCACGTTACAGTGATTTATTTCCTGGCCTGGACCTTTCTCTGAACTGTGAGTCTTCTGAGGTCAAGAACAGTCTCACTGACCTTGGTCTCCAAATGCTCAAGAGTGGGCTTTCTCATTGTGCCACTGAGGCAAGTTTTTTAAACTTCTCTGAACCTCAGTAAAATGGGCACAATCTCATAGTAGTTTGGTTGGGATGAACAAAGGTAATGCATATTAATTCCTTAGAACAGTGCCTGTCGTGTACCCATAACTCAATTAATATTAGCTGCTATTATTACTTGTTATTCTTAACTATTGTTACTTGTTGTGGATGTTTGGTTGCCTACCCAACAGTCATTCCCAGCTCCTTTTTTTCCACTTTAGAGACTGAAAGTGCAAAATACTCATCTTCCCAGCCTTGCTTGCAGCTGGGGCAGGACCCTGTGCCCCAATCTTGGGCAACAGGACTTGAACAAAAGTGTGCAAGAGGCTTCTGGGAAAGATTTTCCTCTCTGATAAAAAGACAGTGAGATAGAGACCTTGGACACTATCATAGAGAGAGGTGACGCTTGGAGCTGTGGCAGCCATCTTGTGACCACGAGGGCAGAGGCAAGGATAAAAGTCAACATGCTGAAAATGTCAGAGCAGAAAGATGCAAGGGTCAGGGGCCCTGATGACATCTTTTTAAAAAGTAATTCATTAATTTTTGGCTGAGTTGGGTCTTTGCTGCTGTGCACGGGCTTTCTCTAGTTGTGGGGAGCTGGGGCTACTCTTGGTTGCGGTGCATGGGCTTCTCATTGCAGTGGCTTCTCTTGTTGCGGGGTATGAGCTCTAGGCGTGCGGGCTTCCGTAGTTGTGGCTCATGGGCTTAGTTGCTCCATGGCATGTGGGATCTTCCCAGACCAGGAATCGAACCCGTCTCCCCTGCATTGGCAGGCGGATTCTTAACCACTGCGCCACCAGGGAAGCCCCATGACATTGTTGAGTTGCTGCCCCAACTCTGGAACTTCCTATCTTAGAACACTTTGTTAAATTGGATCTGAAATGTCCTTATTATGAGGGCTACTTTGAGTTGGGGATTCTGGTATTAGCAGCTGAAAGTATTCCATTGAATACATTATTACAGAAATTTATGCTCAGTAACTGTTGAAAGGAAGTGGCAGTGCCAGGATGGAAATCCTGGACTCCTGGGGCCCTGGTAAGTGGCCTTTCAATGAACACCCCCTACTCTCCAGCCTCCACTCCCCCACCCAGATTCACATTAGCACAAGAGCTGACTGCCAATCGAGGTCATAGATGGGTAATGCTTCTTGGTCCACTAGTATGTGTGTTGGCCTCATGGGCAGTTCTACAGTGTGTCCATAGGAGAGTGGGTGGACGCACAGCGAAAGAAAATACAGAAGGAAGGGAGGAACCACTCACAAGTGAATAATCCAGATTCCTCGGGCTTGGTTTGTGCTCAATCTGATCACACAGCCTTGTTCATTTCATCTGGGGGCATCCCATAATCAGAATTGTAACATGGGGGTCAGCCTGTCATGGGTGGGCAAAGAAACCATTACCTATCATCACCTTGTTATGACTATTTCTAACTTAGTTTCCGTACGTTATTCATTTTATTGTACTGGAAACTTTGTCTCTCTTTTGCTGAGAAAAGGGGTCGGTGGGGAGACAGGGGTTATGTTTCTCTTGTTTCTGGTTAATTTTGTGACTAGAAAAAATTTCGTGGGAAAGACAGATGCACAACCTATTTACACCACAACTACCGGTCCCATGGTGATGCAGGATGTTACAGCAATAACTGGTGTGTGCCTTGTACAGGTTCATTTAACACTTGGTGTGGGAGTCCCATAGATCAAAAACTAGCTAAAATTTTTGAGAAGGGGTGGGATCATACATTTTACGGATGTGATAGGTCTGCTATAGTTAAGAAATATCATTTCTGTGGCAGCACTTGTCTCCAGCGCTTTCTTGAGCTGCCGTGTTCTCTCCTTATGTCACCACAGTTCTGTGTATGTGACCATGTCTCATCTCCACACTTACAGAACTTTCTAGGGTCAACAATGGCAGCTTCAACACAAAGGCCTTCTTTCTCCAGGTCCCACGCAGTCTCCCCAACCTCTGCAGCTGCCCATTCTTCCTCAAATGTTCTCCTGTGTTGATTTATAAGATCCCACACAGACTCTCTAATCACCTTTTTCTCTTTCCTTTCTTCTTCACTCTAAACGGGATCATTCACCACATCCTCTTCTTTTTCCTCTAGCACTCTCCTTCTTGTTCAGCTCATTTACAAACTTACTTTTCCCTTATCGGATACGGGCCGTGATCAAAGCTTCAACCATGCATAAGGATGTAAAGTCAGTGAATGTTTTCCCCTGGATCTACTCCCCCACCCCCGACCCGCCCAATCCCTCTTCCCAGAAGGAAGCTCTGTGAGTATTGAGATGTGCATTCTTGTACAAACAGAGACATAATTTGATAGTGTGGTTTTGACCACAGCTCTATGTTGATAATTCTGTCTCTACATCCGGCCCTGCCAGTTCTCCGTGTCCCAGTGTTTCACGACCCCCATCTGTGTGCGTTTCCCCTGTTGCTGTCTCTCAGACCTCTCAAACTCCATGCTTAAGACAAACTCATCATCTTTCTCCAACTTTACTTCTCCTTCTGTGTTCTCAGCCTCAGTTAATGGTGTCGCCATCCAATTAAGCAAGCTGGAAACGATGTCACCATCTTTGACCTCCCCCTGTCTGTCGGTCTCTCTCTTTCCCCTTCTCTCTCATGAAAGACAGCCGTAAGCCACCATGGTCTGCCCACTCCACTCCTGGATTCATTTTCACATCTGCCCTATTTCCCTCTCCCTGCTGCTTCTGCCCTGGTCCAGGCCCTAACTCCCTCTCATATGAACTAAAGCAACAAATTGCTTTTCGTTGCTGGTGGTAGCCCCTGTATTATAGTCTACCCAGCACCCCTTCTTCTCTCTCACTTCATTCAAGCTGCCATGGCCCATGCCTAAAGAATGAATCATGACTGACTGAAGCCAGAAACAGCAGTCCTAATCCTCTTTGACAGATTCTCACTTTCCTGGGCTCCTTTGCACCAAGAGGTGGTGATGTGATTCAGTTTTGACCAATAAGACATACAGAGGAAACCTGGAACGAGGCCCATGAAGAGAAAGACCTCTGCTCGCCCCGCCCCCTCCCCCCAACCAGCACCATCATTTTCATTTATGTTTTATTTTTTATTATTTTATTTAATTTAACATTTTTGGCCATGCCGTGTGGCTTCTGGGATCTTAGTTCCCCGACCAGGGATTGAACCTGGGCCCACAGCAGTGAAAGCACAGAGTCCTAACCACTGAACCGCCAGGGAATCCCCTCATTTATGTTTTAGAAGTTTAAACTCTTTAGGCTGACATTTGAGGCCTAGACGACCTCACTCTGCACTCATCTTTCTTGCAATGTTACCCACTTCTCACCACATACCTTATGCTGGAGGCTGGGAGTAAGAAGGCCAAGAGTAGGTATGTCCTCCATGGTAGCTGGTCTCCAAAGACGGCCCCCAATGGAGCCTATCTCCCAGGATCCACAGTCTTGTGCAGCCCCCTCCCACTCTGAATCTGCACAGGTCCTGTCAAATACTTTAATTCTTCGATTGCAGAGGGCCTGATGCTGTCAGTCTGGGTCAAGACAGCCCAGCAGATTCCACTGTTACATCCTCAGTAGCCCTAAGCCACGGGATAAGCGATCCAACCGCGCTGAGACCACTGCGCCCGAGGCAGTGTAAGTGAGCCCCAGGAGAGGCCATGTGGAGGAGAACTGAGAATCTCAGTCAACACAGGAGACCAAGGTGCCCAGCTCGTGCTGGAGGGTGAGCCATTCCCACCAGCCCCCACCCGCTTGTGTCCCCTGAACTGACACCCAGTGGAGCAAAGACAAGCTGGCAAGATGGGGTGAAAGCGTAAGTGAAAATCGCTTCTTCTAGTCAGACTCAACCGGTCTCCTCTTTCCTGCGGATGATACTGCCCCTGCATCCACACTCTGCCTAGATCAGGTTTCCTCCTCATCACGTTTATCCCATCCTCAAGGCTCATCTTGAATGTCACCTCTTTAAAACCTTCTCGATTATGTCAACGCCGAATACTTGGGTATTTGGATCAGCTCTGGAGCAGGTGTGTGTTTTTGCCCACCTGCATGCACCCTCCCTTTCTATTGTAACAGTGCACCAATTTTGTTTGGATGGATGACCCCTCCTTCCTTTTTGGTGAAACTGTCAATCAAGTTGTCCGCTCACTTCTGCCTTGGGTGGGACATAAAACCTGACTGGGGCCAATCAGCTGCTCTCTCCCTCCAGTACAAATCCTGAGATGGGTGACATGAAACCCCAAAGGGATGGCAGCCTGACTGCATCCTCATAGCTTCTGCCAGCTGGGTCCCCCAAGCTGCTCTCATCCCTGTTCAGTGCAAGAGTTGATTCTTCAGCTTTTTCTTTGTTATTTGTTAGGATGAATGCAAAAGTTGAATGAAAATGAAAAATGTGATGAGTCAACTAGATACATTCTTTTCAATCTTGGCTTCCAAATCTATTGTCAAGTGAGTTTTAATTAAGAGATTAAAAATATGATTTTACCTCTATTTTTATGATGATGGTGGCAATATATATGTATGTTTTCAATCATATTATAATTGATTCATAACTTCAAAAATTTATGAAATGCTAAAGAATAAAATACTTTTGAAACATCAGAACAAAAATAATATTCACTAAGCTCTTAATTCATGACAGATACTATATGTAGGGTTTTTAGTTTTTCATCTCCCCATCCCACCCCTCCCCCAATCCTGATGTCTAACACTGTATTGTGGACAAAGAGAGAAGCAGCAATTTGGAAATATTTGTCTATCATTTCCAAAGGAATTAATAATTTTCAAATCAGAATAAAAGTGTCCCAAGAGGTTGCTGAACCCATGAGGAAGAACCATGGAGAAGGAATTCTCCACTTTTCTTCCTTTTAAAAGAAACACATGTAAAGTGAAAATGATTTACAACCTGTTCCCAGTGAGAAAAAGAGAGAAAAAAGGCTTTTGTTGGAATAACCTTTAAGAGCCTGCGCCATGGGACGTGTGAATAAATTTAAGTGTTTTCTAAATCAGTCCTGCTCAGACTTTGACGTGCTCGTGATTCAGCTGGGGATCTTGTTAAAAATGCAGATTCTGCTCCAGTAGGTCAGGGTGGGGCCTCAGGCTCATGCTGTGAGATGTCCCACAAGCTCCCAGGTGATGCTGATGCTGCTAGTACATGGACCACCTTGGAAGAGCAAATGTAGAATGTTCCTTATGTGATCAGAACAGTCACTGCAATTCAAGAGCTCTTAAAAGGCTTACTGGAGACCACACTGAATTTGGAGTTTTGATCAGCTTGCCCTGAATTCAACCTTTGATAAGTTTTCTTTTTAAGTCAGTTAGGAAATCACTATGACCTTGAATCTTACCTGAAAATCACTCAGACACAGGCAAAAGAGAGGCCTGAGAAAGTAGGTGTATCAAATTCTAAATGTGTTCACTTTACTAATATGTAGCTTGATTATTATTATTTGCCACTTTTCCAACATTTATTTGCTCAGGCCAGGGGACGTTAAAAGAAGGCAATTACAAGAAGAGGTTAGGACTGCTGGTAGCCTGACAGAGGGAAGAAGACGGAAATACTGTAAACAGCTGATGCTACAGTTACAAACTTGGGGTATTTCATGCAAGGCAAAAAGCCCTAGAAGTAGTAATTGTGCTCAAAGCCTTCCCTGTACTCATCAAGAAAAGTTGTTATTGGCTTAAAATGGCAGATAAGTATTTTAGAATTATTAATACAGAAAAGAGAAAACTTTTTAAATGTTAGTGTATAAAGGGATAATCTAGTTATACGGAAAATTCCTTTCTGTATAACAAATCTTGGATGACGCTACATAAATATGGCTGTAACTATATCCCAATTTTTATAGTGTCAATTTCATTATATCGAAAATCTTCATGATCACAGACTCTATTTTGAAAAATAATATTTCTCACGAATATAAGACATGCTTTTCGAGAAAAGCTGGAAAATAGAAGAAAGTGACACGAAAAAACATTTACCTGTAATCCCCCCAATGAGGGATATCCACCGATAATATTTTAGTATATATTCTTCTAGTTCTCTAGTTTTCTCTTTCTCTGAAAATATTCTGCATCATGGTTTTTCTCTGACCTCAAGTATTCTTTGAAAACATGATTTTCAGGCTGCATAATGCTCTACAGAATTTTAACTTATGTCAAAACCATTCTCCTTTTTAATTATATGGAGACATTTAAATTGTTGCTATTTTCCTCTGATGGAATTAAGGCTACGATGTACTTCTTTGTACATTAACCTTTGTGTGAGCCTCTGATTATGTCCTCAGATTCCTAGAAGTGGACTTACGAGGTCAAAGAACATGATATGTCTAGGCTCATCATGGGCACAGCCAAATTGCCCTTTATGAAGATTGAACAGTCTACACTGCCCAGCAGCATGCACATTTCCCAGTCCACTGTTGGACTCTAAATAGGGATCGTTTTTAAAGCTGACCTTTGGGGGCTGTCTCCATCCTTCTAAGATAAGGGATGAGTAGAGGGGAATCACTTTCCCTTTCTGTTCCACAAATTCATACCCATTACCTCCACCGGATCAAATTTCAAATGTAATGAATCTCCAAATTATGTGAGTAACAGATGCTAAAGAGGACTGTCATGAAAAAATGAAAAGGGTTTAACCTTTCTACTTTCTTCTCCATTTATTGCCATGTACTTTAAAAAATTAAAATGTGGTTTTCATTCTTTTTCTTATTTTCACTCTTCCTATTAGAAATTTTAAAAAAATACAGAAAAGTGAAAGAGAAGAAAAATGACAGTCATCCATTTCCCCACCATCCAACATTAACCACTGTTAAGATTTTGGCGCATTTACCTCTATCCCCTTTGTTAAAGGGGATGTTTGGAAAATTATACAAACTCTATATATGGTTTTATTATTTTAAGATTATCATATTACAGATAAACCTCAAGACTTCTTTCTTTTCTACCTCATCCCACACCCCTTCCCCCTTCCTAGAGGCCCTCTAGTAACAGTTTTGTGATAATATTTCCAATCCTTAAAAAGAAAATACTTTTATATGCATATATTTATCTATTGGAAATATAAACTATTCCCGTTATGCATTTCATCAATTTTGCATAAATGGTAATCCTGTTGCATCCTTTTGTATCTTGCTTTTTTCTCACTCCATTCTATGCTTTTAAGATTCATCCGCGGAAATACTTGTGAGTCAATTCATCCTTTTTAATGTTACACAATTATCTATTGCACGTGAATATTTTGCTTTTTCATTTCCCTATTAAAGATGTTTTCTTTTTTTCCCTCTGTTGCCAACACTGTGACAGCAAACCTCCTCCAGAGCACAAGGGAAATTTTCTCCAGTTAATTTCCTAGAAGTGGAGCTGATAGATGAGCTTTTTCTATTTCAGTAACACCAAATTACTCTCCAGAGCAGCTATAATATTTACAACTCCACCATATACGTACCAGAATACTGGTCTCCTCTCACCCTTGGCAACGTTTTGTCATTCTTATGGGGGAAAATCGGTATCTCTTTGTTTTTATTTCCAAGTAATAATAAGGTTGAACATCTTTCTACACATTTTGCAGCCAGTTGAATTTCCTCTTCTGGAAGATACACTGGGAGACTCGGTTTTTGCAACCATGTTTGTACTATGGACGGAGCTGACATTTTCTTTAATTCTGCTGTTCTCATTTGGGTGTCAAGTTTAGACTAGCCTCCTAGAATGTGTTGGATCGACTACTCTATCTTGTTCACATTCCAGGGCAGTTTGTGTAATACAGTTTCGTTCTGTTTTTTGTTTTTCGCATTTTTTGTGTATCACTCCAGTAAAATTGTCTCGGTCTAGGCATTTTGGCAGTGGGAGCCAGTCTTCTATACTACCTTTTCAAGTTCATTCATGATTGTTCATCTACTTCTCTTCTTTTTGGGCCAAGTTTTGTAATCTGTATTTTTGTCAAAAATTACCTTTTATCTAGGTTTTCAAATGTATTGGCATAAAGTTGTTCATTATGTACTCCGATGTTTTCTAACATTTTTATTCTATCTGGTGTCTCCTCTGCCATTTATAACACTGCCTATGTGTATCATTTTCTTGATCAGTCTTACTAGGAGTTTGTCTATTTTATTTGTCTTTAACAGAACGTCGGGTTTTGATTTCCATAATCAACTTCATTTTCTTTTGTTTTTCATTTTACTCTTCTCATTTTGCTTTTGAAAAATCGCTTTCCCTTTTGTTGTCTCTTCGGTTTTTATTTTTCTACCTCTTATATGCAACACTTAAATTTTGTTTTCTTGCTTTGTAATAAGTACCCTTAAGGCTATAAATCCCTCCTCTAATTGTTGTTTTAGTTAGATCCCACAAGTTTTATGTCTCACAAGTTTTATGTCAGGCTTTTGTTGTCATTCATTTCTAAATATTTTATAATTTTTTTATTGGTTTTCTTTTCAAGCCGTGTGTATTCTTCAGTTACCAAATGTATGTTCTTTTTCTTTCTTTTTTAAAAATTAATTAATTTATTTAAATTTTGGCTGCGTTTGGTCTTCATTGCTGTGCGTGGGCTTTCTCTAGTTGAAGAGAGGGGGGGCTACTCTTCACTGCGGTGCGCGGGCTTCTCATTGCGGTGGTTTCTCTTGTTGCGGAGCACGGGCTCTAGGCGCGTGGGCTTCAGTAGTTGTGGCACGCAGGCTCAGTAGCTGTGGCTCGTGGGCTCTAGAGCGCAGGCTCAGTAGTTGTGGCGCATGGGCTTAGTTGCACTGTGGCATGTGGGATCTTCTGGACCAGGGCTCGAACCCGTGTCCCCTACATTGGCAGGTGGATTCTTAACCACTGCGCCACCAGGGAAGTCCCTGTTGTTCTTGTTTTAAAAATGTATTATAAAATCTTTCAAAATACAAAAAGATATAAAAAAAAATATAATGAATACCCAGCTTAAGAAATAAAAAAATGTATGCTGATAATTTTCAATTTTACTTTTCATAAGTAAAAGATGCAGGTGATAAAAAACAAATCACTTTGTCTTGCTGGCCCCCTCCTGAGAAGCAACTACAGTTACTAATTTAAGGTGTATTCTTGTGAGTTGAATAGGTTTCTTTTTGGCTCTCTTTTTGTTGTTGATTTTTAATTTTACTTTGTTGCGGTTTGTGAATACAGTCTGTAGATTCTTTGGAATTTAAGCTTCCTTTGCTGGGCCAGTGCACAGTCAATTTCTGTAGATGTTTCAACTGTGTTTGAAAGGAACAGATGTGCTAACATTCTTTGTCTAAAGTACAAAATTGACTTCATCACTTCCTCTCTGATAGCTTCTGTGGTCCTCGGGTTAAAGACCCACTGCCTTAGCCTATGACGTGGTCCCAAGCTTCCTCTTTAGCCAAGCCCTCAGTTACCCCCCTTTGATACAACACATTTACAGACATGTAGCTCTTGTATCTTTTAGGATCAATTTTCAGAAGAAATGCTTGAACTGTCAGAGTTGTCCTGTAGCAGACAGTCCAATGCCGGACAACGCAAAGGTCCTATTAGATAGATACTCACTGAGTCAACCAGAGAATGGGCTGTCTTCTGAGGATGGAGTTATGCTAAGACAGGACAGTCACCCTGTGGTGGGTTACTCACTCCCTCATCATGAACTCTAATCCTCACTCACTACTTGTTCCTCCTGAACCCAGAGGCCTCTGGTTGCAGCATCCTCCATGTCAATTTCTCAGCACTTTCCCTCCTCCCTCCCTCTGCCTGCCCACCATGGTGGATCATTTCAAAGGCCCTCCCACCAATGTCTCCAGTTGCTTTGCCTTCTAGAGTCAGTGGCATATGCCCAGCCAAGACCCACCCCAGGATAAATCCACACTAAGTTTCTGCTCTGAGGCCCCTGACACGCGAACGGGAGATTGTGTGTGTGTGTGTGTGGGGGGGGGGGGTGTGGGGGGGAATCGGGTAAGCGACTGTCCTGTCTACACATTTAAGGTTTCAACCTTCGCTGGAACCTCACTTTTGCACTCACTTCGGCCTCTCTTCCAAACCTTTTGACTCCCCTCAAGTCCCCTAGCATCTCCCCAGCCCCTTTATTCAGCAGATGATGGTTTGCTAATTTATGGAGAAAATAGAAGACATCAGGGGTGAGCCTTTATTTAAACATTTTCACTTCCTTTCCTTCTGTTTCAGAGTGTCTCTCTTCCTTCTTAAGATAAAAGTAATCCTGTCTCCGTATGTCCTTGACTCCATCCTCTCCTGTCTCCCCTGTTTTTATTCTACTTTTCCCCTCTGCTCCCGTGTCTCCCTTTCCCAAACCATCCTTCCTAAAAGTAGTCAGCACCCCTGACCTCAGCTTCCGTGCATCCACTCCTATTGGAGGCCAAGCTAGCTTCTTCCTCTCTCTATGGGCTCTAACTGGCCATCAAATTCTAAACTCGGGTCACATCTTTCTTGCCCTGTCCAGAGCGCTGAAGATCCCGACCACTCCCTGCTTCTCAAAACTCTCTCCTACCTATTTTGCCCCTGATACCACTCTGTTTTGAATCTCTTTCTGGTCTTTCTACCTTCTTTCTTGTCCCTTTGATCCTGAAATGTCCCCAGCGTTTTCTACTCGTGGTCCTCAGTTTTTATCCCTCCACACACCAGGAAAACACACAATTCATTACGAAGGGGTGTAGTCTCTACCAAGCTCTGAACAAGCACTGCCATGGGAGAATGCTGGCTGATTGTCACTACAGTGCCCCATTTTTCAAGAACTGTCAGATACCCTAGTGTTTTACGTGAAATGCCTCAACTTTAAATATAGGTTATGAATTGAAAGTTTGCCAAAACTGCAGAGTAAATAAAACATGGATGGTCTCATTAGGGCTGTTCTTTTCTTATTCGACTGCCCCTAGGACAATTTACAAGGTACTGTATTAGTAATGGAAGTTCACATTTATTGAGGATTTACTATGTGCCAGACACACCTCTGAGTGGTTTGCATGTATTAACTCATTCAATCTTCACAACAATCCTATCAACAAAGTGCTATTATTATCCTGCTTTATAGAGGGAGCAAACTGAGGCAGAGAGCTTCCGTACTTTGCCCTGGGTCTCAGAGATTCTGAGTTTAAGAACCAGGTTTGAAATCCAGACAGTCCAGCTCCAGAGCTCAAGTTTTTAACCACAGTACTCTGCTGGTTTCCTCCCGCAGTAGATGAGAAAACTGAGGTCCAGAGAGACTGAGAAGTTGCCCAAGACCACAGGAGTGGTAACCGGCCAAGTAGGGACTTGAAGATATCATCATAGGGATAGACACTTGCACTTTCTACTGGTCTATAATTAGTTACCTGTTACCTGTTGCCCCTGCTAGACTGCACGACCAGCTCTCAGACCAGGGACTGGAATACAAACGTTTGTAAAATGAGTGCCCTGGAGACGCAAAGCAGTCCATTCACCTCTGTTAATAACTTCATTTACTTCTCACAACAATGCCCAGGTAGGACAGTAGCTAACATTTAATCAGCACTTCCATGTGCCATTATCTCTTAAAACCTCACAAACACACTATTTCATAGGGACTATTGTTATCCCTACTAGACGGAAGAAGAACCTGAGGCTCAGTGCAGCTCCATGACTTGCCCAGGATCTGGCAATTAGTAAGTGACAGTCAGGATTCTACCGCACGCTGTAAGACAACAGAGGCCTCTTTCTTGACCATGAGGCCACACTGTCAGTTCTACAGATGGGAAAACTGAGGCCCGGGACGGGGCACTAACTTGTGCCCACGGAATCGCGCCCATTGAAGAGGGCATACGGCACTCTTGCTCTTCCCCCTTTTGGGCCGCGGAGTGCCACTGCGGAGCGGGAGGCGGGGGACGAGAAGCGGAAGCCCTTTCCTGTAAGGTACCGAGAGCCGCTTAGATGCGCTAACTCCCGCCCTCACGGACGGATCCCGCGACTCCAAGGCAACGGCGCGGGCTGGAGAACAGGAAGTGAGTCACCCGGTGGGAGGGACAAATCTGCTACAATCACCAATGGGAGCGCCGCGTCCGCGTTCGCCCCGCCCCGAGGGAGGGGCCGAGCCCGCCTTTTCGCCTTCGCCGCCGGCAGTGTGGGCTGCGCTTGGGCGCTGCGGTGGGTAATTGGGGCGCGGGGGCGCGAGGCTGATAGGGAAGGAAGAGGGCCGCTCAGGAAGGTGAGGGGCGGACGGCCGGTGGGGGTCAGGCCCCGGGGGTCGGTCCGCGTGCTGTGCCACAGTGTGGCTCTGAGGCCCGGGGGCTGGGGCTTCTCAATTCCTGATGGGGAAACTGAGGCCCCGTGAGGGGCGGCAGAGCTAGGTAGACCGGAAGTTCGTCCATCACACGCAGACCGACATTTTAAAAACGTAATATTAGGTGAAAATATACTTTAAATCATAATATTAGTTGAAAAAGCAAAGTACAAAATTCTGTCTAAACTGAATACGTAAAATAGGGCCTTCACTGACCACCGTCTTAGTCTCGCCGGCCTCTGTGCTTCCCCTCTATTTTGGGTTCAGAACTTCTTACTTTGTACAAGTCCACAGCCCCTTATTTTAAAGCCCTGAGGCTGGATGTGTTCAGAATCCCGAATTTCTCGGATTTTCGAAAGGTAATACGGCGCATATATTATATGTTCTGTCATATCTTCAGCGGGGTCTGGGGCAATGTCTTGTGATCAAATACATTACTTTTCTCACAGCTAAATATGTGCATATTTACGCGAAGGGGGTAAACAACAACCATAAATAGTCTCACCTTAGGTCAGATCAGGTTTTGAAACTTAAAAGATTAGTTTTGAGAACTTTCGAGATTTGAAAATTGCAGATAAGGGACCTGGATCATAATTTTATCGTTCACTCATATTTCTCACTAATTCGGACTGAGGCTGCCACAGTTCCTCACCTTGCTTTTGTATGGTCACTTCCCTGTCTCCATCACTAACGCTGTGTCGCCTTGTGCCCTCTCAGCCTCAGTTTCCTCATCTGTAAAATGGGGTCAGTAATGCTTTCCTCATAAGGTTCTGGGGAGGATGAAATGAGGCTGTGAATGTGAAACAATACTGTGTCTAGCACTTGGCACAGATAGTTATGTTTGAGATTTGCTTATTCCACAGACATTTCTATTTTTAAATTATTTGAATGGTGATACACCCGCCCTTTCGTAGAGACTACTGACTTCTCTGCATAAACAAGCCTATATGTATCTTTCACCCTCATTTTCCCACCCCTTTTCCCCAAATTATAGCATTGTATACTGTTCTATACCTCCTTCTTCTTATTAACATTTATTTTGGCTGTTCCTTAACATAATTATATAATTTTCTTTTTTTTTATTAAGATAAGTTACCCACCTATAAAAATGTGTGATATAAGTTTGAAGAACAAAAGTACAGTGAACACCATCCACACACCACCAAGTTAAGAAATAGTACATTGTCATATCCTCAAAGCCACCACTGAAGCATTTTCTTCCCTCCCTAAAGATAACTACTACCCTAAATATTGCGTTATCATTCCCTTGTTTTTCCTTGTACTTTTTAGTATCTATGTATCGCTCATGAATGCAGTGTACGGTTTTGCTAGTTTTTAGATTTTATGTAAATGGGATCCAAATATATATTTTGTGTGACTTGATTTTTGCACATAACATTACATTTATGAGATGCATCCATGTTACTATGAGTAGCTGTACTTCATTGCTGTTTTGATTTCCATGGTATGGTTATAAAGGCTTTATGTAGGTGTTCTTCAGTTGATTGGCACTTGTACTGTTGCCAGATTTTTGCTATTACATCATGCTTCATAAACATACTTCCTGGGGTAAATGTGGAAGTTTCTGTAAGGTATATACCTAATAGTAGATTTCTGGGGATATCAGATTTTTAGTGATATCAAATCAATGTCTGAAGTGGTTATAAGGGCTTATACTCTACCAGCAGTGGATGAAAGTTTCAGCCTCAGCCATTCTTAAGAATTTATGCCTTTCTGGTGATGGGTAAGACATTAATCACTATGGTTTTAATACTCATTTGCCTGATGACATTGAACATTTCTTTATGTATTTATTAGTCATTTGTGCATTCTTTTCATAAATTTTCTCTTGCTCATTTTTCTCTTACATTGCCTTCCCCTTACTGATTTGTAAGATTTCTTTATATATTCTGAATCTTTTGTGTGTGGCTTACATGTGTTTCAGATACCTTCCAGTTTGAGCTTGTCTTTTGTCTCTCTGTCTCTGTCTCTCTCTCCCCCACTTTCCGTATTTTTGATGAACAGAGGTTCTTAATTTTAACAAAATCGAATTTATCAGTATATTCTTTTATGGTTTGTACTTTTCATATCTTTTAAAGAAATTCTGCTTTCCCTACCTTTGGGTCATAAAGATATACTCCTATATTGTTGTCTAAAAGTTTTATTGTGTTTCCTTTCTTATGACCTTAATCCTCAAGAATTGAGTTTTGTGCATAATGTGAAGGAAGGGTCTAGTTTTATTTTTTTTCACATATGAATAATGGGTTGTTCTGGCACCTTTCATTGAAAAGTCTGCTTTGATCTGGAGTTCCATTTCTTCAACATACCAAGTATCCATATATGTATACATTTCTATTTCTTTTGTGTGTGTGTGTGGTATGCGGGGCCCTATTTCTATTTCTTAGTTGTCTGTTCTGTTCCATTGGCCTTATTTGTCCATTTCTGTACCATTATCACCCATTATTCATTACTCTACCTGTATGATAAGGCGTGGTACTGGGTAGGACAAGTCCTCTTGCCTTTATCTTCTCTAAGAATGTCTTTGCTGCTTTGCCTTTACATTTTCTATGTAAATTTTAGAACCATCTTGTCAAGTCACACACAGACATGTACACAAAGCCTGTGAGGATTTTGATTGGAATTGTATTGATTCAATTGCATTGGATCAGTTTGGATTTTAAAGTGATTGCTTTGAACATTTCATCCTTAAGTGTTATGTGTGCTGTGGGTTTTTGTAGAAGTTTCCTTCTGTTCCAAGTTTGTTAAAGAATTTTTAGTATGAACAAATGTTGAATTTTATCAACTATTTTCTGCATCTACTAAGATGATTGTATGCTTTTTCTCCTTTCTATTAATGTGGTGGCTGACACTGATTGGTTTTTCTCTCCCGCCACAGCTTTATTGAGATATTATTGACATACGACATTTTTTTTTTAACATCTTTTTTTTTTTTTGCGGTACGCGGGCCTCTTACTGCCGTGGCCTCTCCCGCCGCGGAGCACAGGCTCTGGACGCGCCGGCCCAGCGGCCACGGCCCACGGGCCCAGCCGCTCCGCGGCACGTGGGATCCCCCCGGACCGGGGCACGAACCCGCGTCCCCTGCATAGGCAGACGGACTCCCAACCACTGCGCCACCAGGGAAGCCCTTTTTAACATCTTTATGGCGTGTAATTGCTTTACAATGGTTTGTTAGTTTCTGCTTTATAACAGAGTGAATCAGTTATACATATACATATATCCCCATATCCCCTCCCTCTTGCATCTCCCTCCCTCCCACCCTCCCTATCCCACCCCTCTAGGTGGTCACAAAGCACCTAGCTCATCTCCCTGTGCTGTGCAGCTGCTTCCCACTAGCTATCTATTTTACATTTGGTAGTGTATGTATGTACATGCCATTCTCTCACTTTTTCCCAACTTACCCTTCCCCCTCCCCTTGTCCTCAAGTCCATTCTCTAGTAGGTCTGCGTCTTTATTCCTATCTTGCCCCTAGGTTCTTCATGACCATTTTTTTGTTTGGTTTTAGATTCCATATATATGTGTTAGCATACGGTATTTGTTTTTCTCTTTCTGACTTACTTCACTCTGTATGACAGACTCTAGGTCCATCCTGCTCACTGTAAATAACTCAATTTTGTTTCTTTTTATGACATATGACATTTGATGGACTTTCAGATGTTTAACCATTGCTGGGATAAACCACACCATCACAATATATTGTCCTTTTTACATTGCTAGATTCGGTGTGTTAACATTTTTGCTTTGTTCATGAAAGATAACGGATTTTCATTTTACCTTCTTTTGCAGTCTTTGTTAGGTTTCAGTGCCCAACTTATGTCAGCTTCATCAGATGCTTTGGGGATGGTTTGTTCTTTTTCTGGCTCTGGGATAGTTTATGTAACATTTGAAATGATTTGTTTCTAGAATGTTTGGTAGGATTTCTTGATAAATCCATTGGGACCTGAAGTGTTCTTTGTGGGAAGATAAATTTCCCATAAAATGTCTTGAATGGTTATGAAATTGTTTAGGTTTTTAAATTATCTTTAGTCAGTTTTGAATGAATTTCCTATGACTTTGTACATATTTAAAATACAGCTTATTTTAAGTTGTCTATAATATCTTTTTAAAATGTTTGTGTCTGCAATTAGTTTCCCTTTTTCATTCCAAATATTATTTATTTATAAGTTTTCTCTCGGAAAATCTTGTCAGAGGTTTGTCACTTTTACTGAGTGTCTTCAAAGAATAATTTTGGTTTTATTGATCTTTTCAGACATGCACTTATTTTCTATTTCATTAATTTCTGGTCTTTATTATTTTCTTTCTTTAGCGTTCTTTGGATTTAATTTGCTGTTATTATTTTTAGAGCTTCAGATGGATGTCTAACTCACTAAGTTTCACGCCTCCCTCCCCCCCCAAAAATATATATGTATATATAAACATTTAAGGCTATTAATTTCTCTCTACTGTTTTAGTTGCCTCCCACCAATTTCTATGTGTAATATTTTATTTTCAGTTCAAAATATTTTCTGATTTCCATTAACAATTCCTCTTTGATAAAGGATTATTTAAGAGTATGTTTCTTAAATTTTAAACAGTTTTTCTACTTTTCTTTCTGTTTTCTGGTTCCCACCTTTGTTGCATTGCAGTCAGAGAACATGTTCTGTATGAGACCAGTCTTTTACAGTTTGCTAAGACTTGCTTTCTGACCCATATGTGGCAATTTGCAAAATTGTTCCAGGTATGCTTGAAGATTGTGTATTCTGTAGCTGTTGAGTACAATGTTTTATACATGTCCATCAGATTAAGCTTTTTGTTGTGTTTTACAAATCTTCTCTATACACACATTTTTTTGTTCATTTATCAATGATGGAGAGGGATATCTTAGAATCTCCCGCTATGGTTATGGATTTGTACGTTTATTTTTGTAGGTCTGTTAACTGTTTTGAGGTTCTGTTATTATGTGCTTAAATATTTAAAATTGTTATGGCTTCTTTGGAACTGAACCTTTTTATCATTTTATGGGGACCATCCTTATCTCTAGTAATGCTTTCTGCCTTTAAGTCTATTTTGTGTCATATTAATATAGCCACATCAGTTGTCTTTTGGTTAGTTCACAGAGTGTATATTTTCCTATCCTTTTACTGTAAATTTTTTGGCATTCTTATGCTTTAGAAGTAACTTCTATGTCATATAGCTAGGTTTTATTAACTATTCAATTTGACAAGTTTTTGATCTGGTTTAACAGCCTGGCTCTATCATCTACTTAAAGACCCTTAGTTTGGAAAGCCTGAATCTCGAGTTTCTAGGGCAAAAGTCCAAATTCCTCAGCCCAGCGTATTCTGTTCTTGTGTCTGGAACAATCACTGGCAAATAAGGGGTACTCAGTACCTAAAAATAGAATGGATGAATGAAGGTACCTGATCCTAGTGATAGGAAATAGACTTGGCAGGACTTGGGGACTGGCTGGATCTAGTCAGCCTCAGAGGAGAGGATGATCAGGGTTTGATGCTCAGGTCTGTGGTGTCTGTATGTCTGCGTGGACTGTAACACCCAAACCAGATGATTCTCAAAGAGGACTCGGGGGGAGGAAGGGGTTGAGGAAGGAGGAGATGAGTCTGGTTTAGGATTGGTTGAGGTTGAGATGCTGGTGAGATATTCTCGAGGAGCTAGCAGGCAGTCAGAGAAGCTGGTCATGAGATGGTGCATCTTACCAGCTCTGAGGCCCAGCTGATGTTGCCATTTAAAAAGAACAGTAACTAGCCTTTTTGCATATCTCCTAGAGCTAGTTCTTGGCAAATCCTTGGTAGTCATATCTCATTTAAACTGCATTTTATTCTTTAAAGATCGTATTATCCCCATTTTATAGAAGAAAAGACAGATTAAGCATACTGGCTAAAAATGTGTCTGTGTTATATTTGCTTAAGGTAACAGCGACTTTCTTGTAAGATCATGGCATCACCTGAAGTGGATGTTAAAACCTCAGAATTTCAAGCCCCTCTGCCTCTGCCTTTCAAACCCCTCTGCCTCTGCCTTTCAAACCTCCAGAAAAGACCTGGGGGTCTGCATTTTTAATACGCAGGTTAGGTGATTCTTAAGGTCAGGCGGGTCTGGCAGGCACAGGTCTCAAAGCTACCTGTCTAGTTCTCGCCCTGAGGTCTTAGCTGCTGCACTGCGCCACCTCTCCGTGGCAGGGGCAGGCTTTTTTTTTTTTTGCGGTACGCGGGCCTCTCACTGTCGTGGCCTCTCCCGTTGTGGAGCACAGGCTCGGGACGCGCAGGCTCAGCGGCCATGGCTCACGGGCCCAGCCGCTCCGCGGCATGTGGGATCTTCCCGGACCAGGGCACGAACCCGCGTCCGCTGCATCGGCAGGCGGACTCTCAACCACTGCGCCACCAGGGAAGCCCGGGGAAGGCTTTTTGATCAGGGCTTTGTGCAGTCCTTTTATCAGCTCTGATCTTTGTGGTTTGTGGAAAGTTAGCGTTTTAGTAGAGAGCAGCAGGTGTTGAAAAACACCCTGCAGTCCTAGCATGACAGTTGTTTTATTAGTGGTTTGGGAAAGGAGAAGGAAACTAGCATTTATTAAGTGTTTACTAGTAGTTCTCTAAGCAGTGAAAGTTATTCTGATTTTATAGTGAGAAATGGGGCCTCAGCTAAATTTATCCCAGTCCATAGATGTGGTAGGAGGCTGAGCCAAGTTTCAGACCCAGAAGTGTCTACTAGTAAAAATAGCTCAAATTTTTTTTTAGTGTCTAGTCTGTTACCAGGCTCTTATATGTATTTTTTTATTGAGGTATAGTTGATACACAATATTATATAAGTTTCAGGTGTACAACAGAGTGATTCACAACTTTTAAAGGTTATACTCCATTTATAGTGTTACAGGCTTTTATGTATATTTACTCATTTAATCCTCATAGTAATTCTAGGGAAGACGTTTCTATCACTATTCTCATTTAACAAATCAGAAACTGAAGCACATGGAGGTTAAGTGTCCCCGTTTCACACACCTCCGTGGTGGAGCGGCCTGTGAATCCAGGCTTTCTGGCTGCTTCCAGAGTCCATACTTCTCACCACTGCCCAGTACTAATTTGCCTCACCCCTGACTCGTGTCCTTTTCATCTTTGTACTATTCAGCATGATGAACTAGATTTTAAAAACCATAACAAACTTTTATCTGTTAATGTAAATTGGAACGGACCGTGGAACGTTGCTTTTGGTGCTCAGACATGAGTGGATTGCCTTTGCTTCTCTTTTAGTTCCTCCATCCATGCAGGGCAGCACGAGGAGAATGGGCGTCATGACTGATGTCCACCGGCGGTTCCTGCAGCTGCTGATGACTCACGGCGTGCTGGAGGAGTGGGACGTCCAGCGCTTGCAGAAGCACTGCTATAAGGTCCATGACCGTGAGTATCGTTTCCCTGTTCCCAGGCTGCTCTGCCACAGTGTGATCAGGGACTAGTGACACTGGACTAATACCATGTACCCAGTCAACCGATACTGCCGACCTGGGCGTTCAAGTCTCTCACCATCTCATGCCAGCCCACCTTTCTCATCTCATCTTCAACTTTTTATTTTTTTAAAGTAAATCTGAAATTTAGCCCAGTGGCTAAGAACTTGGACTCTGAAGCTGGATAGTCATGGTTCACACCAAAGCTCTAGCACCTTCTCCAGTCCAAGTTGCTTCATCTCTATAATGAGGATAATCATTTGTACTTCATACCTGGGATGGTTCAGAGGATTAAGAGACATAATACATACAAAACACCTGGCACGGAAGGCGCTGCATTGGCTATTGATAGGAAGAGGGCACCTTAGCACAGGGGTGAAGGGCACAGCCTTGGACTTGGCCAAATTGGTGAAGTGCCATCCCTGCCCTGTGCCAGCTGTGGGCATTGGGAGCATCTTCTCAGTGGGTTGTTGGGAGGGGTAAGTAAGATAACACATGTGGAGCACTTAGAGACAGGACCTGGTTTCAATAACTGGAGGTAGCAGTAGAAGCAAGAGGATCCATTTTGATAGATCAGTGAAATCAGTGTTGGTAGATCTTACTGACTGTCAGTATGGGTAGATCTTGTTGAGTGAAAAAGAAAGTTGATAAATTACACCTATTGTATGATGTCATTGTGCTAAGTGTTTTTGTAAAACTTCACGATCTTTATTGTTCATGAATACATACATCTGTGTGTAAAACTATAAAAGTGGATTCTAGAAGGATGTGCAGTACACCATAAGTGTGCTTGCCTTTGGGGAGAGGAGGCGTGGGATCGTTTTGTCACTAGAAATCAAAGGGTACTTCATCGTTACCCTGTTTTGTTCTTTTATTAAAAAAAAGACAAAGTACCTTCTGATTGATTAACAGGAATTTAAGTATTTGTTTTTTATTCTATGTTTTTGTCTTTCTGTATTTTTAATTTTCAAAAGAAGTAGTCAGCTAAGTCGAGAGGGGTGGGGAAAGGTGTGGGAGGGGCCCTGGGTGCACCGGTGAAGGGACCCAAGACGAGGTGACACATTTTGAGAACTGCAGTCTGTGGCCTGACAGAGGCAGAAGCCAGATCCCTAGGAGCTGAGGGGGGGGAGGGCAGTAAGAGGGAAGACAGTGAGGAGAGAAGCAGTATCTTCCTGATGTGCAGAAGAAGGAAGACGTAAGAGGGTGGCATGTAGAGAAGAGGCAGGGTTTGAAGCGGCTGCTCCAGTGAGGTGTTCATGGGAAATTCTGGGAGCTGGATGGTGTGCATCAACAAATTAAAAGCTTGGAGGGGCCTACAGTAAGGAATCCTTTTAAACTCTGTTTAGTCTTCTGTCTGCAAACTTAATTGATCTACAAACCTTGGGAAACTCTGGACAAGAACGTATGCCGTGTGGGAAGAGAACAGGTTCTTGTGGTGCGTAGGTTTACAGGTTATGAAGAACTCATAATTGTACACCATAGTAATGGGTTTTTTTAAAAAATTTAATTCTGTGGATATTGCAGACTTCTAGAAGGATTTGAAGCAGGAGAGTGACATAATTATTGCTGTGTTTGAGACTCTCCTTCTGGTGAAAATATGTTTGCTCTAACTGCCTGTACTGTGGTGGATTGGGGTCTTTGGTGAGAGCCTCCTTTATGGAAAGGGAATATTACATCTGTCAAGCTACCTTCTCTTGCTCTTTAAAAAAACACAGCAGGACTTTAAACCTGGCCCTCAATGTCCTTTAGTGATGGGCAGAATCATGCTTTTCTTAATTTTACCTACATGACAGTTCCTTTTCCCTTTTAGTTTCTCATCTGAGTCCTGAGTGTGAGCTTTATTGTTGAGGGGAAGTTTCAGAGCTCACTGGAAGGAGCTGTATGATGCCTGGGCACTAAGAATGAAAATGGTTTTGCCTTTATTTGACCTTTAAAGTTGTCATGACCTAATTTAGGAAAGTCCTGTAAAATGTGTCTAGGAATTGGTTTATTCTTCACACTTTATGTACCATTTCTGTGCATCAAGATATGGTTATGGCTAGGGTAGTCAGGATAGAACTATAGATGTTTTCTCCCATCGTTCATTAAAAAAAAAAGAGAGAGAGAGAAAAGCTTGTTTCCAAGTGTTAATGTTATTTGAGAGATTTTTAAACTGAGGGATGATGGAATGAAATTATCTAAAATTAAGTAAAAACTTGTAAGACCAATATTATTAATCTCCTATCTTTTGAAGAGATTCCTAGGAAATTCCCCTTTTACCAACTAGAAAAATATTTAGGTTCCCAGAGAATGATGAAACAAAGGAGTATTTGAAACTGCAAGTTTCAGTTTCCCAGAGCATTTGTCCCTTTTGTCAAAGCACTTCCTATTCTGGGCTTTTGCTTGGGCTCTCCTTTTACTGTCATTAGGGGAAGACCAACTTCCCACATCTCTGGCTAGTGAAGAATTTCAGTTTTTTTTCTGATGTCCTGGTATAAAGCCTTGGCCTTTCTTCCTGGCATTGGAGCACCTTAGATTTTGAACCAGGGCTTGTGTACAAGCATGTGGCCATCCAGCACCATTTCCTGAGACTCTCCAGTGGGCCAGGCCTCTGTGCAAGAGATAAACTTGACACAGAGATAAACTTTTCTTCTCCTTGGGTTTCGTGAGTCAGACATGGAATCAGACACGGAATCAGACGATTCCAGTATAAGCCCCCTTGATGGGAGTAAGAACAGGAGGCCTGGGGAGTGGTGGTTAAGAAGACTTGGATTTGAGGATTTCCACTTTAGACCAAGATAGGGTAACAGGGACTAATTTACCTTCCTATCTGAAACAATCGAAAAATGGACAAAAACATGCAACACCGGTCATTAGTCAGTGAAGGACAGTGATCTCTTGAGAGGTAGGCATGAGGGTTTTTCCCTCTTGACACCAAATATGCATTTTTTTTCCCCAGCACTACCTCCCCAGTTCTCTGGACACCAACTTGAGTGTCCAAGAACTCAGTTCAGTTCTGACACTACCTACCTGGAGTTAGAGTCAGATCCCACCAGTGAGGGGCTTAGTCCCACAAGACTGCCCCTACTTACGATGCCAGTCTCAAGTCCTGGGCCACCCATACTTCTGACTGGCTATAAATCAGGGTTCTCATGATGCCCTCCTCGGGTTCAATACATTGGTAGAATGGCTCATGGAACTCAGGAAGACACTTCACTTGCATTTGCTGGTTTACTATAAAGGATACAACTCAAGAACAGCCATATGGATAAGATGCATAGGGCAGGCTGTTGGGGGCAGGGGTGGTTTGGAGCCTCCGTGCCCTCTCTGGGTGCTCTACCCTCCTAGCACCTGGATGTGTTCACCATCCAGAAGCTCTCCAGATCTCAACATTTAGGAATTTTTTTAATGGGGGTTTTATCACGTAGTCATGATTGATTAAATCATTGGCCATTGGTGATTAGCTCAGTCTCCTCTGCCCAGAGTTGTGGGATGGGGCCGAAAGTTCCAGGCATGTAATCAAGGCTTGGTCTTTCTGGCAGCCAGCCCCCATGCTGAAGTTGTTTAGGGACCTGCCAAGAGTCATCTCATTAGAACAAAAGACGTGCCTATCACCTTATCACTTAGGAAATTTCAAGTGTTTTAGGAGCTCTGTGCCAGGAACCAGGGACAAAGAGCAAGTATCTTTCTTTCTTTCTTTCTTTTTTTTTTAACATCTTTATTGGGGTATAATTGCTTTACAATGGTGTGTTAGTTTCTGCTTTATAACAAAGTGAATCAGCTATACATATGTCTCCATATCTCCTCCCTCTTGCGTCTCCCTCCCTCCCACCTGCAAGTATCTTTCTTATACCACAGGGAGAATTGGGGTGCGCCCTACAGTTGCCTCCGCTCACTGCTGTGAGAGTACTTTCAGACCATGGCACAGGGGAAACCAGGCAGAGCTAGACAGACACTCTGAGTTGAGATGGAGCTGAGAGTTCAAGGAGATGAAAGCAGCTAGGGTTTGTAGGACAGAACTGTACTGGAGAAGAGAGATGCACAGAGAGAAAAGTAGAGATCTGTAGAGTGCCCCTCCACCCCCATCAAGGATCCAGCTGGGAACTGATCAGCACGGGAACTACCTGAGGCTAAGGAAAGAACCAGTTGAAAGAAAGAATTAGGGAAACAATGTGGCATGTTCACACGGGGCTGGGAATAGTGCCTATTCCAGGCCCAAAATGGCTTCCCTGGTGAATTCTACCAAACATTCAAGGAAGAAGTAATACCAGTTCCACCCTCACTCTTCCAGAAAATTGAAGAGAAGGGAACGCTTCCCAACTCATTCTGTTAGGCTTGCGTCATCGTGATACTAAAACCAAAGACATCGCAAGGAGAGAAGACTAAAGACCAAGATCCCTCATGAATGTAGATGCTAAAATTCTAAACACAATTTTTGCCAGTCTCATTTAGCAATATATAAAAAGGCTGATGTAATATGACCAAGTGGGGTTTACCCCAAGAATGCAGGGTTGGTTTAGCATTTGAAAATCAGTCAGTGTAATTCACCACATTAACAAACTAAAAAAGCAAAACCACATGATCATCTCAGTAGGTGCAGAAGAAGCATTTGACAAAATCCAACATCTACCCTGGCATGATGAAGCAGACGTTTCTTACAGAAAATGAAAGCGATCCTCAGGAGCAGGGTGTAAGCAAGATAAACAGGACCTCAGGCATTGGAGCAGGAGAGAGGAATCAACAACTGTCTGCACAGAGTTGAAAAATCCAACATCTATTTCTGATTTAAAAAAAAAAAACTGGGCTTCCCTGGTGGTGCAGCGGTTGAGAGTCCGCCTGCTGATGCAGGGGACACGGGTTCGTGCCCCGGTCCGGGAAGATCCCACATGCCGCGGAGCGTCTGGGCCCGTGAGCCATGGCCGCTGTGCCTGCGCATCCGGAGCCTGTGCTCCGCAACGGGAGAGGCCACAACAGTGAGAGGCCCGCGTACCGCAAAAAAACAAAAACAAAAACAAAAACCCTCAGCAAGTAGGAAAAGAAGGGAACTTCCTTAACCCAATAAAGGGGATCTATATAAAACTACTGCTAACATATTTAATTGTGAGAGACTGAATACTTTTCCCCTAATATCAGGAGCAAGACAGGAACGTCCATTCTCATCATTTCTGTTCACCATTGTACTAGAGGTTCTAGGCAGTGCACTCAGGCAAGGAAAAAAAAAATCCACATTGGAAAGGAAGACATAAAAGTGTCTATTCACAGACATGATCATTGTAGAAAATGTGATGGAATCTTTGAAAAAGCTACTCGAACTAATAAATGGGTTTAGTAAAGTTGCAGGATACAAGATATACAAAAAGCAGTTGCATTTCTGTGTGTTAGCAGTGAATCATCAGAAACTGAAATTTTTTTTAAAGCACCATTTTATAATAGCATCAAAAATATGAAGTACTTAGGAATAAATCTGACAAAAATTTGTAAGGTCTGTAAACTGAAAACCACAAAATATTGCTGAGAGAAATTAAGGAAGATCTAAATAGATGGAGAGACATGCCATGTTCATGGGCTGGAAAATTCAGTATCGCTAAGATATCAGTTTTCCCCAAATGATATATAAATTCAACTCAATTTCAGTCAAATTGAAACCACTAGGTGGCGTTTCAGGGAGGTCTCCGAGGAGCTCCGGTTCTTTATGTCTCAGGGCAGAAAGAATTCAGTGAGAGGCAAAGTGATAGATAAGAAGTGATTTATTAGAATAGGACGCTTGTGAGGTTACAAGTAGCGGACGGGCAAGAGGGTGCCGTGTGCCGAGAACTTAGTGGGCCACAGTTTTATAATCAAAGGAAAAGTGGGGAGGGGGTAAAGGCCACCCTCTTCCTCATTCTAGAGTAGACGTCAGGCTTCCATCATCAGCTCCTCCTACAGGTTGGCCAGGGGAGTTTTCTTGTCCCTACTTGGTCAAGCCAGGACTGTCGTGGCACTATGGAAATGAGCAAAAAGGCGGTAATATATGCTAAAAATGCTAAATCATCTCAGGTTTTGGTATAATGCCACCTTTTCCTTATATTTTTGTTTTTAGTACATGCAGAAGAGTGTGTCCTAGGAATCATTAACTTACTGAGTCAGGATATGGGTAGGATGTGGGGTCTCATGCCACCATTGTTTTATTGTTTTGGGGTGTGTCTCATACTTCTGTTGCATGGTTTTGTTGCTAAGCAAGTCTGCTTTCTTGAGTCATCATTAACTTACAGAGGTCGCCAGTACTTTTTTCTTTACTTACAATCCCCTAGCGGGATTAACTGTTTAATTACAGTAAGTCCCCTACATACAAACGAGTTCCATTCCAAGAGCGCGTTCTTAAGTCCAGTTTGTTCGTAAGTCCAGCAAAGTTAGCCTAGGTACCCAACTAACACAATCGGCTATGTAGTACTGTACTGTAATAGGTTTGTAATACTTTTCACAAAAATAATACATAAAAAACAAACAAAAAATAAAGAAAGCATTTTTAATCTTACAGTACAGTCCCTTGAAAAGTACAGTAGTACAGTATAAGAGCCGGCATACAGGGGCTGGCACTGAGTGAACAGGCAAGAAGAGTTACTGGCTGGAGGAGGGAGAGGAGGTGGGAGATGGAAGAGCTGGAGGATCCTCAGCAATAGGAGACGGAGGGCAAGCTGCAATGTCACTCACGCCTGACGTTGATGGCACAGGTTCTGGTTCCTTGCTGGGTTCAAGTCTATCTACCCTCCTGAAAAACCGATCCAGTGATGTCTGGGTAGCAGGTCCTTTTTTCTTGTCATAGATGACACGGTAGCACTGGATTGCACGCTGAACGGCTGCTGCAACTTCGTGTACCGTGAAGTCTGACTCCCAAGAGAGTTGGCAAGTAGTTATGGGAAGATTCATTAGTTCAGTTTCCTAAAAACAAAACAAACATGGAAGCCTGAATTTTGAAGCCTTCGAAGGAGGCCCACGTCCCCTTGGAAAGTAGGTATTCCTGATGATGTTGTCGGGGAATGGTGTTGCCCAGCTCGGGGTTTGAGGGGGCCCTGAACCTGAACCTGACTCTGGGTTGGAATGTGTGTCATTGATCATGTGGCTTTACTGGGCAGAAGCAGAAAGTTGCCACAGCCCACAGTTCCATAACAACGAGTCTCTCAAAGTTACCTTGTTAAACTATTTTGGGGCTGGTCTTTCTGGTTCTGTTTGGTTGAACAAGTTGGGTTTTAGGGGATCATTGGGTCCAGCCTCCTCGTCTTACAAAGCAGGAAGCAGAAACCCCTGGGAGTCTGGTGTGCTGTGTGGCCCCTTCTCACACAATGACTCTGGGCCCCAGCACTGCCCAGTGCTGCCTTCTGAGTCAGTGCCCGATTCTTTGAGGGCCTGCCTTGCCTGAAGCTCCTAGGGTTGCTTTTTAAATTTATTTATTTGTTTATTTATTTATTTATTGCGGTACGCGGGCCTCTCACTGTTGTGGCCTCTCCCGTTGCGGAGCACAGGCTCCGGACACGCAGGCTCAGCGGCCATGGCTCACGGGCCCAGCCGCTCCGCGGCATGTGGGATCTTCCCGGACCGGGGCATGAACCTGTGTCCCCTGCATCGGAAGGCAGACTCTCAACCACTGCGCCACCAGGGAAGCCCTAAATTAATTTTTTAAATTTGAAATAGTTCCAGACTCACAGGAGAGTTGTAAGAATAGTACAAAGACTTTCTTTTTCCTCCCTGAATCATTTAATCTGAAATTCCATCACCCCTACATTCTTTAGGGTGTGTTTCCTTCTAGCAGACATTCTCCTGAATAACCGCAGGATAACCATTAAATCTGATATTAACATTGATCCCTCACTATCATCTAGTCCACAGACCCCATTGGTGTTTCTCCAGTTGTCCCAATATTGTCTTTTTTAGCAAAGGATCCACCCCAGAGTCATATGTCACATTTAGTTGTCACATATAATTTGTCCTCAGGACAAATTAGGTAGAATATCTGAAATCTTAGATTAAAAAATTAAGACTTAACATTATTTCAGCGAGCAGAATAAGTAATATGACGTTCAGGCAAAACACCAGTGAACTGAGTGCATGTACCAAAAATAGATTAGGGAACACAGTGTCAGAGGAACATTATGGATGACAGATATTTTCCGTTCTTGTCAAACCTCTCATCTGCCCTCATCCTAGCTTTGTTTTTCTCCTGCGGATTTACATGACCGCATCTGCGCTGTTGTCTCTGCAGGCCTCAGGGCTCAGACTCATCGTTGGGTGGCACGTGTTAGTGGTGAGGCAGTGATGCCGTCCACCTTTCAGTTTAATATTCTATCTTGTATCTAAAGTCACGTTTATACGCACCTTCTCTTTCCAAGGAGGACTCAGCGGTGATTAGATGCTGGCTCCAAATAAGTCTTCCTCCTGCTTTTAATGATTTCATTGTCCATTTCTCCCCTTTGGCCGTGAAGAACAGTTAATAAGCTTACTGCTGTCAGCCTGCTTGCCTTTCCAGTTAATCAAGGGGGATTAGGCTTGTGACCATAACTGAAAAGTGGCATAAAATTAGCATGAAAAGTAACATCTCAAACGCAACTTGATGAATTTTTCAACATAACAGAATTTCATAACAGGCAGTTGTGATGTGCTCAGACCAGAGTCTTTGGGTTCTGGAAGCTCTGCAGCCACGAAGAAACAAACTCTTGTGGCTTTCACATCTCTGGCTCTTGAAGGACTCACTGTGTCCAAGTTCCAGCCGGCCCTTGATGACTGCGGCGCAGGAACCCAGGGGGGAGATGGTCCCCAGCAGTCCATCCAGGCCAGTGCGGATCTGCTGAGCCGGGGCCTCTGTGTGCTCCACGCTCTCCCAAAGCGTGGCCTTCATTTGCTCCAGGAAGTGTTTCATACTGGCTCCCAGCCACAAGGGAGGGTGTGTGGGTGTGTGGGAGGGCTGGGAGTGGATTCTTCAGCAGAATTACCACACACACCACGGCAGGAATAGGGAAGCCATTTCTTGAAGACACAGGTTCAAATCAGGGACTTGGGAAAGTTTGTTTTTCTTCACTTTCTGAGTCTCTGCTTCCTGTTTTATAGAGGAGATCTTACCTACCTCATGGAAAAGTCATGAGTGTTAAACAGGAACTTAGGTGAAGTGCCTGGCACAGAGCACTTCCTGCTCCACGTCCAGTGCATGCGCCTTGCTGCCCCTTCCTTCCTGTATGTCCCTCCCCCTACCATCTACTCTCAGGTCCCGGGGCTGGGGGTGGGGGTGGGAACTCACCTCAGAAGATCCAGGATGTTGGATGATAGGAATTGTTATGTAGACCATAGGCTGCATTTCTCACGCTGGGATTTTCTCAGAAATACTCGTGGAAGGAGATCACGAGTGCGGGTGCTGAGTGGGGGTGTGAGTGACAGGAAGGCCAGCGCGGCTGAGGGTAGAGCGAGGGGGCACACAGGAGCCACTGGTGGCTTCCAGGTTGGCAGTGGTGGTGCGGGTTTCTGGCTTCACCCTGGCTGCATGTGGAGGACGGGTAGGGGGCTAGGGTGGACGCTGGGAGGCTGGAGGAGGCTGTGTCACACTCCAGGGGCAGGGTGCTGGGGACTCAGAGGAGGGCTGCAGTGAGCCAGACAAAAGTGGCCGGAGGCATCTTTCTGATGGCACCACAGGCCTGCTTGTGCCTTTCAGCCACCTTCCTCACCCCTGCCGGGAACAGGGTGCTGAACCAAGTCCCACGTGTACAGAGTGTGGACATAAGTGAAGACCACTCAGATGAGAACAGGCAATGGCTGTTTATTCAGAGCTTGCTCTAACAGGGGGACTTGTGTTTTGGAGACTTGCTGGCAGGCAGAGGAGTGGGAAAGCTGTATAGAGGAACAAAAGGAAGGCTTCAGCTGTGCCCTGATAGGAGGCCGTGGGCTCAGGAAGCTGGAGGCGGACAGTCTAGAAGCAGGACAGGCTGTGATTGGTTGCGGGAGCACACCTGGCTTTCTCAGGTTGGTCCTAAGTTGGAAGCAGGGACAGAAATTAGGGAAGCTGTCAGTTATTAATCAAGACCTGTTCATTTTTTTTTAATATAGATTATTTTATTTATTTTTGGCCACTTTGGGTCTTCGTTGCTGTGCGTGGGCTTTCTCTAGTTGTGGCGAGCAGGGGCTACTCTCCATTGCGGTGCGCGGGCTTCTCATTGCAGTGACTTCTCTTGTTGTGGAGCACAGGCTCTAGGCGTGTGGGCTTCAGTAGTTGTGGCACTCGGGCTCAGTAGTTGTGGCTCCCAGACTCTAGAGCACAGGCTCAGTAGTTGTGGTGCCCGGGCTTAGTTGCTCCGTAGCCTGTGGGATCTTCCCGGACCAGGGCTCCAACCCGTGTCCCCTGCATTGGCAGGCGGATTCTTAACCACTGCACCACCAGGGAAGCCCAAGACCTGGTCATTTTGAGCCAATTATTACAGAGGTTATGGCTGGCTTCCTGAGCTGGTTGCTAGAGATAGTGGTCTGACCTCCTACAGGTCTAACTTACAGGTAGCAGGCTGGCTTCCTGGGCTGGTTACTCTAGGTGGTGGGTTGGTTCCCTGGGCTGGGTGCTGCAGATTGTGGATCAGAGCCCTGTTTCTATAACGTTTATTGTCCGTTTGTGTATTCAGTCTGAGAAGAATGTGTGTGACACAGTCTGCTCCTTTGAGTTGTTTGCAGTCCAGCTTCTGAGAAACCACAACTGCTTATCCGGTGGGTCAGGGGACGGAGTGGCCTCTGCAGTCACCGTGTCTCTTTATGGCAGGGCTCCAGCCTACACCAGAATTTGAAAACTGGTGGCGTGTCATTGGGATCTAGCTTACAGTCAGAGCTCTGAGCTAATCTCCGTTGTCACAAGACGCTACCATTTTTCTCTTTTTTGATTCAGATTCTTGGGGGTTAAGGCATCAAGTTATGTTGTTGAGTGTTGAAATATTTTTTTAACCTTTTATTATGGAGAAAGAAAGGTAGAATAATCCAACGCAGCCTCATGTACACATCATCACCGAGTTAAAATGATAACTCATGACTAATCTTGTTTTATCTGTGCTCCTGATTACTTACCCCCATATCATTTTGACATAATTCTCAGACCTCATTGCATATCTGAGTAAGAATTTTTTTTTTTAAATGAATGCTCAGGTCCTTTTGTCACTGTGCCAGACTGAAGGCCAGATGTTTGTTTTCTGACCTGGATTTTGTCACTTACCGGCCCTGTGGTCTTGGATAAGTCCTTACGCTCTCTGACCCTTGGTTTCCTCTTTTGGAAAACAGACTGTACCACATACTGGCTCCTGTTGGCGTTCATTTGTGAGGGTCTGATGAGATCCTGAGGGAGCAGAACTTTAGCACGTAGTGATGTGACATACAGATGGAGAGAACTCTTTGTCTAATCTGTCTGCCGCATAAAAGACCGCTGTCCTTCTGTCCCTGCACTTCCCAGCGCTGTTCACTAACCACATTGTGGAAATGCCATTGTCAGCTCCCGTCTTTCCACTCACGTACCTGAGTGTTGAGGGGATCATCTTCCCCAGGCAACTGAGGTGAAAGCCCTAGGCTGGGACGCAACCCCTCACACACCTCTCTGGCCCAGTGTGCCTGCCTGCCAGCCTCTCCCAGCCCAGGGGTCTGCTCTCGGGCCTGATGTGGCCTAGTGCTCACGTCTGGTCCAGGGCCTGGGCTGCCCTGTCCTCAGTGCTCAGGAGGACAACCCAGCTGGCCCCATCAGATGAGAGAGTGCTCATGGGGCAAGTTGGCTCATAAGTGGTTTGGTCCCCTGGGGTCTTGTTTCTTGCTATTATTTCCTCTGCCTAAAATAGTATTTCCTCTGCCTAAAAGTTTTCTATCTGTGGTGCCTGGTTTGGAACAAAACTATCTGTTGCTCAGAAGTTAGGGCGGCAGACTTCCTGCTGCCCAAGTATGCAGTGAACCCTGGGTTCCAGTAGGCTTCTGGGAAGCAGAGACTCTGATTAACAAGAAGAGGTTTGTTGGTTAAATTAAAATTTATTTTAAAAGAAGAGGAGGTAACAGTGGTGGCCAGAAAAAAAACGACCTCTCAAAATGAATTGAACCAGCTCTCACTCCTCAGAGAAGTGTCCCGTTTGCTCAGTGCTACCCCAGCCAGTCCACTGCCCTGAGTCCCATTTTTTAATTGCCCCAACAGAAGAAGGGCATTTCCTGCTGAAGAAAGAGCTGTTCTGTCCTCTCCTGAGTCCATGGCCTTTAGTTTAGCTCCTCCCGCAGCAGCGCGTGTGACCCCCCGTGACCTGGCTGAGTAGTCAGGGCTGGAGGAATGATGGATGTTGGCCAGGCACAGCCCCTGTACGTGGCCTCGGGGCACAGGCCTGTGGCATCAGCACCGCCTCTGGCATCTTTCCCAGGCACTGCTCAGATACTTTCTGTCTTTCTGTATTGGCCGAGTCCCTCTTTGTGACCCTGAAGGCACAGTGCCAAGTTCTGGAGGAATGTAGGTGTGACCTTGGTGGGGTCTGGGGCAGGGAATGTTCCCAGAGGACACTTGTTCTGCTCCACAGAGGCTGTGTGGCTTCTTGCCCAGGAGCTTGGCCTGGGCTCCATTTCCAACGCTGGGCGAGTTGTTTAGCCTCTGGTATGTAAAGGTGATAATAACAGCTCACCTTATAGAGTTAGTGTTCTTGCGGTGATGCAAGGAGCCAAGCTAATGAGCAGTGTCCAGCACATCCTAAGGTGATGACAGCCCCACATTTACAGGCCTGTTGTTCTCAGCCCAACAGTAGCAACCTTACCACACCCCATAAGAAAGGCACAGGTACACCCTGCTTACACGGAGAGAGAACACAGGTGGCACCAAAGATCTACAGACCCTTGCTTGCTTCAGCCATGGTGCTAATCGTCCTGGTTAGGGTGTCTCTTTGCTCTCTGAGAAGAGGCAGCTGTGGTGGGTCCAGGGCCTTGTTCTTTACCTCTTATAGCTGGTCATGCCATGTTGCTGACTGCTGGTCATTGGTGTGGAGGGACCCAGCCTCTGATCCAGTTCTACCTGTAAAAACTTGGTATTTTGATACTTACCTGAAGCCTATCTTTTTTTCTCAATTGGTTCGGGATCTGAAGGGAGGAGTAGTGTTATTCGTTAGTTCTCTGAGGTCCCTTGAAGTGGTAGAACCAAGACTGGAAATAGTTGCCTCAAAATCATGTGATATGGTCTTTATCTCACGCACGGTATCATGACCGTGGACTCATAGGATATTGGGGCCAAATGGATCCTCGGACACTGCTTTAGGCCCACTTTGTTCCTACAGATTTGCCAACTGTAGCTTTTCCACCATGGGCTCCAGGAAGAGGGGAGGGAGAGGGGGCAGAGCAGTGAAAATTAGCTGGTTTGAAGACTTGATTTTGGGAAGCACTGATCTGGTGTTACCTTGACACTTAACGGGCACGTCAGGGATCTTGGTAGCAAGCAAGAGTTCCCAATTCTGGCCAACCTGAAAAGGAACATGTTGGGAGGCTGTTGGGAAAGGAACACACGGGACTGACCGTTGGCTGGTGGCCAGACTGGGGAATGGGCCGGAGCCCCAGGGCACCAGGCACAGGAAAGCACAGCAGCACCTCACGGCCAAAGCCACCCTCCCCCTGCTGCGACTGGGCTAGAACCACCTCCCGCCATCCCTTTGTCCCTTGCTCAGACTGAGAGGGTGTCTGACAGGCCGAGCACGGGTTCTGGCCCACTGTTGGCTGACCTGGGACCTGGCCCCTGCAGGTTCCTGCACTCTGGTTTTCTGCCTATGGGATTTGTTTTCCCACCAGAATCACACAGATGGGGTAAAGAAAGACTCTTTGGTAGAGTCTATGTAGGGAGTGGGGCAGCCAGAATTGGTAACTGGAACAAAGTGTGATGGGGAAGGAAGTGCTTGAGGACCGTGGAAGGAACAGAGACAGAGCGCAGAACCCTGATCCTTTGTGGTCAGGGCAGGCCTGCACAGGAAGGGACGTGTCTGGGAGGCCAGACGGTCAGAAGCCTGGCTGGTTGGAGCAGGCGTGGTGGAGAGAGGGTTGCAGGGAAGTGTTCTCGATGTGTGAGGTTGGATGTGAGGTGGCGGGTGGCCTTCAGGGATGAGAGAAACGGAGAGGCTGGCGTGGGGGCCCACAGAGGGGCGGGGCGGAACTGGGCCGGCCCCTGCTGCTGCCTCTGTGGCGCCAAGAAGTCCAGTTAGGGCGGGGGTGTGGCTGAACAGGAGGGCAGCTTATTCCCAGGTAATGGTGCAGGGCATCCGTGGGCAGCACAGGCAGGTCCGCCCAGCAGAGGGCTGTGGCTGAGCCCCCGACGGGGCCGCTGTGCGCTGGAGCCCACGGGAGCCCCTGAGTAGGCGGCCGGCTGCGGCAAGGTCAGTGGTAGGAAGGGCTTTTTTTCCCTTAAATTGAGAACATTCATGTTTCTGAAAAGTGAGGCCGGACAGCAGACTGGAGGTGGTAGAAGAGGGGAAAGCTCAGGGCGGCTATTAGCTCATCTCCGTGCTGACGAGGAAAGTCCGAGGGAGCAGAATGCTTTTGATCTGCCCACAGAGTACGTTCTTCTGAACGACACCCAGGAGAGGCCTTTTCAGTGGAAAATGTGAATTGTCGCTTTCAGGGGGAGGTGAGACTTGCCACTGCGTCACCTGGGACGGATGGGCTGGCTCCCAAAGCAGAGGCCCTGTTGGTGGGCAGGAGATGGTTCCTCGTGCCTGGGGGCCCCGCGCCTGAGTTTCCCAGGCTCGAGTCGGGTGCTTCCCGGAGGCCGAAGGGTCTCCAGCAAGCCGGGCGCGTGGCTCGTCCATGGTAGCTGGCCCCACACACCGGGGCGAGATGCTTTGCGTGGTGTGGGAGCGGAGGAAAGCACGGGAGCACTTCGTGCCGGGGCAGCAGAGAACAGCTCGTGGAAAAAGGTGCCCTGCGAGTTTGCTTTCGTAACTGGTCGATGGGAGTGAGGAGGAGGGCGCGTGAGCAGGGCACGGAGGCAGGAAATGTGACCGTGTTTCACTCCTCTGATCATGGTGTTTCAGCAGCTGTGGCCAGATTTCATCATCACGCTACCGTTAGGATTTTTGCCACGTCCGAGTACCATCTGTTTATTAATACGAATTTTTTCCTTAAATTGCTTTCTTCCTCATCGTTTTTTGTTTTTTTTTGGTCACACCACGTGGCTTTAGGGATCTTAATTCCCTGACCACTGCCAGGGAATTCCCTAAATTGCTTTTTTTTCTTTTCTTTAACTTAAGCAACTTTAGTTGTAAAGGAAGATTAGATCCCGCCTGTGATTCACGTATTAGTATTTCTGTCCGGGTCTTTGTCATTAGCTTTTCTGGGCCTCCTCAGCAGATGCCGTGCCTGTGTCACAGCTGCCAACTTTACGTGGCTGCAACCGCCATTGCCACCAGTGTGATCTTTTAGTTTTTTAAATTTTCATAACATTTAGCTATACAAGGAGCTTACAAGTACCTTTCTAAGAAGCCAAACATAAAGTTCAAGTGCCCTGGGATGACCCCCTCATTTTAGTTCCCTTCCTAGCAATGGCCTTGTTCATCAGTTTTGTGGGTAACCTTCCTGGCCTTTTTCCTGCATATTGTTTTGTTGGTTTTATTGTTGTTTTTAACATAATGTTATATATTGTCTGTTGTCCTGCTGTTTTTTTCTTACAGTGATTTTTCTAAGGCACAAATCTTTTGAAATTAATTATTTTAATAAGTGAAAACAGTAATACATACGTTTGGTTTAAAAAAGTCTCACAGTACAACAGGGTGATTCCAGGACCCAAAGCTGACCATGTCTCTCCTGTGCTTCCAGCTCTGAGAGGCTCCCACATCCCACGGGAGGAAGGGCACACACCCCCCAGCCCGTGGGGCCCTGGGCCATCTGCTTCCTGCTGCTGCCGCCGCAGCCCTCCCAGAAGTCCTTTCCCCTGCCAGTCTGCTGTCCATCTACCCCAGCCCCCTGCGGTGCTCCCCGGGCTCTGTCCGTACCCCCTCCTCTGACAGGCTGGTGGCCCTGGAGAGGGTGCTGCTGCCTTATGCGTCACCAGGGGCAGCACGAGGGGGCTGGCATACAGGTCAGGGGCTGTGGCCCTGCTGTCAGGGCTCCCCGCTGCTCGCTGTGCCTGGCGGTGTAACGCTGGGTGAGTGAGCCCCCCTCTGCAGGCAGGAAAAGCACTCAGATCAGGGCCTTCCCCCGGGTGGGTGCTCCGTGTGAGCTGCTCTTCTTACCCTGTCATCTTTATTCTTCACTGTCGCAGCCCCGGGCCAGCACAGGTGTGCCAGTGTTCGATGTGTGTTTGGATGTCGAATAAAGGGGAGGAAGGATAGAGGTGGACCTGACGCGTGCATGAGGACAGGCAGGGGCAGAGGCTCTACGGAGGAGTCAGGCTGTGATGCCCACTGCACTGAGGTGCTGAGTGGGGACAGTGACAGGGCGGCAGGGAACTGGGGCTGGGGAGGAGGCCGAGGGCTGCCAGCCAAGACAGGAAGACCTCAGCAGGCTCAGATGCTATTTCCCAGGCGTTTGTACTTCACAGCGCTGTCTCTTTGCTCCAGGAAGAAAGAAGCCACAGGCGTTGGCGCTCACCCAACAGGGCCAGGGCCTCCACCCATTTCTGGCTTTGCTGTCCCGTGTTCAGGGTGATGGCGGGGTTGAAACAAGCTGCACTTTTTTTGATGGAGCACCCTCCCCCTTTTTTGCTTTTGCCTGTTTATTTCCAGGCACTGCTACCGTAGAGAAGTTGGAGGACTTCATCAACAACATTAACAGTGTCTTGGAGTCTTTGTACATCGAGATAAAGAAAGGCGTCACGGAAGATGACGGGAGACCCATTTATGCGCTGGTGAGTGCAGACAGAGCCCCCTGGTGGATGTGTGAGGGACTGCAGTGGAGACAGCCCCGTGCCCTCCTTACTGGGGCGAATGCAGGGGCACCCGCCTCACCAAGGGCTTGGAGGGAGAAAGGGATAAGATGCCTTTTCATTTAGAACAAGACATAGAAGCTGGGAAAAGAAACACGTGCATGGCCGCTAAGGACTGAGACATATTTGGGGCCTCCTGTTGTTTTCAGGTTTTCCCTCCCAGCTAGGGGAGGAGGTGAAATACAAACCCCCATCCTTGGCTCGGGAACCACCTTAGGCTGTCAAGGGAGATCAGGCTCCTACCCACCGGGCCCACACAGAAAGGGGCTCTAGCCCAGGGTTTCCCAAACGTTGTCCATGGAAGAAAGGGTTATAGAATCAAATAACATGGAAATGCTGGGTCAAATCGGTAAATCAGATTTATTTACTGCCAGACTTCCCAGTGCCTTTTGCATTTGAAGCTCCATTAGCATGCAGACAAGTTTCCTGAATTTATCTGAGTTTGGAAGATATCGCACAATCTTGGGAATTCTAAAATCTCTGAAAATTAGACATACTGACTGAGCTATAGGTTTAAGCCTGTAACATAAGACCGGTTACAAATTTATCCCTGTGGCCCACAGTACCGGGACACAGGTGCTCCGTGACTGGCAAGGCAGGGAGGGAGGCAGGGAGGGAGAGAGCGCCAACAAGTGAATTAACTGACAAGTGAAGGGCACAGCCTGACCCTCACGCTGACTTATTTTTTAGGTGAATCTTGCAACAACTTCAATTTCTAAAATGGCCTCAGATTTTGCAGAGAATGAGCTGGATCTGTTTAGAAAGGCTGTAAGTACAGTAACTCCCATTGCCCAGCAGCTGGGCTTCTTATAGGAATACCTGTCTTTCACTGGAAATGGAAACTGCAATCTTAGAGGGTCACCACTGCTGCCCGAGAAAGCCCTTTGCAGCGGGATGTCACCAAGCGCCTCGCCCAGAATTCATAGCTGCCAGGTGATTGCTGGGGAGGTTGCCACGGCTGCCTAGGAAAGAAAGGCCGGTCCGGGTTTGACCCCAGCTGGTTGAGCAACAGTGGGCCTCCTGGGTGTGTGATGCAGGTGAATAGGTGTCACTGCCTGGTACTGTGGCAGCATCGCCCGGGAGCTTTTGCTAGAAAGGCCGAATCCCAGCCCCCACCCGGCTGCTGAATGTGACCCTGCATTCTAAGAAGGTGCCCCCGACCCGCTTGCACAGGGACATTTGTGAAGCGCTGCTCTGCCCGCCTGGCTTTGGAGCTGTTCGCTCAGCCACCTTGTCACGCACCTGGCTGAGCACCCGGTCAAGACAGTGGTTCTCAGCTCTGGATGCACCGTAATAACTGGGGAGGTAAAAACAACGCAGACATTCTGGCCTCAGGTCTGTCGAGTCCAAGTCTCTGAGGACTGACCGAGTCCTAGAATCATTCCTTCCTAAACCTCCCCTGGGGACGATCAGCAGCCAGGGTTGAGAACTGGGCTCTAAGATGCCAGACACACTTGTGTGTGCAGGAAAGCTGTCTTCTCAGTGGCTGTGCCCTGCTGTGGGCAGAAGTGTTAGGGCAGTTGGCCGGCCTCTCGCGGCCCTGGGTCCACAGTGCCTCTGCAGCTCCCGAGCGTGCTCTCGCGGCCCACCCTGCTCTCCTGCCCTTCCCGACTCCAGCCTGCCACTCAGACCAGCCCTGATGGTCTGCGCACCTTTGAGTAGGAGGGGTGCTGCCCCGTTTCCTTATTCATTCATTCCTCAGCTTCTCCATCTTCAGGGAGGTGAAGTGACCCTTCTTGATTTGGGGGGGCATTAAGGTCATTCATTTGGGATGGTGTTACAGGAGAGACTTTTGGGTCAAAACTGTTTATGGCTTTGGATGCATATTATTACGTTATTTTCCTGAAGAGTCCTACAGTTCTGCCTGTGATATGAATAGTTTAACTGCACCCCTGCCAGAATTGGTATTATTGCTTGAAAGTTGTTTTTGCCAGTTTAATAGATGAATGTGGTATCTGTTTCTTCCAGTTGGAACTGATTATTGACTCAGAAACTGGCTTTGCATCTTCCACAAATATTTTGAACCTGGTTGATCAGCTTAAGGGCAAGAAGATGAGGAAGAAGGAAGCCGAGCATGTGCTGCAGAAGTTCGTACAAAACAAATGGCTGATTGAGGTACTTCGTACAGTGGATTTTCCAGCTTGGCTCACTTTTTAGAATGAATCAGTTTTTCCTCCAAAACCATATTGTATCTAATGGACATCTGTTGAGCCAGGCCCGTTTGGTTCCCTTCTCTGCTTTGAGGCCCACAGTGACCCTGCGAGGAGGACTGGAACCTCCTGTTCACTCACGTGACCCGGGGGAGCCCCAGCTGGAAGTGGCAGAGCCGTGGACCCCAGACTCTGCTCCCAGGCAGGCCATGTAGTGTGGCACGCAGGAGCACGGCACTGACGTCAGCCCTGGGCCCGAACCCTGGCGCGGGTGCCCCCGCGTTCCTGTGGGGGTGGCGTGCGCCCCCAGGGTTGTGGCGAGCGGGGCGAGCCGCCGTGTTGGGTGCCAGTGCTGGGCCCTCCCGGGAATCGCCGTCCCCGTCCTGGTTATCGTTGCCAGCGTCATGTTACCCAGGACCAGCGCTGTGGGGTTCTTTCACTTAGATAGTGGCCCTTAAACAGCAAAGGGGACGTGTAGATAAGCGTTTGGAGAGGAGCTGTAGGAATCTGAGAGGTTCAAGTTTCTCGACGCCCCGTGTCTAATTCTGTTGGCTGGAGCAGTCAGATGTTTCAGTTCTTTTTCCACAAACGCACCACCGTTTCCAAGAAACGCGAGTCAGACAGGCTCAGCGCTGCCTCGTGCACCACAGCTCTGCCCCTCGGGGGCCTGTGTCTGGGCAGGACGTGCCAAGACAGTCCCTCAACTTCCTCATTTGGTGGGAGGCCGCTGCTGTGGTGACACGATGCTTCACTTCCTTTTGGGGTGGAGCTCACCTCTGGAGTCCTGGCGACAGTGTTCTGAGTTACTGATCTCAGAGGGTGGGCGGGCCCTGGTAGCCTGACCAGAAACGTTCAGTGCCTGAGGTACTTGCCTGATGGGAGGAAATGTCTGAAGAGGCCACAGCAGCGAGGGCAGGGGGAGGGGGAGCTGCTAGTGGGTGCCAGCGTCTCTGGGCGTGTCTGCGCAGCATGTGCTTGGGTCCTCCCAGCCGCCCTGTGAGGGCGGGGAGCCCCTTAGCTCTGTTTTGTAGCTGAACCCACTGCAGCTCCGTGATCTGGGTGAAGTCCCACACCCGGCAAGTGGCAGAGCCACGTTCAGGCCCCAGCTTGGGTGACTGCAGGTCCCCATCAATTGCTTTGTCGCAGTTCTTCTTCCTCTCTGGGGTGGATTTGGCGATATGGAATGTTCTCGGGCAGCTCGGGTCATAACTGACCATGCTGTGTCCTCGGGCCAGGCTTTCTAAGGCTGGGGACTGTGACCTCATCGTTGTACTTCATCACTCCTGGAGGTGCTACTTCCTGAACGGCGACCGGGTGGGTAGATGAAGTTCCAGAGGAACAGCATTTATCTAAAACTTACCCCCAAAATAATACAAGAAATCCTCGTAGATTAGGAAATAGCAGTATTCATACGGGACTGTGTGGGTACGAACACCCGTCGTATCCCCCGAAGCTCGCCCTCTGCTGCCCAGGCGCAGCCTCTGTGCCCGGCTCTGGGCCCCGGGGTGGTCATGTGTGTCTCGCACATGCAGGTGCTGTCCCACCACGGTGCAGGGCTGTGCGCCCGACTTTACCGGCACTGATGCTTTGCTGCCCAGAGCAGGGACGACAGAAAGAAAGGACGCCCCTGGGGTCCGCTGGACTTGCCTTGGGCCCTGCCTCCCGTGCTCTCTGCTTCTTCCTCAGTGAAGTGGAGGTGCTGGTGCGTCCTTCCAGGGCTGGGGTTCCCTGAGCGCTGGCCTCCGCAGCCCCGACGGCCTCCGGGGACCCCCTGTGCTGACTGACCCCTCCGGCCTCGTGTGGACAAAGGAACAGACCCGGGAGGAGGGGGAGGGCATGGTGGTGAGACACCCCCAGGGTCCTCCTCTGGCCTTGCCAGTACCTCTGGCGGTGGCTTCTCGCCTCTGAGCCTGTTTCCCGTCTGAAGGATGAGGACGGTGGTGGCACGCAGGTGTTTTTGTAGCGAGGGTGGAGTGCTCTCTGAAGTGGTCGGCATGGGCGTGGCGGTGAGTTCTGTGGCACTTCTCGAGGAACAGCTGAGGGGCTGCGAGGTGAGTGCTGGCCAGTTCCCCGACCAGTCTTCCTGGGGCAGCACCTTGACCGGAGGGACCACGTCTGAGTCTTACCCTCAGCCTCTCAGAAACGGGACTTTCCTCAGAAGCCACGCTGTGGGGGAATGTCACCTGACGGCACTTCGTTACGAAAATACCTGGAGAGCCCTGCCCGGTACCCTGCACCCGGTACCCTGTGCAAGGCTCCGTCCGCCCTGGCCTTGCACAGGGTACGGAGGTGCTGAGGCACCTGTGCAGCCCCTCAGGGGACCCTGGAGGAGGGGGTGGTCAGGGTCAGCAGGCGAGGCCCCAAGATATGGAGGAGGCCTCAGAGAAAGCACGGATCCTTGGAGCTTGGGTGTCTGCGGGCAGCTGCATCTCTGCACACCCTAGGGACCAGTCCCCACTGCAGGATCCCAGCTCAAAGGACGGCTGTGAGGCCTGGGAGATAACTTGGGTTTGGGTCTTCCTTGGAGATCCAGGGCAGGCCGCCTGTCCCGGTGACGGGGCCCCGAGGATGAGTGGGGTCATGAACAGTAAGCACTGGGCACAGTCTCAGGCAGCTAGAAGACGTTTAGTAACTGCAACTCGAGCCTGACACTGAACTTGAACTTGCTCACCCCAGCCTCAGGCGTTCCTCCTTGGGATCGATGCAAGGGCTACTTAACTCTTCCTTTAGACGTTTATCACAGCACTGCTGAGCGCTGGGCCTTGCATCACGTGCTGGGAACACAGAGTGAGCAAAACCGGGCCGGCCCACGGTCTGGGGAGGGAGCTGGAGGTCAGCCCCGCATCTCGCTGAAGTAGAGTTACAGATAGAGAGGAAACAGGGTTTTATGACAGCGCTAACAGAGGAACCTGCCCTCTGCAGAGGAAGTGACACTCAGCTGAAGGCTGGATAGAAGGCACCTGGACTGGGGGTGGGGACCATGGTCCAGGGCAGAAGGAGCAGCCTGTGCCCGCGTGGGCATGGTGGGCGCAAGGAGCCTGCGGCTGGGCGCTCTGGAAGAGGGGACAAGGTGCGCCTGGAGGTGGGCAGTAAGGGGTTTGGTTCTTCAGCCTAAGAACGGCGGAGCATCACAGGGCTGGGCCTCGCAGAGCTCAGGTCGCTGGACAGGGTTGCAGAGGGGCAAGGGTGGGCCCAGAGGGCAGTTAGGAGGGGGAGGGTGGCCCTGGAGATGGAGCGTTGTTACGGACTGGGGAGCTTTTGAGAAGGTAGCAGCCACAGGACCCAGGGCAGCCTGGGAGGCCCGCCCTCCCGTGCCCAGCACCTAAGGGGCACAGAGCTCCTGTCCGCTTCCTGGCTGGCCTGACAGCCTGCGGCGCGGGACACCAGCGCCTTGTGCCGGGCCCCCGTCCACTTGTGAGAGTCCCCGGGCTGCGTCCTGCCTGCCCGCCCTGCTCTCCACGGTCAGCGCTCCTGCTCTCTGACTGCGCCCATTTGCCGTGTCTCCCTCTGGGTGGTTGTCCGCCTGCCACTGGAGGCCCAGAGTGAATGCACTTCCTGGCTGGCTTACGGTGGGGAGGGAGTGTGAAGTGGGCCCCGCTCGTTGCAGGTGTCAGGTGGAGAAGAGCGGAGACACGAAGGAGTGCTGGGCTGACCCAGCAGCCGCAGGTTCCGGTAGTGGCTTCTCCTGAGGCCTGCAACGTCGGCCTGCCCACCGGCCCCACCGGCCCTCCAGCGCCCTTTGCCCAGGAGCCCCACCGGCAGCTCCTCCCCCCGCAGCGCGGGCAGCAGAGGGGAACGAACATGGTTAAGAGGTTCATCTCCTGCTTCACTAGTCGGCTTTCATGAATAAACGTCCGTGGGCCTCTGTGACCCCTGCCTCTGCCCTGTGAGCTGGCCGTAGGGTAGTTACCGCAGCCAGGTTTTCTGTACGTCCTGGCTTTCCACCGTGTCTGGTTGGGGGAACCGGGAGGCCCCACCAGCCATGCCACCCAGCCACGCCGGGGGCCTCCCTGGACCGTCTCCAGCGTTGCCCGTAAAGTGGCGCGGCTGGAAGTGATCACGGATGGTCCCCTTGGTGGCTCCAGGCAGCAGGGCTGGGGGCATCTGCTGTGCTGCTCCCTGGGGGTGGGGCTGGGGGGCTCTGGGGAGGAGAGGAGGAAGTGGGCGCTTGGGTAGGGGATGGAGTTCATGCTGTGGGATCACTGCCTCCCTTTCCCGGCCTCTGTCCTCATCTGGGGGGGGGGCTGGGCAGGCCTCACACGTGGGGCTGCCGTGCAAGATCCATGATTCCCGTCTGTGAAGGCACAAGGAAGGCGCCAAGAAGATGCGGGGGCGGGGGTCCTTGCCTCGGTTTCCTTTTAGGTCTTACCTAAGTTTTCCCCACTAGAGGCTCTGCAGGAGGCCGGCGTGGATGCCTGTTGACTGGGGTTGGTGAAAGCCTGTGCGGCGAGGGGCGTGTGGACCTCTCCCCGTTTCTGGGCCTCGGGCCATGGGAGCAGAGATACAGGGTGGGAAGAGGGCCAGGTGTGCCAGTTTCGTAAAAGATGCCTCTTCCTGTTGTGTCCCTGCAGAAGGAAGGGGAGTTCACCCTGCACGGCCGGGCCATCCTGGAGATGGAGCAGTACATCCGGGAGACGTACCCCGACGCCGTGAAAGTCTGCACCATCTGTCACAGCCTCCTCATCCAGGTACCGCAGGGCCGGGGGCGGGCACTTTCTAGAACTCTCTCTCTGGCCCCCAGGCCTTCCTCCAGCGTGGGCAGAAGATGGGCGTCTCTGCAGAAGTGTCCGAGGATGAGCACACGAAGGCCCGCCTCTCCCTGGTCCCTCTGTTCTCGTCCCAGGGCTCTTTCTACTTTTTATCCAGATAAGGCTCTCAGAGGTCTTCTGTGTGGTCCATATTATCTCGGCAGCTGTGTGGTGAACACCTTTCCGTCTCAACCATGGTTTCCCCGTCATCTGTTTTCCCCTGTGTACTTTGTAGGGCTGCAGAGCAGAGCAGCTGGACCAGTGCTGGATGTTTGTTTCCTTTTTATCTTTTTGCGATCGTCACCTACACCGGGATAGGCCTCTTTGCACGTCCATCCTTGGGCACCTGGTTGTTTTCTTGGGTTGAATTCCTGGGAGTGGAGTTTCTGGAACAGAGTGCACACACGACTGTTGAAAGCTTTGCTCCACGTTGCTAAAGTGCCTTCTGCAAAGCGGCCGTCCTCACGCCCACTGCAGGACCCACACATGCTGGGAGCCTGGGACTAGCCTTGCTGCTCCAAGGGCCTGGCCTGCCGCCCCCGCTGCCGCGCTCCGGCCTTTGGAGCCTTGAGCTTCCTCCCCGTGTGCTCATTCGTCAGATTCTTTACTAAAACCCACTGCACTAAGTTAGACTTACGGGTTGTTCTTATTATTAACCTGGGGCCTAGAAGACAAAAATACTGAGCCTGTGGGACGTTTTCCTTGCAGTTTCCTGAAGGTTTATGAACACGGTGGGCTCCACGGCCATCACCTTTCTCATTTCAGGGTCAAAGCTGCGAGACCTGTGGAATCAGGATGCACTTGCCTTGTGTGGCCAAGTACTTCCAGTCCCATTCGGAGCTGCGCTGCCCCCATTGTAAAGACTACTGGCCCCACGAGATACCAGGTTCGTGTCCCTAAGCCGCTGTCTCCTCCTGGCCTCTGGGCGGCTGGGCTGGCAGGGCTGCGAGCGTGTCCGAATTGTGGTGCGTGGCCCTCAGGGGCCACGGGGGGCAGGGAGGCGGGGTGCTCCAACAGAGCCGTCACGTGTGCGCAGGACCCGAGCTGCACTCGCTGAGGCAGCTTCTGCTGTAAGCGGAGCCGGCTTTCGCTTGCCCTGTTCCACAGGCTCCCTAGACCCTGGTAGACATCCTGAGGCATGTGAGGGTCTGGTGTAGACGAGGCTCTCCCCCCGGCAGCTGTCTCGGGAGGGGAGGTATAAGCGGTGCCCCCAGCTCCCTCTGTTTGTTTATCTGTCAACTGGGGCTAATTCTGCCTTCCTGGAGAGTAGAATGTTCCATAGGACAGAGTCCTTGGCACACAGCCGTGGCTGTGGATGGCAGCCGGCCGCACCGTTCACAGCATTTTCTGGCTTTTCTGCGTACAGAAGTCTTTGACCCCGAGAAGGAGAGGGAGGCCAGCATCTCCAAATCGAACAAAAGGTCCTTGCGATCCAGGCAGCACTAGCCGGCCACCGCCTTCAGGGGAGTGACTGGCGTGCCCCGTTTGGAAGAGACGCATCAGTTTCGTGTTGCACGTGATTCACCTCCTTTATCTTTTACGTTCACTTGTTAATGGGTTTGGAATAAACTTACTAAGCAGCCACCTCGGCCTCGTCTGTGGTCGGGTGCCCCCTTTCCTGGAGCTGAGAGTTGGGAGCCCCCCGGCTTGGGCTCCGGAGTGAGGCTGGCAGAGCTCCTCCTGCCCGGCACCGTCTGAGGCCACTTGCTCAGGGCGGCTTTGCCTTCGGTCCCCAGCTGTGGTCACCCATCCCACCCACACTGGCCGGCCCGACTTGGGCTTGTGGGCGCCTTGGCCTTGGCCCCCCGACGCCCCCGGGGCTGCACCCTCCTTGGCCCAAGACGCACCGGCCTGAGCGGCGTCACCCACCGGCTCCAGGCTTCTCCCGCGGAGTCACCTTCCCACCGTGCCGGGCGGCCCGGCACGCCCCTGCTGACTGCCCTTGCCCGCGAGCCCGGGCCACGCGATGGGGCCCCGTGTACCGCAGCCCCTCTCCCCTCCTACCTTCCAGGGCACGGCATTTCTTTCTGTCCCTGAACAAACCATCGTGTTCCTCACCGCCAGGCCTCTGCACACACGTCTCCCCCGCCTGCCTGCCCTCCCCTCGTGTGTCCCGCCCTTGCGGGCAACACCTGTCCACCCTTTAGATCTTGGTTAGGCTGTCACCACCTCCACTCCAGTCCCCCACCTCCCCGCGTGTCTCTGACCCTCACACTGGCCGCACTATTTTGACTCCCTGTCTCGCCTCCCTTCCACCCCAGAATCAATCAGGACCCCTTCAGTCATGACAGCAAACCCAACTCAGAGAGGCTTAAACAAGGAAGGACTTGGCCAGAGGGGGTCCTTTAGGAGAGGCTTGACTTAGTGGTTCCAAGCATCCGTATTTCTCTCTCTGCCCTGTTATCATGAGTGTTGGCCTCACGCTGGCGCCTAAAACACGGTCTTCCAGCAAATCCAGCCTCTTTCTTCAGGGTAGCAAAATGGCTGCCATACTTGCAGGCCTCGCTCACCCAGGCCCCGCCCTCAGGAGGAAGAGGGCGGGTCTCATTTAGTGGCTCCCCCATCCCAGCGAACATCCAATCTGGATACCTGTGGGGGAGGGTGGGATAGTCCAATGGGCACTCTCGGCCTGGGCCACCTCTGAGCCGGGAGTAAGGCAGCCCCTCCCAAGCCACGTGGCCGAGTGAGGAGGAGGTTCTCTAAGCAAATTGAAGACGCTGTTACCAGGGAGAGGGGGAATGAATGTGGGCGCCCAAAGGGTGGGGTGTCCTCCACCCGTGCGGCAAGTACCCTCTGCCCGATTCACCTGCATCAACCCGCTGTGGGGCGGGACCCCGGTCCGGCCTGGGCCCTGAGGCCCACCCCCAGGCAGCGAGAGGTGCTCAGCTGTGCGCCGGCCAGGCCCCTGGGCCAGCCTTGTGAAGGCAAACACAAGCCTGGGTGAAGCCCTGCGGGAGCC